>NW_028232752.1:32472651-33722651 GCF_057557595.1 Rhyacophila brunnea
TTAGTTATGACAATAATTTCACCGCAGTCGTTATAATAAAAATGCTTTCATACAAAAACTACATGGTGATGGCCGTGAATAAATTAACTGAATATGCTGCAGGGGTACTAGAGCGAAGATCCGTTTCCGCGGAGTTGAGCGCCTCGCTTCTTTGTTCTGATCATTCCGCGCACCATTCCTTGTATTGACCAGACAAAGGTCAATGCTTTGGACCGAATGCATATAATATATTACAAATTTTAAAACCATACACCTGGGGATTTTATCTGCAATTTGATTTTTTTTTTTTAAAAATAACCAAATGATTAAACTAACCATCTTTAAGTAAACTATATATTTTCTTACTATCTTGAAACCCTGATGCAATCTTATCATGCTACTCTGCATTAAATTAGTGACACACTTTAATATGTAGGTTTTATTAAGCAAAAAATTAGCAATAATTATTGTCAGCGTATTCTCAATCATAACTAGACCAGTAGTGTTTATTTCGATTTAGAATTACGACAATATATATGGTGATTAATTTGCAATAATATCTTGGCTATATCCGCCCCTTAGTTGGAGCATATTATGGACACCACATGGCGTCTCCAAGAATTCCTGTTGCTCGCCAGTTTTCTTGCTTCGTTCCAGGTCAAACCAGCATCTCGCATCTAGCTCCGCCATATACACTCTATATATAGTATTTAGCGGCCTTCTAGGATGCCGGAATCCGGTAGGCTTGAAGAACAGGCAAGCCAGGTTGAGGTTCTCTTCTGTCATCCGCAGCACGTGGCCGAGCCAAATCCAACATCGCCTTTTCACTTTCAGCGTAATTAGAGGCTGCTTGGTGCGTTCTCTTATCTCCTTATTGCTCCTAAAGTCATACCACTGCATACCCATTATCCATCGCAAACATCTGTTTTCGATGCTCAGTATACGGTTGCTCTGAGCCTTCGTAAGATGCCATGTTACGCTACCGTAAAACAGCACTGTCAGAATGTCGAATAGGCGGCATTTGGTTTTGACCGAGTACAATTTTGAGTCCCAGATACTCCGCATCAAGTTGAATGTTGCATTAATATAACAATCTATAAACTAACACTCCACTCATCGAGTCCCTTACAAGACGTAGGTAAAACTATTGTCACGAGTTCTTCACTCGCCATAGTACCTACATCCGTTAATGTACTCGAATCGAGTCCCTCAGTGCGTTCTTATAATTAATCTTTTGATAATATCGATCTCATCTCATGTCATCATCCTTATTATTGTATTGAGTGTATTCTTGTATCACTAATAATCCCACATCTCAACAACCAAGCAACAACGACTCTTCATCTATCTCCAACATCATCTCACACCTTAGTACCAATTGGGGCATAGGGCAAGTACAAGGTCGCGCCACTTCCTGCATTGAGGTTGTGTCACAGGTGTACTGAGTGTCGCACTATCTGGTGGCATCCGGATGTCCCAGCCACGTGAAGCGTCTCTTCGTAATTACTTCAATCACGGAGAGTTGCCGTGTCCACTAACGAACTCTAGTGTTTATAACTTGGTCGTACCAATGTACTTCTAAGATTCGGTGGAGACATCAATACGTTATTACGGTTCAACTTAATAATTGGTAGACCGAAACAGATCATATTTAATTTTATTATATTATTTATTTATTATTATTTGAGGCGTAGAGTTACAAAACCCGCTCTAGAGACTTTTTTGAGTTTTGAGTAAATGACGAAAAACTGTTTTGGGCATATCATGATGATTTAAGTGTAATTTTAGATAATATATTTTTTCCGTTACATACGGAAAAGTATAATAAAATGTCAAATCCAATGTATAAGCTGTATTTATTCAAATAAATGCATTTTAATTATCCCAAGAGCGGTCTTTGTCAGTCTCTACCTGACAGAGCGGCGTTCGACGCGGAATTTTTTAAAAAGAGCGGAGTTTGTCGCACAATGGTACATTGTCGACAGGAGATGATAGTTTAGTAGCGGTCCGTATTTATTTTAATTATGTAATATATTTTCGAATTTAATTTGTCTAGAAAATATTTTGTAGCCATTCTTACCTAATGGTAGCTGTATATTGTTCGCATTGTACCTACATATTTAGCTGTTATATTGGTATGTAATATTTTTTTAAAAATAGTGGTAGGTATTTACTTTTCTTGAAAATATTTTTTTTAGATTTAAGAAAATAGTTATTTAGTTGAATATTGCCTACTTTTTACTATGTCTAATTGCCTTTGTGAAACTTTTTAATTTTAATATGTTAATGTCATGTACTTACTTTTATTCTATAATAAACAAAAAAAAACATTATCAAAAAATGTTACTTTTTCTGGAGACAATTAGTTATTACCTACATACCATGCAAATTATTTGTTTAATAGGTAACTAATCTTTTATCATTATATAAGTGCCCTAATAATTCTTAATAATTTTAATATTAATGACCATATTTTGAATCATAAAGATATTTTTAAACCCTTAAAAGGTAATTATAAGATAATTTGAAATAACAATAACTATTTTTTTAATAATATCAATTGCATAAATAAAAAAAACCCAGCGGACTTAAGTACCGGCCTTTACCTAGCTAATCCCTGTATTACCTGTGTCCCCAAATTCCATGTCTGTGGGAAACCCACCATTAACTACCAACCTATTTATTAAATTTAAAAATAAAATGATAATATTTTTAAGCTATATTATTCATAATCTACTTAGGTATATTAGATATTTTATATCATTTAATTCAGAAACCAAATCCGATAAATAAAAGTCGCAAAGTATGTGCTTACTTATTTTCCCACATAAATATTTATTACCTATATTCTGTTGTTCCTGCTACTTTTTATATACAAATAATAGTAAACGTGGAATTTCTGAAATTTATTGCAAAAACGTATTATAAAAGTAACGGTTTTTCTACAAGATAGCACAGCATTGTTAACTATGTGTCGTTATTACAACTAAGCTAATCTACAAATTAATAAACATATTTGATTTAAAATTCATTATCGTTCATATTAACGAATGATACAATTTTATGACAAAAAAAACTTGTCCCGTGGAGATAATGATAAGGAATGTCATTTTTTATCAAGGGAGATGAAAAAACTAACCTAACGTAACATAACCTACTAAATCTATCATTTGTATAGTACAAATTATCAAACAAAAAGCATTTCTCCGACAGAAAATAGTTTTCCTTTAATTATATTTTTGACACAAACCAAATAATGATAAAAACGTGTAAGAACCTTATGATATTTTATTATATCACACAGAATATTAAATATAAATGACAACAAAAAATATACGTAAAACTAGAAAATAATATGAGCCACCACTGGGTTATTCATGACAATACAGCAAAATATAGTCAATTTTTAAATTCGTTTCTTGGCGTAACAGGCTACATTTCCAAGTAGCTGAATTTTTCAAACGCTTCCTTGATTGTTCTTGTTGAGATTCCGTCACACTAACTATTGAAACATTCATTATTAAAAGTAAAAAATAGTAAAATAATTGAAGCAAAATTATGACGCGCACGAGAAAACGGTTTGACGGTTTGTATGGAGATTAAAGGTTTCGTGAAGAGTCATTATTTAAATCGCGGCGTCTGATTGGCCGGTAACACAGAGAGGGTTTTACCAGAACAAATTTATTTTAAGAGCGGGTTTAGTCAGTCTCCTCGATATTTATTTTGATTTTTTGAAGAAACAGAGAGGAATTTAAAACTCTCACCTAGAACAGAAGATAGGTCTTACGAAAGAGCTCCTGCGTACATTCATAACTATTTTTTTTGAAAAATCGCCCAGAGCGGATTTTGTAACTCTACGCCTCATTTATATAATTATATTATATCGGAACAAAATTCGAAAATATATCAATACAGGCGATGTTGCCCGCCCAGTCGCAAAATCGCTGGTAACTACAAATAGGTGTTTTTAGATAAAGACGTTTGAAATCGATAAGGGACGGAGTAGAAGTACGCCGTTTTATTATCAACCTGTAAATTCGTGTTTAAACAAATGCAATCGAATAATATTTGCGATCCGGCGGCGATGTCCTCCTCGCACATTCTATAGACAAGGGTGCGCCAAGTGGGAGTGTTAGGGGTACGAAACTATATAAAATGAACTTTATGATGAAAAAGTCACCTCCGTTGTATTTTTTAAATGTCATTAAATAATATGGAGGACAGTAAATTTGAGTTGGCACCCGGGCGGTGGCCACCCTTGACGTGTCCCTGTCTATAGTGTCCATAGTGATATAAAATTATGTACCCGTGTGTAATATTGTACGCAAATGTGAATTACTTATTTTAAAGAATAAAATTGTCTCCACGTGGTAGATTCGGTTTTTGAATAGGTACATCAAACCCTCCCTCTCTAAAAAATCTCGCTCAATCGCCTGCTGCTTTAATAATTTGTCCTAAAGTTTTTTTGTTTACAATACTTATAATGTATTACTTATAGGTATATGGCTAATAACAACTAAATGCTAATATTATTATAACCTCCACCCCGTTGACGTCTATAAACTCCGCTTAGTAACGAAACTGGCAATTGACCTTCTGTCATCTATTCGTCCTGACTTGGGCTAAAGTTGACTGATTTTTTGTTTTTCTATACAACTCGTCGATATATAGTTATCATAGTGTACGAAATAATTAGTATAATGTACATGTTCAATATAATAAGATTGCAGCGGGTTCAACGACATAACCCGTTAGTTTGTGGCCACACATATTCAATGATTTCCAAAAACTATTCAATGACGCCCCAGCATAAGGCCATTTTGCATTGTTTTACAATCATTTAATTCACTCGTAAAAATAGAAACCTTGAATATCTTTCGATCTAAAAATTTGTTTGTTACTATTTCCGAAGTTTTCAAATAATTTTATAAATATAAACAAATAATAAAATATTGCTTTTCCTGGAGTAAAATATTTTAATTATGTAATTGTCAACAAACGAAATAGTCATAAGAATTCGTTTAGAATTTCGTTTATCAAAATTATTGTACACAAAAAATGTCTTTACCCATTTATTTCGGTAAAAAAAATGCGTGCAATCAACGTATACAATCAACACAGAACATTTTTTTATATTTTTTGGTTTGTTTTACAAATAGATTAACAACATAAAGTGTATATATTGTATTTTAGTAAGTAAAATGTACATCGTGAATGTAAAACCATCAATTTAGTATAATTATGTTATATTGCTCACATCTTCTTCCATAGATCACAAGTTAAACTATTTCCTATTTGTTATTACTAAGGATTGAAAATTTTGATACCACAATAATTGTCAGTACTTACTGCAATTACGGGATTAGTATTTTTTTCATAATTCGACATAAGTCGAAAAAGTGAAATATTGGCCAAACAAGAGATTTTTTACTTCTAAAAAAATTTGAAATTTTACTATATCGGCGTACGATGAGAATTGTCTTAGCACCGATTATACTAATAATGATGAAGATTTAAGATAAACCAATAAGTCAAGCGCATATATGCTGCATACTTTGGACATATTTACCTCAAATAAGACGTTGGATTTACTGCAGGATAAAGTAAAAGCAACATAGATGAATACAGAAGGTGATTCTGTTGGCATCGCAACCTCTGTAAATGGCGTTGTCCGTGACGTGATCGGGAAAGAACGACACCGTATATTTGGAAGGACAACAGCTATTTTTGATTTTACCCAGACTTTACAGAGAAATGGTGAGAACCCCAATTTTTCACGATAATAATGCATAATTTTCTATACTTCAATGATGAATTTTTAAATGGATAACAGTACTGAATATTTGAAATGTTTAAAATCAATTCGTTGTTCCATAACCTACGTATAACAATTTACAATTAACTCACACAATTTGTATGTAAATATGGTAATCTATTTCGAGCCAAAAATTTTCATAATTGAATACCGCCAATTATTTTTTACAGTACGAATGTATTTATTGTAACCGTTCGTTTTATTGTATTCGTGTATTCCATTATGTGGATTGTAGGTAGTTCTCCCTCATAATGTGAAATAAAAGCGATTTTTTATACATACAAATGTGTATTGAATAATAAAATCTAATGACATGAATTATTATGATTTCACATGATGCACATACCGTTATCATTGTGATCATATATTATTTAACGGACACATTGAATACAACAGCAGTGCTCAACCAGTGGCATGCGAGATATATACCTACCTACTGAAAGCACATCGATAATATTATATGCAATATTTATTTTCAATATACAAGTTTTACCATCTAAATCTTGACTTTAGGTCAAATTTCCGTTCAATATTAACTCATTGCAGACGATCGGCGCTGGTGTTACAAGATGCAGGGCATGGTGAAAATCAAATATTTTTAATAATATTTTGATTTTTTAGAAACTTTAAATTACTTACTAATAAATGTACCTAGCTATCATTAATGGAGTTAGTTATATAGAGTCCGATATATATTTATTATGAATTATTTGATTTATGAAATCTATTTTTATTTAAATTTGTCAAAATAATGATCAGTTTGCTAGGTATGAGGTATTTGAGTGAGTAGAAAACATAATATATTTTCCCTAAATCTTCTAAATATCTTTAAAAGTTTATTTTATTGTGTTAACTGTCAATACATAGTGGAACTCCATTATATTATTGATTTATATTAATAAAACGCAATTCTTTTTGTACTGATTCTACTTTTTATTTAATAAATTTGGACCGGTTTCGTCCGCCTCAAAGGTTGAAAATGTCTCTTACAGGCGGACGAAACCAGTCCAAATTTATTAAATAAAAAGTGGAATAAGTACAAAAAAAATGCGTTTTATTAATATAAATCAATAATCTTCAAAAGTATTATATTTAGCTCCAGTTATAGTATATCTTTATTATATCATTAACTTCTATCATAGACATAGACAAAAACTAAAAATACAAAAATACAAAAATAACATATATTTTATATCGCAAAATATAAATAAATAATAGAAGAATTCAACACCTACAAATATGTAAAGGATTTTCATCCTGTCTCTATAGAGCTAAAAAGATAATTTTCGTTCGTTCACTGTTTTGGCAACAACGTAATATTGTAATATATAGAATGAGAATACATATTTATCATTTCTTTGCAGAATCCTAAGAAAACTTTGATTATTTGCATGCTTGGAATGTATTTCGAGAAGAAGTTGTCTGAGTTATAAATTTTTAATATTAACAATAACTATGTACTTATAAGGTATTTCAAATTTTAGATTTTATTAATACTTACTTGGTTTCTTCAAAATAACTAAAAACGAGTAAATTACCTTAAGTAATCATATCATTAAAATCTGTTGGGATTAATCAACAACTAGATTGAGACCTCACTAACTAAGGGAAAATAAAATATGACCAAATATAGACAAACTAATTTCTTGAAGATATATAATCTGAAAACATCTCATGCATAAACCTACTTGAAAAAAATCGGTGTGTACTTATGTACGCGCGTTAGAAGTTATACTTTTTTGGCGTAACAAAATAAAAACAAAATTAGTGATAAACTAGATTCATTGACTAGCTGTATAGCCATACCGTGGCGTAAAGGTAGTGCGTTCGGCTGATAACCAAACAATCGGTGGTTCGAATCCAATCGAGTGCGTGCTTTTTCGTGTGAAAAAATAAATTATGTGTTACATGTCACACGCCAAAAATACACTCTGATCTGATTTCCCAACGCGCCAAAAGAAGTTTAACTTCGAAAATCCCTTTTAGAAAAAATACGACACCAGACATGAGTTGGACCTGTAGCCGCTGGATTCACGCCAGTATACTTTTACAATTAAGTTACGGCCATCTTACTTAATTACGACAAATTTAACTGGTAGTTCTTACACGAAATGCTTGCCAAATTGCGTTAAAATATAGTTTGTTTAACTAATTTCTTTAGTTAAGTTTTGCATTAAATCATTTCATTAATCGGATTTCGTATTATTTACAATAAAATAATAGTAATAACTTAATTAGGTATATATATTAACAGTCTATAACACAGGTCATACTTTTATACGTGTAAGTTTTAGTACGAACGTTTTTTTATGGAATTGTTAAGAGCCACTGTAATAATGCATTATTTTGTATGGAAAAATAATTACTATAATTAATAAGATAACAATGAATGAAACCTCATATTTTTAATGAACAAGTAACATGCTAGTGATTGATATATCACTATTTTTTTCAGTTTAGTCAATTTACTGTAGGACCAATATTCATATAAAAAAAAATGCTAAGAAAATTAATTTTAAATAGTTTTTTTTTTTAATTTCAATTATTTTGTGCTGTACATGTAATTCAAAAAAATTCCTGAATAACACTCACGTCGTGGGACAGACATGGGTTCGCACCTAACGTAATCCAAAAAATTTTGAGTAGGTATTTTGCTGGGATGATTCCAAGTTATGTGTTTTTAATTTATCGATTTTGATCTAAGTCCACCAATAATAAGTGACCAAGTTTTTTTATTAAATTTAATTTTATAAGTGGAATGTAGAGCTTTTTCCACGTGAAATATTTTCTAATTTTCCTTTAAAGATTGCTAAAGGCAATTTTAATTTGACAGTTTGACGTAAGAATATCAAAAAAATATAAAAGAAGGCTTCTCGTTTTTGTTGTACGAGTTTGTATGAAAAATAGTGGTTCATTTTTGTTAGGTAACACTTTCATATACTTATTATTTAGGTTACATTTTAAACGTACACCCATTGTAGTTACGCCTCTGTTTTAGATTTAGGATTTTTTTACATTTTCTCCAACTTCGATTTACATTACATAATATTTAATAAGTTGAACATTTTTATTTAATTCTTTTTAATCAAAAATGACTAACATAGAAACTGGCCATACAAGATATCTTGGTGAAGGTTTCATATCGATAGGATCTGTCTGACTCTAGATATACAAGATAGGCTAAAAAGCTACTGACAGTTTAATAAGATACAAAATATGAGGTTGTTAGTTTTAAAGTCGGTAACCTCCACATTTCGGTATTTCGAGATAATTGGAAAAACTATCAACCACATTAATATGACCGCAAATAGAATATTTTCGTTTCACAAACATATTTACAAACAATTAGAAAAAACGAATAGCGAAATAAAATGTTAATAATATACAATTATATTTTAAGTTACATGTAAAATTTTAAAAATAATGACTGATGAATCTAAATGACTTTGCAGTCAACATCAGATTTAATTATATTTTACTGACAAACGGAACTGAATTTAATATTATATATAAATAAATATAAAAATAATATAAATATACTTACAATGGAAAACTAGGTACTTACCGTATATACCTAATCTAGACGTTACAGACTTTAAACTAATAGTCTAATATCCGCATGTCGAGCCCAAATGAAGTTAAATACAAATAATAATAATAATAACAATAATATTAGATTTCTAACTAAAATTTAACTTTGGTTATAATAATTAAATATTATAAAGTTTATCCGCAAAAGTGGTATAATTAGAGCAGCAGTGTGGAACAGTTAGTCCCTTTTTCGTATTTTATTTGAGCAATTATTATTTGCTGGTCTGCTTGTGCCAACTTCATTGGTCTGCGATGGTGCATCATCAGCTTGTACTGCCCAGTAATATGGCTGATGCAACGCGAACTCTATTAAAGGCAGTTCAACATTTTATCAAAAATTAGACTTATAGTTTTGTTAACACTAATATAAGTATTTGGTAGGATTAATTAATGTATTAGAGGTCTGTGTATATGTATTACCCTGAGTGAATACAATTGATGCCTTCGAACAGAGTGGTGGATAGGATAAATATTTCAAGCATCTAGAGCACAGGTTCTCAAACTTATTTTGACCACCGCCTACTTTGAAATTTTAAAAAAATTTAGTGCCCCCATATTTTTTAACTTAGGTAGGTACCTTTTACATTACCATCTGTTGCGTATCTTAAAAACAGTTATTGCAAATATAATATTTAAAGATGCATTATTATATGGATAGGATAGATAGGGTGTGAGGTGTGACCCATATCCTATTAATTCTGAGATCAAAGGATATTTCAATGAGAGGAAATAAAACTCATACTTAATCATATTTAGAAGTATTTTTATTAACTTTAAAAGAACGCTTTGAATTAAAAACCTATCTAATGTGAAGGATGAATCTGATGCATTTCGACGAGTTTGTTAATATCAGACTCGAATTCATTGCCATCAGAAATCGTTGAACAACCGACCATTACCCAGGGTTAACCTAGATTCCATCGGATTTTTAAAGATAAAATTTGTCTACTATCGCCCCTCTAGATTTTCTTAACGCCCCCTAATTTTCGTTGTGCCTTCTACTTCTCCCCTGCAAGCCTCCAGCGCCCATAAGGGGGTGTTCTCGCCCACTTTGAGAAAGACTGATCTAGAGACTCCAGATAAAGGAACAGTTATTGACAATGTGTATAAGGGACGTTTTATTTTTTTTTACTATATATTTTTCGGCACGGACTAGAGATTGGTGGTTTTGGATAGCCTCTAGAGGCAGCCTTTACTCTGCCCTGAGTGACGGAGAGAATTGAGAAGATGAAGAGTCTTGGTCGCTCAAAATATGACTAAATTCCAAGGTGGTAACGATTCTCAGTTATGAGAGATCGATCAAGAATAAATACACGTATAGCTAATTTAAATAATTGAGTTTATCCGTTAGATATGTTGCCGATTTCCGAGTAAAAAAAAGTAATAGATAAGATATTATAATGATTCATACAAGTAGTTCCGCTAATAGCAAAATTGTAACAAACTTGTCACTTATCAAATAAATACGCTTTGTAAACATGATTAGTATTAAATATATTAATAAATATTCGAATATATCAAAATTTATATCGAGTAGTAATTATCTACGTAAACACAATCAACTTTGATTTTAATATTAATTTTGCTTCGAATTAGCATATTGAATTAAAAATGGAAAAGTACAAAATTAGAGATTTTCCATGTATGCAAAACCGGTGATAAAGCCATAGAAACTGCTAGTAAAATTTATCAATACTTTTGGTGTAGGTCAATAATTGCGACATCTGATCCTCGCACTGATCAATCTAAAAGCTCTAATTTTCTTTCACGAAAAATTGCGACCACGCATTGCACTGTTGAACGAGTTGTGATATAAAACATTCCCTCATCTACCGAACTCATCAGCCTTTCAATCATCTTTGCCATCAAGCATTTCTCAACATTTTGTAAGTTGTAAGATTTTTAACAACTAAGCTGCTGCCAAAACAGCACTTTGAAACTAAATCAATTCATAATCCTGTAATTTTAGCACCAGATCAAAATAGACTAATTCTAATCGTATTTATTTTGATTACTAAAGGTAATTAATAGCTGATAAAATGTTTTTGAATTTAAAAATCATAAACCATAACATTTCACCAGACCTCTAATTTTGACATACATAAATATACACAGTTTAAAATAAAGTAAAGTGTATCAATATAAATAATAATACATATTACAAATTATTGAATAGTTGTTCTGCAATGCCTTATTAAAACGAGTTAAAATTGTTTTGCATTCAGGCTACGAATTTATTTTCACTGAGATATAACTCAAGATGTATCTTTGCTACATAACACATAAACTAATAAAAAAGACGTGAAAGAAATCAGTTACCATCTTCTCCTTGGGTATATCATCCGAAGACCCTCCATGTGACATTCAAGTACGTGATATCTTTTTCCTCGCAAGCCAAATTTATTACGAATATATCTTAGCCTTCCAACCTCAATTTCGACACGATCCCTTTACCCATTATCTGCGGTCTTATTTATTCCCAAAAAATGTATTTTTTCTTTCGCAAAAAGTTATCGGCACACATAATGTGACCCACCCCAGAATAATGGAGGGCTGGCGTGTCCATTTGTTTTTATAGAGTGGACGCGGCTTGTGGTTAACTGCGCACGCGTCTGCTATAACTATAATAACTATTTACTACTAGACAAACTTTGTGTGGTTCTATTTCTAAAACAGTTTTATAGAACTACCTAGTCAACTTCATACCCTGATATATCAAGAGTATTGCTATCGACAGAGGGAACATTATATAAATTGATTTTAGATACAAAATTTTCTTACAGAAAAAAATATGTTACACACTTGCACAGGCATTCAGACTAGGGATTGTAATCACAGGATTAATATGTTTCCAATACCGGAATTACACAAAAAATAGGTATTGTCTTTTTTATCTGCCACTGATATAAAAATATAAATCTATAGGTACTAATAATTCTGTACTTTAGCGCCAGATTGTTATAAGTCAAACTTTGCCAACAATTAAGTACATATTTTGAACACTAATTTTATTAATATTGTATCTGTCTGGCGCAATGCACAATTTGACTTTATTCATAACAAATACCCACATTTTTAAAACAATAAAACCGTAACTGTGTGGCCAATGGCAGTAGTGGTGTAGAAAAACAGTTATGTATTAATTGAAGTGAAACAATCAAACTTTGCGGGCTCATAAATTATATTTTATGTATTTATTTATAAACGGCGCATGCTCCTATGAAATATCCTCCTGAACTCAGAACCTCCAGATGAAAGACTAGCGCCTTACGCAAAGCAGTAGAACAAATCTTTACTAATTCAAATTATATATGTACAAAAATCATGTTTAAAATTTATCCTAAAATATAAATCGAGTGAGATCCCGAGAATTCAACCTTTCATTAATATGTCGTACCTATATGGAACTTTTGTTGGTATCAATATTTCGCTTCTTACAAAATAATGTCACAAGGCAATGGTACCTGAAAAATTTATACTTATTACTACTACTACTATTTCACCTTGTACGATCTTGAGAGGATCATATGGGTCTTCTGTGGGGGTTGTTTTTTAGAGATTTTTTTACGAGAAATGGATGTTAGCCACTTGTTCAACTTATTAGGTCATACTCTGACTCCGAACACAAATTGAAAAACAATATGTGTATTTGACAAACCCAGGATTCGAACCTGGGACACACGACATTATAAACCGACACTTAAACCGCTCGGCCACCGTAATCAAAACCAATTCGTCCAATTAATTTAATGGTTGCTCGCAAACTGGAATGACGTATTTTTTAAGATGTATTTAGATCGATAATGTAAAATTCATACATTATTCACATATTAGACATAATTATTAATCTAGAAAATCGATCAATAGTGAGTATCTAATGCCGTGTCCACACTGGCAACCTCATTATATTCTCTCGTAAAATCTAATGAGGTTACCAGCAACTTGTTTAATGTAGACCCGGCATTATGTTTCTATTAGGTACGAGTTTTTATAAACACTAGGTTCAAAGTTTAAGTTTCGAAGTTTTTATATTGGCTCCTTTCCTTAATACGTAATAAGGTTTCACGTGCTTTTATTATGTTATTTAAATTACTACAATAATTATTGTATTATTATAAATAACTGTACCTATTGTCAGTACCGTATTTAAGTGAGTGCGCATCGAGTGTGGAGATGCCGACTGACAGGTTAAATTCAGGTCTGAAAAAACGACTCATACGGAATAGAACAAAACTTAAATTAATTATAATTTAAATTCAATTTCCATCAAACGATTTTTTAATATAATGTATTTCCACCAAAAATTGACAGTTAACACCATAAAAAAATATTGGTAAATAAATTATTTTTGGTATATTTTATAAACGCTGTATTTTACAATGAACCACTATAATGACATACAAAAGTTTTAAGAACACTTAATATTAATAATAAATAAATTTCATCTACGCTGAATGGTTAAGGACATGTACACATTTTTTTATATTCACTTACGTATGCAACGATGCGTAATATTACAAACCTATCATAAGAAGCATCGGCCAATTATTTTCAAACCGTGTAATTTTTCTTGACCCTTAATTAAATGCGAAACCAAATTACCGGATAAACATCTGATAGCCTTAATAAGTAATAACATTCGAAGAAGAAGAAGACAAATTAAATCGTTAATGAAATTTTATGTTTCCTCTATCACTCGTGTATCGGATGAGAACAATTGGCGTTGAAAAATACGCAACACTACACATCTGCCATTCGAGGAAACTAATCGAATAATAAAAACGTCAAAAAGAACAATCCCAAAAGAGGAAATGGATATTGCGAAAATCTATTAATCATTGCAGAGGCTCTACCAATAGAATATTAGCTACGACTGAAGTGTCTAAAACTTTTATACTCTAGTACCTATTAAATCAAATTTATTTATCGCTTTAATGGTGTTCACTGTCAAATTTTACAGTAAAAACTCATAACAATAGATTTAAAACCAATGAATTTTCGAAAGCAAAATAATCGCATTATTTTGTTAAAAAAATTAAGTACTTTAATTGAGTTTCAATATTAGATATGTGGAGCCCCAAAGAAAATCCCTCAAAATCCTTTTAAATTTAAATAAAATTTATCAAATTTTAGTAAAAAAAAATATATATATAGATTTTAAATAGGTAGTTTTATTATTTCGTGGAATAATTTTCGTAAACGGTTTGATATATTCTGTCAGTATTATAAAGTAAAGAACACAATACAGTTAGGTTAGGTTAATTGTGCTGCAAGGGATGTGAATAATATACACAAAAACTGCAGAAATACTTGAGAGCCGTTCCTTTATCTTTAGTCTCTGGAAGATTGACTGGTTCGTCCTGTGCTCTGGCGCCAACACCACATTTTGAAGGTATCGATTGACTTCTGCTCCCTTGCTCTGAGGGTCCATGAAGTTAAATATATGATTACTGTTTCCAATACTCTGTAAATGAGGTCGTATTCTTAACACAATGCTTACGGGCCCTTTTAATTAATTTTGTAATTAACGTGTTAATTTGCATTTGAAAAGTAATAAGCAAAAACACAATTTTGTGCGGCCCGTAAGCTATGGGTTAATTGATTCATTATTACTATTCAAAAAAAATCTTTAGGTTTATTATGTTTTACTGTCTGAGAGTCTAAATTAAATTTACTGTTTTACCGTCTAAGAGTCGAAATCAAATTTAAATAATAATAAATTGTTATTATCTATTCATGAGATAAAATCAGTATATTAATAAAATATTAAATTTATAACTTACATAATATTTGAATCTTGTTGTACGCATAAATATGTGATGTGAAAACTACGCCTTACTAATAATTGTTTAATTGTATTTCACTAGTATTAGTGTAATTTTCTGCACCTCAAATCTATTTTAAATTGCAGCACTACAGTTTGGAAGCTTTCATGTGTAGGAAATAATTAAAATATAAGTAAGTACTGTTTCCACTTTTCCAAATATCGGACAAGGGCATATTATTATACTCACCTCAACTACCAAATATATGCTTTATTATTACAACACGGCATACTCCATTCATACAATTAAACGGCTTTAATTGACTATTGTCATAAAACTGTAGGTATAACAAAAACGCAAGGCTGACTTTACTATTGTCAAGCATACTTTTATAGAAGAGGACTAAACCGCAGATCTGTTTTGGTCTTAATAATAACTAGGTGGTCAATTAAATAGGAATCATGGCATGTAAGCAATTGCATTGTATTGTTTCGTGCGAAATAATAATTACTTCCCTTGAAATATTTCACAATATAATAATCATTTTTAAATTAAATATTGTTAAAGATATTATACTTTCAAGTGAGGGCACAAAGGGGGCAACTGACATTTAAATGATCCGATCGGCTGCTGCATGTATATTCCATACTAAACCCAATCTTAATCGGGTGGTCACGGGGTGAAAATATCTGATATGTAGAATTAATATAGGTACAGTTTAAATCCTGGGAATGTTTCCAGAACACTCAGTGCATTGAAGAATTTTTTTATATTAATTTAATATAGAATAAATCGTATAAAACTACAGAAGAAACTATGCTCTCAATTTGGCGCCACATTTTTTAAAACTTTTAAAATTTGCTTTTGTGGTGACCAAATAGATTAGGCTGATAGTGTCACAATATTCCTCTTCGCAGTCTATGAGTAACAAATACAGGTGGACGAAAATTCATGAATGGGTTGCAATAATTATGGAATCTCTCGGCATAATCTGGTGGCTTCAGCTTTTGCGCCAGCTAGATTTTATATGGGTAAAGGTTCAATGCGTCGAATTGACATTTGGGTGACTCCGATGTCCAAACAACCTCCGTGTTTATGCGATCGGGTCTTTTTTAAGATTCCCTTTCAGTTAAGCTGCATTTAGAGCAAGCGAGCGAATATTTGTTCTTCCCCCATTCCAGCGAAATTCTTATGATCGCCAACAAAAGGCGTTGACGTCATAATAATTTTGCTAGAGTGGGGGAAGAACAAACATTTGATGGCTTGATCTAAATGCGGCTTTATACTGTGGCTTTGTTCCTGGCGGAGCAAGGTCTGCCAGCTCATGGAAAGTCATTTACTGAACCCTTTCACTCAAAACGATCTATCAAACGTCATTTTTTTATAATTTTCTTGGAGAATCTGAGTTAGAATTATTAATCCGATTTAAACAGTAAAATTTCGTAATATTTATTAATTATTCTGTCGTAAACTTTTTATGGTTAATCTTCATAGTATTCTTTAGAAAACCTGTAAAAAGTTATTAAATATTTCATACTTCGTGACTTTTGGCCCAAACTGTACAAATACGGATCTATTTATTTCTAGTGAAGCCATAATGATAGTATTACAGCTGCAATAGCTATCTAATAAAAATACTTAATTTATTATTATATAAAAATTAAATTAAATTCTACAAAATATATTTTTTAATTAATATAAAAAAAATTACTTTAACACAACCTCGTTCACATGTATTTTAATCTTTGAATTCTGTAATCAAAGTTATCCTCTGTTTATTAGTTCCTGTAATTTTCCCATCTCTTCCATCCCTAGTATACATTATGTGAATATAACGTCGAGCCGTGCAACGTGCGTGAGGTGGGCATACAGTATTGGTATTAACGCTAAGTACCTACCTATATCAAAATCCTGGATTTATAAGTGGGGACCATCGATCATGGAATCTACTATTTGTAGATTCCAGGACCGGTTGGCTATATAGATCCAAGAATGATATTTATGTTGACCTTCGATCTAATAATATTAATTACTACTAAACTTTTTATCTCCTTTAACTGAAAATCAACAAAACATCAATGAAATAAATTAATAACTGATAACCAATAATCACATAAACACCCATTATAAGACCATGATAGATAATTCTTAGTACATAGACACATCAAATTGGTGAATATTTAACATTACATACAAACTGTTCGGAATATGTTTTAATACAATCCGGGGAAGTGAAACGTTGTTCCTATGACTAAATTTTTGATGGAAATACATTTTATTAATTAAAATAAAACACCATAATATATACAATGTGAATTAATAATATAATCATTTTTCATCTAGATTAGAGATGTCCGCAGATATTATACGCTAATTAAATGCACCCTGAATGAAATAATGTTGATAATGAAAAGAAATGTTTTCTTTAACATAAAAGTCTTTTCTTGTATTCAATATGTAATGAATACATTAAAATACAAGTACATTTGTGTAAGTATCGACGTATTTGATATTGAATTGAGTCAGTAGTGTTATTATCGGTGTCTGGATATAAGCTATCGAATCAGTGGAAGTCAGTGCAAAAGTGGTTTATTCCACTTTATATAATTTCATTTGTAGAAAAAACTTTCCTAAAAGGTTATTTATCTTCCCTCCATAATCCTATAGAAAATATCTTATTTTCTCAGTTTTGTCTTGTTAATCTTCAAAAAAAATATTTATTCGATTACAAAATGTAGTTATTCCCATGTATGTTGTTTCCTGTTTACTGTCATCAAGGATTGACCATTATATTATATCAGAATAGAAATCATACACACTATGTCTACTGCATAACTTTAAGGTGTACTTAACGTTCTTCTTACCACCTTATTATACGCCATAATAACGGGCGTGGGATATTGTTTCCACACTCTAATACTAGAGGAGTTTCACTGAGGAAACAATCCGCCATTCCTTTCGTGTTCGTAGATATTAATATGTTCCTGATCTAAGCCCAGTTGGGAACCCCTGATATAGATGATACTTGTAACACTTATTAGAATGGTAACATGTCGCAAGAAAAATATTACCTTGGGCCATTTTCTAAATGTTAAATAATATTGTCTACATATTCAAAACAGACTTTTCGCGGCCTTTCTTAGTAGACTACGCATCATCTGCTTTTTCCGATGGTTGTCATAAAACCTTGTTCAAATAATTATATATTCAGTATGTGGGTGTAGTATTTTTATTGTTTATAATCACTAATGATCGATTATTAGGTTTTGACGATTTATTATGCGCTTATCGAGTGTATTATTATTCATAAGGTAGGGGTATTTTACAAACACTTCAACTATTCATAATTTGTTTATTATATTTTTTTATTGTGACCCTTGACTTGATAAGTAGGTAAAGGAGTTTTTACTTACTGTATTGTATTGATTTGTTATATAAGTTAGAGTTAATAGTATTCGTTATCAGCGTTTGTTTGCTTTTTAGTGAGTCCCAACCCAGGTCGCAAAAAACGATTCAAATGAATTAGTACAAAAGTTAAAATCATTAGAATTTAAATTCAAATTTCATCAAGTACCTTCGGTTGATATAATTAATATTAATAATAAATTAAGGAGATCTTGACGTCATTCAAAAAAATCACCCCACTTTTGCATATCATCTGGTAAGGACCATGTGCCATAATCACATCTAAAACTACCCGCCCATAACGAACCACACGTCGTAGCCACTTTCTCCTCCTGTATACCGCGGAACACACAGTACCTACATCGTATTTCTCCGATAATTTGAATATTTAAAAAAAAATTTAACGTGTAAATCATTATTATAAGCAAAAATATGTTTTAAATGCCATTCTTATTATTATATTGGTAAATACCTCTTAACTGTATTATTCTTAAACAGCCTCATTTTTATTTGTCACTCTGTGGTGACCTGCTTAATATTTTTTAGTTATTTTAAATAATATCTTGATCTTCCGTAGGCAAATCCTAAAAACTGTATTAACTGTTTAATTTAATAACATTTTTTTTGTGTCCGTACGTTATTGGGAAAATCACATATTCATTCATTCTAATATATTCATCAATATTATATTCTTCTGTTATTGGTCCTGTATGTTGATCTAAAACTAGTGTTAAAATACTCAAATTGAATGTGTAAGTGACTGGAATTGTTAGTAGAATCAGACTTCAGCAATCAGTAGGTAGTGAAAGTGTAGGCCAATAATATAGAGATAATAATTTGAGTTCATTCGTCTCGGTCCGCTGCCCATCCACGCCACTAACTAAGTATGGTTCCTGAGTCACGTTCTTTTGCCATTGCGTGTCTCGTTGTGTCACTCCCATTCATTTTATTTTATTTTATTTTATTTTATTACGTGTATTATAAAAATGTGCCTGTTTATAATAATATTATTATTTATAATCTTATATTATGGGGTTACCAAATTAGCAGGTAATATAGATTTTTAAAACAGCATAGTAGACATTTTTTTCTGATTCCTACAAAAAGTTACATTTCTGTTCAGTATTTTTGGCAAATCATCATGGAAAGATATACAGTTGCACAGCATATACAAATTGTTAAAATGTATTACAACAATAATGAATCTATTCGAGCTACGTTTCGGGTATGACGGTAAATTTATGGTCAAAATAATTGACCGACAGAGCTTGTTATTCGAAATTTTAATGGCAATGTTTGTGATGTTCAGAATCCAGCCAGCCAAAAACGTAAACTTACTGCTGACAATATCAATGGTGTGAATGAAAGTGTGGATGAAAATCCAGAACAATCAATTACACGTCGTTCTCGAGAAATTCTTATGGCACACTACATGGAATATTCTTCATAAAGATTTGCATTTGAAAGCGTATACAATACAGTTATTACAAGAACTTAAACCGAATAACTATTTGGTGCATCGAAAAATTGCTGATTTTAGAGCGACTTGAAACAGCCCCATTATTTCATGAAAAAATTATCTTCAGCGATGAAGCTCACTTTTGCTTAAATGGCTTCGTAAATAAGTACAATTGTCTTATTTGGAGTAATAAAAACTCACATGTTATTCTTGAAACCCCTTTACATCCTCAAAAATTAAGATCTTGGTGTAGTTTATGATCTGGAGGTGTAATTGGACCGTATTTTTTTGAAAATGCGAATGCAGTTAGTGTCGATGAAGAGCGCTACAGGAACATGATTACTGAAATTTTCAACCATGAATTAGATAATTTTGATCTGAACGATATGTGGTTGTAATATAATGTGCAACATGATACACAGTTCATGACACAGTCAACTTATTGAGAGTTAAATTATAATATATGTCTTATTTGATAAACCTTCACTATATAATTATGGGCTATATATGAATGTATACAATATTTATATATTTATGATTATTTATCTATCCTTCGTATAACTTTATATAAATTTGGTTATTTTTGATAATTTTAGTATAGCTCACCGATGTTAAACTGTTAAAACTTCCGATGTGACAAGTTTTGTCAATTTTTATTTGCTTAGTTTTTTGTAATTTCTAATTTTTCTAACAGTCATCACAATTATTATAACTAATTAGTAGACGATTACCCTGACTGCTTGATTGGTTTTAAAAAATGGTAGTTTATTAAAACTGTGTTATACTTGATATCGCTGAGATAAGAAAATCTTTCAGAAAACAATTCTTTCTAGAGTTTCCTAAACAAGAACACCAAAAGCGATTACAAGAATTTGGTAGGTCGAACCTAGAACCCAAAAATATTTCTTAAAAAAATTAATATAGATTATTTTGTACTAAAAACTATGTATATAAAAGTATGTAGTAAGTATATAACATTTAAACTAAAATGAAACCCGACTTCATTGATAATTAACTGTTTTGTAATGGAATGGTAATACTATTAGGTACTTACTAATTAAAATAAATGTTCACTTCGATAATGGCTATTCGAGGAATTAGAATTCATTCCTAATTCAAATAAATTATAAATATTGGGTAAAATGTCAACAATGTAGATACGATAATACGTCATAACAGTGACAGTGTATTTTTTTGGATGAATTATTGTTAGCAAACTGCATCAACTAATAGGTAAGCAGGTAAATGCTACGGAAGTGACTAACGCAAAATCAACAAAGGTGAACGCTGTGCTTTAATTAACAGGTGAAACTCCAGAGTTCCTGTTTCGTTTCTTCTATTATACGCATAATAATAGGAACGCATTTTGAATGAAAATTTTAATTAAGATTGATGAAAAGAAAGCCATTAGGTTCACACGTTACATATTAATTATTTGCCGTTAAGGGATTCGTTTATATGGCAATAGGAGGATAAAAATTAATAAAATTTGCTGTGGGAACAAATACTTACTAGATTGACATCCAAAAGCTTCGGTTTACAGTAGTTAGATACTTATTATCCAAACGTTGTATCAGTAAACCAGAATGAAATAGAAATTTTTGAAAAGTAACAGAATTAAAATGTATAATATCAACTTATTATTGGTAGGTACTTAGTTCATATTATATAGTTTCAGTATTGAGTACCGTAAAACTTACTATTTTCTACATATTGCTATTAATAACTTATTTACTATGTATCCATCCCAACAGCTGTGATGACATAACATAAAATTAATACATACTATCAACTGAGAGTATTTGCTGGAATTTGATTTTAGATTATAAGTATTTTAAGTTTTGTATTGTTCTATTTCAGATTTTTTTTTCAAACCGGGATTCGCGTTTCGGCACCATATGCACTGGCACAGATTACAGTTAATTTTAGATTATATACGAAATTAATACAACAATATAACTATATGAAAACATTTTTACTAAGTAAAAAATCAAATATAACAATTAGTGCTGAAAATCTATCTGGGATACCCACTGTTAACACAAGTCCATTAAAATGTCATTACTCACAAACAATAGAACTAGGTAAGGTGTTCGAAACTTAATAGAGCTACATATGAGTTAATAGAAGTTTTACTACGAAAATGCCAGGTATATGGGGTGAAGAACTCTGATATTGTGATAAACCAAAGCCTACATAGGTACAAGCCGAAGCTTTCGGAAACTTTCCGATAACGAGTGGTCCTACATCTCCTACCCCTCCCGCTGCTATCATTGTTTTATAGAGCGCTTATACTGACGTGTCTGTTGTCTTAAGATGGAGCAGGATAAACTCAGAAGTAGACAAGCCAGGTATTCAACTCTTCGGCAAATACATCATGGGTCTCAACCGCATAATCGAATCAATTTCTTTTGTGTAAGTGCAGATATATATAATCTGTATGTCGATGTGACTTGACTCCAGTATGCCTTTCCTATGAGACTTTCTACAGTGTTCCTTGGATGTGAGAAGGCGCTCGCATGGATTTAAACTCTACAGTGAGAAAGATTTCTAAAAATGTGAATTTGTGTAGTCACGGTTTTTAATGTCGGTCGAGAGGCTTAGAATGTCATGGATCCCAACTTCGAATCTTTCTATCTCGTTTTATTATTGATCAATTTAATAAAACGCAAAATTTTTAGTACTTATTCAACTTTTCTTTTAATAAATAAATAAATCTGGACCGGATTTGTCCGCCTCAGAGGGACATTTTCAATTTCAATTAAAAGAAATGTGGAATAAGTATTAAAATAATTTTATTAAATTAATCAATAATACAATGCAGTTTCACCATGAATTGACAGTTAACACAATAAAAGAAAAAAATACACATATTGTTTTTCAATTTGTTATTGGAGTCAGAGTAGGTATGGACCTAATCGGTTGAGCAAGTGGCTGAAATCCATTTCTCGTAAAACAAAAGCTGATAATACAAAACCTCTACTCTGTGAAGGCCCATATGATCTTATTAGGATCCGACATGGTCAAAAAAAAAATTTAAAAATCCGAGAGTATGATTAAGAAGTTTAATATTATTAATAATTTCAAACCCTTTTACACTAGCCATTTTGATAAATTAAATATTTTTATCATTTTATACAATCATAAGATAATAATCAATAATTTACAATATTTATTTATAGATCACAGACAATGTCAAAGATTTCCCATTGCGATAAAACTTCATCTTGACAATTTAATGCGTTTGAAGGTCAACAAGTGGTACCTAGCTTCATTATTATTAGTGCAAAAAAGTGACTTATCTTATTATAACCTTGTAAGTAGAAACCTCCCAATACAATAACAAATGTAGGTTGTGCGAAAGTATACGATTAAGTTAGTATAACACACGAAACGATAGATGCTGAAACTGAGCTTTTTTTATTTCTCCAGAGTATGGCGCTTAATATTGATGTTCTTACAAATATTACTTACGATTACAGAGACAATAATTTTGTAATATTAAATTTCAAGATGTCGCTAGTCTCTGACGTTATAATTGTATTACGTCTCATTTATGGAATAATATATCAGTTTACCCTTACAATACAAGACGATTCGTTTAGTTGTAGGTTAGTAAATTAAATTAGCATCAAAACAATTATTTTACTATTATTTCTATAATATGATATATTAAGTAATATTTCCTAAATGTATATATTATTACATACGACAGTATCACTATATATTTGAAAAAAAGTAGTATTAATATCATAAGACGAAACGTATTTTGGAATTATAACATTATAACTTGTGAAAATTGTACTTAAAATTTAAATTAAAAAAAAATAAGTTTGAATTATTTCTTTCAATATAAATAAATATGTGCGATATATATATGCGTTTTATGGAGAGGTGCATGCTGATCATAACGTGAAAGAACAAAAAGATGAATGAGTGGATAAGAAGACAGAAAAGGGTTTGCTATGTGCGATGTTGTAATAGTGTTCGCAAAAAAACTCAAATGGAAATGGACTGGATACATAGCTCGAAGAAGAGACAATATTTTGACAAATTTAGTCATCCAGTGGTATTCAAGAGGTACAAAACGTACGCGAGGTAGACCTAGAGGCCGCTGGAACGATGAAATGATAAAGTTTTGTGGAAGTACGTGGCAACGCAACGCACAGAACCGAGAGAAGTGGAATCAGCTTGGATAGGCCTTCATCCAGCAGTAACTATTCATATAACTAGGACATTGTTGAATGGATTAAATCTGACATTCGATAAGTCGTCATTTGTTAACGTCGAAAACTCATTAATTCCACCCATTACGCAGTTTACCGTGCCTCGTTGTTTCCACAAATAGTCCATGTAATGGAAATCTGTGTCGCGCATTCTTTATGTGCGCGGGACTTAATACGTCTTACTTCACGTATAAATAATGATGATACTTGCACGCTTGAGTTTTAATTCCAGAAAATTATGGGTGTACCATTTCCTCTATAATCTATGTGGGATTTTCAAGATCGTTGCTAGTTAACGTTTCGTTTGACTCATTTTTAAATCGGTCATACTTCCGTGATATTAAGACGAATATATAATGACTCACTGGACAATCCGCCTATAAATTTAAAACGCATTAAATTTATATTACTAAAGAATAATTACATACATGCCTATCACGTTTTATAAATATTTTCTGTATTTTGGTGTACCTGTGCAACACGGACATTTTTCAATGCACCACGACTCTACAAACAGATTAAACTAAAACTAAAAGGGCGGTTGTTATCTCTTCTTTACTACTAAAGGACTTAATAGAACGCACCAAGCAGCCACTCATTACGCTGAGAGTGAAACTGCGACGTTGGATCAGGCTCGGCCATATGCTGCGAACGCCAAAATATAATCTTAACCTGGCTTACCTGTTCTTAAATCCAACTGGATTCCGGCATACTGGAAAGTCGCTAAATACTATATATAGAGTATATACGGTGGAGTTACGAGATGCTGGTATTACCTGAAATGACGAAAGAAGACTGGCTAGCGATAGGGATTCTTGGAGACGCCAAGTGGTTTCCATACACATGACATGGCCGAAGAAGAAAATTGTGGTTCAGTTGAACAAGATAATCTACCCTTCACTAAACCTGTGATAGTAGATAGAGAAATAGTTGATATGTATGATTATTTTTCGCTGTTTTTTTCGTCTAATTTTTAATGGATGTTTTTTATTATCTCATCTGAATTAATAGTGTAGTCAAACGCATTATGCGTATTTTCATTATTTTTTTATAGTAACACTTAATCTAAATATTAAATTAAATGTATATGTTATATTGGTTGTTATTTATAATTAAATCATTCTTATATTTTGTATTTATTATGCATTATGGCATTTTGGTCAATCTCTATAATACCATATTACTCTTCTTTCTAAATAATTAAATAATATATCTAGCTACTAGCTGTAATTTCTCGAATATAAAAAAATAACAAAAATGCATGACGGTATAAAAATATTGTATGGAATTACTTTTGTCTAGCATGAGGTGTATTACCACCGTCTTTCCAAAAAGCATATTATTATGACTTCTTCGGAGGATAAAATATATATTATATGTATAGAAAAAGGCTACGTAAGTAAATGCTCTGTTAAATGAAATAGTAAAAGTCATTAAATAAGTAAAGTAACTACCTACATGTAATGCAGTAGAATTATATGGAATTGAATATATTAATTAGAGCATTAGACATTTAATTTTTCCGTTTCCGCTTTTTAGCGATACCTTTGTCAACAAAGACATGCGCCATTCCAACCTGGAATATGCTTTTAAGGGCGCCACCCTTGTATTCAATACAAATAAATTCAAATAATCATGAACAATTAATAGTTAAGTATAAAATGAAACAAGTAGTATTACAGAGGACTTCTTGTTAACTGAAAGAAATATGTTGAACATGTTCCCAGTAATGGTATGAAATATGAATACTTATATGAATAATTACAGAAGATGCGAGATTACTTTTCGATTGGATATATGAACAGAACTGTGGCAATATTAACTGATTTATAATACGAGTATTTACAACCTTAAGATAACGTTTGATGCTTTTTCGTTCGTCCCATTAAACGACATTCCTAAGTGATTAGGTACATGTAACTTATTGTTTGTCCTACCACTTAAGACGAGCTTTATTGCTGAGAAGTTCAAGATGTATAGAGAAAGATTGTAACGAATCGTCATCTGATTTCAGTAAATTCATTTCACTGAGCGGACGTCAAACAGATTTTTTGTTGGTAATGAATCATTTTTAACGCCAGTGTGGTAAGCATAAATAAATTGATTTAATAAAGAATTATTTATCTATAGTCCGTTTCGTATTAACAATATTTTGGCATGTCACAAGGCCATATTAATGATTGTTTATTTGTTGAGTATTAATTCTAATCTTCACCAAACATCTAGGGGTGAAGTTGAAAATTGGAAGACTATATGTATGTTTCCGTTGAGTCGATGGAGGAAGAAGGGGATGCTTTAGCGCAGGGGCGGGCAAACTTTTTGGATGGAGGGCCAAATTCAAGAATTCAAAATGAGCGGCGGGCCGCAAGTAAAATACCATTTTTAGATAGACACTATTTATTATAACGAAAAATAAACATTACAAAAAAATTAATGAGAAGAATGAAAGTGTTGTACATTTTTTCAAATTCAGGTGTTAATTTTGTGGTTGATATTTTCAAAACTGGTTGTAAATGGGCATCGGAGATATTTGATCGTAAAGAATTTTTATTGAGGTTCATGATCGAAAATGTTTGTTCACATATATAGCTTGATCCAAAAACAACGAACATTTTTCTTGCATAATCTGTAAAATTTGAATATACCTATCTTCACGACGATGCAATTCTCTTAAATCAGTGTCACACTGCAGACCAATAATCTCAAGTTGTAGCTCTGTCAGTTCACTATCAATATCTATTGAAAATGGATCGCGTACTGTTGCTAAACTTGTCTCAATTTTTCGGAAGTCACCAAATCTTTGTAAAAAATCGTCATTCAGAGCTTTAATAATTTTACCATATTCTTCAAATTTATATTCTGGTATATTCAGCAACTTCAAAGTTGGAAAGTGGTCCACGTTCTCATTCGATATTTGTCGAAGGAACAACTTGAGTTTTAATTGAAATCCATAAAACTCTTCACCATATCGTGGGCATATATTTTTTAAGTATTTAAATGTGTCACGATGTTCAACATAGAAAATAGTGGTTACATAGTGTGAGACGAGACGCAAGGAAGACATACTGAGATAATACATTAACGAAACAACAAATCCTTCAAATTTTAATCTATTGTCAATATTTTTTAAATATATATAAAAAAGTTATTCGTAATCAGAAGTACAATTAATGATGGCGGGCCGCAAAAAAATACCCGGCGGGCCACATGCGGCCCGCGGGCCGCAGTTTGCCCTCCCCTGCTTTAGCGGTTTGAGATACATGTTGTGCAGAACTAGTTAGAAACCGGTAAAGAAGTGAAATGATGGAATATGATTGAGAGAGTCAAAGATTAATTTGGGTTAGTGCGATTGGAAGAAGAAGAATACTTACAATCAAATTTTTTGAAGAAAAAAAAATACTACAATAATTGATTATTATCATAAAACTATACTTTTGCACCAACCAGAGTAAGTAATTAGCTAGTATAAGCCAACAGTAAGTTGGCATTTTAATTATATTTACATTAAATTTCTAACTAATTATCAATTATTCGGGTTGGTTTATTGTCATGCATTGAATAGAAAGTCTGTGGTTGAATTTCTAGAAAGGTCATATTTCATAATACAAAAAAAAATCTGATCAATGCCATTATTGCTAATTATTGCGATTCTATAAAGACCGATCAAAGTTTTGCTCGCTAGTTAGGTACATGTTTTTAGGCCAGTAAAATTTAAACAACCATTTCTAGCTTTAAGATAAAATTTACTATATGAGGTTTGCCACCCCATTTTCTAACATATCTTAGTCATATCTATTGCATTGCTACGTCATACTTTTCTAAAACTTTACCTACTTGTTGTGTACTGATAACAAGATTTATTCACCATTTGCGTTTTTTTTAATATTATACAATTTAACTTACGTATTTTACACATACTGTTTGTAATAATAATTCATGTAAGCTATTTTACAAAATTTTAACATCGCATATTTGATGGAATTCTTAAAACTTCACAGATAATAAATAAAAAATCTGCTGGCAAAGAATGCCAGGAAGCTTCTACCAAACACATTTTTGATCTTCTTACAAGGCGAAGAACGTTCCAACTTCCTCCTCGTCTCCCGTCCTCGGACTTCCTATTGTGTATCGTCCCAACTAATTCATTGTGTACAATTTATTTTGACTAAGGTCAAATTTAACGGGCGATAACTCTTGTCCTAATGCTTGCAAGTTAGTTTCACTACACTCTATATGCAAATTTTCTAACGCCGTAAGGTAACTTCCTAATACAAGTAATGTACATTTTTCTCGCTGACCTCCCCGTTAATAAAATTAATGACTTGTAGCAAATGTACCATCCGATATCTGAGAGGATTTTACAAGTGAAACAATACGGAATGATGCACAATATTCTGTTTTAGTGCTTTACAATAGGACCGTTTTTATTCATTAGTGTATTCCATAAATAAATAATATGGTAATTTGGTCATCATGGCTTACAATTACCTGATTTGGAATCATAGTAACCCATTCGATTTCTTTAAACCTAAATTTCTACAATTTCGAAATATTTAAATATATTTTTTTGTATAAAAAATATCGTATTTTTGTATCGTACATATTGTACATACGTACGTATTGCATACGTATCGTAAACCATTGTATTGTTCTGTTATTATTTCGTACTAGGCTTTATGATTATTTATATCAAATAAAATAAATTTAATTAGTTATCCCCATCATTACGGACACCTTTTTAATTATGTATGTATGTAAGTAATTATGTATTTAATAAACTATTTCTTTAATTCAACAAATAATTCACAATATTTGTGAATGTAACATTCTATAATATATTGAACATACATAACTTGAAAACATATCATGCATATACCTACGCACCAGAAAAAAATGGAAACAAAATACGACACCCGACATCCCGCAAATAAGTAGAATGCCCGTAGCATTGGAAAAGCACACTGGCGTGAATCCAGCGATTACAGGTTTAAGTTCCGTTGGGTGTAAATTTTTTTCTAAAAATGATTTTCTCTAGTTCGTACATATACATGAGACGTTTTCAAATTACTTATGTTTTTTCTATTATTCTAGATAGGAAATAAAATTTTAATTTTAGTATCGTGAATTTGTTTATATTTATATTTAATCAATCAATTACTATAATAACGATAATATTTATTAGTAACTTTGGGGATAGTTTTATAAATATCATTAATGGATATTCTAATTAATTAATATCAGAGCGTTGGAGCGGACCCTTTTTTGAGTTGCTCCGCTCCAGCTCCATTCCGGGACCTAATACTTGCTCCGGCTTTGCTCCAGGGTCTGCTCCGCTCCGGGTAAAAAGTTTTAATAATTGTTATACTATGTATACAAATGTTAAAAAAAGAAGTAATGCGAAAATAATTCTCATTATTAATTCTATAATACAATATCTCCGAAAGCAAATCGTCTCTCATTTTTTGGCTCTTCTGTCAAAAAATTGAGGTTATTTATCACTCCGCATTGTTGCCATATTTCAAATAATTCCAGTGTTGCAAAGTGTCAAAATATACTATTTTCATTGGATTTTAGGACACAAAATGTAATATTAAAAAAAAAACATCTGGAGCAGTGGAGCACTACAAATTTTCGGTGCTCCGGCTTCGCTCCTGCTCCGGGTAAAATCCCATTGCTCCAGTGCTCCATGCTCTTGCTCCAATCTCCGCTCCAACGCTCTGATTAATATAGTGATTCCACTTTTATTAAAATAAATTGGTCTTACCTCAATTACCTAAATTACCTCATCACCAGCTGGCGTAACGTTATTCTTAAAAAGTGTGCTATAAAATTAAGAGTTATACAATATATTATAATGGTTTGGAAGATTTTTTTATTTTTTGTTTTTTCGTGTAAAACATTTAATCATATATCCATGTTTATGCTTTTAAACACTACAACATGCGATAATGTAAAATGACGGTAGTATAGTGAAACAGTAGTTTAGTCAATAATAAATATAAGTGAAACAATCACAAACACCAAGACTTTGATAAAGTCACATAAATATAATGTGAACTCACGGGGTATCGAACCCGAAGCACCCGGTTGAAAGGCCATGCGCCTTTCGCACAGAATTGCGAGGACATACCTACTACTTTCTCGCAAGTTCATCACTAGGTGTCGCCTGATGATACGATACATATTACATTACATCTTAATGCAGTGGTTTCCAAACTTTATGTTACTACGCCTCCCTTTTAAAAAAAATAATCTTGGCGCCCCCCCCCCCTTTATTTCACTAAATAATACAGACACCTTTTCAAATATCATCATATATCAAAAATTATCATTTAAGTATATCAATTATCATAATATAGGTATCACATCAAATTGCAACGCATAACCACATATTTAATAGCCTTGAAAGAAAGCAGCGCCTTTTTTTTAACTATTAATAAAATAACGTGATAAGTGTATTAGCAAACTAACTAAGAACTCAGTAAATAGATTTTTGTTTGCTTCAATGTATCTGGCGCATTTAAAAGTGGAAACATGGCGAACTTATTTTTTTGTAATTTTGATTTCCAAAGCTCCAATATTTTATGAATGAATGTCTTTACGTCGTCTTTTTAAATCAGTGAATGCATTAGAGGTCCTTGCATTGATTTATTCACTCATTTTTTTTTTAATTTCAACCAAATAGACAAGTTTAATAACAAAATTATCGTTCCTAAACAAATTTGCTTCAAATTTCAACATTATGATTTCACCCTTTTATTTCATTTTTTCACGAGATAGCCAGCGTGCTTCACAATATACTATAGAAGTGAAGTATTATAAAATTAGTCTCCATATTTTTGGACAGGTTTGCAAACAACCTTTTATAGGACTGTTTTATGTAGTTTATATCTAGTGGCTGTTTTATAAAATAAGCATTTGCAAACTGCAAACCTGTGTTAATTGTGTGAAACTTGTCGCACCTCCTAGTTTGGAAATCGCTGCCTTAATGCAATGAAAATACACAATCATATATTCTATTAACTCAAAACACAAGCTTTCCATTACGTCGTATTAATCTCATACCTACTAATTAATAAAAATAGCAACCGCATTATAAACACAAAGCTTAGTATGCACCCCCACGGTGGTCGGTGCACTTAACGCGGCCTGTTTAGGTAGGTAGGTAATAGGTAAGTACGCCATAAAATAGGTAGGGCTGTATATAGCATGAAAATTACTTCAGCGGTTTTGTGACCCATTTGGCTCATTGTCAGGAACCACTAACTAATGGCTGTCCAATGAAATTAAATGACGTATTTTGTTGTTGCCAAGTGCATTAGTAATATTATTTATTTTATTACCAGGCGATACTATATTAGTGTGTTATACCTGTCATTGTTTTTATTTTTTTTAATACTCTTCATAGTTTCCCTACATACGAATTAAAATTATTGACATTATTTTGTATATTTAATTATAGTTGCCATATTTAGAGTGACTATTGGTATTATTGTTAATAAATATACGTTCTCCACAAGAGAAGGGCTGACAAGGCTTTAACCTGGGAACCTGGCGTAGCGGGTAGACCAGGTAAGTCAAATACATATCACAAATTTTCTCTAATGGTAAAAAACTCTCATGCGGCGCATACAACAAATCGCTAAAAAATACATTTAATTTTACCTCAAACACCATTTGCAATAACACTACTGTAGAGCGTTATACTGCCTTTTATCTTAGTAATTGGTAGAAGAGCTTGCTAAAGATCCAAACCTGATGGTCCACTTTAGGATGTGGGATTTTGATCATATTAATTTATATTTTTTTTATGGTCATTGGCTCTACTATATTATAGTATAGATGTTAGTCGCCTTCCAAAGTAGTTTCTTAACATATTTATATGTTGTTAGCCTTTCGCTCAACCGTACTCTGAATGGAATCACACAATAATTAAAGAACGAACTACTAAAAAAGTATAGAGTGTTTGGCGACAGGAAACAGAACTATTCTAGTTCATGAAGTTATAAAGTTCAACAGTATGGATAAGCAATACAGAAAAATTCATCTACTGTTCATGCGCTTAGTGATATGTACTTAAATTAGTACACTTTATCAAAGAAAAATATTTAATAAAAATATTTTTCTTAAGATTTTTTATAGTAGGTATAGGTATATTCGAGGTGTTTCCAAGATATGTATGTTCAATATATAGAATGTTATATTCTCAAACCTTGTAAATATTATTCGTTGAATAAAAAAATGGGGTACCTACTGTTCGGTTATCAGGAATACAGCGGAAAACGCATTTTGAAAATACCCGACAAACTGGATTATTTGTTAGGTTAACCTAACCAGTGACGTCCCGTGGGGGTAGGCAGATAGAGCGTCGCTTGGGGGCGGCAGTTATCCAAAGGGCGGCAAATCGAGGAGAATCATTGGGTATATATAGATAGCTACGTAAACTTAGTAATAACGGAAATATCTTTCCATTTAAAAATTCAACTTACTGGTTATATATTAATTGGTTACCTACTATAAAAGTTTTAATAGGACTATTTTTTTTTGTTCACGATGTCTAGTTTACTTCCGTTGTCCTTGGACGTCACGTTCTTGGTGAACAGCAATGATACGTGCATAGCTAATTTAAAATTTATCCAAATATGTTTGCCAGTTACTCGAGAGTTTGGAAGTTATGAGGTGTATTTTTGAACGTACCTAAGTATCTGAAACCGTAGACTCGCAATATTGTCTATTGACGCAGAGATAGCATTTAAATTAGATTTAATTGTATACTTATATCTTGTTAGTGTATCCATACAACACATTTCTTAGATATTTGAGTCATGAAAGGATGATAAAAAGTACTGTATAAAAAATGTGGCGGCATTTTGGCACTGCCTAGGGGCGGCATTTTGTCTAGGGACGTCATTGAACCTAACCTAACCTAACCTAACCTAACCTAACCTAACCTAACCTAACCTAACCTAACCTAAACTAACCTAACCTAACCTAACCTAACCTAACCTATCCTAACCTAACCTAACCTAACCTAACCCAACCTAACCTAACCTAATCTAACTTAACCCAACCTAACCTAAACTAACCCAAACTAACAAATATTCCAGTTTATCGGGTATTTTCAAAATATGTTTTCCGCTGTATTCCTGATAACCGAACAGTACCAGAAATGGTTTAGAAAAAAAATTAAAACTATGTAATCAAAGACCCAGTAAAATTATTTATAAAACTTTGATTTCAGATTCTAGATTATTCCAAGCAAATATCGTGCTCATATTTTAAAAGTTCAATATACCTTTTATTTAATGTTAGTTTCATGAATATTCATTATTTTAACGGTATTTCATAAATGAATATTACTCCTGTTACGTCACATTTACAATTATCTTTTAATGACTTAATAATTTTCCATAGCAACACCGCAAAAAAAATATTCTACTTGTTATGAGATTTTTTTACAAAACACTATGTTTTTTACTATAAGTTAATTTTAGATAATATGTATGAAACGCCCACCGGACCATGACTCCTGACTGTGTTTGTGCAGCGAGTTTTTTGTATAATTACTTTAATCATGATAAGCTCTCAGGTGTTATGGCCGGGTCTCAGCTACTACATAATCTTCATCGCTCAAATCTCATTAATGATTAATTATTATTATATACCTACACGTACTCAGGTACGTATATTATTCCCACGGCTTCAAACAGTCGACAAAAGCGTCAATGGAAAAAATATTCCCAGCCCGTATAATACGTTCTGTATAGAATCGACGCCATAGTGCACTTGCAAGAGTGTTTGATAAGTAGATTATTTAAATAATTAGTATATTTTTCAAATTATTTATTTAGTTTATGGCATAAGTATTTTATGACATAAATAGTTTATAACATAAACAATTTATGACATAAATATGTGAAAATATAGCTCATAAAAAATCAGAAATGCATTACGACTACCGTCAATTTCAACTGTAATCACGTTTATAAAAACTCTATTATAAACTCCGCTTTTAAATCTTGTGTAAGTAAATCACTTTTCTTACTCCGGGGTATAACATATCGATATACTTTTTCAGAGACTCGGTTAAAACTAATCATTCTTGCGTTTGTGTCTAACTTGCAAATACACATAGCTCGTTAATTGAAGAAGAAGAAAAATAACAATAACCACGTGTATTAAACCAACCGCGAGATTCATACTTGTGACCCCTCAAACAATAGGAGAGAATTTTAACCTCTACTCTAGAATTTGAGTTATATGTATTATATGACTGTATTATGTGTGTTCCTATATTCAAAATATAAGAGATTTTAACACAAAAGTTTTATGATAGAAAATAAAATCAAACGTAAAATACTATGTAGAAACTTATTTTACTTGGATAAAATAAAAAAAACTCACATAAGCAACAATTTTCTATCATAAAGCACTTCTTCGCTTAAGTCTTTTCTGTTGCAAACCTTTTACCCCACTGTTAAAAAACTACTGCTACTTTTTTTAAATTTTGATTTTGAATATAAAGGTTATTTGTGTTTTCAAACACTTTAAATAAAATAATAAAATTTTATATTATTATTACAAACTTATTGAACACTCTTCTACTGATCATTTTTATTATAATGGAAGTTCATTGACTATACATAATAATAGTAATATATGACTATGGACTTATTCATAAAATGAACGTCAAAAAATATTGTTATGTATGCTATAATATATTTTCGATTTTCCAATATGTTACGTGGTTGGCAATCTGATTCAAATTACACGTATTTAAACATTTTTTTATATTTACCACACTATTAGTAGTTCATTATAGATTTATTAAATAATTCTTTAATAATAGTTCTGGTCTCGTTTTATATACTATTCCTACGTAATCTAATATGACCATCATAATCAGCCGGTATCAATCCACTGCTGGATGAAAGCTTCCCCTAGCTCCTTCAACTCTTCTCTATTCTTAGTTATTCGCTGCAACGTACATCCACCAAACTTTATGAGTTCGTCTATCCAACAAGTTTTAGGGCATCCCTGTGCGCGTTTAGTGCCTCTTTGGTACCACTGTATCATGACATTTGTCCAGCCAGTCCAGGCAGTCCAGTTGTCTATTTGCTGAGCAACATTCCAGCCTATTGTCATGTCATCTACTTAGCGTCGTTTATCACATCGCGTACATACTATTGTTTTCTTCCTTATTCATTGGTTTATTTTATAATCTTTCCGCGTTATGCCCAACACGCACATTTACTTACTACTTAGTGTTAGGTACTCATAAATATTGGCATTATCTTACAATAATATTCCAATTTGATATAGGTATATTATATATAATCATAGGGCGGTAGTAAAAAAAATAAGTAAAACATTTTGTTTAGAAAGAAGAAATCACAAAAACAAAATCACATAACCATATTACAGGTCACCAGTGGAACCAGCATGGCATCAATCCATGCGATAGATTTCGGCGTGGCCTGGTGTATGGTTGAAACTCCGGGGACGGCATATATGTCACATGACTCCACGGTGTGCTCCATGGTCTGAATCTCACCACACTCGCAAAGTAGGGACTTTATCAAGACCTACTTCCAGGTGAGCTTATACATCATATAAGCACACCTGCGCATCTATTCTATACACAATACTGCTATCGGCCGCTGTTGGCAGCTATAGATGGTAGTTTTGTATTTAAGTATTAGCACTTATTGTAACAATTATAACAATAAGTGCTATATTTTAACAGCACCTTTCTTGGGTGTGTTAAATTTTAGAGCAAGATAGATAGTTTTGACTGTTTAGACGGCTAACTTATTGTAAAAATTATAATACTTTGATACAAACACATGAAAAACCACCCTCGATAGCTGCAGATATCAGTCTTGTGTATATAATAGAGGCGCTAAAATGCCCATACCGGATGCGATTCAGGAATGCAGGATTATATCAATATTATATAATTGTATTTATCTATGTATATGAAAACACTTTACCACTCATATTTTATTATCTTAGAAATATTGACAATTTCAATGAAACGCTGTTAACGCTAATAAGATTTTTCACAAATAATTGACAGTTACAACAGCTAAATTCTGCATTTCTAATAAATACTTTGTGTGTAAAAATATATTAAGAAAACTGCTAGCTGTGAGTTAACAAGTAACCGAATGTTCGGTATTGAATCCCTGAGTAGAATATTTTAATCTAGAATCTACCAAATTTCAACGTGTTTTCGAATCCAGAATATGGAGAAAAATTTCTCGTTGAATTATAGAGTGAATGATATAATATTTTTCGTCAAAAATGTTTATACAATTAACAAATAAATTCTTCGAAATAATCAATAAAGTAATTAGGTGTAATTGAATATATTTTCATTGTAGTAGTAGTACCTTAACCTGGTGATTTAATAGCCTGTGTCACCGTTTACATGGACGCCAGTACAATGCGGTCCCGAGGTACAAACATGACTTTCTAGGGTGCCCCTACCACCCATCCTGGGCCACTTTACAACCAGCTATGATTAAATTTGCATCCTATTGTCCTGTTGAAACATAACACAAGGAACAGTGCTGTAATGGATAGTTCCAGGGCCAATTTACTAGACTAGTCTTTGAATTAATTGGAAGTGTACATTTAAGTGTTCCTTTATGTGTATATTACGCTACTGTCTAGCTTAAAACTATTAATACTAGGTAACCTATTACATATTAAAACTTACATATTAAATGAATAAATTTGATTGATGCCTTATGAGAATTGCTGAAAATTGTGTTATATCCGTTATATATAGGTAGACCATTTTAACACCACGCAATGTCACCAAAAGTTTTTGTCAGTTTCCCATCTTCCTGGATCTTCATAGATTATGTCAGCATCTTGTGTTTTCATAGTATATTTCCCTTTTCACTGCTAAGCAAATTTTTATGCCAGCTATTTTTAGAATAAAATAAATATTATTATGCACGAGTGTTTCTTACGTTTTTCAGTGAACATTGTAAGACTTAAATGATAAATATAATTATTAATAATTGAGTCAGCATTTATATAAATATGTTTTGAAGAAATACATGAATAGACAGAAAATATATAATTATGTGATGTTGACAATAAAGTCGTCTTATCTTGCTTGTGGCATGACAGTACATACATGCTTTGGCGAGTTAGCTATTTAGCCGTTACACCACCATGCTTGTAACTTTGTATGTGTGTAATTTGGATGGCCGTATAATGTTTAGAATTAATTCATATCGACAAAATACGGAAAACATAAGAAAATAAATAGGTAAGTAAATTAGAATATCAATCATATCTTAGGTATATATTTCTATAAAATTCTGGCAAGTGCTCGTAAGTTTTAAGTGGTATTTATCAAAAATTCTATAATTATTACAGCGTCAATATCAGATATTAATTGATTGCAACCAATATCAAATTATAAAATTGGGATGTCATTATATCTGCAATTCTCCACGTACAATACGTTATTTTTTATCTCAACGCTATATGGTCATCTCTTTCCGGTAAGACAGCTCACGGTTAACTATGCTTCGGTAAAATTTTATACGCACAATTTACATGTTACCTTATGCCAAGACGTCAGTTATAAGTAATTAGTTCAATATTTTGGCGAAAACGTATATCGTTTTATGTTTATATTTACTATCGAATGGTAAAAATAAACGCAAAAAATAAGTAAGTTGTATTATATCAGTTCATTTTTATAATAATTAGGAGATAAGTATGTGTTTTCATAGAGATTTCCCATAAAACCAATGGATCACTTTAAAGACTATTGTATTTAAATAAATAAAAAAAAAATACTATTGCTACGAGAGGGAGTAAAGGGTATATTATTATTCTTGTTCACAAGGTACAATAATTGTTTCCGTGCACTGAATCAAACGCACATTGAAAATACAACGTGTATTTTGTTTTGCTCAACCGTGGGATCGAATCTTCAGACACGGCCCTATTTAAAATAAGTATGTATATAAAAAAATATGTGGATGTATCATAAGTATGATTTTAAAATAAAACTATTTTTTGTATTCAAAAGCCGACTAGAAATAATGCAATTTGTGAAGCGCTTCAAGATGTTAAAACTACTTACTACCTAATTAATTTCATTGTTATTATATAAAACACACATAGTTCAATTGGTAAAGTACATTGGCGCAAATCTAATGGATGCTAGCGCGAGTCCCACTAGGCGTCGTATTTTTATTTTACATATTTTTCTTAGTAGATTTTCTAAGTGTAAATTATAAAAGCTTTTAATATTTGATCGGCTTGATTTATGAAATATTTAGTAAAGAGAAAGGAGATGTGTATTATGGTTTACTTTTTTAATTTATCTTAATTTTTATTTAATTTATTTTGGAGATTGTAATCAAACTATCAATTGAATAAATAAAGATTTTTCTTAGCTTATAAACTTAACATTTTTTTTCCTCAGTCCACATTTAAGGTTAGTTTTTTATACATTAATACCACAGTACCACTGCGCTTACTATAATTATTAAGGGTAATAGGGAGAATAAAAAATGTTAATTTTTGTCAATAATTGTTTTCATTGATTAGAAACGATATATTGTTTTAATGCTCTTAGTGCCCCACTGTCAAAAAGCTAGCAAGCACTACGAGGAAAATACGCACCTTGATTCAACGTAGTACACTAAAATCTCGCTGGAACGGTGCTGTACAGGAGATGGGTATATTCATCAGACAATAATGTGAAGGGATAATAAATTACAATCTATATTACTTTCATGAAATAGTCGTACGGCTAAAGTTATCATTGACATCTTTGATTCGAAATGCTTTGCATAATTTTAATGTAAACGTCTTTTATACATTTTCATAATATAATGGTTAAAATAAATAAAATATTAAGTGCATACATACAAACTACAAATAATATAATTTTAAAATACAGTTTCCAAATTAATTCAATGTCATAAAACATATTTGGCTAATAAAATGAAGCAGATACAAACGAGATTCGTTATGTTGTGTTGTGTTGTGATTACAAAACATGTATGAAAGGTACTATGTACAACCCAACCTAAAAGCACTAATGATACTCGTATGTATGAAAATACTGACGGCAATATGTTAAAGCTTCCAATCGCTTACAAGGAATCCAATCTCGTGTTTCCCTGAAATGTATGTGTCGCTTTTTCAATCAACGAGTATTTTAAATTTAGTACTATTAGTGGATTGAATCAACGGTTAATAACCAATCCACATAACACAACTTTGTTACCTACATAATATAATTGGAGAGTCGTATACGCCCACGATGCTTGAGTGGTTTATGCTTTGGCTTATAATATCGTGGGTCCCAGGTTCAAAGCTTATAATATAATATATGGTTTTTCAATTTGTGTTTGGAGTCAAAGTATGGACCTAATATAGGTTAAGCAAGTTAGTAGTTAACACCCATGTTTCGTAAAAATGAAAATCTGGTGTTACCAACCTCTCCTCTGTGTAGACCCATATGATCTTATTAGGATCATAAATAGTAAATAAAATGTTTTGTCGAACAGGAAAACCAGTTATTTAATAATATTTGTATAGGTAATACTGCGAAGAAATGACCGGTATGTAATGATAATTTCTCACAATCACAGATTAAATACATGTTTTATTTCGATTCAAGTTAAGGGCTTTGATTAAATATGTAGACTGTGAAAGTAATCATGAATTTCAAAGTACCAAAATATGATAAGTAAATAAATATTTTTTATTCAAAAACATAATATTATTAAGTATATCATTATCTATAGTACGTTCCTGAAAAAGTGTTTTATTGTTATTAATATTTAAAAGGGTTCAGAGATTTCCGCTATTAAAAAAGGTTCCCCCAATCCGAAAAGCACGCAAAAATAATTGACCACTAAAAAACAACAGCGCTGTAAAGCAATCTTTCATCTTTTTTTATTTGTATCAGGACTACATAAGCAATTCCAGGTATCCCTTTTTACGCAACCAAAATCCGTCTACCTCTCCACCCACAATAGCGTTAACTGCCCACTTGTCCGAACCTCCGATGGACCTAATTATCTCGGGAAACAAATAAAACAATGGGCCGAGAGAATAAATCTACCAGGGCCATATAAGCTTAATGCGGTTGTATAGAACAAACACTTGTATCGTGGCCACCGGTCAGAATGCTCCGCGTCCGGTATCACCTATCCCACCTGATTAACTACGTGCGCGCCTGATACAAATAATGACTTCCTATTGATAAAATAACAATTAAAAGTACCTTATTCATACAGTGTTGCAAGTGTTTTAAATGAATGTGCTTTCTAGTGTGTCCATCATGATAGACAGTAATATAAAATTCCCTTAAACCTCTGTGACTATAAAGAGTTTGACTGTTTTTTTTTTTTTTTTGAAAAAATATGGATTATATTTTCAACAAGGTTGGTATTTTTTATTATTTTTAAATTAATTTTTTTGTCACTCAATATAATTATCAACTCGATTATCAATTTTGATACTTATAATTTATTTATAAATTGAGTAATGGTCTTAAATTGAATAATATTATCATTCATCATGCTCTGCAATTATCTTACCAAATGAATACGATTTTTGTTACATCACGATTCTATATACCAGGGGAAGCCAACTCCTTAATAATGTGATCACTCTTTTCAGTCAAAATATAGTCTTGAACTACCTTAAAAATTCGCATAATAAATGGGAAATAATTCACCATGGCTTTTCACCAGTATGCATTTTGTGATGTCTTTTAATATCACTGAGATGAAAACATTTGAATGATATAGCAGTAGGTGTCATTTTGAGTTTTAATGTCACCGAGCCGCATGCATTTCGATGAGCAAACGTTGCATTTTTGTATGATCTTTCACTGTTTTAATTTTATGTATTTTGAGATGACCTAGTCACAAACCTTTAAATAAGTAAACAATATAGGGTACATATATATTTTTTACCAATAGCCATAATATGTCATTCACTATGGAAGAAAATATACTGAATAGTATATTCAATTTTTAAAAGTTGGCAGAGATCTCCATAACGATTTTTTTTGTTTGTATGCATGTTTTTTGTAAATAGTTATAATAAGCTTTGTTTCAACTTTAAAATTCAGTTAATATGCTACAAACATAGATCATGCATCATACGATAATTCTAATATTTTAAAATCACTTATTTCAATGGGTGAAATCTACCAAAAATAATTGCTTTGCGATTGACGAGTCAATAATTATGCTTATATAAATATATCAATATACATACTAATAATAATATATGTAAATATAATTATTTTACAGGCTAATACTGCCATAATTTTCAACGACATCTAGGCCATGTAAATCTCGTCCAAGCTATCTTCCATTTTATAAATAATAAATTGATTACGTAATATCAATAATTATGTAATCGTATTTAATTTCGATTATATATAAAAAATGTTTTCCATTACTGAAGTGTCGAATTTTTGTACTATTTTAATACACTAGTAGGTTATACAGTTTACAAGAAAAAAATAGGCTTAAGCCATTGGAGACAGACAGAAAATGGGAAAAAGGCTAGATTAAAATATATTTTGTAGTAAAGATTTCACTAAAACTGCTACAACTTTTACATTATATAATTAATTTTATATTTTTTCAAAACTTACATTTCTATTCACTCATATTTTAAAAAAGTAGGGTTTTAAGAAATACCTGAAAGTAAGGTGTCAAATTAATTGACGCCGATTGTCCAGAATCACTTGGTCAACAGCGGCGTCAAATTGACGCCGATTGTTTCAATGGGTTAATTTATTTAGTAGAGCTAATGCAATTTAGCTCCATCGTTCATAAGATTATTTTGATTTGTCGAAACTAGTCTTGATCGTTATAAACTCAATTTAATCAGGTAAATTTAATATCACGTTTATTTTTGTTTCCTATTAAATATGAAATTATCAACTACCTACTGATTATGTAAATTTATATTTCAGGCTATTATGAAGGGCAATAATTATGCAATTATAAAATCTATGATATTTCCTTTGCTATTCGCTTCCACAATCATACAATATCCTGACATAGTAATATTATATTATTAGGTAATAAAAATGTACAAAAATATCCTACGCTGTTACTTATGTCATTAAGTACATTCATTACAGTCATTAGTTTTTTATACTTCTTTATAAATACATTTGACGCAAGTGAATTTAAAAAAAACTTCACCTATTGCAACATCGTCTTTATTTACATAGTAAAACATTACAAAAAATAGTGTGATTTATAAATTATCTTTATGTTATACAATTTTGTTATATTCAATCATCAATACTTATTCTATATGTATTCATTTCTTACGGTAATAAATTTAAAGATTTTACATGCATTTTGCTTAATTATTATAATAATATATGTACATTGAGAAAAATTAAACAATTATACAAAATTAAGATATTATTCCACTAATAATTATTTAAGTTAATAGAAATAACATAATTTCGAAAAATCTGTGTTAAAACATAGAACCTTTTGACAGTTTAGACGGTTAACTTATTGTAAAAATTAAGCCCCGCTACAATACATAAATATGATAAACTACCGTCGATAGTCGTCTTATGTATATAATAGTTTCACTGATTGGTGTAATTTGACCTACCTCAGTTAAAAAAACGTAGTTATAAGAAATAATTTGCATGAATCATTGACGGATCGATTGCTAAGGCGATAGCACTCACCCGGAAATTGAAATATGTGAGTTCAAGTCCTACTTGGTCTAACTTTCTCTAATAAATAATCTAACATTCTAAAAACCTTATGTTTATTCAATATTGGATAAAAACATAATATTATAAGTTAATAGATGTGGGTATATTAAATATAGAAATAGACAATTGCATAGAAAAAAATTCTGTGTTCATTTTTTATCACATTCACTTCACGACTAGCTGCCGAAGACTACAATAATGCTCGAAAGGTTAATATAATAAGATTATTATTTATTGTTCCAAAAACGGGGATTTCAGATTTGATAGAGGCAAAAAATGGGCATTCAGTGAACTTAAAACAAATGCCGCTAAAAATTGGACCGAAGATTACTAATATCTCCCGGTTTTGGAAAAGTATAATTAAATAAATGACATGACAATACGAGATTCATGCCAGCCTTGACTGGTGTGACGTTGTATGATATTTATAGTGATCTTAAAAACATATTCTTTATACGAAAAGGTTACTTAGAGATAACTTATGATCAAATCAACAAAATCATTTTGAATTGTAAATGTCTTTGTAGCAACTGTTGCCAAGTTATTCACCCTGTAATTGCTCGCTTCTATTAACCCGCAAGCGTATACACAGTTTTAGATACACTCACTTAGTTTTTAGAGTCAATTGCGTAAATTATTATTGAATTTGTAGATATTTTAAAAATAAATCCTGAAGCTGAATTCAGGCTATTAGTTTCAAAATAGTAAACCTCGGTATTTCGCCTTTTTCAAAAATATTAGTAAAAGGCCTGAACAAAAACGAACCATAAGTGCGAGTGAGTAAGCATTTGGCACGCTTGTATCTCAGCACTATGCGTTAGAGTAAGATAGAATTTATATGGCTGAACTAAATATTTTTTGTAAACGTCGCCGGTAAATATGGATTTGATTGATTACATTCATTAAAAACTGCGAGCACGTGTTGCTAAAGTTTATTGTTTTTGTGTTAAATATAAAGTTAGTGGTAATTATTTTTAGTCAATTCAGTAAAACATATGGCCAACTATGTTGTGTTTAAATTTGGTAGCCATACTTGGAAGCAACACGATGGTATAACGTTTCATAGTTAAGTTTATAATAATAAAATCTAGATTTTACTGTGTGTTATATGCAAGAAACACGGCTTCATTTTGCCGAATAATAGGCGCTCTCTATAAATCGTTACTCTGAGTTAAATAGATAAGCGAATAACAAATAAAATACTACGTATATATAGTAATATATATATTTTTAATGTGGGTAGAAGCATATAAAAAATAGCTGTTGATGAATATAACCAACTTTGCAATCAACCTTCAATTTAATGCGATTTTAATAACATACAGAGCTGGATTTGATAATTTATGGAACCAAAATTAAGAAAAAAATACTTTTAAAAAAAGTAACCGATTTTGAAACCATTAATCCCAATTTGTAATGGATGGTGAACCATTATTATTTACATGGCAATCGCGTTAAATCATATAAACTGATCCCAACAAGTAAACACTGCAAAAATGTTAACACTACATTTATTTGTGAAGGTTATCCTGATATAAAAACGTCTTTAAAATATGTTGTACAATGTGATATTATTTTGACAAATTTTAAAACACATCTTATATATCCAATTTTTAACTGCTGATCAACGAACCATATAATTTTACTATATTTTAGAAGTCGTCATGGTTTTTTTCTGTTATAAAAAGTACCTTTTAATAACCAAGGACTTTTAAATTACTAACGATGTGTGACATTGTAAAGATAAATTATATGGAGTTAACATTAATAATATCTTATGGTAATGTTTTTTTATTTTATTTGGCGAGACATTTTGATTGTTGATACTAATCTCGTGTTCTTGTTTATGTATACCACATAATTTGTTTCTTTATTAAACACCACAACAGGCCATGAAGCCCAATAATAGTGGTAAAACTCCCAGGCTTATATCATTATATTCATACTATAGAGATAATTAGATGTCATAATAAGTAAATACAAACTAAACTTTCATTTAGGATATTCCTACAATCAGAACCCCGAAGAAAACGTTATTTAAAAAAAAAATCAAAAAAAAAATACCACGATTTATACATTTTACAAATTCCTATTTGTTTTCATACTGCTAAAGATTAAATTATATGGTTCTACTTTTAAATTAGCAAACATTGCATTTGGGTTCACAGACCCTTGTTTATTTATTTAATGTAAAATATTATCCTTGCTGTTAGTGTATATATGGTTTGTATACTTCATTTATTAATCGACTGCATTGAAACGGTATATGGGTTAATCTAGTTCAAATCACCGAAGTTTGTGAAAGGAAGAGGAATAAAACTCCGTATCACAGATACTGTAGTACTGAAATAATTATAGATGATTTCAAAAGAGACCAAAGATATAAAAACAAGATAGTTAGTATATTTTGGCGACACCATGCGACATCCCTAGATATATTATCAACTTCTGTGTAATATCATTCAAGGAAAGATCTCCGCTAAGCGAGACCCTTATAGAAGAATAATGGCTTATCTCACAAACCTTGAGACAGGGCACAAAAAAGAAAAAGATATTCAACAGTCGATAAAATTGTTGAACATTTATATATATATAAAATGCATTCTTCAATATTTTCATCATGTTGTGAATCCAAAGTTTCCATCAATACAATGGTGTACCGGTAGTCCCAGAAGTACCCAACCTGACGTATAGATAATATCAGTTGTTGTTTGAAAGTAATGACCATGATAGAAAGTACCAACCTTATAAAGTATAAGTTTGAAGTTTGACGATGCTACGTTGTTCAGTAATTATTTGTCAGCCATCAACAGTGAACGCTCTCAGTGAATTTGTAAACATGGAAAAAATTGGTCATAGCTATGTGATACAATACTTTCATTTAAAAAGCTTCAGTTCAACCAATCTCAAAGCGGAGCTAGATTCTACTCTGGGGATGTCTGCTCCTTTGTTTACAACAGTAACATATTGGGTGGCTGAGTTTAAACAAACTCGGACGAGCTGCCAAGACGAACATCGCAGTGGTCGACCAAATGAGGTGACCACGCCATAAATGGTGACGAAAATCCACAACATGGTATTGGATTTACGTAAACTGAAATTGCACAAGCTAGTAGACATAATAGGCATTTCAAAAAGTTATGTACATCACATATTGACTGAAATTTAGGACATGAGAAAGCTGTGCGCAAAGTGGGTGCCGCGATTACTCACAATGGAACAAAAACAGCGTCGTGAGGATGTTTGGCAAAATTTCACAGCAATAAAGCAGAGTTTTTGCGTCTATTCATAACCATGGATAAAACATAGGTCCATCACTTTACACCTAACACGAAAGAATAGTCAAAACAATCGACTGAAAGGAGAAAATCGGCTCCAAAGAAGGCGAAGACAGTACCATCTGCAGGCATGGTCATGGCATCAGTTTTTTGGGATGCGCGTAGGGTAATTTTCATTGATTATCTTCAGAAAGGAAAATCAATCAACGGCGTGTATTATTCAAACTTATTGCAGCATTTGATTGAAGAAATCTAGAAAAAACAACCGCATTTGTCGAAAAAGAAAGTTTCGTTTCATCAGGACAATTCATCAATTCACACATCCGTTATCGCGATGGCCAAAATCAATGAGTTAAAGTTCGAATTGCATCTTCACGCACCCTATTCGCCAGATTTAACCCCCTCGGATTATTTTCTGTTTCCAAACTTGAAAAAATGGCTCGGTGGTAAAAGATTTGCAAACAATGAAGAGGTGGAGTGGATATTTTGAGGAGCTCGACGATTTTCACTATAAACAGGGTATCGAAGCTATTAAACATCTCTTGGAAAAGTGAATCAACCTAAAAGGAGACTACGGAGAGAAAAAAAAATATATTTTACCAATTTTTTTGTGTTTTCTTTATTAGGTCGGGTACTTCTGGGACTACCCTCGTATTTCTATTAGATCATTAATATCTACTGGTTCAATTTTGCTGTTTTTATATATTTAAACATATAAAATGTATTGTTGAAGGTCGTAAGGTTGTGAGGTCAGCCATTTATATGCCACAAAAATTGCAAAATACGAGGGTGGGTCAATAATTCCTTAGAAAAAAGCATTAAAACAGTTTTTATTTTTGTATTTTTTTTTATTTCTCAACATAATCTCCTTGGAGCTCAATACACTTGGTTAGACGTTTCTCAATTTTTTTTAAACCGTCAGAAAAATAAGTTTTCGGAAGGTCCTCAAAATAAGCATTTGTCCGATCGATGACTTCTTCATTTGAAAAAAAAACGTTGTCCACTTAGCCATTTTTTTAAGTTTGGGAAAAGGAAAAAGTCACTGGGGGCTAAATCTGGCGAATACGGTGGGTGGTCGACCAATTCGAACTTCAATTCTTCAATTTTAGCCATTGATCGTAAACATGTGTGAACACGGGCATTGTCCTGATGAAAGAGGATTTTTTTCCTGTTTAAATGAGGCCGTTTTTCTTCAATTTTGTTTTTTAGCTGGTCCAATAAAGATGCATAATAATCCCCTGTTATTGTTTTTCCTTTTTCCAAATAGTCAACGAAAATAATTCCACGTGCATCCCAAAATACAGTAGCCATAACCTTACCAGCTGATTTTACGGTTTTCGCCTTCTTTGGACATGGTTCGCCTTTCGCAATCCACTGCTTTGACTGTTCTTTCATCTCGGGAGTATAGTGGTGTATCCATGTTTCATCTACAGTCACAAAGCGTCGAAAAAATTCATCCGGATTGCGTTGCATGAGCGACAACAGAGCTTTAGAGGCCACCACCCTATTGCGTTTATTGTCGACTGTGAGCAAACGCGGCACCCATCTTGCAGAAATTTTTTTCATGCCCAATTTGTCATGTAAAATAGAAATGACGCTACCTTTTGAGATCCCTGTAACCTCAATTATCTCACTCAACTTTAATCTTCGGTCACTTAACACCATATCGTGGATTTTATTGATCATTTCTGGTGTAGTCACCTCTACAGGACGTCCTGAGCGTGGTTCATCCTTTGTTGATGTACGACCACGTTTAAATTCATTTAACCAGTTATAAATAGTTGCAAGTGAAGGAGCAGATATGCCGTGAACTAAATCCAACTCATTTTTTTATTTCCTTTGCTGTTAACCCTTTTATATTAAAATGTTTAATAACAGCTCTAAACTCAATTTTCTCCATTTTCCATTTTTCCATTTTCCACAAGCAAATTTTTTTTTTAAATGTACGAAAAACACACAACAACCCGACCAATCTGATTGAAACTTCGCAGCATACTGAATCGGTAGTGCCGCTGCATGAAAACAAACAGCTTACAGTACTAGTCGCGCCACCTGTCGGCTTTTCTAAGGACTTATTGACCCACCCTCGTATCATGGACCATCGATAGCCAATCCCTACTCTAAATTATGTTAATTTTTAAATTCGTATCAAAATTCATTACATTGATTTTACTTGCGTTACCACTTTCATATCTACAAAAAACCGATTATCCGAAGTGGTAGGTTGATTGAGGTAAAGATATATGAAGAGGTAGATTGTAGGTAGGAGATATAGGTTCCAATTTTTCTACACAATGTAAAACAGATTATTATTACCTAAAAAATGTATTTATTTCTATTACCAGTATTTTATTTAATATGTACATATGTAATGAAACATTATGTATATTTTATAATTAACAAAACTGTTGTTTTCCTGTTTATTTCATACCAATTCTACATCAGAATAATCAATTAACACACCACGCGCATAATACTCCACGATTATGAATGAAACAAATAAAACACTCCACTAAAATAAAATAATATTGTTTATTCCGTATGCAAGATTGCCGCGCGATGCACACAGAGAGCTCAGAATTCACCTGGGAAGGTCGTAAACTACCTTTGCTGGGAGAGAAATGACCGGAAAAATATATTCCTCGCAGTAAAACCTTCCCACTAGTTTTCTACACTATCTCATAGTATCAAATGCGCACGGAGTAAAAAATAATAATATTCCGAGGGTGAAATAAAACACTAGGAAAAATCGTATGTGATTTTTTTTATGAAATCTGAACGTGATAGTAACATATTCAGCATAATCCGTGAATCTTTTCAATGGATTTGGTAGGTACTAACTTAGTAGGTAGAAACTTATGGTAGATAACTTTGCATTAAACCAAATGAAATATTATGACAACACAACATGCAGTGTCAGATTTGAAAAATATGTATGTTTCTGAAATTATTCCAAACCTTTCATTAAGAATATTTTTATATCAACACGTTTTATCCTGAAAGGATCATAGTATTAAGGGCCTCAATAAAGTGGAGGTTATATTAACATATGTTTGTTTGAACGAGAATGTTAGCCAGTTTATCAACCTAGTAGGTTCATACTCAGATCGATGACATTATAAGCCGACGCGTTACCACTCGGCCGTCATGGGCATCTAATTAAATAAATTGCATGTATGTCAGCTTGTTTAAACGATTATTTACGACAAATAGTTATTATGCGTTCACTCAATCTATGTGTCTAAACAGATATTGAAAAACTACATGTAAGTTTACCAAGCGCTATTGTAAACATGACTATTTTATAAATGATTTTTTTATTGGCTTGATTTAAAATATCGGTACTGTTCGGTTAAAGCGGATACAGCGGAAAACGCATTTTGAAAATAGCCGATAAACTGGATTATTTGTTAGGTTAACCTAACCAAACCTAACCTAACCTAACCTAACCTAACCTAACCTAACCTAACCTAACCTAACCTAACCCAACCTAACCTAACCTAAACTAACCCAAACTAACAAATAATCCAGTTTATCGGCTATTTTAAAAATGCGTTTTCCGCTGTATGCGCTTTAACCGAACAGTACCAAAATATCTTAGATATGTTGTCATTTCCCATTTATATGTTTATTTAATATAACTTTCATGAAAACCGTATTAAAATATTATATAAATGACAAAACATACCAATTAGAAAAACATCCTTAAATAAATTTTGGACAGAGTGAAATTCGAACCCACTATTCTTATTATTTGTCTATGAAAAAATATGCTTATCATTTCTAATTTTCTCTTTTAAATTTTGCTTATGAAGGTTATCAGTTTTCTAATATAAATCTAATAAAATGATATTACTAACATGACTTATTATAGCAGGAGTTAGAAGTTATATTTTTTTTGACATGACATTCTTGCATTTTTGTATAAGAAACTGTTATTATCATGTAATCTAATATTTTAAAATACTGCATATATTATTATTAATATTGAATAATAAATATAGAAAAATATCTCTATCCGGCCTATCTCCGATAATCATATCTCATCTAATAAAGTATAGTCTAATAAAGTAAAGATAATCATATCTCAGATTTAGATTAGATCTCATAATTTTAAATAAACAATAAATTGGTATAGTACTTCAATTTTATTCTGCAGATATTTAAAAAAAATATTAGCTTATAAATTCTTAGTAATAAATATAATTTATTATCAGTGATAATTACTCAGAAATTCTAATAAAAATAATTTTTAGCTTTTAAACTAAAATTTATTCTTTTGTGAGTTCTTGTTACCTAGAAAGTAATTTCTATATAAACCAGTGCGCACTACTTGTCAATTTCACTAATTAGCAAAAGCTCTGAAAGCTTTTTCGCGTAATTTAAAACCTACTTGAATTTATTCGTTTCCAATTTTTCTAGATTTATGCTTTATTTAGCGACCATTTTGCATTTCAAACTGTAGAAAATGTAAAAATTTTCTGTTAAGTAATAGAATTGAGAAAAGTTTTGTAATTTATGAAAATTGCAAATTAATTAGTTATGGGTTTTTGCTACCCTTACATTAGACGTGCGCATCTCAGACAATTTTTGATAGACCTCTCCATGGGTGTTTTCATATTTATGAAGGTGGAGGTGATAGAAGGTCGTTGTTGCTTGGTTATTGAGATGAGATTTCATTGGTTGATACAAGAATACACTGAATACAATAATAAGAATGATAACGTGAGATTATAATCGTCGATAATGATGTACTGGTGAGATCGAAATGGTCAAAAGATTACTATGTCGAGTGAAGGACTTATGACAATAGTAGTACGTCTCGTGACGGACTCGATGAGTTTAGTGAGGATTCATAGATTGTCATTCTTATTTATATTAATGCAGCACATAATAAATATTACAATAGATATTGTCGTAAATAGCAATCAAAATAAACATTACTAATCTAGTTATGATTGAGGAACTTAACAACAAAATCTACATATTAAAGTGTGTCATTCATGTAATGCTAAGTAGTAAGATTGACAAATATTATTTTGTATAGTACTTAGTCAACATTTTATTGTTTGTATCCCTCAAAATGCAGAGAAATAAATCAATTAATGGTATTTCGTAAGAAATTAAGCAATTTAAAATTTCTCCACTATGCAATGTTACTCATTGTTTTATAATAATTTATAGTGGGGTTCCAGCGAGCATTTTAAATTATTGCTATCGATTAGAGTTCTCTGCGTTCTACCTTTTGATCACCTTCAGCACCCGTCTCGACCCCCAGAAAAAGCCCCTATTTTCACATCACTTCTTCTTCTTTGCCCATATCCGCCCCTTAACTGGAGCATATGGACACCACGCGGCGCCTCCAAGAATCCCTGTCGCTCGCCAGTCTTCTTGCTTCGTTCCAGGTCAAACCAGCATCCCGTAGCTCCGCCGTATACACTCTGTAGATTGTATTTAGCGGCCTTCCAGGACGCCGGAATCCGGTCGGCTTGAAGAACAGGCAAGCCAGGTTAAAGTTCTCTTCTGGCATCCGCAGCACGTGGCCGAGCCAGGTCCAACGTCGCCTCTTCACTTTCAGCGTGATGAGAGGCTGCTTGGTACGTTCTCTTATCTCCTCGTTGCTCCTAAAGTCATACCACCGCACACCCAGTATTCGTCGCAAACATCTGTTTTCGAAGCTCAGTATACGGTTGCTCTGAGCCTTCGTAAGGTGCCATGATTCGCTACCGTAAAGCAGCACCGTCAGAATGCAAGCGTCGAATAGGCGGCATTTGGTTTTGACCGAGTACAATCGTGAGTCCCAGACATTTCGCATCGAGTTGAATGTTGCTCCAGCCATTCCCATTCGGATAGCGAGCTCTTTCTGCAAAATGCCATCTCCCGTGATGTGTACCCCCAGGTACTTGAAGCTGTCGACGCTCTCGATGCTCTGTCCATCGCTAATCAGAGAGAAATCTGGATCAGGACAGGTGCTATTGCACAAGACGTTGGTTTTCTTCGCGTTGATTTTCAAACCAACGCGAGAGGAGTTGTTATGCAACCTGTCGATTGTCTCTTGAATGCCCTTGATTGAGTTGTCGAATAGGACAGCATCATCGGCGTATTCCAGGTCGCATAGCTTCACCGTGGGGGTAACAGGTATGCCTCGGTCGGGTGGTATTGACTTCCGTAGTATGAAGTCAAAGAGAATGATAAAGAGAAACGGTGCAAGGACACAACCCTGTCTGACTCCGGTCGTGACCCCGAACCATTCCGTGATAGTGTCTCCAATTCTGACACAGCATTCGCTATTCTCGTGCAGGCTTTTGATTATGGCAATGATCTTGGGAGGGATCCCGTATGCTCCCAGTATCATCCAGAGGGAGGGGCGGTGCGGACTGTCGAAAGCCTTCTCATAATCCACAAAACAGCAGGCCATCGGACTGTTCAACTCATGGCTCTGCTGGAGAAGACATCGAAGGTTGTGGATTTGGTCTGCACACGCTCGACCAGGTAGAAACCCGGCTTGGTTTTTCCTGAGGACGTGCATTATTGGGTCCCTTATTCTCATCAAAATGATGTTTGCCAAAATCTTTCCCGGAACACTGAGTAGCGTAATGCCTCGGTAATTGTCGCAGCTTAGAGGGTCACCTTTTTTAAGAAGTGTGATGATTTCACCGTTCACCCAGTCCCTTGGGCAGCGCTCTTCTTCCCACACCTTTGTCATCAGATGAAACATAGGGTGCAGGATTGCGCTCAAGCTGTACTTGAGGAATTCAGGATGAATCCCGTCTCCCCCCGGTGCCTTTCCGTTCTTGAGCCTTTTCACAGCCGATTTTATCTCGGTGTGCGTGGGCGGGCAATCGGAAATGTCGGTCGCTCGGGGAATGTCCAAAAGTAAAGCTTCCGCAGATATGTCAAAGGGATCCAAGGGGGGTGGGCGGTTCAGCACTCCGCAGAAATGATTCTTCCAAATCTTCTTGACGCATTCTGCGTCAGACTCTATTGCTTCACTGGGACCACGAATGGCTCCGGGAGTTGGTGGTCGCCTGCCGCAGACTTCACGGGTGATTCGGAAGAGTTTCCTGGTGTCATTTCTGCTTGCTGCCTCCTCTGCCGCTTCAATTTGCCGGTTCATAAAATTGCGCTTGTCCAACCGCACGGATCGTTTGACTACCCTGTCTTGGGTCTGGTAGTCAGTCCGGCGGTTCTCGGTTCGGTCGGGGTCTCTCTCCTCGTCTCTCAGGGCTTTCAGCCTGGCTCGTTCACCAATTTCAACCCACGTTTCGTCAGATATCCACTTTGGCTGCTCACTCCTTCTGGTACCAAGGACGGTACGAGCCGACGACACAATCGCACTCTTTATGAGGCTCCAGTCCGCCTCAATGAGGTCGGATTCAGATTTGTGCCGCTCGTAGATACGATCTACACTATCTCGTACAGCAGTTTCGAAGTCGGTCCGAATTCTTCGGCGTCGGAGCTTCTCAACGTCAATTCGTTCGCACTTTGGAGGCCTCGCCTGGCGACTGAGTTTTACTCGGATGTTTCCAATAAGTAACTCATGATCGCTATGGATATCGGCGCCTCTGTAAGTACGCACGTCGAGAAGTTCCTTTCGGTGCTTCAAGCTGTATAAGAAGTGGTCAATCTGCGTCCTCGTGCGTCCATCAGGAGACGTCCACGTATATTTGTGAATGTCTTTGTGGGGAAAAACAGTGCCTCCGATTGCAAGCTCGTTCATCACTACATGCACAAAAAAACGACGTATATAAACTTTATGTTTACCATCCATTATCTCAAAAAGTATATCGATGACAAATATTTTTTTACATTTCTATCTGGAAACTATATTCTCTTCTTTCTCTTTAGTCTCAAGTCGACAAAGTCTGTTAAGATACATATATATTATGAAGAATCCATATGCTATTATAGAGCATAATGGTTTAGGATTAGATTTTGAAAAACATGTTATCTATGAGGTACGATATAATAGAAGATGCCAAAATGAGTTAACAAAGAATAAATTAATATATCAATTAATAAAATCATGAGAGGACACTTGATAGAAATTTAATTAAAAAGAATTTTGTACTATGTCGTATTGTTTTGAGTATTTTTTGTTGACGCTCTTTACTTTCAATAATATTTATAGTATATAATATATATTACATATGTAGCAATCATACCACTCAGCATTACAAGGGTGACACACTATAAATAGCGAGGACGCTCCATAATTCGCCACTACTCATCTCGAGACCGTCACTCGACACAGTCATCTGCTTGATAGTAGATCGGTAGTCGTCGCTACCAGATCGCGGCTCGGTCTGAGCTCGAGCTCACCACGATCACTCTACACTGTCAATCTTTACACCGACCAGTGTGACTCTCTGTACTCTGCGGCATCTACTCAGATTAATCAAAATAACTTACAATATTATGTGATACATATTTTACATAATATCAAAACAATTTTCGTCCGCCTCAATAGGATATTTTTAATTGACATTAAACATATTTAATATTAAAAGAAAATTTCTGTTGAAATATTAATAATTATAGATATATTATAGAGAATATTCTATCAGATCGGTTGAAATCGGTTCTTTTCGTTATTAAATTGTGTAGATTAAGTATTGCGTATTGCTTGATATTAATTAATATTATAAATCTTTCTTTAAACAATTGACAGGCAACTTCAATAAAGTGAAATAAATAATAAACTCAACACTCGATATATTATGTCGTATGCAATAAGCTATTTGCAATTTCTCTATAGTATTTAATTGCTTCAGCCTCTGTTGTGTAAATTATGATGAAAATTTTATTTTTAATCTTAAAGCGAAACGCCAGGAGTGCTTCTAATTAAACCGAGCTAAATTTTAAATTAAAATACTTTCAAACAATACCGTTTGGCAAATTTTCATTATATGTTCTTTATAACTCACACATAGCGTTGTGTGTAAAGCTGAAACGGAACGGTTCGAGTTTGAAAATTTATTACGATACTAATTTGAAACGTTGAACCGGCAAGCGCACTAATATGACACGTTAAATGACTGAAAATTGCACCTCTTGTCGGTTGTATGGTCATTTTACACGTAAATTTGCTAGTATTAATATTTTAACTTCATGCTACAGTTCAATGGAAAAAATTTTATATCGAAACTATAACTAATTTGCAATATCAAAAACACCACGTACACGAAACTAATAAAAAAACATCTGGGAAGAACTCTTGTTTTCCTATTTGTTTATATTATAAGCCTCCAAGATTTAGACTGTAAAAATAAGAGAACATATTATAAAACATAGACTTGGAGCATTTAAAATGCTCTTCCAAAGGAGAATACTTAGAATCTCTTGGCTGGCTAAACAACTTAACAATTCTTTCAAATTTCAAAACAGGCTCTTTATGGTCTACTTTTGTCAGACTCTTCATTTTTATCAGGTAACCCACAGACAGTATATTATCAATTAGAGATGGTGGAAAAAGTGCTTTTTCTAGCTCTATATGGTAGTAGAGTCTAGATACTCTAGATGGACAAACCAAGTCAAGAATACTACAAGTTTGACATTGATATAGGATTTGGCACAAATTACGATCTTCGATTATGAGGTCTCGATGGAAAAAAGATTATATTAATTATTAATATATTTTGGTGGCAAAAGGAGACAAAGAAATATTTAATTCAAATTAAAAGTACAGATTTCACTGGTTGATTTTTTACGTATATAATTTCTTGAGCTGAAGTAATGCAAAATAGTCTAATAGAAAGGAATTAAGGAATTAGGACCAAAAATAATCACGAAATATTACAAAATATCAAGCCAGCAGCAGCAGCTATTCTTCAATATCTCTCCATACTTATGTATTATAAAATATTTGAATGGCGTCATTTGAAAGCATAATAATATATATGTATCGATTGTATTACTTTTAAAATATTACTATTTATATATAACTTTACTGTATCGTGTGGAAGCCATTTTGATACAATCTAAATTAACGAGTGCCTTTGAACAAAGCAAAGTAGCGAACGTTTCTCGGTAAGTTAGCACAATTAAAATCTCTTTTAATTGCAATTAGCCCTGTGATTTATCGTCATTTATGGTGCATTTATAAACTGTTGAATGTAAAAAACAATGTTCAGTTAGCAGAATACATCCAGCTAGTAATACCTTTCAAGTGCATCTATTTTCAAAGAGTATTTTGTTTGTTATTTACGGACCCATTCATATAATAGTAAACGCGGAAAACTTTACTGCACTCGACCAGTGGCGTCATATCGATCAGTAAACCAGTAAAGTGTAAAATGTAAACCCAATTGACGATTACTTTGTGCATTTTCTATTATTTTAGCTATGGGAACTTTAAGCTGATTAAACGGGATTAAACTCTTGGATAAATTTAATTTAAAAATAATAATAGTATCTATAATATATGTATTATTGTAATTAACTAATAGTATTCACAAGAATTGAATTTAACTATATTATGGCATTTATCATTATTAATAATACCACTACTTTAAAGATTAAGTGCAAAGAAAGATCAAAGTGATCGTTAAAGTTATTATCGCAGAGAAGCGTTTATTTACATAGTGTAGTCCCTAAAATTAATTGTTCTGTGCTTTATACCAGTATACTATATAAAAAATATCACATGCTGTGCAATTTTATTGGGTTTAGATAAAATAATAACAAAATAATATAAGTATCGTAATTTTTAATAAAGGAAAGTAGCCATAAGTGTCATAATGATTGTATTGTCCGACAACAAGAAATCCGCGATAACAGAAATTGTTGTATTCGCATGTAGAAGACTTCTAGAGACGTATCTGTTATGGTGGCAACGCGTGATAGAGGCGTATTTAAATAATGTATCAGGTTTTCTTTTAGATGTGACTCCTTTTCTTCTTTGCAATACACCAAAAATGTACTAATAATAATGCTAACATCACTCCTGATCGTATTAACCGGTTAAGTTCCCAAAGCGTCTTTGGACGCCCTAATTACACCAATTCTTATGTTAATTACTATCAATTAACTAATTGCGGCATAGAAAGGATTAAGACATATTTTCATTATTAAAAACTTTAAATTACATAAATTGACATCTTTACACCATGGGAACGTAAATTTAAACAAAAAATTTGGAGCGTTTCTTAATTGAAAACGGAAGTGCGATTGGCTGCACTGGAGGAGATTATTAGTTTGTTTACAGTTTGAACACGTGGACAAGAAGTTCTTGTTTGACAGTATACCACTACTTTATATCGTACTATTTAGAGATAATTTGGATAGGTAATTGGCATATGACTAAAACCGAATGTAGTTTTGAATCATATGCAAGATATAGCTTACGATTTCAAGTAAGTAATGAAAATATATTTTCATTTCATTTAAAATTAAACTAGTGTGATATAAATTTAATATATCGCAATTCTTTGATAAATGTATATTATAGCTTGTGCTAGTTCCACTATCACATGTATTATTTCTTTTTGATTATTGGTTAATCACTCTTTCGGGTTGTTATTTTTTATAATTATTATAGAAGAATCTATTTCAAATTATTGATACAATAATGGTTGCACCACTGCACAAAAATCCCCCCTGGCTGTTCATAAAATATATGAGTCAAACTTATTCACAATGCTATTATTAAGTAAACAGATGACTGTTTTATCGATTCTATATTATTACTTTTGATACAAGAGTACCTACATATTTAATATATTTACCCTATAGTTCTATACCCTTCACGTGGAAAGATAGTCTGGTATACATTAACACTCAGTGGGTAATAATTCTGGGAAATCATTACTAAAATTGTAAGGACACAATGTGAGCCACATAGAGCATAAATAGTAGAAAAATAAATCGTCTAATATGCTGGTTACTTCCAACTTGTTCGCGTTACGCCACATTTATCGAATTATATTTATTTGTGCATTTCTAACACTTACTAGTCAGCTGAATGCAAAACTATTCTAACAAGCGTTTGAAATATTTTACAAGATAGTTCTGTGAAATAACTATTTATATTATTTATTATTTGTATAGATAAGTGATGCACCATATTTAGCAAGATTATTGATGAAAAAAATAATACATAACTGAAGTAGGCTGTTTCAGCGAACTCTTCTGTGAAATATTTCAAATGTTAGTTGGAATAGTACTGCATTCGGCTGAAGACTTATATACTTATAACTGTTTTTCAGTGGCGAAGACTCCATACTAGGCGATTATTTAAAGCCTACCTTCTTAAGAAAAATATATTTTTTAATTTTATATTGACATATTAAATAATATAATGACATAATAATATATTCAATATGCCCAACGACACCTATCGTATAATTGTCATAATAATTTTACGATCTTTTCCACTATTTCAATAAGCACCATTTATGGCATGTCTAGAAGGTTTAAAAAAATAAGCGACATCTCGTTTCGCTTCACATATTGTATGGATTACGTTCGCGTGAATCGAAAACTTATTTTATATGTAGTTTGTTTCTCATAATTTCAAGACGTCTGCGGCGGCCCATATAAATTGATAAGCTATTTAAGGAGCGCTTTCATTTTACGTAAGGGCACATTTATTCAAAATAATAAATAATTTATCTTATGATTTTTATTTGTCAGTTACTTTATTCATAGACTAAGACAATTTATTCAGCCAATTATGTAAGTTGAAATCTGATATTGTATCTAAGTCTGTGTTTTAAATATAGAAGTATTTTAAAATGTCTAGTTTACGGGTTAAATTATAAATTGTTATGGAACAGATGCACAACAACGGATATTTTCAATATATTTTGAGCGTATCTTGCGTTTATATTTAAGAAAATACATAATTCAAATTAATTGCTTAATTTTATACCATCAGTGAGCTTTTGAAATTTCATCGGTTCTTGTGTACCTACCTATTCATCAGTAGTTATGTCGGATTATCTTCTTATTTCCCGTAAATACATCTAACAAGTGTGCTTTCTCCACAGCCTACCTGTTTCCAAAAGTCACCCTTCGCCACTGTTGTTTTTACACCCATTATAACATTAAATTAAAAATACTCAGATTAATTAGTGTAGGCCTATAAGTAGACGGTATCATTTTGTGTTTTTTATCGTATATTATTGTATTGTATCTTCAAAACATATAGCTACAGGTGAATTAGCACCCATAGAAAAATTAATTAATAAGTCGTATTACTAACTTTAATAATATATTTAATAATTGCTTAAGCTTTATTTATATCAATCTTTAAACTTTTAAAGCTTTTATGCGTGTGTACCAATAAATTTTGAATTCAGTAGGTAAACTAGTTATAATGCAATATATCAGATTTATTCAGAGTTCAATATAAATGCGTAAACTTTATATGATCTAACTTAGTCGATATTGTGCAACGAGCAATAAAAAAAATCCTTATTGATGACGTATTTACGATTAATTTATCGTTTTTTATTGGCTCTACAATGTGGATTTTGGCCATGTTAATAATATGTTTCGTCACAGATTTTTGTTATGGAAGAAATGGATGTTAGTCACATGCTCAACTTATTAGGACCATACTCTGGATATATACATTTTAAAAACAACTTGTAATTTTGTCACACCCGAGATTCAAACCCATGACATACGACTTTATAATTCAATCTGATACTGCGGGCACTTTTAACATTTAATAATATGTAAAATATATTAATTCTAATAACTATAATTTCGATTCACTTAGCTTAGAAATATTAAACATTCTGATTTCTTGGTTACCATTTTTGTTAGTTCTTTAAAAAGTTATTTTCAGTATATTTTGTAAAATATATAACAAAATATTAATTGACACATTATGTCATGCATTCTGCTTATTACTTTATTCAACTTGAATGATTATTTTTCAGATGACGTCACCAAAATCAGCACCTGCGGTCGCCATTCTAATTGTCGTTTTATTGGATTTGACATTTGCGGCTACGTTCATACCTGTTCCGCTTGAAACTACAACTGTAACTACACTTACACCATCATTATATAGAAAAACAAGAGAAGAAACTCTAGCATTAACTAGATATGGTGCTGTTGACCAGTCAGCAATCGTTCAGAGAAACTCGAGGTCGAATAATCAACGGTGTAGTAATAGATGTGATGATTGGCCGCCGAGACGAAGTGATGATAGATATGATGACAGAAATCGATACGATGATAGAAATTCATACGATGATAGAAACAGGTATGACAAAGATAGGTATCCTGATGATTCAGTAAGAGATAAGACAAATGGTTATAACAGACCCACACATCCACCTGATAGTAGTAATCGCGATCCAAATAAAGACAAAGGTTACGACGATAAAAGGTACAATAATAAAAATGATGACAAAGGATACAATAACAGAAATGATGACAAAGGGTATAATAACAGGAATGATGACAGATATCAAGGGTCTTATGGGAGACCTTCTGAAAATGATAGAAACAAAAGTGGTCCAGGAATCAACGACGATAAACATTGGATAAAACCAGGTGGACAGGATACAAGATACGATACTAAATACGATGATGACAGAAGAGGTGGTGGCAACCGTGACCGAGACCGATATGATGATAGAGACCAAAATCGTGGAGGAAATCGTGATCGCGATAGAGATAGAGATTATTACCGCCCCAATACGTATGACCGAGATAATGATAGGGGAAATGGTTATGACAACCGACGGCCGACAGAAGACCGATATGATAGAAGACCTGTATACAACGAAGACAGATATGGAGGACGACCTTATTACCCTGAAGACAGATATGAAACAAGACCTCAATACCCTGATGACAGAGATAGAGATGGTGGATGGCAGAGTTTTGACCGATATGGAAACAGAAAACCTAGTTACGATGACAGAAGGCGACCTCAATCAGACAGAGACTATAATAGACCAGATACAAGATATGAACAACCAGATAGATACGACAATCGGTATGATGATAGAGGGGGTAGCAGATACGATGATCGGTATGATAGAGGATCAGGATACGATAATAGAAAAGAAGATGATAGATATGGAAGTCGAGGGGGGTTTAGACCGTGGGACGAGACAAACCGGGGAACGTCGGGGTTCGATAACGGCGGAAGAGGTTATTACTTCGCTTCGGGAAGGCCTGACGCAGGGGCAACTTCCGGATGGGGTCAGGGGTACGATCGAGGGTACGCGGCCAGCTGGCAGTATGGCGGAAACAGGGGAGATGATAGTGGAGGAGGGAGGAGGTGGCAGTCTGCTACCGCCGGAAGCGGATGGAGCGATCAGAGGTGAGAATAAATCTATATGTCAAATGCTATTATTTACACATGATCAAAGTTAATAATGCGTTATATGTCGTCATTGTGATTATAATATTGAAAGATAATATTTTAATGTTGTGAGACGAAGATGCATTAGACGATATATAATATATCTTTATATTTTAATACATCATATTGATGATATTTTCAATATCAATCACGAACTATTTTTACATAACTAGCTCAACCTTGTGTAGTAATGCGTTGATCCATGAAAACTATTTTATTAAGCAAACTGTAAAAAGGAGTATATTGTTGCAATATTTGCAATTAGAATTTTTTATTTATTCAAAATGATATCCCAAATGTCACATAATTTCTGGCAAGATAAATAATTAATGCTAAAGTGCCGTATAATAATCGAAAATCAAGCTTTTAGGGTCATTTCATGATTTAAAAATAAACATTGAGGGAATGAAATTATCGAGAAAAATTATATATAAATAGAAAAATTTGTAGTTTTTCAAAAACTATAATGTACAGTAAAATATGTATTAAATTTCTTTTATTTTGTTAACTGTCAATTCATGATGGAAATGCATTGTATTATTATTTTCCCTCCGAGGCGGATGAAACCGGTTCAGATATTCATTAATAAAAGTGGAATTAGTACGATAAAATTAGCGTTTTATTAAAATTAATTAATAAGATTATAATATTATATTAATTAAGTATATGTCCCTATACACTTTTTTGCTATCAAAATCAGAAGGTTCAAAAATATTCAACTCCATTATTAGAAGACATTTATAAAATTGTGATATACTGCGATTTTGTTTGGCAATGTGTTTTATTTTTGAATAAAATGTTTTAAGTACTTATTTATTTTTTAGTATCGCCATATGATTATACCTATTTCATACATATATATATATATATATATATATATATATACATGGCGGCCAACAACTAGGGAGCTAATAGAGGCATTCATTCAGCAGTAAATTAATCCCGACTTATGATGATATACCTATATTATTATCATGCGTGTGTTTACAATAGAATAATTTTGAAAGTGTGCTATTACCGTGGTTATTATATTTTTTTTTTAAATGGGTAGATAATGCGTCTATTTTGAACGAAGAAGATTTAAATCATTCTTAACTTACCTAAAATTATTTACTTTAGACCTCTGTACGATACTCTTACCATTAAAATAATACTGTTATTAATATTTATATCCTAATTAAAAAGGTAAAATATATTCACAACTTATTATGTTACCTTCTTCTTTAATACACACACAAAATAAGTCATTTTGAAAATACAAAGATACTTAAATTATTAATTTGTAATTATTATTATTTTTTTCAATGGAGTATTAAAAAAATATTTAAGAATGTAACATTCTCTATGAAACATACATGTTTTGGAGCAACCTTAGAAGCATGTGTATTGGAGAGAGTCAAAATTATTTTTAAATAATAGTTTAAATATTGTCTACTCGTGAGTTTTCTGTATGGATAACAATGCGTCAGCTGAATACAAAGCTATTCCAACTCACAAAGTTTGAAATATTTTACAGTGTTTTAAGTGTTTTTTGAAACATCTTTTTTAAGTCATTTATTATTTATACAGACACATTTAGGCATCATTAATTTAATCAATAGTCCTACTAAAATATGATGTATACATTTATTTATACAAATAATAAATAATTTAAGTAGGTTGTTTCAAAAAACTCCCTTCTAAAATATTTCAAATGTGAGTTGGAATAGTTCTACATTCTGCTGATGAATTATTGTATTGGTATAGATTCAAGTCCCATTCAGTACATCTTTTTTCAAGGTTTTTTTACGATGTATGCTTCTTAGATTATTACAAATGAAGGGGTTATTGCAAGACAATGATATGCCACAGAAACATATTTTGGAGATATGAGCAATTTAATGTTCTTGTTCGTTCTTTATTGTAACAGGCAAAATTACTATCTTCATTAAAATATTCGATATATCTTACATATAATTATTCTGTTTGGAGCAGAAGGCGTAGATGACTGACCGATATCAATTTTGACTGGCATGGCATATCATATTATTGTTATAACCATTTTTATAGCAAAATTTGAAATTGTTACAACTACACAGTGATCATAATTATTGAGACATCTGTGTATTTTTTTTTAAAAGTGTCTTAAGTAAAACGTGAGTGTATGCCCTGGAAATTGGTTTTATTCAAAATCAAAAAATTCAGAATTATGTGGCATTTCATTATCTTGCGATATCCCCTTCAAATGATAAACGTTGTACATTTATTTTATTTCAACAGTTAAATCATGACTACCAAGTACCAATAATATAATAATATAATTCATGTTATCCTTTAATTTTATGCTACAAGTATTTACATTCGACCATAGTAAATTAAGATTTCGAATTAGTAATAAACCATAAATTATTCTACCGGCCACAAGTTAGATGAAAAATACTACTCAGTAAGAGTCACGAGTTATGCGATATCATTAAACGTATTCAGCATAATAAACCATCTTAGTTTTAGCAGTGTTAATTACACAAAACGGTTTGGCAAGGGTATTAAACCTTTCTAAATAATTAGTCCGGACGTCCGGTCTTCCGGGAGAGAGATGAAAAATGTTTGAACTGCTCTTTGCGAACGGTCTACGCTTCTACGGCTCTACGCTGCTACGATTCTTTAGTCTACGCTCTGACACAGAGACTTCTGACTAGCTTTGGCAGCAATATCACTCGGTTTAGTAATATAGACGGACTATAAAAACCTATGACCAAACATCTAACGTTAACCATGCAATACGTAAACACTACATCTACTCTGCTAAAACAAAATGGCGTAAGGATCACTTTGGCAAAAAATATTCTTTTATTAGATGAGATTGTTTAGGTTTAGGTCTTGGTTGATCTGAAACCGGTAATCAGAGTTGTATGCCAATTTCAATTTTTAGTTTTATAATAATTTCAAATATATATATATTATACTGGCTGTAAAAAATTAACCCGAAACCCGATGAAAACCTTATATTAAGTAAAAACAAAAATATATTTTAAATATTAACTACTGCCTTTTTTCTGCTTAAAGGTGAGACTAATTTTTTAAGCTAAAACTGCAAATTGACATATTGTACTGCTAACTTTAATTTTTAATAGGTACGCATCTAAAAACTTAATGTTTTTTTAGTTGAAAATAAAATGTATATAAGTCCGATTTTTAATAGTAAGTACGTACATCCTATTATATGTATATTTTTTATCATTGAAATGTAGTTTGAGAAGTTCTTTAGAAATTAAAAAACGGTTATTGAAAAAATCATCGTCTTTTTATTAATTTAATATTATCTGTTTATAAAAAATATAGATGTGTTTAATTTGATTTTTTTCTATTTATATCGAATCAAGCTTTGTTGCAGACGGTTACATGTAAATTGTACGTATTACATTTTGCCGTATCATAGTTCACCATCACATATTTACCGGAAAGAGATGACCATATAGCGTTGGGATAAAAAAATGCGCGTTGTTCATGGAGCACTGCAGACAGTAATGTTACCACTTTATTAGATTCAATAAAAACACTGTCATTATTATCAGATATTTGATAGGTATGACCTGATACGTACGAGAACTTCTTAGCTAACCTTACGTAAGTACTTTTGAATCATTGAGAATTTTCTATAAATATATACGATGTGGTTGTTTTTTCTAATTAACTTTTCGACCATATTCAATCTTAAAAGGATCATATGGGCCTCCACAGAGTGGAGGCTTGTATTAACAGATTTCGTTTTTATGAGAAATGGATGTCAGCCACTTGCTCAACCTATTAGGTCCATACTCTGACTCATACATAAATTGAAAAACAATATGTGTACTTGCCAGACCCAGGACTAATTAACTTCCCTACCTATATTCTTATATTTTCCCTTGTATGCAGTTTATTTTATTACCTATTTTTTTTTATTTTTAGCGTTTTATTTAAAAATGAATTTGATCTCAATACTATAAGCCCATGTATTTCCAAAAAAATAGCTTACGATGAACTGTGATATGGTCAACTGTATACGTATAAATTTCCAAACACGGGTACAATACATATTATTCGACTACCGATTTGTGAATTTGTAATCGTATTATGTTTCTTACCCAGACATATTTTAGCTTCAAAGCTTATATATAAAAAATATGTCTGCGAGTAATTTCCGTTTTCTCTACAGCTTCAAACCAAGTTCATAATTATAAATACTTGGAACATACGGGTCGAATATTATGATCGATCATTAATTATAGGGCACAAAAAAGTCCACGTTTGACAATCTCAGTGTCCCATTTAGTAAAACAGTGAAAACATGAGATAAAACCAATAAAAATATAATAAATTGTTCTTAAGTATAGTGGCAAATTATAACTTGTGCCCTTTTGACTTAACAATCTTATCATAATATAGAGAAGTTTTTGCTCGAAACTAGGAAATACAAAAATATTGAACTGAAATTAAATCGGAAGTAATACTAGCATTACAATGCTTGACAGCCATTCTTGAACATTTTGAGTATTGTTGGATTGGTAACTGTACAAAATATTTTCTTTGTTGATAACTTTGAATGCATGGCTTGAATATAAATAAATTTACGTCTCTTGACATATCGTTTTGATAACCAACCTACTTGCATAATAATATATACGTTCACTTGCAATGTTCTATGATGTTTAATTGTATAAAAAGCTGAATAAATATTTTATAAAACGAAATGTTAAGCTTCTTATTTACTATTATAATAAATTAATTTTTTATTTTCTATATTAGTAGAGTATATGGAATTTATGGCTATATTGACGATTAATGGCTACATTGAAAACGGTACAGCTTTTATTTTAGATAATCTGAAAATGTGAGAAAATATTTCTAAATAGCTAATCTATTCGATATATAGGAAATAAAATTGAAGGATTGAAAGTCTTTTCGGTCAATGTGCCAAAAATGTAAAACTGAGTTATAAAAAAAAAGAATAAAACCATACATACCTATATGACAACTTACATTTTTATTTTTACAAAGTTAAGAACATCAGTATATCATGACAAGTTTACATATTCTAAAGATAAAATAAACAAAGGAAGAATAAAATATTTAAACATTGACAATAATGATATGTTATAATATGTCGAGGGGTTTGTAGGTGCACATAGACCCGCCCATATTTCAATGTATCTGTGTGACAAAATTGGTAGAGTTACGAACTTAGACTCTTCGGAATATCATTAGGCTTGGCATATGGATTGTATTGAAACAAAAAGCTTGTTATAGATATTTTGTGACATAGACCCTATAGACTTTCAACCCCATAATTATACTATTTATATTCTTGTAATACTATATAATATAATAGTTATCTGATGTATTTGATATTGCCATACAAAAGCTTATGGTGCTTTGCAGGAAATTGAAAGAAATTCGACACAATTTCCAATCGAGGGATAAGTAATCGACACTACATTTTCAAACAAACACATTTATTTTGGTACTAATTAATTTTACATTGGGAAATACACATTTATTCAATAATTATTCAATACATATGATATAATTATTTTATTGGTCGAGATTGCGAGATGCTCTCTCGGGCCGAACAGTCCAGGGAAGTAACATTTTGAATGGAATGCTTGTTTGCGTTCGCAAACGTGACGAATCAAATAATTATTACGTTATTTGTTTTCGCTGCAAGGCAGAGCACTTAGTGGTAAAAACGCACCTCAAATAACATCAAATCGGCTCTGCTTTGGTTAATCATCACATTACAATAATACATACATCAACATGAGAATACAATACTGATTATTTTCTAACCCTATTAACATATTAACCCTAATAACTTTCAGTTCAAAAATCTAACAAAACTAAAGAAAGAATGCGTACAATGCAACTTTTTTGTATATTAAGATTTTATCTGCATGTATTTCTACAAACAATTTGAAACCAAAATAGTAAGGAACGATATTTTTGAGTATGCTTAAAGTTGAAACATTTCAATTCAATTCGATTCATTTATTTTACATATTGTGGACATTACAAATTATAAGTTTAAGACGTTCACAACATGACATTTAGAAACAACGAAATATTATTAAAACAATATTAGGTACATAATAAAAGAGATAGATTCTACAGTATAAATGAGTAAATACAAAAAATTATATAGGTACAAGGAAGTACACCGGATGAGTTAAGCAGACCCTATTTTAATAATTTATAAAATAACTTCCACCTATAGTCATCCTCACGTAGAAGGAATATATCAACATCCGAAGCGATTTGGTTGAACAGAGTTATTTCCCTCCCAATTAGCATCACCAATGGCAGGTTAGTTCTGCTCCTCGGGAGACCAAACAACTGATGCTTCCGATTTCTAAGATAGTTATCAGGGACACACAAATCAATACTACCAAGAATGGCAGAGTTCTCATTCACACCACGTATAAGTCGAAAAAAATACGTGGCCAAGTATTTATATCTTCTAGCACTTAAACTACAGTATGTAAGCATACCTAAGGGAAAATCAGTTGGATAAAGCCAAGGATAGTATCCATATAACCTCAAATAAAGGAGTCTCAAAAATTTCTTTTGAACTCGCTCCACCATAAGGTCATATTTCAACTGATGCGGGGCCCAAACAATCGACCCACTCTCAAGCCGGCTTCTCACTAAGGAATTATAAAGAATTTTTAATACAGTAACATCTGAAAAGACCCGGGAAGTACGCAAGACGAAGCCCAACATTTGTAGCGCCTTTTTACAAATGATAGCAATATGACCACTAAATGACAGCTTACTCTCAAACGTAATGCCGCGGTACATCGTAATTTGTACGTACTTTATCTCTCAGGACCTTAATATATGTTAACCAGTGAAGCTATTCTACCCAGAAGGCGGCTATTGATGGTAGTTTATCATATTTACGGCGGTTAATTATTACAATAAGTTAAGCGTCTAAACTGTCAAAAAGTGCTATGTTTTAACAACCCTTATCATGGCTGTCTTAACTTTTAGAGCGAGATAGACAGTTTTGACAGTTTAGTAAGACGGTTAACTTATTGTAATAATTACTCGCCTTAATACATAAATATATTAAATTGATAATATTTATCACTTTAGTTGTCGATATCCGCCTGGTGTATAGAATAGCTTCGTATGTAGGGGTCCCACGAGATTTTACTAAATGCTTCAAGTGCTCCGTCAAACAAAAAAGGTTGGGAATCGATAACTATGCCAAAAAAGAAACCAAAATCTACGTTACCTTAAAGTGCCGATGATGGCAATATCGATCAAATTCTTTTTTTATATTTTTGGAATTTAATATAGTGCATAGTATTGATATTCTGTCACAATTTTCATTTTATTACCACGTTTTTCTTAGCTCGTATTCTTGTTTGTCCGGTGGTTGTTTATCCAGTACAAATCTTGCAATCGATTTTTAACTAACTTCCTGACTAGTTCGACATTTGAAACTTTTAGAATACATCAGAACACGATGCCAATGCATTCTTTTAATAATTTTAGCCATCTTTAGCCGAAAAGTTATTTCGGCAGAAATTCGTAATCCAATCCACTATTATTAGTTGCTAAGGGGGTGGTCCTGGCAACTAAATGATTAATATATACGTGCGTTACTATGGAAATCAAAATGACATTTCAGTATTCTATATTTGTTTGTTTGTTGCAAAATAGCAAAAAAATGATTTGTTGACAATTGCCTTATTTGTTCTAAATTATTAATACATAGAATTGTCAAGTTTATATAATTCAACAACAAGTTTAAAAACGTGGTAAAAATTGGTAAAAATTATTTTCTCTTTGAAAGAGCAAAATATAAATAGTAGTAGATGTATTTTTCAACGTTGACTACATTCAGTATTTATATGTATGTTCTTTTTTTCAATAGTGTTTTTGTTTGTGACAACGATATCCTATCCTTCCTAAAAACAAGCAGGCTTTCCTCAATGTAACGTTTTACATGGACACAAAAGTGTTTCGTAAATACGGTCTGCGGCTTGTAACACCGTGGCAGGAGTTGAAATGGATGCATTAGAATCATTAGATTCACTAACCAATAACATGTGCTATAATTTAATTGTTATTAATCTAATTGTTAAATTAACTTCATGTCATTTTATAATACGTTTATTTCGTATCGCAATAAAGTATGTATAATTTATGTGAAAACAACAGGAATGTTTGATTCCTTCGAAAATACAGTTTTTGAAGGGGTAAAATGGAATCACGCAATAAGACTAAATGAACAGCTGTACTCCCAGGCTCACATACACACTAAATTGTTGCGGTATAGATGGCTAGTACAATATATCCACCGGGTTCAAATAAAATTATAGTCTTCACTGAATACTCAGGTGTATTCCACCACGGTTGGAAAATATCAGCAACTGTACTGACAAACAAGCAACTGTGGCCAAATTTTGTGGAGTACTCTTTCATCGGAAGTAGAGACAAGTGATCTTGTGTAATTTTATTTTGATTAATGCGTGCAAATTAGTACGATGTGAACTGTCCAAACTACACATAATCCTTTAGTAATGTTCGCGGCTATAGACACGAGTTGAGTTACAAGACTTCAAGCAAATGGCTGTGCATCACAGACGTGCGGTGTCTTTTGAGATCGACCATATTTTCCTAAAGCATATCTTCTAATATATAAAAATTAATATTTGTGTGTTTGTTTGTTCGTATTGAATGCGCAGCCATACCGTTCATCCGATTGCGATAAAACTTTGTAAACTTATTGCTTGCACTTGCGCGAAGAGTATAGGCTATACTAATATATAAAAATGAATGTCTGTCTGTCTATATGTCTGTCTGTCTGTGTGTCTGTCCCGTATGCGTTCCTATACCATTCATGCGATTGCGATGAAATTTTGGTAAGTGGTTGTATGCACACCCATAAAGGTTTCTGAATTAGAAAAATCATCATCTTCTTCTTCTTCTTCTTCTTCTATTCTATATTTTTCTATTCGTATGGTTCCTATACCATTCATCCGATTGCAATGAAATTTTGGTAAGTGGTTGTATGCACACCCATGAAGGTTTCTGAATTAGAAAAATCATCATTTTCTTCTTCTTCTTCATTCTATCTTTTTTTATTCGTATGGTTCCTATACCATTCATCCGATTGCGATGAAACCTTCGTCAGTTGTTGTGTTAACACCCGCAAAAGTTTCTTAAATAGTACAACCATCTTCTTCTTTTTCTTCTTCTTCTTCTACTTCATTCTATCTTCTTTTATTCGTATGGTCCCTATACCATTCATCCGATTGCAATGAAACCTTCGTCAGTTTTTGTGGTAACACCCGCAATGGTTTTTGAATTAGTACAACCATCTTCTTTTTCTTCTTCTTCTTCTATTCTATATTTTTCTATTCGTATGCGTTCCTATTCCATTCATCCGATTGCAATAAAATTTTCGTCAGTAATTGTGCCAACACCTGCGAAGATTTCTGAATTAGTACAACCATCTTCTTCTTCTGCTTCATTCTATCTTCTTTTATTCGTATGGTCCCTATACCATTCATCCGATTGCGATGAAACCTTCGTCAGTTGTTGTGGTAACACCCGCAATGGTTTTTGAATTAGTACAACTATCTTCTTCTTCTTCTTCTTCTATTCTATATTCTTCTATTCGTATGCGTTTCTATTCCATTCATCCGATTGCAATAAAAATTTCGTCAGTAATTGTGCCAACACCCGCGAAGGTTTCTGAATTAGTACAACCATCTTCTTCTTCTATTCTATCTTCTTCTATTCGTATGCGTTCCTATACCATTCCTCCGATTACAATGAAACTTTGGTGAGTTGTCGTGTGCATGCCCACGAAGATTTCTGAATTAGAAAATCATCTTCTACTTCTATTCGTATGCGTTCCTATACCATTCATCCGATTGCAATGACATTTTGATCAAGTGTTGTGCCCTTGCCCGCAAAGGTTTCCGAATTAGTACAATCATCTTTTTCTTCTTCTATTTGTATGCGTTCTTATGCCATTCATCCGATTGTGATGAAATTTTGACCAGTTGTTGTGCGCACGCCCGCAAAGGTTTCTGAATTAGTACAACCATCTTTTTCTTCTTCTATTTGTGTGCGTTCTTATGCCATTCATCCGAGTGTGATGAAATTTTGACCAGTTGTTGTGCGCACGCCCGCGAAGGTTTTTGAATTAGTACAACCATCTTCTTCTTCTTCTATTCGTATGCGTTCCTATACCATTTATCCGATTGCAATGAAACTTTGGTGAGTTGTCATGCGCATGCCCACAAAGATTTCTGAATTAGAAAATCTTCTTCTTCTACTATTCGTATGCGTTCCTATACCATTCATCCGATTGCGATGAAACTTTTGGCAGTTGTTGTGCGCACACCTGCGAAGGTTTCTAAATTATTATTATTATATAAAATACAAAGTTTGTTGTTTGTTTGTTCCATCTAATTTTGTTTTTTTTTTACAACATGTTAATAACATTAATAACGTTTTCATATTTTGGATTCGATTTTAATTTAGTGTTCTTATGTTTGACCTTTTTTACTCCTATTAGAATTATTTTCATATTGCCATATTGTATTACACAGATATTTTAATATTAAAAAAATAATTACCTTTTATTATTTTTCAAATATCTAAGATAAATATAGCCACGAAGCGACCCTGTGCGAAGCCGGGTACTTCAGCTAGTTTCTAATAAAATACACTATTTCAAATAAATACTACATCACATATTTTCAAAACAAATGAATGTAGTGTCACTGTCATTAGTTCATAATTGTCTTTGTTTCTAAGTCTCACATTCCACTACATTTTCTTCCATAAGAAGCATTATCGCCTAAATAATTCAAGACGTTCACAACATGAGATTTACATTATAACAAATATTACCCTCACATAAGAGAAGAAGAGAATATAGAAAATAATAATAATATTAATAATAATAATTAAAACATAAGTACCTACAATTGTATATAGAAAAATAAAATTTCGAATAAAAAAATAATTTGAATTTACATGCGCCTGTTAATTACCTACGTGGTCGCAGCCATGTTTTATTCTGGATCGGAACCATTTCCTCGTATTAAGCGTATCAGGCACCATTAGCAAGGGGTGCAAGACTAGTCAATGCGCTCCCCAAAGACGTAGACAGTTTCGGTGACGTGCTATGTATTTTGTATTCGAATTTTTATTTTTCTGTATAAAATTGTAGGTACTTAAGTATTTTTATTATTATTATTATTATGATTTTATATATTCTCTTCTTCTCTCTTGTGAGGCTAATATTTGTTATAATGTAAATCGCTTGTAAACGTCTTGAATTTAGATTTGTTATGTCCACAATGTTTTGTTTTCTAAAATAAATAAATAAAATACCTAGCACGTCACTGAAAATGTCTACGTCTTTGGGGAGCGCATTGACTAGTCTTGCACCACTTGTTAATGGTGCCTGATATGCTTGATACGAGGAACAGTTCCGATCCAGAATAAATCATGTCTGTGACTACGTAGATAATTAATTGACAGGCGTATGTAAATTCAAATTATTTAGGCCACCAGGATTGGAAACCATCTCTCGTGATAACGGGCAAAAAAAAATGTGGACTAGCCAAAAAATTAATTTCACCCTCATAATAAATTGCACTTTATTTATTTTAATACTATACACTTCAGCCACTGGCGTGCAATGTTTGCTATGAAACCAAAAATGTTGCCGACTAAGCGCAACAGCGTGCGGTGTCATTAGATGTTCCGACCGCCGGAAGATAAATGACAATAGCGAACGCGGGCAACTCTCTTGTTAAACAAATTTCACTTGGACCGCCTCTCTTTGGGCCTCTGTGTAAACTTGCAGAATGCCGCATGTCACTCTTGCCCGTCTGTGCCAATAAATTAGGGAACGGTTCAAGATTTAACGGCGTTTTGAGGACGATTCGACTAATAAACAGCTGCAAGTGGAAGGGTTGAATCAAGGTTACGCTATTACTTGTTTTACTTAGTTAGTTGTTGTATTCCGTTAACAAGAATAGTTCTCTCGAAAGGGCTCCCGTGTATTTTCTCCTAACTGTTGAAGTTATTATGAAAATGATATTATAACTAATTAGATGATTGTTGAGAGCAGGAGCAATCAATACACCTTATTATTATTTATAATACCATATTTTTAATTAACTTTTTTTTTATTTAACGAATAATTCACAACATTTAAGAATGTAACATTCTAATTATTGTACATACATAATTTTGAGAACTCTTATAACCGATAGAGAAAAAAAAAATAAAAAAGTAAGACATCCAGCAGGATTCGAACCTGCATCTCTCGGATATCGCGCCCAAGCACGTTGACCACAATGCTAAATGAGTCATACTTAATTACTAGCAAGTTCAAGTAAGTTAAAACAAAAAATCTTGGAGTTTTCCGTGACGTATGTTTGTAATTAAAGTAATACTTCTTTGATTTAAAATACTGATCGCCAATGTAGCTCAATTTAGAAAGCGCTTCAGTGAGTATTAAAAGCCATTAGTTAAAATTTTTCGTAATTAAGTATGACTCCTTTAGTATTGTGGTCAATGTGCGTGGGCGCGATACCCGAGAGATGCAGAAGCGATTCCTGCTTTTTTCAAAAGATTTTTTCTATTGGTTATAATATTATATTATAATATATTATTATTATTATTATTAATATTATAATTATAAGTGTTTTCAAAATTATTTATGTTCAATACCATATTTCTTCTCATGATCATATTAATAATCATTTCAGATATGAACCGTTTCTTTTATTCAACGAATAATTCATAATATTTGAGAATGTAACATTACATATATTGAATAAAATAAATGGTTTATTAAAAATTGTTATAACTAAATATTTGCCGAGAGCCGTCGTCGGTTAGTAATTAAGGCAATTAATATTCCTTGATTTAAAACACAAAAATCGATAATCAATAATAACGCAATTTGATAAGCGTTTCATGCAGGACCTACTAGTTTAAATTGTCATAATTAAGAAGGAGACCTGTAGCTTAATTGGTTAAAGCATATTGGCTCGATACCAGTAGATATACGGGTTCAAATCCCGTCGGCCGTCGTATTTTTTTAATGTGATTTTTTATAGTAGGTAATATTTGCAGTTTTTTCAAGTTATGTATTTTCAATTTAAGATATGTATTGATTTATTTATACCGAATACTCACATAACACCTGTGATAAAATATAAAATACACCTATTTTAAAAATTCTCACAAGTTGCATTAGGACACACGTAGCTTATCGGCCAGGGCACATGGACACGAATCCCAGGGAGCACGTGTTCGAAACTCACTGGATGTGTTATTTTTTGTCAAAAATATTTTTTTCTAATTCTCGTATTTATTTCTCACATGTGATTTCAAATTATGTATGTTCAATAAATAATATTACATTCTTTAATCCTCATTTAATTTTAAAATGTTTTATATTATTTTTAATTGATTAAAATTAAAATGACTTATCGTTTCAATAACATTCAATATTAACCATTATAAATAGTTGCATTTTATTAGGCCCTTTGTATCAGCCGGAAGGCTAATTGATACAAAAATAATCAAATGCATGACGTCAAAGCGTGAAAATCTAATTAACTGTTATAAACACAATATGTTGGAAATTTTAACCGTTTTACAAATACTGGTTTTCACAGTGCTGGTCATTAGATGTATGCAAAATTTTTGATAAAATGGACACCGGTGCTTCAACTGGTTCATATGATCTAGACAATATGGAAAAAAATATTTGTGTTGTGATGCCATGGTCGTCTATGTAAAAAAAAGTATCTAAAATAACTCTTGATTATGAGAGCGCTTATGAGCAGGTATTAAAAAGGCCAATAGTTAAAATTTGTCCCAATTAAGCATGGCAGTCGTAGCATAGTGATAATGCACAGGGTGCGGTACCTAAGAGACGCAGGTTCAATTTCTGTCAGGTGTCTTTATTGGCTATTAATTTTCTCATGAGTGATTTCAGAATTATGTATGTTCAAAAGAGAAAAAAAACTGGCATTATTCAAATTAAAACCTTTATTATTGTCACTCATACCCTTGGACAGACATGCGAACCGGTTGTTGGGAAATATAAATTACACCACTGGGTATATAGTTACTGATTTTCATGATGGAAGTATTACTGAAAATATTAAATTATTTGGTTCCAACACTGATGTGGAACGAAAATAACTTCGGCTGATTGACGGCAGGATACGACTAAATTAAAACTCAGTAAAAGCATTTCGCAATCCATATTATATGTTCAAAAAAAACTTTTTGCCATTACATTATAATCACTTCCACATTATAAATATTTTATGTATATAATTTTATGTGGGTAATAGAATTAACCGTGATTTATGAGCACTATATTAATATTATGTATAACGAAACTTGGTTTTAGAAAATAATGTATCGACTCGTGAGAAACAAATTTTGTATTAGTTATAACCATATTAAAAATTAAAAATAAATCAAATCAAGTTTTGCGTAAAACAAACTTGGATTGCATAGCCAATAAGAATAGCTGCGTAAAATATGTAGCATTATCAATTAATTTAAATACTTATAATATTAACTTAAGCCGCGTGGCTTAAGCGTCGTGGGTCCCAAGTTCGAATCCTGGGTCTGACAAGTACACATATTGTTTTCCAATTTGGTTTTGAGACAGATTATGAACCTAATAGGTTATGCAAGTGGCTGACATCCATTTCTCATAAAAACGAAATTTGTTAATCCAAACCTCCACTCTGTGGGGGCCCATATTATGATCTAATTATGATCGGACATAGTCAGAAGAATATATTCATAAACCATTTAAAATCAATCTGCTTCATTCCGGAAACAAGTATAAACAATATACAAGATTATCCAGAATTAAGCTGTCATGGAATATATTTGGGCGCTTGAATAGTATCTTCAAAAGTGGCCTCTCATTTTATCTTAAGCGTAAAGTGTTTAACCAATTTGTACCTCTAGGTTGTTAGACGCTCACGTATGCTAGTGAAACATAGACTGTTAATGTAAGAGAAATTACAAGTAGCGCACGTGGCATGGAAATGTGCATGTTGGGCACAACGCATAAAGATTACAAAAGAAACCAATAGATAAGGAAGCAGACAAGAGTATGTGATATGACGTGATAGAGGTCGCTAAACAGGTGAAATGGCAGTGGGCTGGACATGCCACTCGGTAATTAATGAACAATCGCTGGACAAATTATATCATGCGTCCAGAGAGACGGCTTAAAACCCGCTGAATATACGAACTAAAGAAAATGTTTCACTGATGAGGACAAAACTGGTACTGACCATTGTTAAATGATTTAGAATAAGTCCTTAACCCATAGCTTACGGGCCGCACAAAATTGTGTTTTTGCTAATTACTTTTCAAATGCAAATTAACACGTTAATTACAAAATTAATTATAAGGGCCCGTAAGCATTGTGTTAATTAATACATGTTATGTCATTCCGAAAGAATTAACAGTTTATAACATTTGAGTGGGTAAAAAGCAAAACTGTTAATTAAAAGTACATATTAAAATTATATTATTTAATACGCCTTGTTTCTGAATAATAATTGTATACGTAAACTTATTTCTACCCGAGGATATTTAATAAAGTTCACCACTAATTTTTAAAGTGCTTTTCTGATAATTATCAATACAATTAAACAATTTCATATAAAGTATGTATGTATCATTTCAATTTAATTTCAATCAGTAGTGATCAAAGCGTTCATAATAAATTATATTAAAATATTCAATGCACTCAATCAAACATGGTTGAACAACTATCTATATATATGAACTATCAAAAAATATCACTTCCTTTTTTGATAAAACTGAGTACTGCACTGACTGAGGGTTTTTATGTTTTTGTTTGTGTCGAAAAATTCATTTCATACTACGCCACTGTTTTATTTGTTTTCACTTTTTTACCTGTGTAAACAAAATTTAACTATTATTAAATGAATATATTATTTCTTCATTATTTTCACATAACATGTGTGTCTTGTACCTATTATCATACGATGCACTGTCTTATCCATTACCCATCGGTCATTGATTTTATTGATATTGTAATATTCTAAAGCGGCAAATGTATTAAATAATCACTGATAATATTATATAATATGGAAAATATTACCTATAAAAAAATTTCCCTATCTGACACACGATTACTATGATAAATTCATATCCTTCAATGGCAGTTTTCTTTGTACGGTAAAAAAATATAATCTGCTCTTCCCATATTGCAACGATGGCCATTTGTCTTTAATTCAAGACGTTAATTTGGCTTTAAATACCCAATATTTGTCCTTTATTTCGTAATCCGTACTTTATTTTCATTAACATTTAAAAAAATTGAAAATCAATAAACAAAATACTGACATGGATAATAATCCTCTAAGGTCGGATTCAGAAAGGACTTTTTTAATTGGATACTTAGAATATAGTTTATATTGTGCATATAAATAATAATCTTTGTAAACTTATATCGTAAAATAAAAATATATTCACTGATCTACGAGGTCATCATTTTTCAAATAGAATGTTAAATTTAAAATCCATACAAAGTGTACATAACAATTTGTTAGCAAATAAGCGTGCATTGCAATCGTGTCATAAATTTAGTAGGTACAAATGAATGGAAAAGTAATGCTAAAATTTTCGACAGATGATAGCTTTTACATAATTCAGGGGAATGAAACGAATCGCATTTTATTTTGAACTACCAACCACAATGAATTACTCTTGTTCTCATATTGGCTTGGCCTAATTGACAGTTTAGATTATTTTAACATTTTTATAATGCAAAAGGGGAAAAAACTGAATTTATAGTTATTTTAGCTTTAATTTTTTAATAATAATTTATAATGGCAACACGTTTACAAAGAAAAATAATCGAAACCATTTGGCTGGTTCACAAAAGGCAGGAAAACATTCAAACTATTGTTATCGATCAACTCTACTAATAAAAGCGAATATTCGTAGTTTTTTTTTAAATACATATCATTTAGTAGAGATTCAACATTATGCTTACACGAATCAAACGAAAGCAAATCATTTAAAACTTTATTACTTATGTCTTATAACAATATTATAATAATATGTAGGTATATCTATAATATATATTATGTACCCGGCACCCGCATGGGCGAGTGATAACGTGTCACATGATCTTTTTCAATAATATGTGCTTGGATCCAGAATGGACATGAACGTAGTAGGTTCAGCAAGTGGATAACATAATATGTTATTTTTCATTAATCGGGAGGTGGCTAAAATCTACGTCTAATTATTGTAGAGCCAAAGAGAAAACATGTGCAAAAAGTATTATTGAAAATACTTGAAAATTATCTTTTTAAGTACGACGGTTTAAACCGGTTACCCGGTTAGTTATTCGCAAAATACCGCTAACCGAGTACTATTTTTCCTCCGATCAACTGGAAGCCCTATTTCCAGTACTTAATTAACACGAGGGTACCATAAGCTGACAGTTAAAATCTTTAAATTGTTTGGTAATTGTGCCGCAGAAGTGGACACGAGCTTTTATATTTTTTTTTACGAAAACAGTTTATTCCATGTAGACAATTATAATAAATACCTTTTTCTGTCGCGCATCGGTTTTTCAATCCGATCAAGATTATATGAGGTAATATTAGGTTGGGTTAGGTTAGATTAGGTTAGGTTTGGTTTGGTCTAAAGAGAAAGTTGTAAAATCTCAAGTCCATCTCTGCGGCACATTTACCAATTGTTTTATTATATTAATTTAAAGTGGAATTCAAATGACACATAAATAATAAAAATACTTTATATAATAGGCAGGTACCATAAATACGACATTTATTATATTATATTAAATCCGTAGGTACCTACATAAAAAAATCCAAACTGACAGATAATAAGTTCTATGACAATCAATAGTGCAATAATTGGATAGATAGTAATAGCTATTATTAGTTTATTTTAAGTAAATTAATTTAAAAAAAAAACTTATGTTGGTATTGATAGTGGTTGAGTGAAAAGTATCGATGCCAAAATGTAAATTTCAAAAATTTAAGTGAATAAATACGTCATACACTCATTAAAGAAGTATTGATGATAAATGATAACATTTAAAATGTGTTGATAAAATTGCCATTTACGTTTATTGAACACAGCAATATCGAATTTAATGTTTGCAGAATAATTTGTTTACACCGTTCCTGCGAATTTCCATCGACTATAAATCCATTGAACCGACAATGGCACGCATACCGCACTTCGCCGCCAATGTTTATTTTAGTGTTTTTCGATATTAACTGGTTTTAGATTCGCCGAGTTTATTATTATCATCGAGGAAAATTCATTATGAGTCAACAAAACCGACTATTGATTTTCCCGGAAACGAATTGCTTATTGCAAATAATTTTCGTAAAACAAACAGAATACTAAAATCACCATTGGAATGGCAGTAATATTTTTGTAATAAAAACGTGACAATGTACTGATGGATCAGAAATAATTTCCCTTTTAATCCACCGCAATACTAAATTCAATATATTCCAATCGACAAAATTTCAATTCCGAAAAATAATTAAAAATTTTATATCGACATGCTATTCGAATTCCAAAATGGCTAAAACACCATCGATATGCTCGTCAAAAAGTATACATCGGTTAAAAATACATTTTCATTTAAATATATCCACTAGTACCTAATAATCCGTCTACGCGAATGTATGCACGAAAGAAATTAATGAATCATTGTAATGTATCAAATAATCATTTTATTACGTTTTTCTTAGCTCGTATTCTTATTTGTCCGGTGGTTCTTTGTCCGGTACAAATCTTGCAATCGATTTTTAACTAACTTCCCGACTAGCTAGACATTTGAAACTTTGGAATATATCAGAACACGATGCCAATGAATTTTTTAAATACTTTTAGCCATCTTTAAGTAGAATTGAATTACTTTTCAGTTAATTCTGTTTTGTATGAAAAGTTATTTTGACACCATTATTGTTTGCTAAGCGGATGGTCTTAGCAACTAAATTATTAATATTAATATATACGTGCATTACTATGAAAATCAATAAGAAGTATGAAAATGATATTTCAGTATATTGATTCAGTATTTATATCAAGTACAATGTTTTTTGATCGCTTAAGCTAGTCAAATCAAGTTTATATGATTCAACAGAAAATTAAAAAACGTTGTATATAAAAATTTCTTTTTATCTTGTAATTATTTAATTTACCGTTCAATGGAATTGCGTTTTGTTTTATCAAAGTAACTACCACTTATTTAATAAGTACAACATTGTTTTAAATCTAAAATAAACGTATTTTTATCGTTATTTTTGTTATATTGATTATTATTCATTTTTAAGTGCAAGCATAAAGATTTTGAATATCATTTTTTTTATATTTGACTGTAAAAATTTGATCAAACAGCTAAAAAATAGAAACAAAAGTGTTACTTCTTTGACAAGCGTGTCATGACTAGGGCTGTCAAAAAACGCCGTGACTGGACGTGACTACGATATAATTCTGATAAGGAGTAAATAATGCCGTTATGTTTCATTCATGACATGGCTATAGTATCTGAGCATTTTATAAATAAACATGAATTCAAAAAAAATCTTTAGTTACTATGCATGGAAAATAATATAATATGAACTTCGAAATATTTATTGTCTGGTTTGTTCGTCTGACGTATGAGTGCCTGGATTTTTTTTTTTTTGCGAAAATGTAAATTTGGTTGCGTTTGACTAAAGTTTTATATATTAATAATAAAGGAGTTAAAACCTCTCAATATACCTATAAATTTTAAGATGAAAATATTTATAATATAATCCAATATAAACATGTGTTTACATAATAGATTTTTTTAAATGAAATAAAATCATAATAATTGTATATACACTGGGTATTGCAATAGCGTAATCCCGAATGTTTGGATTAAAAAAGGTTTAAAATAATCCGGGATCTTTTTCCGGGATTTTTACACCCGATAATGTGATATATTTATATGTTCTGAACTTTTTGTTTTAACATAACAACAGGCCATGATGCCTAATGATAGTAGTATAGTTAGTAAAACAATAGTATAGTAGTATCAGTTAAATAATCATAGAAACACTTAGACTTTGATAAAATCATATAAATCAATTATTATGACCTTGGCAAGAATCAAACCAGAGCCATCAAATGAGAATCCTAACCTTACATATTGAACTACAAGGCTTGTACAATTAATTTACTGTTTTTTATAGGAAAATTACATAGATTTTAAATATTTTATGAATTGAATATTTTTAGTAACATTGATAATTCATGCATGTCAACTGTCACCAACAAAACATTACATTCTCAAGAAATAGTTATCACTAAAGTAGAGGCACTGGTAAAGCCTAAACACATGGCAGTGCGTTTTTATCAGCCCGGTAGATGACAGAAATCCCCTTATTTAAGCCATACAAAAAGGTCTCAACAACATGCCCAGAGGACTTCTACGCACTCACATAAATGAGAGGGATTTAATACCAACGTATGCATACTTTACACAAATTTTATATTGAATATCATTGATCCTAAATCTAGAAAACAGTAGGATTTTCAGGATTACGTAGGTAGTCGAAAATATAATATATATGTGCGTAAATATTTAACTATGTTCCTGCTCATCTGTTAAATCATAATAAAACAATATTATGTATATCAACAAATTGTATTTACAAATTAACGAATATGCAAAATTCTGAAATCCCAGGATTCATAATTCTGGCCAGTATTGCAATTTTTATTATAGAATATATCAGTAAATAAAAATTATATTTACCATTACACAATACACCTATGCATACCTATATAACTGAATGGCAAAATAAAATCATAATGGCGTTGGACAGAATAAAGTTCATTGACATAACAGATTTAAATAAAAATAAATGAGGAAATGTTAACATGTATAAAATATATCGTCGCCTAAACCAGAGGTCGGCGAACTTTTGACACAGAAGAGCCAAATATGAGCAGCACAACGATTTAGATTTTTTTGAAGACATAAATTTTCACCTTCCCTCTAAAGCTTTTTTATCTCTTCATTTGAAATTAAATCATTCTAATTCTACAGCATTTTAAAGCTTTTTTCGCATTATTTTCCGTCCGAAGAGATATATGATCCGATGATATAATGATAATCCCGTTTGCTGCAATTTGATGCCGGTGAAGGCATTCAAGAGACAATCGACAGGCTGCATGACAATAATTTGTCGCCAAACCAACGTTTTGTACAATAGCACCTGTCCTGATCCAGATTTCCTTCTGATTAACGACGGGCAAAATATCGAGAATGACAACAGTTTCAAATTCTTGGGGGTATATCAAGCCTATTTGACGCTTGCTTTCTGACGGTGCTGATTTACGATAGCGATTCATTGCACATTACCAGCAACCGTATACTGAGCTTCGAGAACAGACGTTTGCGATGGATACTGGGTATGCGGTGGTATGACTTTAGGAGTAACTAGGAGATAAGAGAGCAAACCAAGCAGCTTCACATCAAGATGAGAATGAAAAAGCGACGTTAGACCTGGCTCGGCCACATGCTATAGACGCATGAAGAGAACTTCAACCTGACTTGCCTGTTCCTCAAGCCAACGAGATTCCGGTGTCCTGGAAAGCCGCTGAATAATATCTACAGAGTGTATACGGTAGAGCTACGGGATACTGGCATGACCTGCAATGACTCAAGAAGACTGGCAAGCGACTTTGATTCTTGGAGGCTGTATGCGGTGTCCATATGCCCCAGCTAAGCGGTGGACACGAAAAAGAAGATGTCTGAAAAATCTTTTTTAATCTTAAATTAATCTCTTGTGACCTCGACAATATACTGCTGTTAGAGGGTATATCCCCAGTGTATGAAAAAATATAAATGGATAAAAAAAATGATTAAGAATAACATTTATATAAAATAGGAATGCACACACTGTAAATAAAAAGACAATAATTATATTATGAATTGATTATGATATTTAAAAAATAAAATGACTCAATCATGTCTAGAACTTTCAAAGTATTTTGTGTCAATACTATTAAAGCCCCGATTTATATAACGTAATTGGTTTGTTTATATGCGGATATCTATGTTTCTTATGAGGACGTTATTGGTGTCTAGGTGAAATTAGCGAAAGAAATGTCGTTTGAATTTGTTTTATTCATTAAATCAATGGATGATTTTTGGTGGACTGAATTTTACTGAATCTTTAGATTTACGAAATTAATATACTCGTATATATACTAGAGAAACTCATTTCCAGTTGTCACTAAAAATTTAATTTTGTACCAAACCAACTAACACGAAGCCTTTTTTTATATCCTCTTCTAGCCCTTCAAGCGGTGGTTGGAGACGTCCAGCGTCTCGGCCTGCCGGTGGAGATACCAGCTATCTTTACGACAGACCCTCGCCGGGGAGAACCACCCCACTCCTTCCGGATACCACGGAGCATACTTCCAAGATCACGCAGCAGGTAGAGGTGGAGACGAAGACTGCAAGTGATTCGGGCAATAATGTGACAAACTAAAATTTATTCCGTGTTCTTTTTATATTGTTTAATTTAATTTTTGTATTATGTAGACTTCATATCACTATCAGCGGCTCTCAACCTTCAACCAAGGTTTTATAAGGCAACTTGTTATACTTAAGGGTCGTCCATATGTGATATCACACCAAAAGAGAGATCTGATAAAAAGTAATGATTTGTGATGAAGTGGATAGGGTGATTATAGTAATGTGACGTCAGAATTTAGCCAGGGAGTAAAACATTTTGTCACGAAAGGTATTATGGACGACCCCTTCTCTACATATCAATAAACGGTAATTCTCAACCTTTATCAGAGACTAATTTTATTTTGTTTCTGTGTTGTATAATAGTACAAGTATCAATACATAACGTCTGTTGATTCAGGAAAAAAATATTGTTTCCTTATAAGTAGTTTAAATATTCACTACATTTTTGGTGATACGGAAGTATTTATTACAACTTGATGCAATAATCAGAATAAAGGAAACAAAAATCATTGTCGAACTCACACATATATTTTGATAAAAATATTGAGAACCGCTGCTCTACTTAAAATGGATGAAAAAAATCGTTTGAATGACTTTGGATCTCATTAAGAGTTGATTTATAATATATAAATTATTATCAATCAGACAGAATCATACAAGAAGGTGTCAATTATATTAATTTACTAAAACTCATTTTTTGTCCATCCATACTGTTCCACTAAAAAGCAAACGCCTGGTAAAAGATAAATATTATTTCTTGTCCAATATGATGAAATAGTCATATATTTTGTGTGAAATTTTTGATACCTATAGTATTGTTGTTTTTATTTAATAAAGCGCAATTTTTTTGTTTTATTAAATAAAAAACAACAATACAATGCAGTTCCACCATGAATTGACAGTTAACAAAATAAAAGAAAAAAAATACCTATAGTAGTTTATCAAGTAATGAAATGACACCCAATATTTCAATCATTAACACGTTTTTTATTCATAATAGGTAGTAGGTAGCGATGTTTTGATACTTTTTTATATAAGTTAATATTAGGAGTTTAAAAAACATTCTTAGCCTCTCATATTGAATTTAAAGAGTTTACAGTACTTATTGCTCATAAATGGCCTAGCACACTGTAAGACACCGGTCGATGCGCGCACGGCGCAGGCAACCTAGACGGCATTTGCTTTACGTACTACACTGTGCATAATGCGAGTGCTCTTTATGTCTCTTGTGCCACTCGCGCATCGCACGGCTACTCGCAGTGTACTTTGGCCTTAATGGTAAGTAATTTACAACATGAATTAATATATTATAAAATAGCTAATGCAACAGTACGTATGTACTGACTTCATTGTTATTATCATGATAAAAGTATTATTTATTATCAGCTCTTTGTAAATCAATAACATACCAATTATAACTATAGGTAACTTTTTAATTAACTATTGAAGAAAATTTGGGGGGTTGATACATGTTTTTTATTGAATATTGTGATGTAATTTAGTTATTTAGATTATTTAGCTCATAGTTTAATATGTCTAAAAAATATGTAATCAATCATAACATTATTATCTTTCCAAAAAAATAATCATTTTTGATAATATTACATATTTTTAATTAATATTGATTATAATATATTATTATATACGTCATTCCAAAAGTTACTTTACGGTGTAATATCTGATAATAAATAACTTTAAACTATTTACAATGAGTATATTTTATTAATTGTATTTTTCCATTTTATAAGTCCATCAGAGAATTGTTTCAAAATCATTCAATATCAAGCAAGCTATTCAGTTGTTATAAAAATAAATATTAACTTTTGACAGAGACAAAAACTTCGTGCAAATATTTTAAACTTTTTAGTTTACATTGTCAGTTAAATTTCAAATTATTATTTCCCAATTTTATTGTTTGTCTGTATTTCTCTCGTTATTTTATTTTAATACATTCGCAAACGACTTTTTCTTTGCTTTTGTAATACAATATAAATGATATGCAAAGAGCCCGTATTTTTTGTTTTGCTAAACAGTTGATTGCGTGCATACTTTGGACACTACAAAACATACGTTAACATAATCGAGCGTTAATAATGATCACGCAAGGCTCGAGATATCGCCATTATAAGAAAACTACACATTGCACAATACAGGTGTTTTATAAAATCAATTATCATAATAATATGTGCCCATAAATAAATTATAACGCTACAAAAATATGTTATTATGGTATTTTACAATTGCATTTCCTGTTACTCACTATACAACTTCTTCAGTGAAAAGAAAAAGGAAAGGGTATTAATACGTTTCACACAGTATAATTCACAAAGATTTACAAATGTAACTATGATTTGAAAACACATCAGAGAAATATATAACCACAATAAAAAATCTTTAAAAAAAAAAAAAAAAACGACACCCAGCGGGACTCGAACCGGCGCCGCCCCTGGGATTCGCATTTACAAAATACAAAAGCCAACTACCAAACAATAACGCAATTTAGAATTCACTTGAGTGAGAATTGTAAAAACCACTATAATCATACCACATACGCTTGAAGTTTAATAGTTTTGACAAAAAATATGACGTAATCAGAGTGACGCCGATGGAGTGGGAGTTGGTTGGAATCCCACTAGGTGTCGTATTTTTTTCAAAAAAAATTTTACTTGTGGTTATTGCTTATTGGTATAATATTTCTCAGAGTGTTTTCAAATTATGTATATTATAATAACATACGTATTATAATAAAATTTACATAATTTATTTCCACATAAATTCGTGTATTGTTTTGTTACGCTAGACTGCCTCAATTCAATTATTTAATTAACTATTTTTTTTGTTCAACGAATAGTTCACAAGATTTAGGAATGTAACATTCTAATTATTGAACATACATACATACATACACACTTCTGAGAAAATATATTATAACCAATAGAAAAAATCTTATTGAACCTGCATCTCTCGGGTTTCGCGCACACGCACATAGACCACTGTGCTAAAGGAGTCATAGGAGACAAATTTTGACAAATGACTTTTAATATTCACTGAAGTGCTTTCCAAATTGAGCTACTATTGGCGATCGGCTTTTGTATTTTAAATCAAAGTAGGTATTACTTTAATTACTAACCGACGTCACGGATCGCTCCAAGATTTTTTGTTGTAACTTATTTGAACTTTTAGAAAAAATAGATTTAAGAATGTAACATTCTAATTATTGAACATACTTTTTTCAAAAAGATTTTTTCTATTTGTTATAAGTAATATATTTTCTCAGAAGTGTTTTCAAAAAAATGTATGTTCAATTATTTTAGTTTTATTCCCTGCCACCTGATTTTCAAAATGTTGGTTGTTTTCCATCGGAGACTCGTTCATCTAGTATGTAATGTACATGGCCCAACCATCCGAGGACTTTCTTCCTTCTTATTAGTTTTGACATGATTCATTTTTTTATAAATTGTAAATAATTGAAGCACATTAATCTAAAACTAAACATAACAAAATAGTAAAACAGTATAAATAAAAATTCACTTCCAAAAGAAGTAACATTGTGTGGCTTACATACTTTATTAATTTCAACAAAGTGAAACATTGTTCTATGATTTCTACGCAAATAATTTAAATATACTGTGTTTTACTTTTTCACCTGGCGTATGCAAATAATTGTAATATTCCGTTTGAATTAAAGCCAAATAGAGATATCCATTCATAATTGGTTTAGCATTGTTGTAAAATTTGCAATTTACCATTGTGTTTGCCCAACACCGAAGGTTGCCATGATTCGTCATGCATAATTTTATTTTGATTCCGAAAAATCTCTATTCAAAACAAAAAGCACGCACCGTAGGATCAACGATCGTTAAAAAGTGATTTAAAATTTCATTTAATTGGATGCATATTTAATGAGGTTTTTGCAATTAGCATATTCGGTTTTCCATGCTAATGACATCAATGTTGGGGCACTAAATAAAATGAAAAATCCACGGTTACCAATCATGAGTCATAATAAAAATGGCATTCGAATAATCGGATATTTTATTAAAACAAAAAGTAGTTACAAAATTGTATCCAATGTATTATTAGTCATTCTTATAGTATCAGTATCATAATCCTAGATCAAACCATTGCTGAATGAACTCCCTATAGCCCCCTATAAATAACCCCCATGGACCACATAGGCTTCTTATTATTATAATATCGTATTATCTATTCTCCGAAGGATATATGATGCCCATTTTCTTTTTAAATTTAATTATACTCTACCGTTGCTCTCATATTCAATTATTATATTGTTGTCATTACTTGTTATGCTCAACATGCAGCTCTCCATTCTATGCTATACTACTTATTACTAGAAGTGAATTAATCAAGCTCACTTTTAAAGACCTTATCATTTCATCGAATATACATCAATCTGTAGTTGTCCAGGTAGATGTGGACTTGGAGTCACATGGAGGTCAAGGATGTATTCTGTGAGGTCAAAATGTCGCGTGTTCAACGCTTGCGTGCTCCTATATGACTGTGAGACATATCATCTTACTAAGATTCAAAGGTCTCGCCTTTTGTGTTTTAAGAATCGATGTCTATGCCAAATCTTAGAGGTACATTGATACATTCTTCATGAGCGGACACAGTAGCCCTCGGTGAAGTTATCACAAAAAGACACTTCATATAGTTGGGACATATTATGTTCTGGATATGGCCAGAGAGTGCAACGCTCCCTTACGCAGCGGTGTTACAAAGGCGATCTGTTTATTGCAGGTCTCGCATGGCGGAAGGCGCTAGACCGAGGGAATTTGCGCGACCTTTTTCTTGCCATATGCATAATACTGAGGCGTGACAGGGTGAAGTATGTAAGTAAGTAATACGCAGTGTTCCTGAAAATAATGGAGTATTAATGCTCATGGATATATACATAACATCTCTGAGTGGCATGGAAAAAAAATACTAAATGTATAAAAATTCCAATAAAAGTATGATTTATCGATAAGATAATTAAGTTTCGAATAAGTACGTGTCAGCCAAGCATGGAGATACCTTCATCTAGCAGTGGATCAAGCGTGGCTACTATGATAACAATATGTAGATTTATTTATTTCTACAAAAATCATCCATTTAATCGGATAGTAGGCAATTGAATATAAGACATTATTTCATGTAATAGAATCAATTAATATACTAATTTCTCAAAAATGTAGATGATACTATAAATATCAAAAGTTTGAACATTTTAAAGAATACATAGTTAAATAATAAAACGTTAAATTATTAAATAAATCGTAATAGTTGGACAATTGGTACAATGACATAATTAATATTATCGACGGATATAAACCATTATTTCCCATATACGCTAATCCATGATTATTTTGACGAAAGATATGTTTGATATAAATTAGCTAAGGCGATTGCATTGTTAAGTTGAATATATATTTTTTACCATTTATTTAATTATATCTTATCAAATAATTATCTTTTTCTTGCGTATAATTTATAAATTATTATATTTACTAATAGATACAAAAAATACATTATTGTTCTCGGATCCATTCTGACAGCTTGAGAAATAATTAGTATGTATACAAATATACATAATATAATTATTATAACTTCTAGTACATTACACAATATTCTACAATAATAAATTATTATTCATTAATATTATCAATACAAAGTATTGATTACAATACCGGTATTTCAAAACTCGTATTCAATTATTAATCGATACCGAAATACCGGTATTTTCAGTATTAAGAAAGCATACACGTTTATATTTTCGAAAATGAATTTTATGTTATTTTTTCATTACTAAGTACTACTTAACTATATTATTGTAGGTATATTCAATTTATTGTATAAGAGTAATACTGCCAAAATGCAAATATATTAACTGAAACTAACAAAAGTTAAGTAATATACTAATAGAATTGTCACAACGAATTAATTTATTTCGAAAAAGAAAACATTTATTGCAAATATTTCCATTAATTTATTCTCTAACTATTGATCCAATTTTGATGGTACATTCAACAAATATTGAATTTGAGAAACATTTTCCTGAACTTAGACTAAAAGTAAAAGTAAAGTAAAAATATTAAGAACTGTATAAATACAGATATTCAATAATAAATACCGAAATACTGGTATTGATCTATTCATTCGGTATTGCAGTCCATAATAAAAGGGTGAGTTTAGCTACATAAATTTGGGTATAGATACTGATATTACAATGTATAATTAACAAGAAAAATGAAGAAATTAACATTCAAAATTAATATTTATATCTAAATAGTTATTATCTACAATACTTAGGCGCCCTCCTCAAACAAGCCAGAGCCGGAGTTTGGCAGCTAAATAAACAAATTTAGCTGCAAAGCCGCAATATTAAGTTTCATTTTTGTATATACAAATTAGTTTTATTCTAACAAACATAAATCTACCGCGAGAATTACAGTCCGGGAAGATTACACCATGTGCTACTATATACTCCACCGAAAACGATTTCGTGTCAAAGAGAAGGTCATTAGTCATTTTGATTTTAACTGCAGACCTGTGGATACCTGCCCACTTTAATTTCAACCAGTAACACAGAAATAATGGTAAGTATATTATCTCCTATGTGTGATAGTAATAAGGTAAAATTATTGAATAGGAAAGGGCCGAGAAGTCCTGCGTAGTATCAAAACCAGAAAACTACAGTACCTCGGCCACATTATAAGAGGACAAAAATACAGCATTCTCTAAATTGTCATCCAAGGAAACATCAACGGTAAGCGTAGCAAAGAACGACACCACGTTTCATGGCTTAAGAACCTCAGTGATTTGTATGAGTGCAGCTCCATTGAAAAGCTTCGGGTAGCAGACGATAAAGTTAAGAACCCTCTGATGATGGCATGGTCTGACTGTCATTAAGTTATAAACAAAATCTGGGTTCCATATCTTGGTATAATACCTATGTCGACTGGCTTTGCATTCATATCTTATTAATCTGTTTTGCTATTTGGGCTAATTACGGACGTAATAATTCCTTTACGTATTTTTATATGTCCGTATTGTTTTAGTTTATTTTGTATGTTATATATTAATTATTATTTAGAATCATTTATTTTTTGCTAGTGCGTGGCGACCTCAGTCTTATGTATCTACCCCTAAGACATTCCCACGCGTATAAAAATCTGCTGATGCTTTACAATCACATCAAACGTAGAGCCTCGTCATACGCTTGATTAAGACCGAATATCATATGGAGCGGTTGATTTGGAGAGGTCTATATTAATTATGTTCTATGAATTTTAACTCTATAACTCGACGGAAAAAATGCATGGAAAGGAAAAACGGCTATGAATTTAATAGAAACTAATTATTAGCAGTTTATCTATTACGGCGAACAAATTGTGTAGTTTCTCCGTGTCTGGAAATTTGTACGTCAAGGAAGCCAGCAGCAAACAAATTTTGATAATAGCATACTGGATTATTTGTTAGGTTAAGTTAAGTTTTCATTCTTGAGTTCATGAATTTTGCCAAAATCGGCTATGAAAATTCTGCACGAACAACACGTAATTTTTTCATCTCGGTGATATATAGATGACCGTATAGTATACGGTCACCTCTTTTCGATAGCAAAGCTTACGGCAAACTGTGCTACGGTAAAATATAATACGTATAATTTAAATGTAACCGTTTTCTCTATATTAAAGAATCTTTGGTCAACACTGTAACAAGTAAATAGACTTTTATGCAATGCCCTTTAATAATATTAAAATAATTTTATATATTTTAATATACTGATAGAAATGCATTACTCATTTTTACAACCACGAAATTTACCGTCCATATAACATACCACTAACTTTGTTCATCCAACAAATTCCTTTATAAGTTATGTGTTTTATACTAACATCACAGTATCGTTTCACATGCATAATAATGCGTCCTTTCTCCTACAGCAATATTATTTGTCAAGATTCTTCGCGTACAGAGCAAGTTGCTTCGTATAAAGTCCGTTATACAACGCTCTCTCGTTATTGCATTAATGCTTGGATTGTAGTATCGAACAGCCATGCACAACTGTTGAGCAAACATTTGGTCTAAATATTAATGATCATTGGATCTGGATCATAAACAAAATTAATGTGCGAATATTGTCTTGCCCCAATTTTCCATTTTTTTCTTTTCTTTTTATCACAACAAAGACGCCTAATGATCATGTACTGATATAATTTTATTTTTAAATATATATGTATTGTTGAACAGGAACTTCTTGTCTACGTGTTAAAACTATGAACTAACAAGCCCCTTCTATGCAGATAATCGTACTTCCGTTTCAAATGAGGAACGCCCTTAAATTTATCATTTCATTTTACGCTTTCGGTGTGTTTCTCTCTATTATTATATCGATGTACGTAATTTGATGCCATTTATAATAATAATATATATATAAAACGATAAGGAGTGATATTACAATTATTATTAATAAACGTTTAGTTTATTGCGAAGGAAAAAAAGTAGTCGCATCCAAAATATAGCCGATACATTAATTAAACCTTCGTTGCCGCCATGACAGATACGTCACTGAGAAGTATTTTATATGCGACTACAGCGACTTCTGGTTATCGACGAGATCTTGTTGTCGGACAGTATATACATATATTCTTTATAACACTACAACAGGCCAAGAGCCCAATGACAATAGTGTATTTACTAATAGAATTGAAAAGGTCACAAACACTCAAGCTTTGAAAAAGTCACATAAATATATTGTGACCTCACGGTATTGAACCAAGAGCTCCCGGGTGACAGATCAGCGCCTTACACACTGCACCACGAGAGCCGCATTTACCGATTGAATGCTGTGAAGGTGGTGCATATCACACATATTTCAAGATATTCATCGTATAAATAAAACCAATAAATAAATTTATTGACATACTAGTTATCCGGTACTGCTTCCTATGGAAGAAAATATTGTGTGGAATGAGACTTTACTGTTTGGTTATATTTTTTATGGTCCGTAAATAGTTCCCCATAATAATTTTAAGACAGTATCGTCAACGTATAATTTATTTTAATAAATCATTTCTTTTATTCAACGGATAATTCACAAGATTTTGAGAATGTAACATCCCATATATTGAACATACATAACTTGTAAACATCTCAGATATACCTACTAGAAAAAATCATATTTGAAAAAAATACGATTCTCGATGGGATTTCAATCCGGATAACCATTGGCATCACGCCAACTGTGCATTCTAAAGAGTATATTCATCGGAAAACAAACACGAATTTGCGTTAAAAAATGCCTTCACAGTTAGCGTACCAAATTTCTAAGAAGATCACACGGTACCTCAGCTAGTGAGAGCTTTGAGTAAAACAAACGGCGGGGAGGGGGGTGATATTGTCTTCACTTGTCACTCATCTTAGGGTCACTAGTAACTCTGACATCGTGTACCGGCTACATTTTTAAGTTTACATTCTAAATTTATTTACTACAGTATAAACGTCTTTTTTAATTTAATGAATATCTTTCAATATAATATGAATTTATAATTTTTCAAAACATTTTCTTTAAATACATAATATTCAGTTTGTGGCATACTAAAAATAGTTGTTCATCACATCTGAGAAAGTACAGTATGCCATAAAAACATAGGAGCACGAATCGCGTCGACGAACTGACAAGACCAGTCAAATCGTCTGCTATTTTATTACCTTATATGTGTGCATAAAATTATACGTCCTTCTGAATACATTAAGTGTAAGATCATCTGTTCAATTAAATTATATATTTCGAAATGTGAAAGTGAAATCTAATTAATCTGAAACTCACTGAAATCACTTGAAAGTTTATCAATAAAGAATAAACTACAATTTAATATTGACAAGTGTTTCTGTATTACTTTTTCTAGGTCAAGAACCCCGATGAATTATAATTAAATTAATGTGTCAAAAAGTACATTAAAGCATTAATCTGAGACGAAAGACCTTGGGATAATTTTTGACTCTTTATTATCTTTTCACTCGCGTATAACTTCTACAGCTCTACGTCCGAGTAGGCTTATAGGATTCATCATGCAACAAGCCAAACCATTCAAAAATCTAAATGTCATACGTACACTCTCCGTCTCGTTAGTGCGTAGTATTCTTGAATATGTGTGGATTATCTGGTGTCCTTGAGAGGTTTCCTACAAGCTTATTTTAGAACACCTCGATAATAAATTTCTTCAATGTCTTTATTTTAAGACATTTAACTATTCTCCTTTCGATAATTCATCGAATGATTATTTTCCGATTGACTTTTTACAAGGCATACTTACTTTTTACTATCTTAAATCTCAAAAGTCACTTCAGCTCTTGTGACATTTTTTCTTGTTATCGCAATGGATGGTTTCCAATCCAGGTATCCTAAATAATTGGAATTTACATAGGCCTGTCGATTACCTACGTGATCGCAACCATGATATATTCTGGGTCGGAAGCATTTCCTCGTGTCAAGCCTATCAGGCACCATTAGCAAGGGGTGCAAGACTAGTCAATACGCTCCCTAAAAACAAAGATATTTTCAGTGACGTGCTATGTATTTTGTTTTCGAAATTTTATTTTTCTGTATCAAATTGTATTTTTTATATATTTCTTCTTCTCGAGGGTAATATTTGTTATAATATAAACCTCATGTTGTGAACGTCTTGGATTTAGATTTTATTATTTCCACAATGTTTTGTTTATTATTATTATAAGTAACTAGCTGAAGTACCCGGCTTCGCACAGGGTCGCTTCGTGGTTATATTTATCTTAGATATTTAAAAAATAATAAGAGGTATTTTTTTTTTAATATTAAAATATCTGTTTTATACAATATGGCAATATGAAAATAACTCTAATAGGAGTATAGGTCAAACAAAAGACCACTAAATTAAAATCGAATCCAAAGTATGCAAACGATGTATCTATAGTCTATGATGCAAACGTTATTAATATGTAGTAAAAAAAATCAAAATTGCATGGAACAAACAAACAATAAACGTTGTATTTTATATAATACTAATTTAGAAACCTTCGCAGGTGTACGCACAACAACTCACAAAAGTTTCATCGCAATCGGTTGAATGTTATAGGAACGCATACGAATAGAAGAAGTAGATGATTTTCTAATTCAGAAATCTTCGTGGGCATGCGCACGACAACTCACCAAAGTTTCATTGCGAATAGAAGAAGAAGGAGATGGTTATTCTAATTCAGAAACCTTTGCAGGTTTTGGCACAATTATTGACGAAAGTTTTATTGCAATCTGATGAATGGAAGAATATAAAATAAAAGAAGAAGATGGTTGTATTAATTCAGAAACCTTTGCGGGTGTTACCACAACAACTGACGAAGGTTTCATCGCAATCGGATGATTAGTGTAGGAACCATACGAATAAAAGAAGATATAATGAAGAAGAAGAAGAAGATGGTTGTACTAATTCAGAAACCTTTGCAGGTGTTGGCACAACCACTAACGAAAATTTCATCGCAATCGAAAGAATGGTATAGTGAACATACAAATAAAAGAAGATAGAATGATGAAGAAGAAGAAGAAGAAGGAGATGATTGTACTTATTCAGAAACCTTTGTGGGTGTTACCACAACAACTGACGAAGGTTTCATCGCAATCGGATGAATGGTATAGGAACCATAAGATATAATGAAGAAGAAGAAGAAGATGGTTGTACTAATTCAGAAACCTTTGCAGGTGTTGGCACAACCACTAACGAAAGTTTCATCGCAATCGGATGAATGGTATAGGGACCATACAAATAAAAGAAGATAGAATGATGAAGAAGAAGAAGATAGTTGTACTTATTGAGAAACCTTTGCGGGCGTTACCACAACAACTGACGAAGGTTTCATCGCAATCGGATGAATGGTACAGGAACCATACGAATAAAAGAAGATATAATGAAGAAGAAGTAGAAGAAGATGGTTTTTCTAATTTAGAAACCTTTGCGGGTGTGTGTACAATAACTGACGAAAGTTTCGTTGCAATCGGATGAATGGTATAGGAACCATACGAATAAAAGAAAATAGAATGATGAAGAAGAAGAAGATGATGATTTTTCTAATTCAGAAACCTTTGCGGGTGTACATACAACCACTTACCAAAATTTCATCGTAATCCGATGAATGGTATAGGAACGCATACGGGACAGACAGAAAGACAGACAGACAAACAGGCATACAGACAGACAGACATTCATTTTTATATATAAGATATAGCCTATACTCTTCGCGAAAGTGCAAGCAATAAGTTAACAAAGTTTTATCGCAATCGGATGAACGGTATGGCAGTGCATTCAATACGAACAAACAAACAAACACACAAACAAATATTATTTTTTATATATTAGATAGAATCACAATAAATTATTATAAAAACTTTGTTGCTAAGATGAAAACCATAGAGTGAAAATAAAAATCAGTATATTATTTATGTAGGTAGTACTGTAATATTTATAAGGAATTTTCAGGTTCAGTTTATATTTTTTCTGAATGACATTTTAACTTTTTTATTCCAACTATTGCAAGATGCACTCGATTTTAAGACGCATGAGTCACCAAAAGAGAAAATAATATGCATCTTATAATCGATGCAATACGGTGTAAATGTATAGAATAATGAAATATCATATTATCATATCATATCATACTTTATTTGACATAAGTATCTGAAACATGTTGTTACCATAGCGTGTTACTATAGTGACATTAGATACAGTAAGGATTATTTTTCTTGGTAGAATATTGTTTCTCTTTGTGAATTTCGTCACTTTTTCTATGTGACTCGTTGTCAAAACTAAGTTTACTTATAGAACATAGTACATAACTTGAAAACACCTCAGACATATAAAAAATCACATTAAAAAAATATATACGACGCCCGACGGGATTCAAACCCGTATATCCACTTTTATCGCGTTAATATGCTTTCACCAATTAACCTACGGGCCTTCTACTTAATTACGATAATTTTAACTAGTAGGTCCTACATGAAATGCTTATCAAATCGCGTTGTTTTTGACTATCGGTTTTTGTGTTAAACACATTTTTTTTTCAATTGTGATTATACTAGTAGGTAGGTATACAGGTATGTTTTGTAACTGTTTTCAATTTATTTATGTTCAATATATTATAGAATGTTACATTGTCAAATCTTGTGAATTATTCGTTGAATAAAAAAAAATGCTTATTAAAAAGTTTACTTATATTTTAAAAGCGTGGTACGTTACCTTTGTTCTGTATTATTGTGTTTGAATATTATTATTTGTTGGTGTGTATTTTGACTAACGTGATGTGCGTTTAATTCTCACATATATAATAATCTTTACTATGATCCACTTCACATAAGACTATACAATATGTAAACATGCGAATAAAACATTGAGCCTTCAAAAGTGAGACTCATACTCTGATATTCATATTACAATACAACCTGAAGAGTTCATATTATATATTCTGTGATTACATATTATATTTTTAGTACACGAATATATGTACATGTACGTATACATTCGCAAATCTTCACAAAAGGCTCGTCCGTGAATTATTAATTTACGACGTACCTTCTTCCTTATGAATCCAAAGCCAAGAACTCTCAGATTTCGCTCCAGCGTTCGTGCCATACCGCAACTTGATATTGTAAATTTAAATTATTGTTATTTTGTGGCTCTGTAAATCTTTCCGTTTACAATGTGTAACTTTAAGCTAACGGTAATTTATGAAACTACATGCAATGCGATATTGTATACTTACACAAAGAGGGTGTAAGAGCTACCAAAAATGGTACCAAAGAAAATTTAAATACTCATATATTTACTGGAATATACACAAAAGCTATTTTTAATATCAGTATATAACTGAATTATCTAAAAAATAGTTATAATTTCTGGTAACTGCCTTATGGTAGTTGATTTCATACACATCTTTGTACAGAATTCTCATAATTATTTTTCACTACTTAAAAATTTAAACACCTGAGAAATATACCTACTAACTAAAAAAATCTTTAAAAAAATATATGACTCGATCCCGCATTCATCGGATTTCAGCCAAAGTACTTTAACAATATTATTGAAGAGCTTCTCAAATTGCATTAATATTGCCAATCCGAGTTTTATTGTTTTAATCAACGTGCGAATAAGATGTACGAGTACCTACTTGCTTTGATCCCTAGCCGACGTCAGAATCTTTCAAATTGTAGTCTTAACATACTTACATAAAAGACTGCATTGTCGTCGTGTTCTGATGTATTCTTAAAGTTTCAAATGTCTAGCTAGTCGGGAAGTTCTGGAAAGTTCGGGAAGGGAAAAATCTGTACCGGACAAACAAAAATACGAGCTAATAAAAACGTGGTCATAAAATACATAAAAATATATCCACTAGAAAAAATATTTGAAACAAATGCAACGCCGGACGGTATTTGAACCTGTATGTTCAATACAGAATGTTACTTTGTCTAATCTTGCGTTACTTTAATTACTCGTTTAATATATAACATTGTTTATTTATTTTTGTTCTAGTCGATAATGACGTCAAAACTAATCTAATCAAAACTAATACATAAAATTGTGAAAACATAATTAATTAATGTTTGTTATATCTTATAACTTCGTAAATACTACGAACACAACATTATAATTGTCTGTAGTAATATTTGTTAAAATGTAAATCTCATGTTGTGAACGTCTTGAATTAAGATTTTTGGTTTTCTTAAATAAATAAATAAAATATTAAATAAATCAAACTAGTACTACGTATTGCTTTTCATTTTATATGAGTATTTTATGTGATCTTATTCAATTATTGTGAACAGTGGAACCTCTCATAACGACCAATTCGCATAACGAGAAAAATAATGTAAAAAAATGTCTCTCTATAATTAATTTTCTTTGAATAAACGATATTAATTTAAAAAAATGAGTATTCTTTCGGCATGGAACGCATTATCGTATTTTACATTAATTTATATGAGAAAAATTGTTTCGCTTAACGAGTGTTTCACATTACGAGTAAGATTCTGGAACGAATTATGCTCAAAAGGTTCCACTGTATTTCTGTTATTTAGATAGTGAGTAAATAAGTAATGGTGATTACTATTAAAAATATATTGTAAAAAACGTAAAAACAATCCAAAAAGATTTCCCGTACCGGGAATCGAACCCGAGCCTCCTGGGTGAAAGCCAGGTATCCTAGCCACTAGACCATACGGGAGTGTGCAAAACGTTACAAAAACATGAAATTCAAAATAAATACCTACCAGCGGACAGAAATACTTTCACTTTTGAATTAATATATTATTTCATTATTATCTCGTGAGTCGCGGCTAATAAAAATCAGGGTCATCGTATTCTTCTAATAATATTTTGTATTATATGCCACATATTATAGCGTTTGAATTTATCATTATCTATATGATCATCATCAGCCGGAATCGACTCATTGCTGAGGTGATAATAATGCAAACGGTAATATTTTTTATTATTAGTAGGATGCTAAAATACAAACAAAGTAACAATAAACAAACAGTAACTGCAATAAATAAGTCCAATGTCTGCCTTTTTGCTAAGAAATTTGTATCATTTTAGCAGATGCACATTTTTTCATTAAGGATTTTATCGGTATTTTAGTGATAATTAATACTGATTTTAAAGTGAACTGAATATATAGCTAAGTATCAGAATTACCAAAAGGATGACATTCATATCTCTATTTCACAAATTTGACTTTAACGTCTGGGAAAAGCAAAAAAAATAATCCTAAATGTAATTTCTAGTAGAAAATTTTTCAATTTTCTTGTCGTAATAAACCTACTTTTAGGATAATATGAAAAAATATTTATATGTAAACTAAGGACGAGGTGAATCGAAAAAGTTTAAACCACTGTACTACCTATATCATAATATTTCTATTTGTTATTCAAGTTATACCATCTCAAAAGTCCTAGTCCAAGAAACAAAACTTGAATAGGAAAGTTTCCTTTGGCTGGTTATGTAAGTCAGACCCGTATACAACAATAATGCGAATTATAAAATAAATATATTTACTCCGGTTTCGAATAACATGTGAGCTCCCGTAACATGGCGTACAAAATACAAAGGAATTTTCGTATTGAAAAGAAAACTCTTGAAATCATAACAAATCTCTTGTGATAATATTGTTATTTGTGCTCAGAAGCTTTTCTTTGTAAACCTATTTTACTTGGAAAACGTAAATAATATCTTATGAATTATCAATAGACATGCTCGTTCGTAAAATCACAATGTCAGTCACTGCTGCTAATTGAATTATTTGTTTTTATCATGAATTCAATATAATATAACATATTCTTTATAAAATCGATGTATGCTAACAATTTGGGGCTTTGGAAACAATAACGGCAGTTTCTATTGTCGTAAAATATTGACAAGTTGGTATTTTTTATTAGTATGCATAATAAAATATATAGTTAATTAAAAATTATTAGCAAGTTCAAATAAGTTACAACAAAAAATCTTTAAGTGATCCCTGACGTCGGTTAGTAATTAAAGTAATACCTACTTTGATTTAAAATAAAAAAGCTGATCGCCAATAGCTCAATTTGGAAAGCACTTCAATGAGTATTTAAAGCCATTATATAAAATTTGTCGCAATTAAGTATGACTCCATTAGCATAGTGGTATATGTGCGTGGGCGCGATACCTGAGAGATGCAGGTTCAATTCCTGCGGGGTGTCTTACCTTTTTCAAAAAGATTTTTTCGGTTTGTTATAATATATTTTCTCAGTGTTTTCAAAAATATGTATGTTTAGTATGTAAACAACATTTTAAAATACTCTGTTTAGAAGGTATACACATAAGAAAGAAAATATTAAATATTTTTTCTTGACCAGCTAATAGTTTACAAAAATAGATTTTTATTTACAGAGCCTTCAATTTGTATGTCGGATTATTATCTAAACCAGCAGCTGTTGTCAGATTGGAGGTGCATAAAGTTTAACCATTAATCGTTTGGATATTAATTTTTTTTAAAGGTTATTTTTTTTTAGTTGAAATTTTTATTCCAGATCACCATATTGCATTCGCAGTCTTAACAATATCTAACACTACCATCGAAGTTTACAGATTCGTAACACGATCTAAGTGGTCTGACTATAGTGGGCCTTGTTATACCATTATTAAGATGAGATTATAGACCATAATAATAATTAAGTTGAAAACGTCCCTTTGAGACGGACGAAACCAGTCCAAATTTATTAAATAAAAAGCGAAATAACTACAAAAAAATGCGTTTTATAAATAACCAATAATAATAATAATAATATTGAAAAAGGTGTGGTAACTGATAGCTGTCACTTACTGCTAAAGGGTTATTTTAGAATGTGTGTAGTCGGTCATATTATACGTAACAATTAACTATTACGACAAGATGTTTGTAAAGAAAAAAAGCCTTTATCAATCAGAAACAACTAACGGTGTCGTTGAATATGGCATAGCTATAAAACATAAGATAATAGACAATTTCACCATCCCAAAATGACAGGAGAACTTATTAGTTCCGCAAAATAGCCAACCGTTTGCCTTGATTTTAAGGGTCGGAAAAAAATAATGTTCCTCTCATTTATTATGTGTTGCCATATCTCTCGGCTCCGTAGGCATCTTTATTGTTGAAAATATCATTTAGGGCGGAAATTAACGGCCTGTACTCTGATGGAAGAGTAAGCGCCGAGTGTGAGACTGCAGTGTCTTTTGTTATACTGTTGAAACTGTCACACTCTAGCGAGATAATGGCAAGGCTATTTTTCATACACATATTATGTTATATCATGCACCTACTATGGTATTATAATATACAGTTATATTAATCTACATACATAATTTATTCAGCATTTATTCAGGTACGTAAGGCCAGATATGATTCATAATTTAATATAAATTCTACAACTATATAAGTACCTATTGATCATTCAAATTTCAAATTCAAAATTTTCAAATTCAAATTTTATTTATTTTTACATATAGTAAACATTACAAATTATTAATTTAAGACGATCACAACATGACATTTAGAAACAACAAAATATTATTACAACAGTATTATATTTTTAAAAAAATAGAAAAAGAAATATATCAGTATTAAGTTATTAAACAGTAGAAGCGTGTAAATACAAAAAATATATAAACTAGATACAAGGAAGTACACTGAATAAGCTAAGCAGACCCTGTTTTAAGAATTTATAAAACAATGCCTACCTATACTCTTCCTCACGCAAGTGGAAGATGTTAATATCCGGAGTGATTTGGTTGAACAGCGTTATTGCCTTCTCAATTGGTATTACCAATGGCAGATTAGTTCTGCACCGTGGGAGAACAAAGAACTGATGCTCCTGATTTCTAAGATAGTTATCAAGTACACTCAGGTCAATATTTTACCAATTATTTACGGGCATCATACTTAATTACGACGGTTTTAACTAGTGGTTTTTACATGAAATACTTCTCAAACTGCGTTATAATATTGTTAGCTATCGGTTTTTGATATTACATCAAGGTAGCTATCAATTAAATACCTTAATTACTAACCGACGACTCGGACTAATCCAATTATTTGCTTATGTACGGGTGTCGTATTATTTTCTAAAAAGATATTATTTCTAGTAAATATTTGCATGTGATATTTTCAAATTATGTATGTTCAATATTTAGAATCTTACATTCTTAAATCTTGTGAACTATTCGTTGAATAAAAGAAATAGTTTATATAAATATTATAATACTAACAATAGCCCGCAACTTTTCCGCCAGAAATACGGAAATAAAAAATAGACATATATACAGAATGAAGAAGTAATCTGATTCGATTTGATTTTTACAAATCTATGTTTGGATCTATACTCGCCAATTCTTCCCAGTGATTTCATTGATATGCATATCTAGTATGTAAGTGCTTTAGATACGTATGTCAGTATAACAAGTTTACAGTATATTCACATTTATCACCATCTAGCTCCTTTCATGACGCTGATTGGCATTGGTGAAAATCCAGCACTCTGACCCATGACTTAGGTTACCCCATGTCCACCTGACATCTATATCCAGCCACGATTTGTGCACGGCCACTCGCCAATACGCTACGCTATAAACGTGTTATAATGAAAATATTTTAGTGCTATACTTTCTTGTGCCGAAATTAAGCTACACGGGACTTAAAGACTAGTAATCATGTTCCTTGGTGCTTAAAGATAGAATTTAAAAATAAAAAAAGAATCTTGACTTGCTCTGCCGTCATGTATCTTCAATGACATGAAGTGGTGTCTGTCCCCGTGTACTGAAACTATGCTGAAACAGAGTTGAACATGATAAATCTATAGGGTTTTAGATCCTTAGTCTATATTATTCAGATATTCTAGAAGTTAAGTCCAAAATATCCAAGGTATACCAGAACGATAATGGTCAATGGGTCAACCGTGTGGCATTGAATTCTTGTTTTTTTTTCATCAGACGACTTCCTCTAATTTACATCTATAGGATTTTTGTATTTTTCATTTGATCTTTTAAGCTTTTGCTTGCTATGCATCTCAGTGTCCACATGGGCTTCTAAATATTTTCGTATCTTTAGAATGAATATGCAATAACATTGACGTTATATTAAAAATCGTTTGTCCCACATTGTTCCATGTCCACTTTGACTAAAACAATCAATGATTCATCATTTGAAAGCTAAGTACATAATAATATGCCAATTTGCTAATCATTATCTTCATAAAAATCTTAAAAACCGCCGAAATGGTGACCGTGTCAATATCACCCATGATTTTCTCACCATTTTCACCACTAACCGTGAACCACTCAACATACATTACGCTAATGAATTTCTATAGATCTAACGATGCCTAACGATATCGTAACAAAACGAATTTTACTGACACACGATATCGAGAATAACTGCTGCACAAACATAAGAAAATTACCTAAAACAGAAGAAGGCAAAAGACCCTTTTCTGACGTACAGTCAATGTCGTTTTCGGGTCCAACCTCCCCCAGGAACTTACATGTTCAAAAGACAAGACAGCGCAAACAACATGAACGGATACTAACGATCTTAAGAGGGGACATGCTCAGCGTAGATCAAAATGGAGCTTTTATTGCACTTTCAAGCATTATCCTGGACATTCCTTAAACGTTGTAGATAATCTATTTATATAATTTTGAAGCCGTGTTATCCTTTATATTTATTTTAAACATGTGATGACTGCATAAAGTATTTTTATTACATAAAATAGTATTCTTTTAAACCTCTCGCTCTAATGTTTTAGAATATAGTCATATTTCAGTACATGCATGTGCAGTAGTGTTAAGATTTTTTACGTTTATTAATTTTTAAAAGCATTTATAAAACCATTAGTATAATTTATGTTGACATTATTATAGTGAAATATTTACGATAAAAAATTATATTGATAATCTCTGTGATCCCAAATTTGACAAGAATTAGGCATTATATTATTCAAAAAATGGGAAAGATTAATACATTTGAAGATAATTCTAAAGATACTCATTATAAGATATGTCTTTGACCATTCAAGTGTCCGTTAACCCTTCCTTAATAACTGTAACCGTTAACCTAAGCGCATTCGATAACCAATTTTAGATTCGACGTGTTGCAATAATTTGTAGGAGATTACACGTATTTATAACTCCCGTAAAGGTGTTCATCACTAGACTCAAAGTTTAGAGTGTCTATATATGAGGAATGTACCCGGAAAATATCTATAAGGCTAAATTAATAATATGTAAGTTGGTTCCCATATCACTTTTCCCTGTGCGCAACACCAGCACCACTGCCAGAGCCGCGTTAACTCGTCAAAGCATGTTTGTCATATCAGGCCATGAACGAGTTAACTCGTGCGTTCTTTTAAACGTCATAACTTCTGAATAAATATTGTTCGTGTATATTTTCTAAACAATATTTATCATTTTCATGAAAATATTTACGATAAACTTGAGAAACGTGTTGATTTGGTAAGTTTTCACAAATATTTATCATTCTGTGCCTATTTCATATTTTTAAAGAATTTATGTTATTCCAAAACTAACTGGCCTATAAGTGTCCGCCTAGCAAAAATTGGCTGGCAGTTATAATGTTAATGTGGGTCGTTGAATTTTGGTAACCCAGACATTTAATACAAAACGCTTAATGACGAGGGATTAACTAAGCATTGAATAGTAAATGATTTCCTAAATTCATCAAAATGGCCGTCATTTAACGAGCGATCATTGTTTAAGTCGTGACAAATTATAAATCATTCATTCTGATAACACAACAATGACGTTTAATCGTCGCGATGAATAATTTTCTAAACAATGGCGGCCGGTCGCGATTTCCAAATAAATAATTATTGTTATGATCATTTAAAGGCATCGCGTGCTTCAATCTATTCACCGCTGAACTTTCAACAAAAGCCTATGTTTTTCGTACCTGTTTATACAAATCGGATTTTAATTAATTTTCATGTTATTTGTGTGCGAGATAACAGATGAATTGTTTATAGAATTTGTTGCTCATTCATACAAAAGTCAGTAAGCATCGACCTTATGAAGCAAGTTCGAATTTTTTTAAGACTCCTTAATTCGGGGTTATATAGATACAATCCATGGCTTTATCCAGCTGACTTTCTCTTAGATACGCTTACATAGTACTGTAGTATAAATGCTAGAAGATATCTGAATATGCCTATGTAATTGTAACGCGGTTTAAATGAGAACTCTGCTATTATCTAAGTATCTTAAAAATCGGGAGCATCAGTTGTTCGTTTTTCCAATGTGCAGAACTAACCTGCAATCGGCGATTCCAGTTTGGAGGGCAACAACTCTGTTCAACCAAATCGCTTGGGATATTGATATATTAAACATACGTGAGAATGAGTATAGTAGGTAGACGTTGTTTTATAAATTCTTAAATAAGGGTCTATACTTCCATGTACCGATCTACATACTTTATTTATAATTTATGTATTCACTCTTTATATACATACTTTTTCCTAATAATGCTTATATTACTATTTTTTTTATTTTTTCCATATCATTATATGAGACTTTGTAATTTTTAAATACTTAAATAAATTTTAATTTTAATGATATTACGAATTATTTGTGTTTTTACTCAATGAAAAAATAAACAAGATTTAAGAATGTTCGTTATTAGCCATACGTACACCCACGGTGGCCGCGCGGCTTAAGCGTTGGACTATAACGCCGTGGGCCCCAGGTTCAAATACTGAGTCTAGTAAGTACACATATTGTTTTTTAATTTGTGTCTGTCAGGGTATGGACCTAATAGGTTGAGCAAGTGGCTGACATCCATTTCTCATAAAAAAACAAAATCTGTTAATACAAACCTCTACTCTGTGGAGGCCCATATGATCCTATTCGGATCGGACATGGTCGAAAAAAAAAATTTGGAACTCTTTGAAAATATATTAGAATAAATGCTTGTGTGTGTAATGAGTACACGCGACAGAAGTGATATATTTTATTAGTGGTGAAAATTATTCTATTCAGCTATTCAACTGTCACTTTATATTCTATAATTGACGCAATTGATTAATCAACGATGTAGATAACCATTGGTTATCGGTCGGGCTTACCTCCAACCTGAAGTAAGTACATTCTGAGATCTAGAATCACTGGACGAGTTTGTATATCTGGGATTAAGCATTAGCGGAAAAAGCGGACGTAAAACGTACAAAAATATGCAAAAGTGTAATAATTTTCATGACAGTTAAAATTCTTTAATCTTTGCATTAAGACGTGTCATCTCATTTATCTTAATGTATGTGCGCCTTCTTATATCTGTTGACTGCTGCACATCCACCTTTTCCGCTAATGGTCGATCCCAGATATATAAACTCGTCCACTGTTTCTAGATTTTGGAGTGTATTGGAGTGTACTGATCGACAATTATTAACTTGGTCGTATTCATATTATTATTGTCTCCCTCTACAGTCCACCCAGTATGAGCAACTCTGTGAGTTCTGTTTCGTCAATAGCAATTAGCGTCGTATCATCTGCAAACCTCAAGTTATTTATTTTCTGACCACCATTCCGCTGTATCAATGATCTAAGGACTCTAATGATTCATATTATAAGAGTACATAAGCGAAAATATTTCTAATTATTTCAGTTTCACAAAAATATCACACAATCTATAAACGCATGACGTTGTTCAATTAATATTCAAATAAAAAAATCACAAATCACGATGAGAGGTCACGGGAAAAACGAAAGTGATATAAAAGTAACAATATCTTCATGGTTTATTATCCCTTTCATAATCATTGACAAACAATTATATCTGCATAACTTTCCACGGTTCGTCGGTTGGTGTCCATTAACATGCATTCATTTTCACACGATTTCCATCGTCACAATGACTGGTCGCCCGGCTGACTCTCCCATACATACACTTCTGAACTGGGCCGCCCTTGGTCACAGAGCAAGTATTATTAGACAAGTGTGTAAATTATTAAACGTACATTTTATGGTTTTTTCCCGAAAGATGATTGAAATCATTTAGCCGTTTAGAATGTAGGTATTTTCATTCAACTAGAGAGAAATATTATAATGATTCCTCGTATGGTCTTTTATCTTACATTACTAGATTTTATTATTTTGGCAAATATGGACCCTAAACCAAGAGATGTCACGGAGAATTGAAACTTTTGAGATGTGGTTGTATAGACGCATCCTTAAAATTTCTTGGACTGACCAGGCGGCAAATGAATTCTCAATCAAATAGAAACGGACCGAGAAGTTATGTGTAGTATAAAAACAAGAAAACTACACTAAAGAGGACAAAAATACAGCATCCCCAACATGTTATTCAAGGAAAAATGTAACATAGGACGACGCCGCATTTCGAGGTTTAACATCCTCCGTGATTGCAGCTCTACTAAACTTTTTGGATGGATGACATCGGGACATAGGGAGAGACTAGGGGATGGCACGATAAGAAGAAGATACTTAAATTGCAATAATATATATCCATATACCCTGGGCCACCCTATCTGATAATCAACACCTCAGCTTTTAATTTGAAGCTTTTTGAATTCAAGGCGGCTATCGATAGCTAAAGTAAATATTATCAATTTATCATATTTATGTATTGAACAAATAATTTTAATCTGTAAATTTGTTAGTATAAATAACAAAGCAATCTCAATATTATACGGTCATCTGTTTCTAGTACAACAACTCACAGACACTTCATACGTACAATTTACATAATAATATAACCATGCAATTTTGTTGACCTAACATGTCCATGTGACTGGGAAATACATGATGTAAACCACGGCTACATGTAATTTACTTTTATTGTAAGTTATGGTAAATCATACTTCTCATAACAGAAAATGTGGCCAATGTATGAATTCCGCGCATTATGTTTTCTTAGCTATTTGCTTTGAAACCTTATAATTGGAAATATCACCAGTCCAAGAAATCCTTATACAATATACGTAAAGTATTATAAAGTCTTAGTTGTCATCTTTTCATTTTAATCTATTCTTTGGATAAAGTAATATTTTAATTTAAATAGCAATAGGTCAAGTTGTACAAATAATGCTATTTTATTCACCCGTACCTGTTTACGGGACCGAATAAAAACAGACAATGGTCGGTCAGATTCGACTGAATAAATTACGTGAGGCAATTTTTCGTCGTCGCACGGTTTTTTCCGACAAATATATTTATACACATGCATGTTCATACACTGTCGGAAACAATAAATTCTTTTTATCATTTTAATCGAAATACATATTTTTTAAAATGATGTAAATGATTTCCAGCTGTATTAAGAATTTAATATTAATCAGATGCTTTTCAAATATTTTTACCTTGAATTCTTTGACGAATTTCTTCATTACAATTCCGACATATTCTCACAACATTTGGCATGATTATTAATTTAAAAATAGTTCTGCTTTCTATACATTTATTTTAAAAAATCTCAATTACTCAGTTGTTCTTTTTTTAATTAATTTATAAATCAAATAGCTGATATATGACCACAATATTTGCTCTTTCACAAAAATGGTTTCGTAATTATGCACTCGGTGCAAGTCCACCAAAGTTTTCATTTGGTAAATCGAAAAGTTTATTGTATTCAAAAATTAAAAAAAACTCCATGTTTACAGTGAAAAAAATCATTTCTATCGAAGTGATATTTATAGAGTATGAAAGTGACGATACAAAACTATAAACTTAAAAATTAAAACGTTTACATGCATTTTTACATTCAAGCATTTGTGACGGCAACGTATTACATAGTAATTACCTAGCATTTCTACATGAGAAGTTAGTTTACTCGCCTGCATATGGAGCAGGTGCATAGGTATGCAGTAGCGCCTCTATCTTCTTCACATCCGTAAAAATGTCGTTTGAAAGAAGTTTCACGGTCTTGATGACTCAAGGCATTATTAATCGTGGCAGCAAAGTCAGCACTCTGTGGCAATTTTTATTTCGTATTTTTTTGCAGTTTGGGCGATAGCGTCCTTAAGTGTTGTATTATTATATCGAGTAGCGGCTCGTCCATATGGACTGCGGAAATGCAGCACCCCCAAGCAAATTGAGAAAAATGTAATATTATAATATACATAAATTTATGTATGTTATATGAAAATATCAATATTATTTAAGCGTGTATTAAGCTCGCCCGCGCACCGATACATCCAATAATTATCATAGACTGCGGTACCAATATCAGAAAGTGATGCATATTTATGATTTTGTGCAGTACCGTTTTCGATGGAATATGCTTGAGTTGGCAAAGGAGGGGCGTGGGGAGTGGGGCTCGCAGCTAGAAGCTTGGTCTCGTATTGCCACTTTAGCAGTATTTCGTGTTGCGTCTGTGCGGGTGCAGCGGCTCTGAGCACGCGCGCGACAGCTGTCGAGAGCAACGAAAAGGTGATAGACCTTTTTTCAAGGAAAAAAGACAGAAGAAATAATTTTATAATAAAATAAAAATAGATAATATAATATTAAATTTTAATATTGTGATGTTAATCATATATAATAATCTATTAATCAACCGTAGCACCCCCAGATATCTTATCCACGAGCTACTGATTATATCTGTAACTTTCTCCTTGCTTGAATTATAAAGGGTCTGTCTGTGTGGTCTGGAATATCTGAGGCGTTAATGGTTGTTGGTCTGAATGGTCGTATATTGATTGTATTTCAGGACTAATATGGTTGGGGAGTGGCTAAGTTTATCCTTGATATATCCTCTAATGCTTTATTTGCACCAGTGTAGTTATCTGGATCGGTTCGATTTTTCTTATTGCAACTGCTGTAGGATAACTATGCACAGCGACGGTATCTCTGCCGTAGGCCAAACTGCTCCGTCTACGCTATATATTTAATGTATATAATTATTTTCCTTTCGACAGCTTTTCAAACGAATATTTTCTGACTAACTTTCTTCACCCCCCAACACCCACGGTGGCCGCGCAGCTTACGCGTTGGACTATCACGCCGTGGGTCTCAGGTTTGAATCATGGGTCTGGCAAGTATACATATTGTTTTTCAACTTGTGTGTGAGTCAGGGTATGGACCTAATAGGTTGAGGAAGTGGCTGACATCTTTTTCTCGTAAAAAACAAAATCTGTTAGGTAATACAAACCTCTACTCTGTGGAGGCCCATTATGATCATGTTAGGATTGGACATGGTCGGAAAAAAAATCTTTCTTCAAGGTATGCTCGCCTTTCATTCTCTTGAAGCTCGTAGGTCACTTCTGCTCTTAAAGCATTTTTTTCCTGCTCTCACGTGGTATAGTTTCCAATCCCGATATTCTTGAAACTTTGAATTTTTATGCACCCGTCAATTACATGCGGGGTCGCAGCCATAACCTATTTTGGGTGAAAGCTGTTTTCTCATGTCAGGCTCACCAGGCACCAATAGCAAGGGCTGTGCGGCTGGTCAATGCAATCCCTAGAGATGTAGACATTCTTAGCAATGCATTATGCATTCTGTTTTTTAAATTCTATTTTATTGTTTAATTTGTATTTTTTTAATTGTTGTTGTTTTTTATTTATTTATATTTTGTTTTCTATAAAAAAAAATTGCTTTGTTTTTCTTTAGTTGATTCACATGTAATTTGTATTCGAAATGTCATGTTGTGAACGTGTTGAATTAATAATTTGTTGTGTGCTCAACGTGTTTCTTTTTAAATAAATAAATATATTTCACTTTTCATATTTAATTGAAATATAATGGTCTTCAAAATGTAATATATATCTGTCTTTTTCTGACCTCTATTCGGCAGCTATAACAAGCAGCATAGAGGTCTTGTGGTTGTCCAGTATCATCAGATGGACATTCCGGATCGCTGCAAAAAAAACTCTTGCCAATAGTGTATATGGGCAGCTAAAAAAACACGAATAATTAAATTCAGAAAGCGGGTAATTCCGAAGCGGCGTGCGGTGTGTGTGTATACTGCTTATGGTCCACCCATTGTCGGGTCGCTCGCGTGAAGGTACCTTTTGTTTATAGAGTGGCTTTCTGCTGGAACCAAACCGATTTTTTTCGGAACGATGATTCGTTTCGTTTCAGGGGAGCTAACAAAAATGTTGTAAAGAATGATATCATTTAATTAACATCAAGTTTACCTTGGCCGATCCACTAGTAAATGAGCTTCCAGTAACTAACTCATTTCATTCGACTAGGTCGTTACTTGTTCATTGTAATTATATCAAAATTTTATGGACGCTTAAACTAACGGTAATAAATAACAGATTACAGGGGCGAAGGGTGGAGGTAGGCTGTTAAGAGCCGACATAAATATTGCACACTAAGGCTTGTCAAACATACATACATGTGTTCATTGAACTAACATGACACATTGCAGATAGTGTTTGTTAGTTTTTAAAATTCAATTAAACCCTGCTTAAAACAAGCCATAATAGATAATTGTTAAAAAATGTTCGTCTATCTATAAAATATCTAAAATTATGCCATTAAATCATTTTAGATATTTAATAGATAGAAGAATAATTGTTATCTATTGTGGTTTGGTTGAGGCAGAGCTAATTTAATTTAAAAAAAATAACTTACGCCGTAATATGTATTCTTAATTCAACGAAAACATATAAGTATAAATGAAAAAGTGAGCACTATTTTTGTCGGATTGCCCATTGCATAAATAAACTATTATGGTTTGGTTTAGAGAGGTTTTAATTGAATTTTAAAAACTAATGAGTACCACCTGTTCTTGTATTATCAGTTCAATGAAGACCATTTGCAGTTTGGTTTCTTAGTTCAATGAAAACAAATGAGTATCACTAACAAAATTTAGTTGTGCACTATTTATGTCGTTATAAACAGCCTACCTTCACCCTTCGCCACTGACAGATTATGGTCAGTTCATATCGATGAATTTCATTCAATTTTAAGTCCTCATATCACATACGCCCTTTTACGTATACTCCATACGAATCCATATTCACTATTCATATTTCCTACGCTACACATTTTTCTCGAATACATCGACCTTAGTGAAAGTCCACCATTCCAACCCATAGGTCAGTATTGGTAGGATCAGCGTCATATACATCAAGATTTATTACGACGAGAAAGGATGCGGTACTTTAGCTTATTTTTAGCTTATTTTTATCCCTATTGAGATTCAAATTTCAAATATACCTGTGAGTACTAATATCACATATTTATTGAACACTGTTCACGTTAGATAAATCACATATATCAGTATAATGTATAAATAGTTTCCCACCCAATTAGATAATATTTCTTCAAGAAAATTTATATCATAGATCTTATTCTTGTCATTAGTCTGTTTCACAATATGTTTACTATGATTAAGAATAGCGTATGTAGATATATTGAGTTAGTTTCTTTATTCTGCCTAAAATTGTCAGAAGCTATGCTTTTTAACAATATTCACGAGGATTGGATTTTACCATCCCTTTAGTGTTATCTTTTCTATGATAATAGTGAAAAATTTACAAAATGAAACTATCGTCTACTTCTCTCGGTACAAGATATGGGTAAAGATTCTGGATAGAGACAATACTGTAGTCAAACCAAATTTTGAGAGTTTTTCAATAGTTGATGCTTACTAACGCGGAGATTATTAAAACCCCTCTCCCTTTAATGAGCACTAACAACCGCAGTCACCCTATCAGGCACTGGGAATGGCTTTGGTAATCAATTATACTTTAGTGTGGTGGCAGGCGCGCATACAAAGGGGGATTTTCACCCTAGAATCGGAAAAAATACAAATTATATATAGAAATTGAACATTTCTTCTTCGTATTCTTCGTCAAAACCTCGTGACTGAGGATCGTTACCCGTACGGCGATGTAGCTTTCTAATAGCCTATGAACGTGTTGGCCCCACTTTTCTCGGCATTATACGACATGCATGACCTGTGGCCACTAAAATACACGTCATGGCACTCATTAATTGGTACAATTATCTAGGGCATCCATTTTGGCAAATTTTCCTTTAATTTTTCAATGCGGCATATTTTAAAAACAATAAATAAACACCAACAATCAAAATAATTATGAACAGCTCACAATAACTCTAGGTAAATCCCCTAAGTTATACCTGGAGGCCAATTGTTTATCGCTAGACTCAGACTGCGGAATGACTGGGTATGGAAAATGTATCTGGAAGAGTGCGGTAATCAGTAGCACTTGCTAGATTTTCTTAACCCCACCATTCCCGACGCCTTAAAAATCAATAAAAAAATCTTGTGGAATATTATATCTGTACGGCCAATCATCGACCACCATCTATCAAAAAAGCTAAATTTTAAATTGACTTTTGAATTCTTGAGACTCCTTTACTTGAAAACTATAACGTATATTATCAATACAGATTGATATTATCCGTGGCTTTATCCAAATGACTTTATTTTATATATGCTGACATACTGTAGTCTCAAAATCATCTATATCTTTTTCCGACGTATACGCGGTGTCAATGCGATCTCTGCCATTATTGGTAATGTTACATCAATGTTCATGAACGACAGATGTTTATTCTCCCAAGGTGCATAACTAACCTGCCATTGGTAATGCCAATTGGGCGGGCAATAGCTGTGTTCAACCAAATCGTTTCGGATATTGATATATTCCTGCTATATCAATATCCTATGCTATATCAATATATATTATGAGTTTAGTTGGATATAGTTTTATATATATATTTTTTTTAAATAGGATCTACTTAACTCATTCAGCATACTTTCAATTACTTCATAATTATTTTATTTTTATTTTTACTACATATGTACTTACTATTATTATATTACTTTATTTTTTTAATACTGTGTTAATACATTTCATTGTTTTTTATGTCATGTTGTGAATATCTTTAATTTGTAAAGTTAACTATAATATGTAAATGAATAAGTTTAAATTTAATTGAATGTTATTTATTTTAAGGTAGTGTAATTTCATTACTTACGGATATGGTTATAAATCAATACGTTCTATTTTTGAAAATTGCTTGGTAGATGTTATGCTTAGAAAATTATCGCAGTCAAGATTCAAATTAAATAATCGCTCAGAGCATTAGCATTAGAGCATTCGCTGTTGTTGTTGGCTTACTAGTCTGTATTCTCCGCATTTTCCGTTCTTCAACAGGATTATATATTGAAGGACATGCTAAATTCTGTAGTCAGTACTATAAACACATGATCTTATATTCTCCTTAGGTACACCTTTGTATTCGTATTATAATTACGATACCTTTATTGTAATAAACACCAGCTATCTGCATAATACCCGCACAATAGCAAAAATATTTAATCTCTACTCTCTTACTATATTATATGTGCTCAACAAATTAATATATTATTATAATATACAAAGATATAGGATAAATATTTAGCATGTGGGTACGAAATTAGAATTTATAAATACAAAATATTAATTCATGAAATGTACCTATTTATCACCAAGTACTCACCGCATACAAAAATATTTTTCAATACGTATTTCACTCACTTAATGAGCTTTATCAATTAGTGTAAGTATCTACTAATATTTATATTTTATTTTGCGTCATCATCATCAGCCGGTTTCAATGCCTCCTCTTTGTTGTTCGATATCACGGAAACAATATTATACGAGTAATATGCTAATACTGTTTGATGGGGGTACAAAAAAGTGATGAAATGTGTGAAAGGGATAGTTGATATAATCCTGTTTACAATTATTGAGTATAGTAATGGAATTGTTTAAAGATTAAATCGATAGTAGTGGGGAGTTAAATGATATTAATTAATATTATGTTATTGCTCTTAATATTATTATTTATTTGCAAGTAATAATATTAACGTGTTCTTTTTTCTCCATGGTTTTCTTCTGGTTGTGCCATTCCCTATAGAGGTCGGTCACCATCAGGGTAATCTTTGCTTTATTATCTGCTATAGTTTGGTTGAGTTATACTTTTACCTATCACGAAAGTTCCTGAGTCACAGTATGTGACATTGTCTTGTGCTACGTTAACCATTGATCATTCTTTCGACGACAAGTTTTGGACTAGTCATATTATAGTCAACAAGAATAATGACACTCTTGAAAAACTCGTAATATTTCATTCAGTTAAAGGTCGAAGAAGACGAAGTAAATATTCTTTTAGATAGACGAAACATGGATACACAAACAGAATACCGAAACGGGTGAAGAATATTTTGTAATGAAGATTGCCCGACAATTCATCCTAGCCATGAGATCCTCATAAAAAATAATAAATGCTAATCGTTTTCAAAAGAAAATGTAAAAATTATACCTGAAATTTTACGCAAACACTTGATGTGAATATTATTTAAAGCAGTATTATTTATTACATTTCCCAACCAAAATGAGGATGTATGATACATAATGTAAGTAATTACAAACACAACTCAAACCAAATTCCAAAAGCCGTTTCGAATATTAATTAATAACACCTAAATTTCATAACATTTTAACTGAAATTCGCCTGAATTTTACGAAAAGGGTTCATTTATAATTACCAAAACATGTGAATGGTTTGCGTACTTTTATAAAACATGTGGTGATATTTTGTCACGTCTTCTTTAAAAAATTCACGCGTTGGCGTATAATTTGACATTTTAGGGATTATCATATTACAATAATAACAATGTTTATAAAAACAAGTATAGATCTAACAGTATAAGTTACCCACTGAGTAAAAATACCATAGGTCAATCTAACATTGAATATTATACATAATAATAAAAAACACATTTAGAAACATTTAGTTCGAGTAGGGTTTGGGCTTACACCTTTCACATTCTGTGTGATAGGTCTAACAATCCAACTGTCATTCCTACAAATAATTATTAATAACTACGATACATAAGGTGTTTCAAAATTGCGTGTATCCATGCGAGAGTTGCACCTATATTTTTCCCAACCAAACTAATCCAACGTGATGGTTGTATCATTGGCCTTAAACATATCATCAATGGTGCAGCTGTGTGTAATGAGTAGAAAGACCATCACATAGTTTGCAGTTTCTTCAATACCAGTGCTCGAAATGGAAAATTTCACGAACAGGAACGCTCTATAATTTTTCGAAAAAACGGTATGCTTAATTTTTTTCTTTACATACGTACGTACGTTGGATGTATAAATGCAACAATAAACTTTGAACTTCTTACGCGGATGTATATTGAGCAAGTGGGCAAGGATTGTCAGCGCCGCAGGCGAAAGAACCCTGTCTCAACAAAGTATACCGTCAAGAATTGTATTATTATTTACTCTTACTTTATCTACCACCCATAATCAGCAGGCATGTTACTTCTACCACCACTCGTCACTGCTTATAACTTATATTACCGTCTCATTTGGGATAGTTCAGTTTGTTAATTAATTAAACTTAAAAAACAACATATCCACATACCTACCATAAAGATTCAAATTAAAAATGAATTTACATATAACAAATTTTACAGATTATAGATTCAAGACGAGCACAGAATATTTTTAAAAAAATTAAAGAAATAGTATTAAAATAGTGTTTAAAAATAAAGAAATAGATGCAGCAACTATTAGAAAAAATAGTAAGTACCTATACAGAGACGAGTAAATACAAAATTTATACAGTACATATCAGTATACCGATAGAGCTAACTACGCCATTTAATTATTTAAGAAGTTATCAAACTAAGAATTTATAAATCGTTCACATAAACTCGTTCTCACGCAGGAGGAATATACCAATATCCGAAGCGATTTGGTTGAACACAGTGTGTAAGCGTTCTTAAGATAAATCAATCGGATAAAGCCATGGATGGCATCCACACAGCTTCAAACAAAGGATCCTCAAAGATTTCTTTTGGACATTCTCCACCATAAGGGCCATTAGGCCATACCTACTTCTAAGAAAAGCTTCAAGCCATCATCACCAAACTACGTAATTATAGCATTTTAAATTACCAATGGTGTATCATTAATTATCGGTTTTTGAGCTTTGAGAATCGATGTCTCCGCCGAATCTTAGGGGTACATTGGTACGACCGCGTTACAAATACCCGAGTTCGTGAGCACAGCAGCCTTCGGTGATTGAAGTTATCACGAAGAGACGATTTACGTGGCTGGGACACGTATTCCGGATGCCGCCAAAGAGTGCGGCACTTCGTACCCTTGTGACACAGCCTCAAGGGTTCCATCGCCATGGCCGCCTCTCCCTCACCCTGCAGCGGTGCTACAAAAGCGACCTATTTGCTGCAGGTCTGACATGGCGGGAGGCGCATGGCGATGGACCGAGGGAAGTGGCGCCAATGCTTGCCCTATGCCCCAATATTAGGACATGACAGGGTAGAAGAAGAAGTATCATTAATTATATAAGATAAAACATGACGGAAGGTGCAACTCGAGTTGCTAAACACGATTCCTATAGAATAATATAAAATTGTCATTAATCAGTAGGTACCTACCTATATTCAACATTATAAGGACTAATATTGTAGTGTATGTATATACCTATACCATAGGCCCCACATCGTGAAGCTGGCCCCCAGGCTAGGATCTTTGGTGGGGCCCCCTTCTTATCGCTAAGAATAAAGGCAGTATGTACGGGGTAACAATAATCTGTATATTTAGTGTTTTATTGTATATTTTAAAACATCCATACGAATTATGGAGATGTCGAGTATTGATAAACAATTAAGAATTGTTTCGTATAACCACATAACTATAAATAATAGTATTGTAAGAAAATTCTTTTTTTTTTACTATTAAAGCAAATTTGTGATGTGTGTTTATCTCACTTATCTGGTCGATTCGCCTCGCCGGGCTCCTCCTGAGCACGGGCTCCCAGGCTAGAGCCCTTTCAGCCCCTCGTTGTGGAGACCATGACCTATATGTTACAATGATGATGCTTTGGTTACCATTATTGTAATATACGTACACTTACCACCTCAGATTAAAGAACTTACCACCATATTTATTTAATCTATGACTACCATCTAAAATTATTTGTTGTCCGCACTGAACACGTACCTACCTAATTTGTGAGTGTATTTTAAACTAAACGATTCAATTTGTGATGTTTGTCCTTACCTAGTCTCATTATAGTCATTATTATTGCCACGGTGATGAATAATGATAATACAGAACAATAATTTATTATTATGATAGTAATAAAATTTTATTGGAGGAAATTCCTTTTTTTTTTAAACAAATTTACAAACAAAAATTAACTTAAAGTTCTCTACATAGTAGGTATCTATTATTTCTATTATTTTTAAAGTAGAAACTTACAACGTATGTAATAAGACAATAGAAACGTCCCTTAAAAATAAACTAATTACGGTAGGCTATTCAATAGTTTCATACCAAAAACATTTTTGTAGGAAAATGGCATAATGGTGCATTTATTTATTACTCATTGTAAAAATAAGGGTTTACGACACGTCATAAATATTTTTAACACGTCGAGTCAATTGTCGAAATGACATTGAATCAGAAAACCCTGTTTCAACTGTATTGTCGATCTTAAATGCTTATCGGAGTGAATTCTTAATTTTTTAGCAGATTTACACGAAGTACCTACTACTTAATTAAACCTTCATAAAATTTATAAATATCCACTCATATTTATCATTTTCAAAACGAAAAAATTCTGCTTGTGGCCACTGGTCAACAGCATTATATGTTAAATCAGTTTGGATACCAACGACAAAAAATATACTTATATGTAATATATAGAAAGGTATCGCCTGCTGAGATGTTTAACCAAATTTCAAGAGAACAAATTTAAATAATACAAAATGTTTTAAAAAACAAGTGATTTTCACTAATAAGTAGATTTTAGCGGAATTGTACGATTTAAATTACCAAACTTTATCATATTAATTTTACCACCGAAAATTTTGCCCGCAAAAATAGACGTGGGTATAAAATTAACACGGCGATTAGATGGCGATGAAAATAAATAAGTTTTATCACTCACAATAAAATATAAGTAATAAATTAGTAGGTAAGTAAATTCGCAATGCATACCAGTCAAAGGTAAAAGCGAGACTGTACTGAGATATTTCATACTTTAGAAATTATTATACAAATATGTAGGTGCCATCTTTATTTTTTATTGAATTTAAGTTATTTAAGTACAAAAGGTTTTCAAACAATGTCAGCAAAGGCACAATTCTTTTGTAGCTTGCAGCTGTAGTTACTTTTTTATGTAAGTATGCAATTATTTGGAGTGTTTAGACAATGCATTTAGACACGGATGTATCGACACAAAAAATAAAATTGAAAGAAATTTAGGGATGTCATAAATTTTATTTTTAACCCTTGCACGCCCGGCATGACATAACTTCGTTAATTTTTAATTTTGAGAAAAACTTTAAAAGATACATTCACACATAAATACCTCAATCTAACGAACCGCAACGCAATTTTAAATGAATCCACGAGCCGGAACGGTATATTTTGGAATTCCATGAACCACAACGGCGCTCCGGTGCGTTCCTGTCCATTTCGAGCGCTGTAATCAATACTACATTCGCAGTTTGAAGGATTATCAGAGTATCCTCACTTCATCATGTTGTGTTTAGTTCTAGTTACTCCAGTTCGTGTCCGATTCGTTGGCATCCAAACTACAACGTCATGCGTGCTTCCAGGTAGTAGCTTCAGACACCATTGAGAAGCTGTGTAGTCACATTATTTCTTGCTCTACCTCACCATTTTTTATACCACAGACGGCAACGATATTGTATATTTTATTAGATAAGTTAGTACTACTTAACCATTTTTTGCGTCACTGCAAACTATTCGAAATAAAAAAAAATTGCACTGAAGCATACTTACACAAATACGTAACACTATTTTACCACGTTTTTATTAGCTCGTATTCTTGTTTGTCCGGTACAGATTTTTTCTTGTGTGTCCAGAATTTTTTCTTGTTTGTCCAAGATTTGTATTGGACAATTGAAGAATTTTAACTAACTTCTCGACTAGCTAGACATTTGAAACTTTTAGAATTTATCAGAACACGACGACAATGCATTCTTTTAATACTTTTAGCGATGTTTAAGCAGAATTGAATTCATTTTCAGTTAATTCTATTTTGTATGTAAATTTATTATTGTTGGTTGCTAAGGGGGTCCTAGCAACTAAATTATTAATATATACGTGCGTTACTATGGAAATCAATATGAAATGTCAAAATGATATTTCAGTATTCTATATTTATTCAGTATTTCTATCAAGTAGAAAAAAAAGTATTTATTAATACATAGAATTGTTTATATGGTTCAACAAAAAATTTAAAAACGTGGTATATAAAAAGTTCTTTTTATCTTGTAATTATTTAAATCTTCATTTAACATGTTTAGTGTATTTCGCACACGCAAAATAACCATTTGCATTTATTTGTAATAAATATCTTTTTATGGTAATATTTATCGACAAAAACAGTAACTAACGCCCGCAGTCAATAATGCAGCACTCCTCAAAAAAGACGTTGTAATTTTAGTCGCGTCGCAGTCAATATTGAAACAGCTAATTAATTCTGACTGTACATCTCAAAAATGTAAACTTAATCAACCAAACAACTACAAATATTGGTGACCCCTTAAATTGAATAAACAGCTTCACTTTTGTACCCATATAATATTATATTTTATGAAAACTTGTAAACGTTAATTCTCATTCATAGTTAAATAGTGGATAGAAATGTTAATTATTGGTCCATTGTAGAAATCAATATAAAACCAAATTTTACATATTGCAGTGCCATTCAAAATAATACACACTAAAAATCAATCATTTTTTTAAATTAGATAATTGTGCATATATGAAGATCACTTTGTTATCATTCACTGCACACTTGAAAAAAATATATTAAACAAGATGTTGTACAGCATTTATTATGTGTACCAACAATATTCAATTTTATTTAATCCATCCATTCTAGGTAGATTTTCTATTTACCTACCCTTCTCACAAATACTTAAATAAATTGAATTGACCATGAAGAATCTAGATAAGATTGTATCAGTGGTTGTCGTCTAATGTCAGCAGCTGACTTTGGCAGGTATGCAGCCTTGGATATTCTTTATCAATAAATTCACATCTCTTATATAATATATATTAATAACCACGTTTAATACCTCAATGCACCTCGTTTCCATATTTTAATATACAGAAAATCTTATCCGGCTTGGTGAATAGTTAAAATCAAAGATTTCCAACCGATGTGCCGTGATCTGTTGATAAAAATATGTAGCAGAATTTTATTATATTTTTTTTATAAATCATGTAAATTCTAATAAAAAAAACGTTATACTTTCGTATACTTTTCGTATACGTGTCCGAATTTTAAAGAAATCGTTGGTGTGTTTGCGTGATAGTATAATATTATGTCTTTCTTCGATTATTTTAAATTCGTTGTTTAGATATATAGACATTAGAATCAGTGTTTCTTAGCCTTGTTGGATGTACTGACCCCCACCAGTTTCATATGCGCATTCACCGAACCCTTCTTAATTGGAAAAATAAAATATGGTTTTTTTCAAATTCAAAACATAGGTATATATTTTACTGGTGCACAAAATAAACCGTGCATCAACATCACTGTGTTCAAAGAACAAAACCATTAAAACATGATTTTCACACAAAAACAAAATAATGAATATTTACTGCAAATCAGTGTGACTTCTGAATGCGCGGCTTAACCTTAGCAAGTGCCACTCTCATGTCATTTTTGCAACAAAGTCTGTTCCTTTTCTTCGTTTTTATGTCCAACATCCTCGAAACAGATTGCTCGCAAAGATATGTTGTAACAAACGGTATGAAAATCTCCAGAGCTTTCTTAGCAATAACAGGGTACGTTACCATTAATTTGTTAACACCAAAACGTTGAGAGCGTTGTTGTTCTGAAGAGTTGCTGTTGAACCTGGCTCTACTGAATTTCAATGATTGCATCGAGGTATTCATCATTGACATCTGTTGTCTCAACACTAAACGTGAACAGATAGGCCAAGCGATGTTGCGTGATCACCTGCAGCCAATGATGGCCAAGCGGGGCGTGTCATCACGAATTATATGAGTCGGGTGTATGTCTTGACCTCCGCCGAACCCCTGAGACTGACTCACCGAACCCCTGGAGTTCGATCGAACCAGGTTAAGAACCAATGCATTAGAATAACTATTAAAATGATAAGACAATTATTAATAATTGTCTTTCATCTTAATAATCATATTTTTTGTCGAATAATATTATAATATAACTCTTTTTTGATAATAGTGGCTGATCAGTGACTATAAAAATATAATATGCTTCATATTATTTCAATGGAACAATCTCAAAAAAACGCTAACAACAATACTATTACATAACGTCAAAATAAGGCCCCAAAACCGACGAACAAAAACAAGAGTCACCAACTTTAAATGTGCCATAGTAAATATATAATATTGGTTTTGCTTTGACTACCAAATTTAATCATCCACACTAAAAACGTCGTGGAATTGCAATAATTGCATTAAAATAAAAATCTTAAAAAAATATATTTAAGTAAACTTATGTTATCGGTTTCTAGTTTTTAGTATGTCGATAATTTTATAATTTGAAAAATATGCCGTGACGCGAAAACGTTCAGGGTCACTTTCCTAGAGAAATAATCAAAAAATAGTTTATATCAGGAAAAAATGGAGGTTACATATTTTTTTTATATTGTACATATCATGTACAAATATAGACATTTTTGACGGCCAAAAAATATTAGAAAAACCTCACTTTGTGCACATATTTCATTTGTTATTACAATCGTTACAAATTGGAAAACGTTCCAGCGCGTGATTTTTTTTTTCAAAATGTTAAACAGAAAAAAACCATCGCGAAGTTTTTTCTGGGATCGGCGCACATATTCTTGTGGGACTACATACATTCATAGGAAAAGTTTATCGGCTGTGTCCTATTGTTCAGTGATTGAATACCATTTGCGTTCTTGTTTTTTTTTTACTAAATCCTGACGAGTGTATTGTTTTCATTGAGAAAAACACATTATTTCTATTGTGCTACAGCGTGGTGTGGGCGTTTATCAACCCATTCATTCTATTCAGTCGTCTTTATCCAGTTGTTAACCCCAAAAGCTCGCTACCTTAAATGGATAAAAAAAAATATAGCGTAACCGAATAAAAGACACTCAAGGACAGATGAGAGCATGAATATTGCCATGTCAACTATAAGTCTATTCAATTTCAACATTAATAGTTTCAATATTTCCTATTTTTGTTATTTTGGACTAGAATATTATACATTTAGTGACAAATAAGATTAATAAGAAGTAGCTCAATTTGGAAAGCGCTTGAGTGAGTATGAAAAGCAATTAGTTCAAAAATTTTGTCCTCTATTAAGTGTGACATCTTTAGCATAGTGGTATATGTGCGTGGGCGAGATAACCGAGAGATGCAGGTTCGATTCCTGCGGAGTGGGATGTTATACTTTTTTCAAAAAGATTTTTTCTATTGGTTATAATTAGGGAATCCAATCCCGAGCCAAAATTCTGATCCCGGAATTTCGGGATTACAATTTGACAATCCCGGGATTGGCAGTTTTTTTTTCCATTGTTAATATAAAATGTTTATATTTACAAATAACATTGATAAAATCGGTCAAAAATAAATCTAGTATAATTTAAACTATTTAAGACATTTATTGTTAATATTGTATATGTTCAATCTTGGAAATACATAAGTTTAATGGAGTAAATAATATTGTAATATAAATAATAATGTGAATTTTATATGAGATTGCTGTTTCTGATAGTAAAGATTTAATGAATGTGTTAGTGAGATTTAAATAGTAAAGGAAATCATGGTGTACTGGCCTTTCCGCTTCATAAATCTAATTAATCAGCCAAATATGAAACTGCCGTAAAACGTATGATATCATGGTGGAATTACTTTTTTAATAGTGCAAAGCATTGTTTTTTTTTTTCAATCTTTCTCATTTTTATTAATGTATGTGAAAAAATAGAATGAATCGGCAACTTACACATGGGTATAAATCAACCTTCATTCGAACTCAGTTTATTTCTAATGCAGTTATTTGTTATTAAAAGTATTTTTTCTGTTATATTTTCGTTTTTATTTTATTTTCCATAAAAATTGATAAAAAAATCAATCCCGAAAGTTTCAAGATTATGTTTTTATCAATCCCGGGATTCATAGGTGTCGAAAATAGCTCGGGATTCGAGATCCCGAGGTTGGAATCCCTAGTTATAATATATTTTTCTGACTTCTGAGCACTTACTTTCAAAATTATGTATGTTTAATAAGAAGTACTTATTTATGTTTATTTAAATTACACTGCTGGCCTTCTTTCTCTAAGTCTTCTTATATCGATGGCGCTATAATAGTATATTATCTGGATTGATTATGGCAACCTCAAGGTTGCACTTAAGATATTATTTTTATGCATACATACTAAGTCTTATAATAAAAATCCTATGAAATATTTTATAAAATTCTACCTTCACTAGCTAAAAAATAGCAATCGTAGTAGTATAAAATCAATACAATATGGTATGTGTAAAAAATATACGGTCACCGTTTTCATTTCATTACCCCCATTACAAGTTACGTTATGAAATAATTTTTATTAGTTTTGGGCTAATCGAAATACAAGACTGACCCCATAATATGCGATATTGGTGTATACATCAGAGTATAATTCCACGTAATAATGACTGAAGCCGATAGATTAAAATATGGTTATGCCTTCGAAAGAGAAGAGTTGAAGAAGAAATTCATGGCGAGAGAAAGTAAAATTCCCCTGCAGCGCATTTTTTAATGTGCTACGCTAAACAAGGCAGTGTGATAAAAAATAATATTTTGAGAAGCAAGTTTTCAGCAGTACACTATCGAAGTGAACCAGAGACTTTATGGGAATAAAACTATGTTTGTAGGGAAAACGGAATACAGAGGAATCAGAAAAAAAAAATATCGAATGAAATGATTTTTGATATAACAAAGTACAGCCAGAGCGTTGGAGCGGACCCTTTTTGAGTTTCTCCGCTCCAGCTCCGCTCCGGGACCTAGCACTTGCTCCGGCTTTGCTCCAGGGTGTGCTCCACTCCGGGTAAAAAGTTTTACTAAGTATAATATGTATACAAATGTTGAAAAAATAAAAAAATAAATAGTTTTAAAACAGTCGTCATTTTCATTATTATTTATATTAAACAAAATTGCTGACAGCAAAAATCGTCTCTCATTATTTGCCTCTTCTGTCATAAAAGCGAGGTAATTTATCACTCAGCAGTGTTGCCATATTTCAAATATATGCAGTGCTGCAAAGTGTCGAAATATACTATTTTCATTGGATTTTAGGACGAAAATTTAATAATAAAAAAAACATGCGGAGCAGTGGAACACTATGAATTTTCAGTGCTCCGACTCCGCTCCTGCTCCGGGTAAAATCCCATTGCTCCATTGGTCCGTGCTCCTGCTCCAAGCTCCTCCAACGCTTCGAGTACAACACAACCATCCGGATTGCCTAAGATCTCATGGAGTGATGCTCATACAATGGCAGTTGGAACCTTGTTATCAGGGTTTTTTCGCACTCGAGCTTTGTAGTTCTAGCCAGTTTAAAATTAATTTTACCGTCAGATCACTTCTTTGTACATACCAGTGCCGTACCGTTCATATTCGTAAACAATCAAAAAATTTCGTAAATATTTAATAATTTTCTATATAATGATATTGTGTAAATGTATGGTAAGTTTTACTAAGCGTAACTTCTTCTGAATGGTTTATACTATTGATATTAAGTAAACATTTTTTTATGCAACACAACATAAAATAGTAATAGGCAGCATTCTTATAAGTGTAGCGGTCAAGGACTTTGGGCCTTGTCAGTATTATTTCGACATTGTAAGAATGAGCAAGTCATTTAAACTGTCGCACAATCATCGCATCTACAGTCAGCATACTCGTGACTTTATTCGATTGGATCAAAACATTCGAAATGCAATAATGAAAAGGCCAGTAAATTTCTCAATTGCAAACTTCATTAACAATGAATGACTCGTAATTTACCGAATATTCTTGCAAATAATAAGCATAGTTGTTGAGTTAGTCAATTTAAATACCTATTAGTATAAATCTTAATCTCAGTCCGATCAGTTCACTTCGTATCAGTCGCTCCGCACAGCATTCTGTTCGATCGAGTCTCGGACCTCGGAACAGTATCATAAGTATTGTAACATAACGCTCTTGTAACATACTCGTTATCCATTCATATTCATACCGACTGTTTTCGCTGCAAATAAGACTCGCTCGTCCATCCATCGGAGCAACCACCAAATGTCGACTTCTCATCTGTCCTGACGACTCTCCATCTACATCTCCCAATCACAGTGGTCTCGTCCTTCAACAACGAAACCCGCAAAATAAGTTAAAGTCATCGCACGTCACTAGCATAGACATTTGTACAATTTTTCTTTCTTAAAAAGTTATAAAATGTTCTAATGTTATATTTTTAGATAGCATTACCGAGTGTTTTGCGACCGCCTTGGCTAAATACTTAGTTGTACGTAAAATGTATAAAAGTATTAAAGTATATTAATACAATAAGAAATGCGGATATTTAAAACTTGTTTCGTATCACTGTATACTCGGCATGTTGGTGAGATCCTTTTTCCTACTTGCAAACGACAAAAAGTTGTCAACTGATCTCCTTTGATATGATAAAATAAAAACAACATTGTATTTTGAGCAGTTCCAAAACAGTCTTCGAAAATTTGTTTGCTCTATGGAATTGAACGCCGAGTCGCAACTATTTACCTACCAAATTACCTCTTATTGTGTTTCACCCCTCAAAAAAACACAACAGTCAACTTTCTATCAACACGTATGAAATTGAAAGTTTTTTATGCATTATTTATTATTTATATAAGGTAAAATGTGCCTTACATACAATTTGACTGTTTTCATATATCACAATGTGAAATTTTCAACTGACTTTCTCTTAGGTATGCTTACATACTGCAGTCTGCAATTTAGAAGAAATTTTTATTTCGCTACGTATTTTTTTCTACTTATAAGCAACGTTCCCTCTAATTTTTCTATTGTGTGAGCGGATCATCAACGCATCTGAGCAGTGGCGTAACTAGGGTTGGTGTCGGTGCTGTAAATTTACACCCCCCCCCCCTCCCACAAACACACACATACAATTTTTCATTACGGAAGCTCCGTCTGATGTAAACATAACCATATTCTGTAAATTTATTTTATTGTCACTATAAAAGTTTTTTACGGCTGAAAAAATGCTATTGCTATCACAAGAACACAATTTTATTATTCCCGTAAAAATAGTCTTGTAATTCATCCCGTACCTATCGATATTTGATGTACAAAATTTTCATTTTTTGCACAGATATATCCGTACTTTCATCAACAATTAATTAATGTATGAAACTGAGACGTAATTCGTCAAAAAAATATTTTTTTATGACTGCAACTAAAATCTGGCAAAGGAAACATTCTTTTACAATTTTTTACAAAAGCAACGCGCACACCTTACAGGGAACATTGCTTATAAGAGGTATAAAAATAATGATAACTCTGCCACTCTGGGTAGTGTTGGCCTGTGTGTCCCTGATCAATAATAACTATCTTAGAAATAGAGAGCATCAGTTGTTTATTCTCCCAAAGTGCAGAACCAACCTGCCACTGGTAATGCCAATTGGGAGGACGATAACTATGTTCAACAAAATTTCTTCGGGTGTTGATATATTTCACTTGCGTGAGGGTGAGTTTAGGTAGATGCTATTTTATAAATTCTTAAAATAGGGTCTCTTTAGCAAACAGCTTACTTCTTTGAACTTCTATAGATGTATAATTATTGTATTTTCACTGCTTTTGTATGTTTATGTTATGTTCTCTTTTTATATTGTCATTTTAATCATTTTATTACTTTTTTTTTTCTTTATCTTAATGTTTCATGTCATGTTGTGAACGTCTTAAACGTATAATATGTAATGTCCTCATTATGTTAAAAAATAAATTGAAATTGATATTACGTAATAGTAATCTTATACTTGTACACCATCCCAATCTTTCACTTCGTTACTATCGAATCCAGAAGATTTTAATATATTCGGTTCTATTATTCGGCGGTATTTCCAGAATAATTGATTTCTGAATGACTGCTAATTTTTAGCCGCCCGTTGACTTACACAAGGCCGCCATTTCACGTTGCAATAATAAATTCGCACTTTGCTATTTGTAACGGTAGCCAGGATATTTCTGCTCCGTTCGAGTATACGTCAATTTTAAGCTATGCTAACGTAAAATTTCCATCAATTAAACATCATCGGTCGAGGAATTCTTTCTGGAGTACAGAAGAAGGGCTACTTCAGACTGAGAACTAGCGGGAGGGTGCCTAGCGACGTGACTGACTAGCGTTGGGCGGGATCTACAATTAGAACGTCTCCACAATTAATATAGCGTGTGACTGAACCGAATCCGGTGTGAGCATTTCAGGTTTTCTTATTATGTTGCATAAGTAAGGCTTGAAAGAGTGAATACAAAAATCCTGAAAACATAATAGGTATATATGACAACATGTTTAACATTTTGGATAATTTGTCTCCAAACCTCAAGTATCCAAGTACTTAAAACGCCTACTAAAATTAGCGTAGAAAATTACATACTTGTGAAATGTTTCCAAAGATATAAAAAGACTTTACCGGTTACAATCAAAAACTCGCGATTTAATTAATTAATACTCTGTCCATCGACTCCTGAATGAGCTTTTATAAATGCACCGCGCAAACTTGTGGATTACTTTGCCCGAAGTTGACGCAAAGTATAGCAAAGTTTAGCGGAGCTTTGCACATGGGGAGCTTTCTAGCCGGACGATTTGCTAAATTTTTTGGCATCGACAAAGCCTACGTAAGTCACGCGAACTGCACTGACAACTTTCAGCTTACGCGACCCAAATCTCTATGCACATCACCACATATCGATAAATTATCGTATGTCTCTGTTGTTTACTATGGCCTACATTCTTTTTATCTGCAAGATGCTGAACGTAGTATTATTTTATATACATGTTGTTTATATTATGATTTTTTTATATGTATATTACTATATTACAACGCAGTGAAAAGAATTTTTCGTTTATCTTGAAAAATAAAATACCAACTAACATAATAATCATGTACCGTGTTTTAAGCCACAGTGATAACGAAAGACATAGGTATGTATACTTATAAATGTTGATAACCTAGGTACGTTGTTTATGTCAAATGACACATACGTATTGAATAAATAATTAAGAATATATCGAGAGCCCTAATTGAAAATTACGTAAATTGTAACTTTATTAGAGTAAATTTAAAAGCGGAATTTCTTCATATCTCCTCCACAAATAACTCATATAAATAAATTCTTACCATATAGCTGAGTTTTGCCAAAAAATATCCTTCAATTTTTTTGGCTTGGCAGGCTAAATAGTTTTTATGAAGATTGAATACACTACCTACCGGATAATGATTGTTAAAACTGAGTGCAATTATTGTATAATCAAAATTAAACCATCATCACAGCGTATCAAGAAATATTTAATAATTCGACGATAAAATAAATAAATATACCACCATCTATGATCCATAAATGATAATTACATACCTATACCATTAATAATTAGTTTATTTCCAAACCAAATCGTATCATATTCCATACACTATTTCAATTATAGGTCGTATCATTAATTTCCTATCGTTTTCATTAATGTGCACGTATTGATTGATAGTAATGTTATAATATGTTAGTATTTATAGTGGTGTTACAACCAAAATAGCGATCGACTTGAAAAAAACAATTTGTAGAGTTAATTATAATTTATATTATCATTTTGTAAAATGGAATTCCAATAATTAATAGTGCTAATTCAAAAAGTAATATTATAATTTTGTTATTATCTACAGTAAGTATGACTATTAAATGTTTCCACCAACCTAACGCGCCCGTAGCATATCCGGTTTTAATCGAGCGTAACACGAGGCACTAAATTTTGATGAAAAGCATCTTTAGTTGTTTATGTATGGAAATGATTCAAAACCAATAAATTACCCAAGACTGTGATCGCCAGGAAGTATGTTTTAACTCAACTACAATAATTGACCATGGTAGAAGTGGACACAGATCGAAAAAATAACAAAAATCATAAAACAAAAAACTTATACAAAACTGTCAACCAATCTAAATGAAGAGATCACAGTATATTGACATATTTCTTTAAAAAAAATAAAATTGTTCTTGTGGCGACCAGGTTGGACTATCTGATGAGCCCAACAGCTAGCTAGATCAACTTAAACAACTTTTCCTTACGTGTATATGTTAGTACGTTCCCAAATAATATGGTTTGTATCCCTTAATTCTCCACCACATGAACAAATATGCCGGGCACCAAGTCTAAACTTACGAAGCTCGCCAGCGAAATAACCATGCACAGTCAATAATTTACAGGTATAGTGGTCGTAAGTCAGTGTAGTCATGTCCATTCGCCACTTAACATAAAGAAAAAAACAATAATATATGTGTGTTTGCCCTTGCTGGAGGCATCCCACCTCTACTGCCAAGTTATAAGTATGACTTTTCAACTATACACTATTTTTTTTCATTTGTCCATCGCTTACACTCCAAAATTGTCTTTTTTCAACGCAATTTTATGATTTTCAAAATACTCCCTCACAGAATAAGCCCGACGCGTATTTATGTTACGTTAAAAAAATAAAAAATGTGGATTCAGCCTTTTTTTCAATTCAATTCAAATTTATTTATTTTTAAATACCGTGAACATTACAAATTATAAATTTAAGACGTTCACAAATGACATTTAAATACAAAGAAACGGTGTAAAGAAGAAATAAATATATGCAGTATCACAAAAACAGTATGAAAATGAAAGTAAAAGAAACAAAAGTTATAAAAAAATTATAAAGCATGGAAGCACACCGAATAAGCTAAATGGACTCTATTTTAAGAATTTATAAAACAGCTTTTAGCTATAATACTCATCCTCACATAGGTGGAATATATCAACATCCGAAGTGATTTGGTTGAATTTATTGTTATTGCCCTCTCAATTGGCATCACCAATAGCAGGTCAGTTCTGCTCCTTGGGAGAATAAACAACTGATGCTCCCGATTTCTAAGATAGTTATTAAAGACACACAAGTCTATACTACCAATAATGGCAGAGTTCTCACTTAAACCACGTAGAAATCGAATAAAATACGTGGCCAAATATTGATATCATCTAGCATTTTTTAAACTACGGTATGTAAGCATACCTAAGAGAAAGCCAGTTGGTATAATCATTGTTGTAAGATGTTGGTTATTAGATTATCGATTTCTGTAGTACCCAGTCGATTCAAGTGGAAATGTGTACATAAGGAACAAGTTACACGGCGACAAAGTTTATCATAACTTATTGGAACATGCCAGCAAGTCGACCACTCGTAGGAATGTTAGCGACTTGCCCACTTTAACGTCGTTTTCAGATTAGACGTGGTCGATGAAGTCTGGTCACATACTTTTAAGGGCTCATATCCTCTGTAAAGGTAGAAAAATAAGAATTTAAGGAATTTTTCGGACCTAAGTTTGAACAATTTGTTGATTTCACCTTACAATTTAACATTGGAATATTATATAAAATATATTAATACAATTTAATACTAATATTGTAAGCATCATCTTTAAAAATGGAGTGCATTTTTGAAGCTAGTATTAATAGATAATTTTGTGTTTTTTTTAATATCAATGGTCAGAATTTTAATTAAATGGTAAGTATTTATTTCAAAATATCGGTATACGCCCGTCAATTTTAATGTTGAATGTAGAATATTGTTTCAGCAAGTAATAATATTCAAAAATCAGCTGTGACAAAAATTAATGATTATTTTAATGACATGGCTATAATTCCTTATGCTTATTTAAATACTTTCAAATTGATTATTTTAATACTTACCAATAACCATTTTTTACTTGCTGCTGAAATTAAATAATTACTACTTTTTTAATAAAATACTTGCTGTTTTTGTATATATAATATACTTACCTTAATATATATATATATATTATAGTTGTTTAATATATTATTATCTCAAAAGCCAGTTGATTTTTAGAATGAGGGAATAAAATAGCATAATAATTACGTATATAGATCAAAGTCTATAGATTATACAGACTAAACTTTTAAGATCTAAGACATTCAGCTTGCATAAAAAGTAATTTTTAAATCAACTTTATTTTTCAATACATCATGTTTGCAGGTCGAAAAAGTTTGGAAAAATCTGAACTGCATACATCATCTCCATATGCTGATTGACGGTATATTCTACAGTACAACAAACGTCAAATGCCTTTCAAAGTGTTGATACGACAGTCCCAGGAAGAGCTTCCCTGGAGATTCCTCGAGCGAAGCGGAGTGCACTCCAGTATACCTGATTCCAATTTTGACACTACCTATTATTTATATATTTTTTTCTGATCAATATATGCATGTACAATAAGCTTTTTCTTTTATTTAACGAATAATTTACAAAATTTGAGAATGTGACACTGTAACATTGACTATACATAATTTAAAAACACCTCAGATAAATTATTAGTAAGTTCAAGTACCCACGGTATAACTAAAATTTGGAGTGATCTGACCGTCGGTTCGTAATAAGGACACCTAATTGATATCTTAACTTAAAAACACAAAAACTGATATTCAATATTAACGCAATTCGATAAGCTTTCATGTAAAAACTACTAGTTAATTTCGTCGTAATTGAGTAGGATACGTGTAGTTTAATTGTTAAAGCACGTTGGCGCGAATTCAGTGGTTACAGGTTCAAGTCCCGTCGGGCTACATATTTTTTCAAAAATATTTTTTATAGTAAGTGTTTATTATATATATATATATATTTTTTAAAGTTAATAAGTTTTTTAAGTATGCATGTTTTATAAATTATATTTATAATAATCTCCTATATATTATTATCCTAAGAGATTTTGGAAAAAACACCAACAGCTCATTTAGGCGACATTTTATTGTTATTTTTACATCTTCACTTCGAAATGTGCGCTACCGATTCATCTACCGATTGAATTGAACACATTTCAGAAATTTTCCATGATTTTACATGTACGTGACGTTTATATACGATATTTTCTTACACACCGTATGCAATCGCCATATTTACTGTTTACGGCTCACAGAATGACGTCTTCGTCGCTTAAAACCTTCTAATCCTTTATTTGACAAACGGATTCGACTATTTTTATTCAAATATCGTAATGTAGGCATTGGCGTACTTTTTTCCGGTGAAAAAACCATAATTTGGTACAATTCACTACGTAAATAAAAATTTGACAGGCGCGTCCGCTACTGTCCGACATATCATAGATAACGTGATATTCCAAATTTGATTTTTTTAAATACTTCTTTGTGGCTGTTCACACACTATTTTTTTTATTGAATAATTACCTAGGCTACTAATTTCCATAGATCACGATATAGTTGCCATTGCAAACAATGAAAGAAATTAATACAAATTGTTATAGTTATTAAAATGTGTGATATTGCATAATATCTACCTATTTTTATCGTCCCTATCATCATCATATCCTATCCACTGCTGGATGAAGGCCTCCTCAGCCTTATTCTACTCCTTACTTACACATGAATTGTTATATTTATCAAAATCAGTGATATTATATTATTACCTACCTATCTATATATAATGCCATTATTATCACGAGCCTCAATAAATTCACTACTGGGTGAAGGCCTCTCTATGTTGATTGTATTTTTGACAGTATTGAATTTCTAATGTTATTTATCTACATTATTCATATCGTCATCATAATCATCAACCAGGATCAATCCACTGCTGGATGAAGGGTTCCGCAACCTGATTCTACTACTATCGGTTTAACGAATTTGTGATATTATACCTATTTCTATCATTCTTATATCATCGACCTGAACCAATCCACTGCTGGATAATGGCCTCATTAGCCCGGTTCTACTCCTTTCTGTAATATGAATTGCTGTATTTATCAAAATAATTCATATTCTTATCAGCATTTTTCTATTCCTCTCAGATATAATATGTACTGCTTCATTATTTGTCTCGATATGAATATCCCGCACCGGGAAACTATATTGTTTAAGGTTAATTTTCAATTCAAATTTTGATTTTTTAAATATTATTCTATGGCTGCAAGCATTTATTTTTTATTGACAATGAAACAAAATAATGTTTAAATTTATTTTTTAACTGCTAATCTTCTTCTATTATCTCAATGGGACCCAAAGGAGATTAATATCACATTATATTGGATCGCTATTTATGATAATCACATAATATATTGCTTTATATTCGAATGATTGAGGCGTATAATTATTTATCATATTTAACTGCACATACCTACACATATATTGTATTAAAATTAAAATGTCAGTGGTAGCAATCGGCGATTCTGCTAGGCATAGGGCGGTGTTAGACGATATCGTGAAGGCCAGACTTCTGAATAGACTACGCATACGAGTCCAAATTTATATTGGCAGTGACAATTTGCAAATCGTAAAAATGACAAATCAGCGAAATGTCAAACTGTCTGACGTGAATAAAAAACCCATCCCGAAGGGAAAACTATGGCGCCATCTATGCATATTTCACAATTATATTAAAATCCAACATCGCCAAGCCGTCTGCAAGACCTAGCGAGACAGACTGGCGACCGCCAGCTGGCTCAGCTAGTATATTATTATTTCTGTAACAACTAAATCCATAAGTTTCATTATCGGTTAATGTGTTTGTATTTTAAATATTATTAAACATATATTTTTTTCCGACCATGTCCGATCCTAATAGGATCATATGGGCCTCCACAGAGTAGAGGTTTGTATTAACAGATTATGTTTTTTACGAGAAATGGATGTCAGCCACTTGCTCAACCTATTAGGTCCTGATTCACCCCTGACCCTGACTCACACACAAATTGAAAAACAATATATTGTATACTTGCCAGACCCAGGATTCGAACCTGAAACCCATGGCGTGACAGTCCAACGCTTAAGCCGCGCGGCCAGCGTGGGTGTTGAAAAAAAAACATATATTATACACTATCAAATATTATTTTCAACAATTAAAAAAACTTAAAGCAAAGCCGTTTTGTTAGCGACATAGATACTATGGACGACGAAGGGGGGAGTATAATATTATTGTAATATAAGTAGCAAAAAATACGCGAGATACAATTTAAAAGAATGTGGACATCACCACATGTCAGAAAAGGTAAAAATCTTTGAAGAACAGAAGACTCCCATAAGCTTCAAAATCATACCTCGGCAAAAAATATAGGTAATAGTCGTTTGAAGAATTATCGATTGAGCTCAAGATTTAAAATGGCAATCTAAAATAAGAATGACTAAAGATGTCTGGTAGATTATTTGCTCATTAAATAGTTTTCATCGTAGCATATATCAAACTATACTGTATCTATAATCTACGGCAACTGTTTGGCATGCATTACACATAGAGTTATTCAAATAGGTATACGAAATAAAGTTTCTTCGCGAATTTTCGACAACTCCAACGTAGTAAAGTAAATGTTAAAATTGTACTTCTAATCGGCGGACTAACTTTAAAATACGCTGCATATGAGACGTAAAGTCGAAAACTTAGCTCTTACATAACGCTAACATTTAAAAAAGAAGTTAAAATCACTAAAATATAAATTTACTAAGACTTTACTAACTTTTTTAATATTACTAAATTTAAAATACGGGGCGCTAATAAAGATAAAGAATCTTCTTTCAGGTAAGTATAGCTTTATATAATTTTTCTATAATAATCAATAATAATGCAGGTTTTATTTTTATCTAAGTCTCATTCATTTATGTATAAAATATAGACTACTTACTTATGTGAGAGTTTTAATGAAAATTAGTGTTCCCAAATGTTTGTTTTTTATCTACATTGCAATGTATTTAGACTCGATCTGTATATTAGATGGTTTTCTTCTACATCTTCGGTCGATTCATTTTGAAAATCAGATATTGTTCCTCTGCAATTTTCAACTAATACTCCTGATCCGCCTAAGAGAAGCTGCTTGCCAAGGTCCGTCCACACACGGGGCCGATTGGCCACGCTGACTTGATATCAACCAAGGCCAACTTTGAGCCATATGAAAAATTTGCTGCTTCATATGGAGGATAGAATAATTTTCAATCCCTCCTTAGCTTCATTACTTTCAACTACTGACCCCTCTATTTCGGCAGAGTTTCAGTACACAGGTACAGAGGACACAAAGAGGAGCAAGTTAAGATTCTTTTTATTTTCTGAAACTCAATCTTTAATCCCATTCGCTGCGGACCTTTTAATTAATATATAATTAAAATAATAAATTACAAGAAACTGTGGCACTAAAATCTTTTCATTTTGACACGTTTATAGGGTCATGAAAGGCGGCCATGCACAAACCGCGGCTGCATATACATGGCGGGTGGGGATGGGGCAACTCAAATCATGATATTAAAAAAGTCGTCACACAATATTACTAACCCACTTATCTGGCGCTCAAGTGAGTAGACGAAGTAGCCTCTCATCACGCTGAGAGTGAAAAGGCGATTGTCGCACCTGGCTCGGCCACGTGCTGCGGATGACTCAAGATAATTTTAACCTGGTTTTCCATATCTTTAAGCCAACTTAATTTTATCTTTTAACATCGTCTACAGAGTGTTGTTATGGTAGGGAGAAAAGGTGGGAATGTAGGAATGGTGGGAATTGTGACAATTGATCAGATTGTGACGTAAGGAAAAGAGGAGTGGATTGGAGTTGGATAGGGAGGGAATTGGATGGGACGTACGTAGGCAGGTGCGCCTGGGTACGGAGAAGTGGATATGGGATATGGGATATGGAATGGGATAGGAGCGCGGAGAGCATGAGACTTGGGGAAGATGCAGGGTCGTGGGTGGTTAGACAATACCTCTAAGACCTCAGTTACCTGTCCGGTTACTTCACTCATTCGTGGATGTTCCTGTATTAATAAAAGGCATAATTATGAAATTAATAGATATCTCGGATTTGAGCGCCACTCTATTAAATGCATAGAGACAATATTGATGAAAGGTAATTTAAATAAAAAGCGTGTAAAGAAATTTCAACAGATGTATAATTAATATATATAAAATTTACTTGCGGGCGACAGTGTATAAAAGTGTATAATTAATGAAATGACTAACGCAATAATATATTTAGGCAATTCTAGAATAAAAATCAAATGCTAGTTCGGTGGACCGTAACGTAAAGAAATTAACAATATATACCAAAAACACAAATGCTCTTCAGCCTCTTCGCTGTCCTTGATTCCTTCCAGGACGGAATCGAGGAGTGCGTCTTCAAACGTGTCGGGTCCATGGGGTTCCTTCGATCTCCTGACCTGTGGGGGGGGCGTTCTTTGGTTGGCCATTATCAACGTCAGGAAATCGAAGCCATGGGCCCCGGTTCCATTGGCTCGGAACTTAAGAGAGACGCCTGCTTCTTTCGAACGATGAACACTGAGAGACTCGCTCCAGCTCCGCCTTCATGTTAAAAGCCCGCTCTTTTGTTTAGCGCCAGAAATGGTTTTACCAACCGCGTACAAACTATCCCGTGCGCAGGCGTGATCCTGCCGATCTTTTGCGTAGTGTTGCCATCATAAAAAATAGTGTGTCATGTTATAAAATAACATGACAGTGTTTACGGTAAAACTACGGGATGTTGGCATGACCCGGGAAGAAACAATAAGACTGGCGAATAACAAGGATTCTTGGAGGTAACTTTCAGAGTCCATAAGCTCCACCTTAGGAGACTACATTGACAAAGGAGAATAAAATTACATATGTAAACTTGGTGATCATTCTGAGGGCGTTTTAAATAAAACAGTCGTCAATATTAATAATAAAAAAATATATTTAAATCACTTCATTTCATAACTATAATAATTGTTATAAGATATTATAGATACGAGACATGAATCAATTATTAAGTTATAACTGACAAAATTCCTACAGTAATATTATGTTATATTGCTAAATATTATTGTAAGAAACATGTTTATATCAATAAATAAGAGATACCTACCTTTAGAATAAGTACTACAATATATAGACTCAGTCAAAATATATTATTATCTAAATTTAAGAACCATATAAATTATCACAATAATATTATGCAACATATCTATGTATAATAATTACATGATTTCATAAAAAATGTTTTTAAATCAATAAATAAGATTTTTAGAATTAAATATTTTATAGTAGGTATAAACTACGAATTGTAACGTTCACATTATAAAACCTATTATATATATATATATATATACTATAAATTTTATTATATTTCTGCTGAACACCCAGTTGTAAAAATAATATACTAAATATTTTCACGATGATCTCTGTCCGTAGGAACAACCCAAGTAACAATAAATCCTTGTTCAGTATTCAATATTTATATGTTATACATATTGTGGTCAATGTAATCCATATTTCTAAGATATGACAAATACCTGATTTATAATAATTGTCAATTAATTGAATCCAATAAACTATTTTAATAAGACAAACTTATAATTTATTTCTTATATTCATCAATGACATTGTCAATGTTATAAATGGAATCCAGTTTTTACTCTTTATTAAATTATATGCGTCAATTCACAGTGAATTAGATTGTCACATATTACAAAATAATCTCAACTCAATTGAAATTTGGGCGAAAAAAAATAAACTCGAATTTAATACTGATAAATGTGTGTGTATTAGCTTTTCGAAATCAAGATCTCCAATTATTTTCAACTACAATATGTCAAATAGATTACTGAACCGTCAATCAGAAATTAAAGACCTTGGCATATTGTTTGACTCACGTTTATCATTTCGCTCGCACATCACTTCTACGGCATTGCGTGCGAGCAAGCTTCTAGGATTCGTCATGAGACAAGCCAAGTCATTCAAGAATCCAACTGTTTTACGTACACTCTATTTGTCGTTAGTACGGAGTATTCTTGAGTATGGCTCCATCATCTGGAGTCCTTATGAAGTTTCCTATAAGCTTGTTTTAGAGCGTGTTCAGAAAAAATTTCTTCGTCATCTCTATTTTAAAGTTTATAATTATTTTCCTTTTGACACCTTCTCAAACGAGTATTTTCCGACTAACTTTCTTCAAGGCATGCTCGCCTTTCATTCTCTTGAAGCTCGTAGGTCACTTCTGCTCTTAAAGCATTTTTCCCTGCTCTCACGTGGTATCATTTTCAATCCCGATATTCTAGAAAATTTAAATTTTTACACACCCGTCAATTACATGCGTGGTCGCAGCCATGACCTATTTTGGGTTAAAGCTGTTTCCTCATGTCAGGCTCACCAGGCACCAATAGCGAGGGCTGTGCGGTTGGTCAATGCACTCCCTAGAAATGTAGATATTTTTGGCGATCCATTATATATTCTGTTTTTTTAATTCTATTTTATTGTTTAATTTGTACTTTTTGAATCATTGTTGTTTTCTTAAATTTTATTTCTTTTGTATAAAACTATTTTTGCTTTCTTTTTTTCCTCCACTATGTTTTTTCTGATTTTCCTAACTGATTACTTGTAATTTTTATTCTAAATGTCATGTTGTGAACGTCCTGAATTAATAATTTGTTATGTACTCAACGTGTCTTTTTCAAATAAATAAATAAATAAATAATTTACTATAGCGGCATGACTTCGAAAATAGACCCATAGATGGCGCGGCCCATTGACGGGACACCGTAAGCGATATGTAGACAGATTAGGATTTAACTCTATTTTAACTCCGTAATTGACAACTCTCACAGTTTTACAGCTTATTCTGATTAGCATGACCCTTTTAATCATACAGGTCCACTATTTTGAGACTAAGCACCTTGCAGTATTGATTATATTTGTTTCTAGTAATAAGTGTGGTATCTAGTTGTCAAATGTGATACCTACCTGAACTGAACTAATCCTTTGGTAAATTTATCTGGTTATTTGGTCGAGCGAGTTATCTTATCTTGTTAATCTGTTTTTGTATACCGTTTGAAGTATTCTCTGTTATTGTTGATTAATCTCTGTGAAGTCTGTATAAATACTAAAACCGGAAGTGTTTATATATTATATATATATACATATATATAAGTGGCGACCAACGTGGGCCCAAAGTATTATAAATATATAAAACCATCCTATATTGCTAATTTTGATTATTATAGCAGCCTGGTTAAACCGTGTTTTAACATAATAAAGTACCACGTTTACGTTAATTTAATCAATACAATAAGTAAATTATTTACCATGACTCTTAAATATTATGGTATGGCAAAAAATGTATTTCAATAAAACGCATGTATACCTATTACTAATGGTATGCCTAGATTAATTACAGATTAATGTTCGGTTAGAAGGAACAAGAAATATGCAAATATAGCACAAGATCCGCGGTGTTCATTTAGACTTGATGAATAAATTCCTATCTCTGTGAGTATGCAAATTTAAACATTTCAAACGTATGTTTTATTTACTATTGCGTTAATTATCGCAAGCACCATTATGCGAAAGCTTTTATACTAAAGGCCTCGGAAATTTGTTTGTAACAACCGTACCCATTGAGTATACTATCATCATCATCAGCTGTGATCGATTCACTGCTGGAGAAGACCTCGTCTATCTCCTTCCACTATTCTTAGTCCCTAGTTCTTTTCAGTGCTCTTTGGGTACTACTGTATGATGGATTTTTTGACTTACGTGTCCATTTTATTGCATCTTCATTCATCACATCACATACATATTCTTATTCGCTGCATTTCCCACAATGTCTATAATCTATAAATACCGTTTTTTTTATTCCAGACCAATTATGGATTATAGGCAAATATCCTTGAGGAGAACAGACCAAATTGAGAACGATAGTGCAATAGAAAGTTCATAGGCACCAAAAAAAATAAAAAGAAGAACAATCAACAATATTGTAATTACCAATTATGGATCAATTTTGATGGTCTCCCAAGATCGTAGAATCCAGCTGGTTTGACAAATATGCAGACGTGTCAATTGTGAGAAATCTGATACAAATTTTATATTAATAATATGTGTATTAGCTGAGTGAAGTGTATAATCACATTGTATTCCTGATTTTGTCATACCATCATATTTTTAGCTCTTCATATTTTATGTACCTATATTCTTATATATTTGTGACACCCCGGAAGTCCGGGTAGGGAGGGGAGTCGGGGCCGCACGGCCGATCCGACCTCAGAGCTCGACTCTCCGGTCAACCGGGCGTCAATGAGGCCCTCGTAGCGTGCCGTCGGCAGAACGCGCGAGCCACACGGCCAGCTTCCACCCTTCGACTAGCTCAGAATAGTTCAAGGCGGTCAATAGTAGCTGGTTTTTAGTCCGGTAGAGCACGTTCAGTGTACGGTAGGTCTTGACAGTTGGGGGTAAATGCAGGATTGACGGGATGGAAAAATGATGAACGCACGTTGTTCGTAGCACAAATCGTTGCCGAAAGTTTTATTATTAATTAGGGTTCACAACAACAAAAGTTACATACACAACACAATGATACACATTAATAATTTCGCCACAGCCCTAAATTTGTTATTAATGAGCGCCGCAGACTGTGGCAATTAAAAAATAAGGATCTAATCCTTCCACGTACGTATCACGCGAACTCTCAAATTATTTTTTTCAATCGGCGAAAACCCTAAGAATGGTACGCGAGGACACACAGTCCTTCCTATCCAACGGCCTCGGTGGTACTTTTCTTCTCTCTTTTTCGACCCCTCGTATCCTTAGATGGATTAGGCGCGAATCACGCACCTCTCTGATTGGCCGGTCAGATCAGCCTAAGAAATTTTATTCGTCAGTTTTAGGAATTCCCCAAAAGCGCGTCTCGCGGTTACCGGGCGTTTCTTTACCTGCCCTTCTCGAGGTATATTAAAAAAAAAAAAAAAAAAAAAAAAAACCCGCTTTCTTTTGCCTTAATAACAACCCAAGGCTTTACCTGAGTATGGTTAAAAAATTTTGTAAAATTTAAATTTAAATTCCCGCGCTGTGTCCTCATTACATTTTTAGTTAATTAATATGAGCACCTTATGCATAAAACGGCGATGGAAGGATTTTGGCGGAATATGAGAAACATGAATGTGGCATCCATAACTTCGCTCGAACCTTACCCTTAAGGGGTTCTCCACTCACGTATAAACGTGGAGGTATCAAGCGGCCCCATTCAGATTCGAGCGAAGTGCCCATTCTGTTTCCCGCCATCGTCCTTCCATCCTCGCTCGTATTACCGCAACATAGCGGTGTGCTCCTTGCCCCATTTACTTTATTGACGGTGACATGACCAAACTCAATAAGTTTACATATAACGGGCCCTTCTTAGGGTCAGTTTACAATTATGTTCTCGCAAGTAATTCATTACAATTCAATAAAGGCATCAGGGCGTCGCCATGACCTTCGTATAAGAAATTTACATTACAAGACCGGACGTCATTGTCCGCCTCCGTATCCTGCTTGAAGAGCTTATTAATTAATCATATTAATAACAATCGTCCTCCATTACAAAATGAATTTTTAAACAATGCCTTGCGCTACATTTCGCACACGCCATGAGTCTCCATGACGCAGCTACATTCGCGACTTCTATTTTTGGCTTACAACTTTTTTGGTTATAAACAAGCACTCTCAGTACTCATACACGGTTATCCTGGGTTCTTGACATTTGGTCGCACACCCAACCGTTTACCATTACTCTGGGTTTACCAACGAGACTATCCCCCACCGTTCGTATCCCGAGGGAGGGTCGACAGACGCCCCTAGCTGAGGCGAGTGGTTCAGACAGACCTTTGCGTGGTCGATCCCTCGCCCACATGCTCAGAGCGTGAACATCGCCCCCCCATCGTTCAACCACCAGCAGAGTATACCTCGCTGCAGCGCCCCCGCGGTGGACAGTGATAACCAGCCTCAGTATATCCTGTCACCTAAGTAGCGGTTACAAAAAAACACAATCTTACAAGGTGGAATCTGGCATTAACGACATCGTTACAGGCCCATCACCTTCAGTTCGCTACCAATTACGCACACCGGTATTCTTACGCGGTGAAGCTACATTCACGAGCCCTGGATTATTTTTTGGACAGACATAATCCCAAAGCAACATTTATTACACATTACAATAAAAGAAAAAGAAAACAATTTAACAGCAATCAACTTTTCATTGGAACTTTTCATTCCTGCCTCACTACGCTAGTAACAACATATTTTTAAATTACAACAGAAATTCAAGACAAAACTAGGATGAAAACCACAATTACAATCATTAAACAAAGTATAAAACTTTAAAAACTCGTCCCTCTGCCATGAGGTGACCCTGATGCAAGCCTTCTACCTACGTTTCGAACCGCAAGAAGAAGGCGAGTAACTGAAGTACCCACATCGCTAGGTTGCGAGCGATTGCGCCAATGACGTTTTCGACTCGTATGGCGGCAGTCCGTGCTATTTTAGTTTCTACCTGTTTATTCATACGCACCGTTTTAGGTCGCGTACGTCTACGGTGGCTATCTCTAACCGATTTCCGTGGTCTGAAACCCCCTCGATTTATATCCTTCTTGGTGAAGGCCCCCCATTGCACCTTTATATAAATACCTTGAATTCCTACCTATAAGAGTAGATTCCGCACCACCCGTATCCACTCTTCTTCGAAAGAGTAGATGGTGGAGCATCGCCCGTCTTAACTCCGCTGAAAGCCTATCTGCATCGCCTACTTCCATACTACACTACTGCACTACTTTGCTACTTCACCCCCCCACTACTTATTTTGAAAAAAAATTAAAATGAAATTAGATTTTCTGATAATTCGGGTAGACACAACGACGCCATTCTGTCTCGCGGCTAAGCGAATGAATGCTGATGTGTCGCTCTTTCTGACACGGCTGAAAGCCCATTGTTATCTATCACGTTCGCTAAGTTTTCACAACAATGTTTCGGATTCACGTCCACTAGCTCTTAAAGATTCATCCTCACTCAGCGATATACAATTCACGAGAGGGTTGTGGCATTCCGACCTTGCATGTCAAATTACTAGAATATCCGGCCACCGATCGATAAGGGACCCTCAACACATAATAAAAATACACCTCAATACTGCCCTCCGCCAGTCGTATCTCGATGAGGAGTCGACAGGCGGCCCCTGCGGTGGTGAGAGGGTCTGTGCCGACAGAGGTTTACCAACGGACTCTCACACAAGGGTGAGAGGGTCTTACCGAAGGCGTACGACCCGGCCTCCCACACACTCGCCGGAGTGACGAATGGCGCCCCTCAATCAATCACTCCCGACAGAAGACAAAACCAAGGTGCCACAATAAAAAAAACAAATTAAGCTTCGGCTCGCTACCCATTCATGCACGGCGGAATGACTCGGCCGGCACTACCCTTCGCGATCTAGGCTTCCTCTCGACACACGCGTCACGTCAAGTCTCCCGCTCACGATCGGTACCATTACCTAGATGCAAGTTACTTCCACAGTGGGCTCTCGCAAGATGGCGCGCGTAGCTAAGACTCATCTCGTCGACTCGCGGCAGCTCATCCTAACACTTCTATTACCACCTAACGAACGCGCACACTAAAAATCGTACCCTATATTCATCACCCGTATCTACATGCGTCCTTTCTGACACGGCTGAAGGCCTTTCGTTATCTACCACACGCGATAAGTTATCACAGTGATGCTGCGGATTCACGTCCGTTAGACCTCAAAAATCTGCCCTCATCACACGACACCAACTCACGGGACAGTTGTGGGGGACACACCACCCATTACTAGAATATCCGGCCGCGATCGACTATTGACTCGTGACACAAAGAAAAATACAAATAAAATACAAACACAATTACGGCGTATCTGGTGCGAACAGATTCGTTACACACCGACGCCCGCCGCATCACTACTCTATCGCGCACACTGGCACACGTGCTCAGTGTCACTACATTCGTGAGCCCGCCTTAATCCTGACAGAGAGCCGACAGATGCCCCCTCGATCAATCGCCGATCGAGAGACATGGTCCAAACTCAACGAGCCAACCAACCAGCCGATGACGCCATCATCTAGTCAACCGCCCCGTAAGAAGATGCGCGTAGCTAAAACCTATTCCATCGGTCCACGGCAGTCCATCCCAATACCTCCATTCCTCCTTAACAAACGTTCCTCGCTAACGACCGTCACTACTTCACATTGCATTCATATACGTTCATACATGAGCCGTCAGTAGGTAAATTAAACTAGGCAAAATTTATGGGATAAAATTAACAAAATGTGCTTACAAAGCAAAAATTCAAAATTTAAAATAAGTATTCAAGGTTATCACATTTAGCACACTATCCCTCCGTACTAAATACGCAATACAGAGTCATCAACCTGGCCAAGGTAGATTTATAAATGATAATTAAGATTCATTTTCAACATTTTTCATCTCATCTTAATTGAGTGAATAAGGTCATTCATATTTAATTATTCTATTTTATTCCGTCATGTTCGACAACATAGGTTAATGCAGTACCCAACTGCGGCATATACTGTAGTTAAATTATAGGTCTAACAACAAAATGACACATCAATAAGACATACACGGCAATGATAATAATACCCAAGCATTACAATACGAAAATAAACAATATGAAATATGAATTAAAATTAAAGTGTTATATTGGCCTGGTCGTTCCTCTGTAGGGGGTCTCTTTCCTCGTCATCTTCTCCAGTTAGGGCCTGACAGGCGCTAACCGGCTGTGTGGCGGTCTGGCACCGCGTCGTCCGCGCCGCGATGGCGCATCACGCCTCTCCACGGACATTTCGTGGCCAGCATCCCTCTTGGTCCGCGCCGTCTTCTCGCAGATACACTGCACGGTACAACACTCAATAACTTCCATCAAGTCCGTATCGCAGTTATCCAACGTTAAGTTATAAATAAATTTAGTATTTATAATTTATTATTATTGTCGTTGATCCTTATTTGCACGCACTGACAATTGTTAGTATTGCAAAATTAACAGAAAAAATATAAACTTGAAAAAATATGTCCAAATGTCAAACTGACAGATGACAGCTGTCAAAAGCGACAAATAACAACACTCACAGCCGATCCAAGATGGCGGATGTCAACAGACTCAGCAGTTTCAAGATGGCGGACTATCACAACACCACAAACGCCAAAGTGACAGTTGACAACCCTCGCAGCTGATTCAAGATGGCGGATGTCAACAGGCTCAGCCGCCCCAAGATGGCGGACGATCACAACACCACAAATGTCAAAGTAACAGTTGACAACCCTCACAGCTGATTCAAGATGGCGGATGTCAACGGGTTCAGCCGTCCCAAGATGGCGGACGATCTCAACACCACAAACGACAAAATGACAAATGCCAACCGCAACAACTGTCCTCGCAATCGCAGAAATCATCATCAAAACCCACATCTCCGGACACTATCACCGAACCTGAAGCCAAAAAACCAAAATCCAAGAACCACCAACCAGCCCCTCGGCATGCTGACAACGACGTTTCTTCATCGTCTTCCGGCAGCGAATACGAGGAAACTGGGGAATACACTGCCGTCGACACGGACTTATATGAATCCGTCTATCAAGACGTGTCCACCTATATGAATGAAGTAATTGCGGCCTTCCGCGGCAAGCAAGCAGGAGCCAAGGAACGCATCAATAACGCCCTATTGAGCCTCTCAGAAGCACAAGGCAGGCAGAACATGACCATGGCAAAACTAGAAAAAAAGACCATTGCCCAAGAAGCCAATATTAAACACCTAGAGGGGCTACTAAAGGACAGGACAATTGGCCTCAATATGCAAAAGAAGGCTATCAAAGACCTGCACACGCAAACCAAAACCCTTAAGACGCTTCATTCACCAAAACCAACAGCATCGGCAAACTTCCACACCACCATCGCCGCAACGATGCCAGCGCCCACATCGTGGGCCACAGCCCTCGGCAGAAGAAGCCGCCCTCCCACTGCAACCTCCACAATACTCGCTCCACCTCCGGCCACCGTCAACAGCCATTTCCCGTCCCTGCCTTTAGCCCCCAGACCGGGCGTCCTATTTTTCCCGACCGGCTCTGGGGAAAAAACATCGGAAGCCACAAAGGACCTCCTGAAGAAGGCATTTGACCCCAGATCAATCGGGGTCCAAATTACAGGGATCCGAAACGTGAGAAACGGAGGAATTATTGTTCATCACCGCTCCGAAGTCGAGGCCACGGCCCTCGTTAAGGCCATGGAGACCTCGGAGGCTGCCCTAAGAGCTGAGCTCGCCGGGAAAAAACAGCCTCGGGTTATTATTTTTAATCTCCCTTCAACCCTTACAGAACCCCAGCTCCGGGAAGCCATCTACACCTCCACCAAGGAGCAGACTGGTCTGCCGGAATCGGCGTACAGGGATATTCGACTCAGCCACAAAGCTGGCCCGAAGACCGGCAGATGTCACTTCGTGGTTTTCGTCCCTGGTGCAATTTGGTCTGCCCTTTTGGTGGAGGACAGGCTGTATATGGGATGGGAATCCTTCCCATTGAAGGACTTTGTGGGGGTAGTGAAGTGCAACATGTGCCACCTTTACGGCCATATGGCAAAGGGATGCAATTCAAAGACTCCCACATGCAGCCACTGCACTGCTTCCGGCCACGATCGCGCAGACTGCCCTCACAAGGAGATCCCACCCAAGTGCGTAGCCTGCTACAAGCACAAACAGCCGCATGACCATCCCACCAATAGCCTCGAATGCCCTGCAAGACTCCACGCCGAGTTGCGCGAAAGGGCTATGGTGGACTACACTGCCGCTCGATGATCACCTTCGCCCAGTTGAACGTGAACTTGAGCGACGCCGGCTCTGCGGAGTTGATTGAGGTTATGCAGGCCGCCGGCATGTCGCTGGCGCTGGTGCAGGAACCGTACCACTGGGGTTCTGAAAAGGGCCCCAGGCTCGCTGAAAAGGGACTTAGGTGCGCGGGCCTCGTTATCAGCGCCAGTTGTACAGAGCCAAAGGCCTGTATATACGCTCTTGACCCTCGCCTTGGCGTGCTGTCGCTCTCGCATCTGTCGACTGAGCTGGTCGCGTGTGCAGACATCAGCTTACCCGGAGGAGGCAGCGTGGTGGTTATTTCCGCCTATTTCAGCTTTAAGAGTACAAAGGAACACGTGGTATCGCTGCTTGACGGCATCCTCCGCGCAGTTGCTGGCAGGGATGTCATCATCTGTGCGGACGCCAACTCGCAGTCCCCCCTCTGGGCGCCCGTGGATCTCCCCTTGTGCGACGCGGACGTCATCGAGGAGCTGGTGCACCAGCACAACCTGGTCGTCCTCAACGATCCGAATAGCATGCCGACTTTCACGTCGCATGCAAACTCCGGAAGCACTCACATCGACATCACTCTTGCCACTGAGTCCGTCGCGAGACGTATCAGGGGCTGGAGGGTCCATGCGAGCGCCTCCATGAGTGATCATCGGTTGATCACTTTTGAGCTGGCCGCTGACTCCTCGCACGATGGCGTCTCTGACGTATCCCCTTCCCCGCCCACGCGTTTCAGAACGCGTGACGGGAATTGGGAAAAGTTTGAAAAGGCGCTCTCCAAAAAGCTTGATAGGACTTCGAGATACCGTTTTCCGGACCTGCACTCGGCCGCTTCACGACTGACTGCAGATATCACCGGAGCAGCCGAAGCTTCACTCGGACGCTGCAAGCCCAAGCCACCCAGCCAGTCGCCGTGGTGGACGCAGCAAGTTTCGAACCTGCGCGACTTTTTCAGGAAAGCACGCAAGGTCCATCAACGTGCGCGCCGACTCAAGCAACCACCTGCCTCTATTGATCTTCTTGCATCCATGGCTAAGTCCGCCCGATACGACTACAAGAAAGCAATTACTCAAGCCAAGAAGGACTACTGGAGGAACTTCGTCACCATCGAGGGGGGTTCGGACCCTTGGGGTCCTCCATACCGTGCATTAAAGCTTGGTCTCAGACAGACGAGCCTCTTGTGCGGTATCGAGAAACCGGGTGGCGGATACACCAGTACCGAGTCTGAAACGGCTGCGGTCCTGCTCGAGGCACTCATCCCCCTGGATGACGAGTCCAGAGACGATGCCACCATAAGTATGGTCCGCTTTGAGGCTTCTCTTCCTATCGACACCAACCATTCATCGTTGCCCTCTGAACAGGAGATCAATCGCATCATTAGAACGTTGATTGTTGGCAAGGCCCCAGGCCCGGATTGCATTGACAATATACTTGTCAAACGCACATGGGCCATCGCCGCGCCAGAAATTACCAAACTTTTCAGTGACTGCATCAAGAGCGGCACGTTCCCCGACTGCTGGAAGCGGGGCTTACTGAAGGTAATCCCCAAAGCCGGCGGTCGAGAACCGTCAAGCCCCAAAGCCTACCGTCCTCTAACACTCTTGCCGGCTCTCGGTAAGGTGCTGGAGAAACTTCTGTGCTACAGGATTGAAGCCCACCTGGAAGAGCATGCGCCGCTTTCTGAAAAGCAATTTGGATTCAGAAGAGGCAAATCAACGACAGACGCCATAAGAAACGTGATTGCCATCGCTGAAAATTCTCGCCGTAAATACGTCCTAGGAGTTTTCCTGGACATTGCAGGTGCGTTTGATAGTGCATCCTGGCCTCTTATACTTCAAAAGCTTCGGCTCAAGAGACTACCAGGAAATTTGTTCGCGTCGATTCAGAGTTATTTCACGAATAGATCGATCGAGTTTCGTGTTGGTTCTACCACAATAGAGAGGCGCACCAGCATGGGCTGCCCCCAGGGCTCTGTCCTCGGGCCCCTCCTCTGGAACGTGCTCTTCGACGATCTCCTTAGGATCCCGCTTCCAACCGATTGCACTGTCATCGCCTACGCTGACGATGCGCTGCTGTTGGTGGAGGCCGACAGCAGGGCGAAGATTGAGAGTGCCGTCGGCGAAGCCTTAAAGTCAATTGAGGCGTGGGGTAAAGTAAGCAGACTATCTTTCGCACCTTCCAAGACAGAAGCCATTGTCCTGAAAGGACCGGGACGACTAAACTGTAAGCGGCCACCCACAGTCCGCTTCGGTGATACGAGAGTGAAAGTGTCAAAGATCGTCACCTACCTGGGCGTCCAAATGGACACTATGTTAAATTTCCATCACCATGCCTTTACCCAAGTCTATAAGGCTGGGAGGGCCTTCCAGAGGGTGGGCCGTATGGCTGGTGATGGATGGGGCTTAAAAGTAAGGGCGCTTAAGATTGCCTATGGCGCCATTTATATGGGGATTGCCGCCTACGCTGCTAGTGCGTGGTGCTTGCGTATCCCGAAAAGTGTCAAACTTAGAAGCACTCTTTTAAGCGGACAGCGCAGCGCGCTGCTTTCCATAACCAAGGCCTACCGAACAACTTCTACGGCCGCGCTCCTGGTCCTGGCCGGCATTCTCCCACTAGATCTGCACATACAGGTCAGCGGCGCGTCAACGATGCTCTTCAAAGGCGAGGAGGCCGTTGTTGGTGACTTTCACCTAGCCCCGCCTCCTCGGCTTGTTGCTGAAAAAGTAACCTCGTTGAAGCGGACAATACGTCTCATGACGCTTGACGCGGCGTGGAAGACCTGGCAGCGACGGTGGGATGAATCAACCAAGGGCCGGCACACATATATGTTTTTTCCAAATATTAAATGGCGATTGGAGATAACCAAATATCTGACTCCTGACCATCACACCAGTCAATTTGTGACTGGACACGGTGGGTTCGCTGGCAAGTTCTTTGAGCTTGGACTTGTAAGCCGTCCGACATGTCCATGCGGAGGGGAGATTCAGGATGCCAACCACATCCTCTGGGAATGTCTTAGAATGTGCTCCGAACGGGAGGAGATGCTCAGGTCAGTCCAACCAGCTGTTGGGCCCATCGGGCCGTCCGACTTGGTTGCTACTAAGGCCAATTATCTTGCATTTAAAAAATTTGCGGCGTCTTACTGCGGGCGTGAAGATCTCTTCACATAATTTTTGCTGTCCGTATGATTAGCTTCATTATTTTGTTTTATATACACTAGAATCATTTTTATTTTGATAATTTCCCTGTGCTCTTCTCTCCCCGGCACTTTGCATTAGAAAGTAACTTTAAACTCAGTCAGAGCTCACTCTGAGCGTAGCAACCTTAGTCCTGGGTATCTCCTCCTAGGGCATTCCCGGTCTAAAACTTAACTAGATGCTTCACATCGCCAATGTAGGGTCACGTGATACGCCCGATTAAGACCGGGTGTGGTGCGTGGCGGGTTTTGGTTTGGAGGGATTAACTTCAATGTCCTCGCAATATCACAAATGTCAAAATGTCACTGTCCACGTCAACTGTCAAACGCTTTAAGCACACTAAATTTATTACACTGAATTTAGCACTGACTCTATTTCCTAAGTCGTGGATCCGGTGAAGCTCCTTCAGTTCTTCACTGCCCTATTTCTGACAGATGCTTGCCAACATGACAAGAACTGTCACAGCCCCACGTTGGGCGCCAAACTTGACACCCCGGAAGTCCGGGTAGGGAGGGGAGTCGGGGCCGCACGGCCGATCCGACCTCAGAGCTCGACTCTCCGGTCAACCGGGCGTCAATGAGGCCCTCGTAGCGTGCCGTCGGCAGAACGCGCGAGCCACACGGCCAGCTTCCACCCTTCGACTAGCTCAGAATAGTTCAAGGCGGTCAATAGTAGCTGGTTTTTAGTCCGGTAGAGCACGTTCAGTGTACGGTAGGTCTTGACAGTTGGGGGTAAATGCAGGATTGACGGGATGGAAAAATGATGAACGCACGTTGTTCGTAGCACAAATCGTTGCCGAAAGTTTTATTATTAATTAGGGTTCACAACAACAAAAGTTACATACACAACACAATGATACACATTAATAATTTCGCCACAGCCCTAAATTTGTTATTAATGAGCGCCGCAGACTGTGGCAATTAAAAAATAAGGATCTAATCCTTCCACGTACGTATCACGCGAACTCTCAAATTATTTTTTTCAATCGGCGAAAACCCTAAGAATGGTACGCGAGGACACACAGTCCTTCCTATCCAACGGCATCGGTGGTACTTTTCTTCTCCCTTTTTCGACCCCTCGTATCCTTAGATGGATTAGGCGTGAATCACGCACCTCTCTGATTGGCCGGTCAGATCAGCCTAAGAAATTTTATTCGTCAGTTTTAGGAATTCCCCAAAAGCGCGTCTCGCGGTTACCGGGCGTTTCTTTACCTGCCCTTCTCGAGGTATATTAAAAAAAAAAAAAAAAAAAAAACCCGCTTTCTCTTGCCTTAATAACAACCCAAGGCTTTACCTGAGTATGGTTAAAAAATTTTGTAAAATTTAAATTTAAATTCCCGCGCTGTGTCCTCATTACATTTTTAGTTAATTAATATGAGCACCTTATGCATAAAACGGCGATGGAAGGATTTTGGCGGAATATGAGAAACATGAATGTGGCATCCATAACTTCGCTCGAACCTTACCCTTAAGGGGTTCTCCACTCACGTATAAACGTGGAGGTATCATTTGTATATACAATAATATATATAAATATACTACAAATACTCCAAAATTTTCCAAGATAAAAGGATGTTTCCATACTCAGTTGTCCAATCAAGAGATAGGCGTTACTAATTTCTAAATACATTCATTAAAGTGAACGGCGGAATGTAGGGATCGATGAAAAGATTTTCGGCCCACGTGCTCGTCGTAGGTCGAAATTGAGTTTTTATTGTATTTTCAAACCATGATCCTGGACACTTCTTAAACGTTGTAGATAATCTATTTATATAATTTTGAAGCCTTATTATCCATTATAGATATTTTAAACATTTGATGACTGCATAAAGTATTTTTATTACATAAAATAGTATTCTTTTAAACATCTCGCTCTAATGTTTCAGAATATAGTCATATTTCGGTACATAACTGTGCAGTGGTGTTAAGATTTTTTACATTTATTAATTTTTAAACGCATTTATAAAACCATTAGTATAATTTATTACGAGATAATTTTTGTAAAATATTCACGATAAAAAATTATATTGATAATCTCTGTGATCCCAAATTTGACAAGAATTAGGGATTTTATTATTCAAAAAATCGGCAAGATTAACACATTTGAAGATGATTATAAAGATACTTATTGTAAGCTATGTCTTTGACCATTAAAGTGTGATAAACATCTTATGAATAATGATTGCTTTATAATAATTATTGACCTAAGAATAAGGTAGTGTTTTTTTGAAATACGCCATTTCTTTTGTCATTCCCCAGTGGTTAAGCTACAACATACGGCCGTAGCCATAAATTGAAAAACTATAATTAAAGTAGGGAGTAAAATTATGTTAACGCACATGTTTAAAATAACTATAGGATAATAAGGCTTCAAAATTATATAAATAGATTATCTACAATGTTTATGGAGTGTCCAGGATCATGGTTTGAAAATACAATAAAAACTCAATTTTGACCTTCGACGAGCATGTCCTCCCTTAATACTGATGGTGATGAAATCGAAAATCTTACATTCATCAGATCCTACATAATATGTATTTATTTCTAAATTGAGCGTACATTAGCTCGTTGATTTATGTATGTATGCATTTCTATTGATTTTCCTTTCATTCCCAAGATTCGATAATTTTGAACTACACACTATTTTTATTTTTTCAAAGAGGGATAAACTATTCTACGACTGTGCCAATGGCATGGTAAAATGAGTTTTCAATCGATCCGTGATTTGGTCTTTGGTTTTATTGAAGAAACAGCAAGTATTTTATTAAAATTGTGCCAATGATTTAATTTAATAAACAGCAAGTAAAAAATAATTAATGGTAAATATTAAAATAATCAATATGAAAGTATTAAAAATAATCATAGGGAATAAATTCTTAATGGTAAGTATAAATATCAGTATGTCAGAATAAAATATAATTTAGACAGTTGTTTTTGCAGAAATAACTTATTTAGCAGCTTTCGTTTCATGTTAAATTTAGTAAGATAGTATTCCTCTTGTCTGGCTCTCTATAACAGATTGTGCCTTGGCTGTTACTACTAGAATAGTATTTGTTTATTTCTCCTATCTATTACCTATCCCATTCCAGTCCAAATTTTGTTTGATGTTTCCATAGAATTACGTAAATAGTGTAATATAATCATTTTCTCCGTATTTGTAATGAAATCTTCATTAAATTATTAAATTCCTTAATTGTCCCGTCGTTCGTTCAATCGTGGTTCAATAATACCCTTGAAAACTAATCCTACTATCAATTATATTTAATCCAATTAATTGTATATTAGTACTTTCACGCAACTGAAAATTTTTTACATTTTATAAAAATAGTCATACATGTAATATTATAATAAATTGAAATACTTAATAAATTCCTTTGTGTTTTATTTTAAATAAGTAAGTTTTGTTTTTAGTTTGATTACTATATTTTTTTAAAGATGTAAAAAAAAGTGTTTCAGTTGACACAAATATCATACTATTGTCTACTGAGATTCATTTGTAAAATATCAATAGATTTTTTTTTGAAAAATTAGACAATGCATAGTTTAAAATTTTGAGAGATTTTTCATAGGATCTCCGTAATATTTATAATAGAATATATTTTTGATGAATTATTATTTTAATCTTTTATTTAAGTTTAAAGATCATACGAGTGGGCTTATTCGCCTTTCCTGTATGAAATGTTCTTCTAGCTGCTTTGCGACTTCTTAGTTAGTCTTCTATTGATAACTATAATCATAAATAGTTTGCTCGAACCGAATATTCATGAATGTTGCGAGCGAGCATAATATAAACTAAAATACTTTAAATGCGAGGATGGTAACCGTAAAACGCTGTGCGCCCCTTTGAATGTTTTTACTTCTCATACTATCAAATGTGTGCTTTATTTATTAGCCAATGTCATTTAAAAAAATAATATTTTTTCACAACTGATTTTTGTATATCATTACTTGTTGAACCAATATTTTACATTCATTATTAAAACTGGCTGGCGTATACCAATACTTTCAAATAAATACTTACTATTTAATTAAAATTCTGACCATTGATATGAGAATTATCTATTAATACCTGTTTCAAAAATGCACGCCCATTAATATTACCTCTAGAACCTATATCAATTGTCAGAATGCGATCCTCATGTTTTGCACACGAAAATGTTATGGTCGCCTGGTCTATACTGAGAAATTGTCTCAGTAAAGTTCTTTCTTGCTAAAAATAAACATCGAGACTATTTTATGTTTTCAGTGTCTCTTGTTAATGTGAAATTTTGGTGCGTGGGTTACGCCATTAAGAACGGTTTTAAAAACAAACTAAGGAAGCATTTAAATGCAAATGATTATTATTCTTCAGCCTTAAATGTATTGAAAAACTCTGACAATTATGTAAGCATTACCAGAACCCGAAAGCCATCTGAAAAGATTTTTTTTTTAATATTCTTAGATATTTTAAAATACAAAAGAATAATAATTATTTTTTTATTTTTATTTTAATATTTATTTTTCCGACTTGTATGGCGGCAGGGTGTATACAGCAATATAGAAATATCCGCAGAAATAAACCCATAGTCAACAGTATAAAATTACACTATAATGCGCCGGCTAGTTGACAGCGACTTGCTTGCGCGGTATAGTTTGTGCAAAAAATTAAAAAACACTTTTCGGTTTGCACGAGCTACAATTTTCCCATCCATACACACGGTCTTCTCGATACAAACCGGTGTGCGCACACAAGCTCTTGGTAAACCATGAGCGTCTAGCCGGCGCTTGAAGACATAGGTATCACCAGAGTGGCACCTGTCACAGATAAATCCATACTAGTGTTCCAATTCATACCATCAACTTGCTGGATGGTTCGAAAGTATACCTACAGGACGCAAATCTCAATGCTTAGCTTAGAGCATGGGATTTCTCTGAACTCACATGAAAGAAAGGGATTCAACAAAATTAATAATCTTTTTTCTGGAAAAAAAACAATAAAAATCTCTAACTATCCTATAATAAAATATCAAAGTAGATACGTAAACGTATAATAATGAATAGGTGTTAATATTCGAATTGATTTATACTTTGATATTTGAATAATTTATTTGGCGGTCCGGGTTTCGTCTTTTGGCATCATTGGGCACTATTCACACTCACACAATGGTAAATATGTATACAACTGAGACGATATATATTTTTAAATTACCGTTTAATATACCAAATGAATGTATTGGATATATTATTTTATTCAATGTTAAATAAATCTATTAAATTTTAATCTAATATTATAATATATTAAAATTAAGTTAAGTCCTAGTTATAAGACCACCAGAAATCGGTTCCGGCCTAATTTTTGAAGTAGAGGCATTTTAGTACATTATATACAACTTTTACTAATATTATGATAATAATATGTTTTACTAATAAATTAATTACGAGACTAATACTAACTGTTTGATTTAAGTAAAGAAATATACATGTTTACTCCGAAAATTTAATTAAAATTATGATTTATTTTATATGCCGCTGACATAAATATTCATCAACTTTATGTCAGTTTCACTAACGTATATTATATGAAGCTACTCGCTGCATTTGATAATATTACTTGCATATACATTTCTCTTCATTTTCCAATTTCCAGGTGAATTTCAGCCTGCAATATAAACTGCTGCATAGCGTCCAGGAAAATCACACGAAAAATCGGAATGTGAAAGCCATTTATCAACTCTGGAATTATGTAGAAGAGCAAAACTTAGCCGGAAGCGAGGTTTCTTGGCTGGGATACTACCGGAGACGAAGAAGGACGACTTTCGCCGAAGTGCGAACCGAACGATCTGGGAAAACCCGTCTGCACAGTGGTCGTGTCTATAATTTACGACCCATGAATGCACCTATTGGTGTGTGAAGAGGTGGAAATTAGACACTAAACATATCCATTCTAAAAAAAATGTTAGAATAGAGTCGTAATATTTAGTTTATATGAAAACTATGAGTCGGAATATTTAACTATAATATGAAGCAAGTATTTTGTTTGATATAAGTTATCTGGCATTTAAACTGAAGCATATTTTCTTTTAAATTAATATCAAATACCTACAAGTACTTTAAAACTAAAAAAATCTGAGATCATGACCGTCAGCAATGAATTAAAGTAAGTACTTATTATTGGTAAATTATTGATTCAAACAACAAAATCAGATTCTCAAAATTAATGCAATTTGTAAAATAAAAAATCACATCTATGAATATTAGCTTATTTCGAATCAATTAAATTGGACGCAGGCTCATAAGTAAAGCAAATTGACGCGAATCCGATGGATCCGGGAGCGATTCCTACCAGATGTAATTTTTTTTTTCTAATGGTGATATATCTTAGGTGTTTTCAAATTATGTAGGTATGTAAAACTACACTTTTTTTATTCAATAAATAATACAATAGATTTAACAATATAGTATCGTTTATTGAAAATACGTTCTTTAGAAAACAAGAAAATAGTTTAAAAAATATTGGCAATTGCAAGTGCGTTATAACTAAAAATTAGAGAGATCCTCACACCGTATAATACTAACCAAAGATAGTGCATATTATTAATATGTTGATTTAAAAATCACAAAGATATTCGAGTATAATAACGGTATTTTAAATAAAACCGAACATATATGTCATTATAAAGATTTGGCGTGATTGGTTATTGCATCGATAGCTTAATAATACGATAAAGCATACAGTCTGTATTGTATAGTTGTGGTTTCAAGTACCATTGGGTACAAATATTTTTCCAACATTTTAATAATGTTTTTTTTATTAAATAATAAAAATGATTGTTAGCATACCATGGTGCTGAGTTTAATTATGCTTACAAAAATGCGCTGCATTCAAAATGTTAAAGAAATGCAGCTAAATGTCATACAAAATGTGACATTCATACATTTTATTCTTTACTTTTTTGTGACAGCCGAGAATTTATTACAGTCAGAATAAAACACAGCAATTTCGTACGTTTATTTGGCGAGGAGAATAAATTCTAACTTTATGTTTTATCGTTGTTTCAATTTAATATTTCTACCAGACTAGATCAAATCTGAAACGAAGTGTGAATTTGCATATTTATTTTTAAAAAAATTTGCTTCTATCAAATCGAAAAGCTTAAAATGATAAATAACATTTTTAATAAGAGAAATGCCAAAACGTACTAACCAATTAAATAATTATAATACATCATTTAGAACCTCAGAAACATATAATTTTGTAACAATTGTTTTTTTTCTGCATTTACAGCTTTATTTCAATTTCCGATAACCAATTCGATGTCCTATTATAACTAAATTCAGTAAACCAAATATAGCGATATATAACTTTACTGTTTTCAACATTCTGTAAATGAAGTCTTATATATAAAAAAAAAACATTATTGATAAATTATTTCTTTTATTCAACAACATTCGCAGGATTTGACGAGAAAAAATCTTTGAAAATATGTCGCCCGACATCGATAAATCCGTATCCACTGGATTCGCGCCATTTTTTTCAGGCACCGTATTTTTTTCAATAATTTATTTTTCTATATTAGGTGTTTTCAAAATTATATATTATGTTCAATTCATTATTGCTATTTCAAAAAAATGTATATTTATTTGTATTTTTGTGTTTGAAGGGGTACAAGTTAGGAAAAAATATTCAAGTTTGATACGTCCTTATGAAAACAATAACAACAGTATTTTTACACACATTAGTTTAAATTATACAGTGTCAAACAATTTAGCAAATAAAATAGTTTCCATGCAGAGCATTTGGAATAATATGTGATAATTTGAAAACTGCTACTAAATCATTATTTACTTAAAATGTCACTTTTACTACCTCAATCATCATCTGTTAAATTGTAAAATATTATGTGGGAGTCAACAACACCAGGCCGTGTCAGCAAACGCTCCGTGATTACAACAACGCGATAATCAGCACATTCTGCAAGTGTGGCATACGCCAGTGATAGTCGACAACCGCAAGCATTGTCAGCCATTTAGCAGCGGTGGCAGCAATGCAACAGTCGTCATATTACCCAATAGTGACCTAAATCAATAGTAGTTTGTCACAAATGATCGAATATTTATTTTTAAAAAATAGCCCCAGTTGATGGGATATAGCACTTTACCAACACGCCTCGGATGGTGGTACATACTATCAGAACGTTTCGGACTCACCGCGCGTTGCTTTCCACAGCTAACTTCAATTATTAAACATTGTACTCATTTATCCGTAAATAAACGCTCTCTTTAATTCATTCGAACAACCTCCCACCAGTCTTTTACCTCTTAACCTTGTCAATTCCAAAAATATATTATTCGATAAATAAAATTTTAAAAATCTGTGTGAGTACTTATGTACGCGCGTTAGAAGTTATACTTATTTGGCGTAACAAAGCAAAAACAAAACTTGTGATAAACTAGATTCTTCGACTAGCTCTTAATTATCTTGTTAAATTACACACTCAGCAAAAAGAACCGCTTATTGGAACACCGTTGGTTTATTTCTATACACTTATTATATATTACTAAATTATATAATTATTTATCGTTGTTTTTATTTTTAAAGTAACAACTGCCACTATGACGGTTAATAGTTTGTTTACATAAGGAATTGCAAATGCCCGACAATAATAAATTCGCTGCCTAGCAACGGAACAATTCTAAACTATATACTGTATAATCGTCGCGATTGCAGTATAATTCTGTGGCGTAATGGTTGTGCGTTCGGCTGATAACCGAACAATCGTTGGTTCGAATCCAATCGGGTGTGTTTTTTTGTGTGAAAAAATAAATCATGTGTTACATGTCACACGCCAAAAATACACTCTGTTCTGATTTTCCAAACGCGTCTAAAGAAGTATAACTTCAATAATTTCATTAAAAAAATATGTTCTTTTTTTTGAAAATGGTTGAAGATACACTTTCTTTAAAACCGTGTTCTGTTTAGTTCTACTTGCATATACCTAGTACAGGTAAGGACCTACATTACATACGACGTACCACTATATAAAAACATGTTCTCTCTCCCACGCAATCACCTGCAGCGTGTAACTCAGAACTGGCTTTAAACTGATTAAGTTTTCCCTGCGGCTTGTTATACTTAGCAACAAACTTCTGGCGAAGAAGTCGGACCGACGTTGGCCCTCGGCGTCGATACAACCCGTCGAAGGAGCTTAGCGACATAACTGGGTGACGTACATTGAACTTTCTTACTGCTGCCCGAGACTTGAATTCAATGTATCAATTTAATAAGTTATATGCAGTTTGGTGAAAGCTTGGTGAACTTCAATATAGTCGTTTCCGCCAAAGGGTTTCGATTAAGTTTCGAAAAAGGCCACACAACATTAATCCTAATTAATATTTTGTATCAAACCCTGTTTTGTAAATTGACTAAGTGTGTTTTTTACAAAAACATTTTAAAAAAATAATTGGTTTTAATGTATATTTATTTATTTACATACACAAAACGAGTCTAGGACGATTCAGCGCCGGAACAACTGAGCGCTAAGCAATCAAATCGAAAATAAATAAACATTCATGAATTATAAATATTTTTTTAAATATATATTTAATACCTGTAAATTATTATTTAATACATATACAATAATTTAAATATCCAAAATTAAATATTGATTTAGTGGTGTGTATGTTTAAGTTCCAACGAGAAAAGAGTTAATAAAGCGTCAGGCATAATAATTCGCAATCCGCAATATAAAAAAATTATTATGTTAAGAGCAAAGTGAATTAAAACTACTACGTAGTACCTAGGTATAAATATATTAAAATTCCTCGTCTACTTTCTATATCAAATCGTAACGTATATTTATTACATTCGACAGTGCGGCGTCCACTTGTCCCAGTGCCCAAAAAACTACATGATATTACTTACGGCAAGACGACGTACATATATTTTATATTAAAACTAACTAATATCAGCATTACATCATATTAGATAATCATATGGGCCATAACGTGGAGGTTGTATTAACAGATTTTTATTTTTACTAAAAATGGATGTTAGCCACGTCTTGCTCAATCTATATCGTATATACTCTGAGTCCAAATATATTAAAAACTAACATACGTATATGAGTATTATAATATAATAAAAATACACATATATAAAATATTTACATAAATGAATACATTTTGAGAACTAAATTATTTTTTTTTTAAACATAAACATTACGAATCATTTATCATATATATATTAAATAATATAGTACTATAACATTTACTAAGATACATAATGTAGAACGTCTTCGATTATGATTTTACGATATCTACGTGACTGTATCTTAAAGTAGTATATAATATTCTGTATTTGCCGTTAGCTATTCGCAGCGTTGCAATCGCGGAATTGATCAAACGACGAATGTTCATCTCGATAGAAGTAACTCTACGCAAACACGCGAGAACTTCTGATTGGTTTCTTTCGCGTTGTGACTATTGTAAATAATTATTCTCCATTATAGTAATAACCCCAAATAGTTTTACATTATAGGTTGATATAAAAAATATAACAGATATATTATTGTCCATATTAATATCGAATAGTATAAATAATATTCTACGACATAACGAGACATTCCATTCTAGATTATTTATGTTCTTTATTTAAATTATAATCAAATCTTGTTTGACATATTTTCATAATATTATTACTAGCTGTTCGGTACTACCACCTGTGGGAGGAAATTTGGTGTGCTCTAGCTTTAAAATTTTTAATAGAATTAAATTATTATTTTTTTTCGAAAATACGAGGGTGGGTCAATAATTCCTTAGAAAAAAGCATTAAAACAGGTTTTATTTTTGTATTTTTTTTTTATTTCTCAACATAATTTCCTTGGAGCTCAATACACTTGGTTAGACGTTTCTCAATTTTTTTTAAACCGTCAGAAAAATAAGTTTTCGGAAGGTCCTCAAAATAAGCATTTGTCCGATCGATGACTTCTTCATTTGAAAAAAAACGTTGTCCACTTTTTTAAGTTTGGGAAAAGGAAAAAGTCACTGGGGGCTAAATCTGGCGAATACGGTGGGTGGTCGACCAATTCGAACTTCAATTATTCAATTTTAGCCATTGATCGTAAACATGTGTGAACACGGGCATTGTCCTGATGAAAGAGGATTTTTTTCCTGTTTAAATGAGGCCGTTTTTCTTCAATTTTGTTTTTTAGCTGGTCCAATAAAGATGCATAATAATCCCCTGTTATTGTTTTTCCTTTTTCCAAATAGTCAACGAAAATAATTTCACGTGCATCCCAAAATACAGTAGCCATAACCTTACCAGCTGATTTTACGGCATTCGCCTTCTTTGGACATGGTTTGCCTTCGCAATCCACTGCTTTGACTGTTCTTTCGTCTCGGGAGTATAGTGGTGTATCCATGTTTCATCTACAGTCACAAAGCGACGAAAAAATTCATCCGGATTGCGTTGCATGAGCGACAACAGGGCTTTAGAGGCCACCACCCTACTGCGTTTATTGTCGACTGTGAGCAAACGCGGCACCCATCTTGCAGAAATATTTTTCATGCCCAATTTGTCATGTAAAATAGAAATGACGCTACCTTTTGAGATCCCTGTAACCTCAATTATCTTACTCAACTTTAATCTTCGGTCACTTAACACCATATCGTGGATTTTATTGATCATTTCTGGTGTAGTCACCTCTACAGGACGTCCTGAGCGTGGTTCATCCTTTGTTGATGTACGACCACGTTTAAATTCATTTAACCAGTTATAAATAGTTGCAAGTGAAGGAGCAGATATGCCGTGAACTAAATCCAACTCATTTTTTATTTCCTTTGCTGTTAACCCTTTTATATTAAAATGTTTAATAACAACTCTAAACTCAATTTTCTCCATTTTCCATTTTTCCATTTTCCACAAGCAAATTTTTTTTTTAATGTACGAGAAACACACAACAACCCGACCAATCTGATTGAAACTTCGCAGCATACTGAATCGGTAGTGCCGCTGCATGAAAACAAACCGCTTGCAGTACTAGTCGCGCCACCTGTCGGCTTTTCTAAGGACTTATTGACCCACCCTCGTAGTATTTCTAAATTTTCATATCTGATGTGACAAAAAGATATTTTTATTTATATAATATATATCACAAAATATCCCTTATGATTTAAATATAGATTATGGTTGGTACCTATCCATTTCATTCTTTATCTAGAAAGACATTCTTTTCCTTAACACCTTACTCATTTTATTTGATATCTTGACGAAATAATGTATTTTTTAGCATGATTAAAAATAAATTAACCTATACTATTTTATGTTAATTTGTAAACCAGTTTATAAACAATGATATATAAATATCAAAAATGTAAGCAATAATTAGAATTTAAATTCAAATTCTATCAAGTACTCTCAGTCGGTACTGTAAATGTTCTAATTTATGTTTGAATCAAAATTCATCTAATTTGAAATTGGCCGTAAGTTTTTATATAATCCCCAAAATTTCCTATCAACCAACTCATAAATTTTCCAATAACAGCAAAACGAACATGTGGCAATATTTGAATTTCTCATTTAGAATATTCTGATCTACCTACTTTGAGATCCGTGTCATCATATTCGAGTACATATATATTACAGCAAACATAGTTTAAATGTAATAAACGAGTAGAAGTTATGATAATATTTTCATATATACGTCGCACACAAAATATTTTTAGCTTAGATTTACAAGTATTGTCCACCAAAGTCCTTGAAGAAACTAGATAAGCAGGAAAGTGGATTATATTACTAGCATAGAACTAATCTAAAAAGTATACTAATAGAACTAAGGTTTTAATTAACTGCCAAAAATTACTTTGTATTGCAGATCCATTATTTTGTAGGAAACTTTACATCGTTATCGTCAGTATTGATTGGCATTTAATTGTGGATTACTTTTATCCATTAAAATTATCAATTAATATTCTACAGCAAAATAAATTATAACTTACTATCACAAGTATTGGTTTTTTATGTTACCGTGTATTTATATCAAGTATTTAAAATGAAAAAAATAATAAAAACAATATATTTCTCATATTTTTTCATATTATATATTTTTAATAAATAATAATTTAATGAATAATTTCGTTTTTGAAATTGCATGGATCTCATAAATAAATGTGAACGCAGTACAGCACAGACTCACTCTCACACACACATATGTGACTGCTAAATGTATGCTCAATCAATAATAAGCTATATCTCTCTGACGCACGTAAATTTGCATGCGAAAGAGTTTGCGTCTTTGTTGCGCGATCTCATAAATAGAACACCCACGTCGCATCCCTCTCACGCACGGTGCACTTAATTTTGTAATCATGTATATTATGTATTTCGCTATAAATATTGTCATAATATATCGCTTTGCTTATCATATGAAAAATATAATTATTTTTAGTTAAATAGTATTTTCAGCGCATCAACATTTTTTTTTCTAGTACAATAAGAACACTAACTTACCGAATTTACCAAAACAAAGTGTTTCAATTAATTCTTATAAAAATTATTCGGTTTACGGGCATATTTATTATTTTCTATGTGTATTGTTATTTTAATGGCTTTCATAAAATTATCCCAATAATAAATAATACTCGTACGATAGCATTGTAACGAATTTAAATAATATATGTTAAGTAAAATTTTATTACGTATTTTTGAATGATACTATATTTCCTTTCATTTTACCCACTTACTTTTTGCGGATCGTATTTCCATTTATATATTTTTTTCTATTTTGCTGTAGTACAATATAATGTAACATTTGATAGGCCTAATAAGCGGTGGAAAAAAATCCTTGGGGACTTTCCCCGACCTTTTGCGATTTTCATTGTGGCATTATTACCGGTTTTTATTGGCCGATGTATTTTTTACGATTTTCTAAATATTAATTTTGCGGGGGAAATGACTTTTATTGGTTCTTGTGTTTCACAATAGATTTCCAATAATCTACCAAGGGTATTCGAGCGATACCCTATACATTAGGGCAAATATGATTTTGTATTTGAAAGCTTTTCTTTTCTATACTTACTAAAATACAATATTATTATACGGTAAAGTGAAACATACTTTCATAATAATAAATGAAACTAAATATCAACATGCAAATGTATTCCAGAGTATTTGGGCTGTAACTAAAGGAATTACAATTACTAATTGTAGTAGGTTGGTATACATTTGGTAATAGAAAATAATGGTCTATATTTTTTTTTTTTTTTTTTATTAAGCTCTGAAGTCTCAATTGAGTCTTATTTAGCTTTACTTTTTAACATACACTATATATACACATTATTACAATAATTTCTCATACAGTTATTACAATACAAATTTACGGTAGAGGAAGAAGAAAAAAAAAGAGAAAAAGAAAAGAAGTTTAGACTTGTAGGCCACACTCACTCAGAAACATTTGGACACACTGGAACGCCTTGATATTCGGCCGAGCCAAAAATATCGTGAGATCCAGTGGCAATTGGTAGTTTTGTTTACTTAAATCTTTAAGAAGCCGCTGTCTCTGGGTGTCATACAAAGAACATTGCCAAACTACGTGGTTAACATCTTCAGTCTGACTTCCGCACCGGCACCCAGGGTCATTTATTATACCCAAGCGAGCCAGGGATGAGGCAAGATTATAATGGTCTGCTCTGCAGCGATTGATTGTGACGATTGTTTCTCTATTTAGCATTTTATTGGTATACCATGGTTTGGTTTCAGGATTGTAATAACTTTGAAAGTACTTTTTCCCTTTTGTTAGACCTTGTTCTTTTAATAAACTATCTGTTTCAGTTTTGGCTATTTTCTTGAATGTTTCAAAAACGTCTGTATACGGTATGGGGAGTTTATCACTGCTCCTCTCAAAAGTTGCTGTTTTTGCAAGGCTATCTGCGTTCTCGTTCCCCAGAATTCCAACGTGTGAAGGAATCCAGTAGAATGTAATTTTGCTGTTATTTGAAGTTGTTTGTATAAATTTGTTAGACCTTTTTTTAATCTCAAGTATATATAAATTGGTTTTTACGCCAAATTTTGGAAAAAGTAGACATTGGAGAGCACTGAGTGAGTCCGTAAAAATGATTATATTTTTGTTGACGTGTTTGAGCGCTATGTCAAGTGCATCATTCAAAGCAATACATTCCGCAGTAAATACAGATGCATTTTGATTAATGCTTCTTTTTATTTGAATATCCAATTCCGGACAAATACATGCAGTTTCAACTGAAGGGGAATCTTGAACTTTACTGCCATCTGTATAAATTGCACACAAACCACCCCGAGAAATGATATTGTTTATTTCTAAATTTGGATTATTGGAACTTTTAAGACTGTGGCCTAGCTCAGTATTTATGTCAATAGAAGTAAATGTTGTTTTGTATTCATGGCAGTACGGTGTATAGTTATTTTGAATATTTATCTGCCCACTAATGTCCATTATATTTTCGATACAACAGCGTAAGACCCTTTTTATTTTTCTTTTGTGCTTTTTCTTTTTAAAAAGATTATAACTATTGCGAATTTTATCATACGTTTGTGAACCGCTATTTGATAGTGTTTTACTCAAGTAGCAATTACACAGAAATTTTGTACGCTCTAAAATAAGGGTGAGCTTAGACTCAGCAAGCAAAATATTTTTTGGCGTACTAATGCGATAACCTAGTGCAGCTCTCACAGCTGTATATTGTATTCCTTCTATTTTGTCAATTAGATCTTTACGAGTAGGAAAGTACACAAAGCTAGCATAGTCAATTACGGAGCGAACGAAGCTCTTGTACAATAATATCAATGTTTCCGAGTTGGAGCCCCACCAAGTGCCACACAAGAATTTGATTATATTTAGTGCACGATTGCATTTCTTTTGAATTTGGTTAATTTGAGGAATAAAAGTCATTTTATGATCAAAAATAACGCCTAGAAAGCGGACGGTCTCAGAAGATTTGATTGTGCAGTTATCAATTTTGATGCCGATTTTCCCAGGCTCAATGTTTTTTTTATTGAAGTGAATCAATACCGTTTTTTGCGGAGAAAGTTCCAGGCCTAAGTTATGAAGTTCTTTTTTAATTATATTGACCGAGTTTTCTATAGTGTCTCGACCTAATTCGACAGGTGTGATACTTGTATAAATTCCAATATCATCTGCAAATTGCGAAATTTCTACACATTTCGGTATATTCTCTGTGATCCCAGATACATATATTGCATACAAGAGCGGGCTAAGCACCCCTCCTTGAGGTACTCCTTTGTAAACAATTCTGTAATCTTCTCTAAGTACATCAGCATGGATATATCTTTCGTGAGAACTAAATTTAATGAATTTGATTATTTTTTCTGAACAACCAATCGAAGCTAGTTTTGTCAGTAATATATCGCTATTTACATTATCAAAAGCACCACATACGTCAAGAAACGCGGCTAGTACATCATTTTGGTTTAACATAGCTTCATCTACGTATAGCGTTAAATTAAGTAAGTTATCAATACATGATCTACCTTTTCTGAATCCTGTTTGGCTATTAGGTAATATATTATGATATTCCACCCACCATTGCAGCCTGTATTTTATAAGGGTTTCAAACAGTTTGCTTAGGCAGGAACATAAAGATATTGGTCGCACGCTTTTCCCATCTGTTTTGTTAATAAAATGAACAAATGATTCTTTCCATTTGGATGGATAGTCATTTGAATTAAACATTTCATTAAATATATCTAACAGAATTAGTTTGTATTTAACGGGGATTTTTTGTAGTATATCGTAATCTATGCCGTCCATACCAGGGGCTGCCTTTGGATTAGCTGAGTTTAGAGCTGTGTTAAACTCAATGAGGTTAAAAGTGCAATCAAAAAAAATATTTTCACCGCATATCGGCTCCCAATTTGGGTCAGTGGGAGCCCAAGGTGGACATATCTTATTTAAAGCGATTTTGATTTTTTCTTCGGTTTGTAAATTGTCTGTCACATGCGTAGGGTTAACTTTAATCCAATTGTTTTTTAAAATTTTACATTTGTTCCAAACGAATCCAGAGTCAGTCCTGTGATCGATACTAGAAGCAAAATTTTTAAAATTTATTCTTTTTTTGGATCTAAATGTTTTTATTGCTGTCGAACAAGCTTTTTTATAGTTAATTAAATCCTGTAATTCCAGAGTGTGTTCCCATTTTTTATATGCAGCTTTTCTTAACCTTTTAATTTTATAACACTCAGCATCCCACCAGGATGCTGGATTGCTGTATTTATTTGATTTAGATTTTTTTTTTGAGGGAGTGCTAGTTTTTATAGATTCAGATAAGATACTTGTAAATGTATCATATTTTTGGCTTGCAGTCATCTGCTTATAGCTATCTGAAATAAATTCCGGGTACGAATTTTCTAAAATATGCGTGACTTGAGGCCAGTCAGTTTTAAGGGACTTGAGTTTGAATGTTTTTTTTTTGTAATAGTATTTTTCTATATTTACGTTAATTGATATAGGGAAGTGATCTGAGCCTACTGTCTCATTACTAACCTGAACATCTATTTTGTCAGCTACATTTAATGTAGAGAGAACAAGATCAATATTAGATTTTTTGTTTCTATGCAGATCTATCCGTGTATGTGAATTGATGTTATGAATCATTAAGTCATGTTGTGTAATACTGTCAAGAAATCTTACCCCGTTCGTGTTTGTTTCAGTGCAGTTCCATATACTGTTATGGGCGTTAAAATCACCCATTAATATACAGTGATTATTTTTGTTCACATTTTCAACAATTGTGTTCCATTGCACCTGAGAGAGTGTAAGACCTGGAGTTCTATAGCATATTATGATATCTAAAGATGGATTAATATTATTGATTTTAATGCCACATATTTCTACCGAAATATCGGGCGATTTAATATTTTTAATTTCAGCGAAGGCAATATTTTTCCGGACCAAAATTACGATCCCTCCTCCTTTAGAGTGAGTTCTATCTCTTCTATATGTCACGAAACCTGGAATATTGAATGGCGACGACGGGTCGAGCCTTGCCTTGCCTTGCCGAACAGCTTGGTCCTCTATGGAGCTTAAGTCTTTGCTTGAAGTTGTGAAGTGTTGGTTTAGTAAACGTTTTTTTATTCTAGTTATCCGGCTTTTTAGGCTACGTTCTTCTAGGTGTCCATATATTTCCGTGAGCATTCTTTCAAGGGCAGGGATATCTGTTGTGAAGTCGTTGGCAATTTTCGCAATATTTTTATTTCCGTGTGTCTTTTGCAGGAAATCCAGTAGCGTTTCATATGTTAATGGAAAAGATAGGTGATTTTTTAGGATATGTTCCTTTGCTGGTAGCATATGCTCGACTAATTCACTATTAGTCGTTACCTGTTGCTTATATTTTTTTAGTTTTTGCCGAGGTGAACGTACTGACCTCGCCGTATCCATGGTTGGGCTTTCTTTTTCATCCGACATACTTCCTGATGGGGTTGTATTCTCCAGAAGTCTTTTTACTGCATTCGGTGGAGCCATTTTACTGGTTTCAGTGTTCAATTTCTTTGCCGGGTTGTTTTCTTGCGGTAATAGTTTTTCTTTTGTTAATTCATGTACAGTGACACTTGGAGCTTGGTGAGAAGGAGCAGCTACCTGGGACTCGGCATTTTTGCAAAATTTCGCCAAGTGTCCTTCGCTCTTGCACACGAAGCATGTTAATTTTTCCGCTGAGAAATAGATCCAGTAAGCAGTACTGTCATATGTGACTTGCATGCTTTCGGGCATTTTAAGTACATCATCAGGAGCTAAATAAACTTGCCTCCGAAAGCTTAAGATATGGGAGTAACCAGGCTCACTAATTCCTGCCTTTATATAAGTGATTTGGGAGGTCGGCTTGATGTCGAGTTCCTCCAGTTTGTTTTCAATTACGTGGTTTGGGATTATCGGACAAACGTTGGAAATGATGATGCGTTTCGATTTCGTTATAAGTGGCCGAATTAGAAGTACATTAGTTCCGATATTAATTTTTGTTTTATTATCTGTCAGTTTGTCCACGATTTCTTGCGTGCTTAAGTAAATACATACTCGACTGTGTGATATTCGCGACACATAGCGAATATTAGACGGTTCTACTATATTTCCAACTGCAATTGTGTATTCTTGGATTGTATGGCCATCTATGGCGTCTATTACGATGGCTTGATCTTTTTTTGGAAGCTGTGTTTGTTGAGTGACTCTTGCATATGAGGACATTGTGAGGGTTCTTGAGTGGCGTCCCTGTAGTCAGAGACACTTGCCACACTGTGATAAACACAGTTAGAAAAAAAATTTATATATTTTTTTTTTTGCACGGTAGTAAATATTTTCACTGCACGTATTGCTACATTCACTATAAAACGGATTTAGTACTCACAGCTCGTTGACACGACTGTTTGCGCTCGCGTCCACTGCGCAACCAATGGTCTATATTGACACATTTAAAATGGTAAAGGTTTTGACGTTTTATTATAATATACACATCGTTACCATTTAAAGATGGTACATTGTTTAAAAAACGTACTACATGCCTTTAACGCTAATGAAAAGCGTTTTATTTAATTTTTGCCATAAATGAATCTGTAATGCATAATGATTTTCAGCTGATTTAATCATTGGCCTTTGTGGAATACCTTTTTTCAGATTTAAATTTACATAATGCTTTTTCTTTAGATCGCACATAAAATTCTATTGGATTAAATCACTATTTCCAATACAAGACGGAGCATATCGATTGCTACAATATTGTAATTTACAAGAAGTGAATCCTATGCCACCAACCGTACTGATGGAATGGTGAAAGTTAACGTATTTTTAATTGGTTGATGCTCCGAACTTGGTTATATAGTAAACTAACAAAGAAGATTGATGGGATGATAAGAATACCTTCATGTTACTATATTATATCTTGGTGCCACCTTCCATAAGATATTGGCTACCGAAATTCAGTTGGTATATTTCTCTATCTTAGACCATTCATATTATATCAACAACGTCTTGAATATTGGTTGTACTATGAAAATTTGATTCTATCTACGCCTCTACTGTACTATTACCATTCCTATATTATAAACTGGAGGATATTATACTAATTCTCATTGTAGATAAATTTCTAAAGTATGCAACCTTGGCGCATGATGATAACAGCTATAAGTTCTCGTGGCTTATTGATTCGTTTTAGAACCTCCACATTAGTAATATTATTAGTCTAAGAAATCTTCATCATATGCTGATAAGGCCATTCTTGAAAGCTTCTGGTGTCTCCATTATAATGTATAATATAGTATCTCCTGTCTTTTGTATAACGAAATTTATTTATTTGTAAACTAACGGTATAATATTCATATTCGAATAAAAAAATACATATCTTTTAGCAATACATACTTTAAAAATACATAAATAAACATTATAATAAAATACAAATAAACGGTACTGTTCGGTTATACGGAATACAGAAGAAAACGCATTTTGAAAATAGCCGATAAACTGGATTATTTGTTAGTTTGGGTTAGTTTAGGTTAGGTTAGGTTGGGTTAGGTTAGGTTAAGTTAGGTTAGGTTTGGTTAGGTTAACCTAACAAATAATCTTGTTTATCGGCTAATTTCAAAATGCGTTTTCCGCTGTATTCCGTATAACCGAACAGTACTAAATAAACTATTACAGTTATATAAAAAAGGGAAAAGCTTCTCAAGTCAGTCCGACCCTTAGTTGGACCTGTCGGCCATTGTGGCATAGTATCTCCAAGGAAAATTTTCTCAGCTTTTAAAAAGTTTACGGCATTTTACGTCGAGCGAGAGGTATTTTCTCATAGAGAATTAACCGTAATTTAGTACATCAAATCAGGAATCACGCATACTCTAGTACACGCCATCCAAGGTCTTGGGAAGTTACTCTTGGGACCCTCTGAGCACAACTTTGAAGGGAACATAATGTTAGTTACGACACGCTATACGCCTGCATAACGATTGTAGAAACATGGCTGGTGGAGTGAAAGCAAGTTATATAAAATTGATATTACCAACATGTAAAAAAACAATAAGTATTATGAATAAAAATTTATTTAAAAAATGATACCTAAATTAAGTACTCTGCACACAAAGTTAATTTACTCAGCTGTCTACGTACCTTAATGGAGTTTCAGTATATGTTAATGAACAAACTATTAGAAAAATAATTAATCCTTCGACCTAAAAAATACATAACATAAAAGTTTGATTTATAAAAATCAACGTATGATGGGTGGTTGGGCCAATTATATTGGCCGTCATTCCTTATTTACCCACCTACTTCAAATCCATATTTATTATTTTTGCAAGATTACGGCGTCCAGCAGTTACGGGTCATAAGACGACCGTGATTGCATTTAGCTCGTGTGATATCAAGAAAGCGGTCGCGTGCAGGCTTGTTATACCTTAGCCGTCGTTAACTACAGAGTGACTCAAAACGCATTTGTTTGACCTTCGTTGCGCTAAATCTGATACGGTTTGAGCGAACGTCACGTATAACATCCATCCTGAACTTGTGATCATCATTCATCCCAAAACCAAGTGAAAGCGTGTGAGTGATATTCCGAACCGTCCATTTAGTGCGTGAGTACGTGAACACCGAACCGGCTCCAGCGCGCGCCATCCCTCTCAAAATAAAATATCAGTGTTTGGCATCCTGTGTAAACCCCCTCCCCTTAGATCCGTAATGCACCGTCATCTTCAAATTACAGTCCACTGCAAAAAGCGCAACCAATGGGTATGTCGTGTGGTATCACGAAATGGAATCATATCCATGAATTATTTTCATGACAAGCTGTAAATTATATGTATATAATTATCGGGTAGGTATATCTTTTATAAATTTCTTTAACGCATAGTAAGGTATCTAGAGGAATCTAATATAGATGAGAGCCTAGCCTTGGTATACCGACTACTTTTATATTATTTTGTGTATTTTACAATCTGTATTTTTAAACTGTTTCCAAACTGCGGCCTACGTATTTTTAAAAACCAGCATTCAATATTCTCAGATTTTTTGCGAGTTCCGGAACGAAGCCGGATTCAAAAACCACACAGATACAGGATTGTGATTTTTGGCTTCCCGCCGAAAACTTTTGCGCGCGAACTTTCACAAAACAAGCCCAGGTAGGGCTGTGTTGCCGTTTCTCATATTTAATTTATGAAACGAGGTTTGTCCCGGAGGAAAATTTGCGTACATGTAACACCGACAAATATTTATTATGCGAGAAAAAGCATTAAAAGATACTCCCAGAGGCAAAATCGTATGAATTACGTGAGTAAATACAGAGTGATCTTTTCGTGTAACACATTTATACTACAATAGCAATTATGAATACATTCTAATTATATTATTTAACATTGTATACAATCATATAAACTTCTTTAAAATTCCATGGTGGTGCGTAAATTATACAATCCAAGACTCGAAAAGTTTCTTACTTATATAAGCCAATGCATATAGGCATTGTTTTTCTGTTATAATAAGATATAATAAACTGAGTGATAGGTGGATTTTTTAAATATTTATTTTTCGACATTTTTCTAGAATTATTTATTTTCAATAATAAGAATCGAAAATTCTCAAATCTTATGCCTATTCAGTATCTTAAATATATATGTTGAATCGCAAGTACAACGACGTCATGAATAAATTACTACCCAGCGCCATCTAGGATCATGCTAGTAATAACATTACATGCATAAGGTACTATGATTCAATTTAAAAATGTGGGCTAGTATCAATGCTAAATTTATAATTTCTTCACTACGCACCTAGTTAATACCAATAATTCATGTAAGACGGATCGGTAGCTTAACGGATAAGATTATTCACTCGAACACAAATATAGACCCCTCTAAACCAACCCGCCCCGTACCACACTCGGTCTTAATCGAGCGTATCACGAGGCTCTACGTTTGGATATGAAGCATCAGCAGTTTTTTACGCCTGGTAATGTCTCAAGAGCAGATGTCCAAGATCGCCACGCTCTCAAGTGAGCTTTGACTGCGTTTATTGAAAGACGTAATTTAATAAAAAATGCAATGGGAGAAAAAGGCATGGTAACTTAACGTGAAGATGTGAGTTATTTATCTATATTATTTTTTATAGTGCATTCTATGAATGATTTTTGTTATGTTTATGTAATGGACTATGACTGAAAGGTCTCAACTTTTAAGCTTTTTGAATCGATGTGTCCGTCGAATTTTAGGAATTCACTAATACGACCGCGTTACAAACACATGCGTTTGTTAACTGACAGATGTAATCATGGATAGATGCTTTATATACCTGAGGCATGTGATCTGGATGCCGATGTGCAGCGATGTTATAAAATCGATCTACATTCTGAAAATCCCATTTGACATAATCCGTGGAATGTGACGATAGATCAAAGAAAATTGGGGGAAATATTATGTGGGTTCGACAAATTCAAATTTTTTTTTTTCAATGTGTATTTTTATCTAAAACTTTAACTTAAAACTTATATTTTTCTCCACACCACATAATAGTAATCTTAGATCGAAAATTTTCTATAATACAATTTATTATGAATCAACCCGTACTTCAAACTCTCATAAACTTTTTCTGATTGGAGAGTCAAAGGAACATAACTTTAGCTATGCCTACTTTACTATTTATGAAATTTTATGACAAATCATACTTCAAAACCGCAATGTAAAATATTGCACAGAATTTTTAAACAGCAATGAAAATATATACGTGATTATATTTCCATATTAAAATACCAATGTTTCGTGGCGACGAATAATCTCATTCATTTTAATACTTATTTACGGGGATAAACAACTCAATCCATGCCAGCATATTGATCGGCGATATTAAATAACTGACCACAATTAAGAATTCTTTAATATCCATTTTCCATAGTATCCAATTATTGCAAACTCAGTAAATCGCTTACTGCAATTATAATTTCTGCGATATCCGTTTTTCAACATAGTCAGCCATATCCAAAGACTAAAACAATATATAGAATAACTGACTGAATTATAATAATTATTTCCTATATATTATTTTCAAGATATTATTGTGAGTACATCTATAAATAGCGGATCATAATTCATTGGAGATATAATTCGATTATTAGTTTCCGTTAGAAACACATCGCACCGTATTGTCATTGTATTTATTATATTGTTCCGATTGTACCCTGTGCTTAAGTAACAGTAAATAAACTCTCGCTTCTCCATCATCACGAATAACCACGACCGTCTTTCATCTGCATCACCTATGCACCGCCAAAGTAGATACCTACATAATATGTAACAATAAGAACTACTTTGTAAATATGAACTAATTCAACGACATAAATATTGAGGTCCTTATAGTTCACTGACTGGTTTACCAATTAAGCAACCTGTAACCACACCTAATCATGGCGAAACTAACTAACAAAAATATGCATCCGGGGTGTCATATAAAATTTCATTAAATATCGGCGACCATCTTTTGTGATCTAGAATCAACCTGAAATATTGTTTCTACAGAGAAGATTAAAATATAGAATTCCGGTAGGCTATAACCCAATATATTACATTTTGACGCAGGGTTTTGTGTGAGTGCCCTACAAAAATGAACCACTCATTATAGACGTGCAATAGTGTGTGCTACAAATTAAAATACACCAATATTGAATCAGCGTCTGTGCATAAAACAAGAACAGTTTTCAGATCGAAATACAAACGTATTCTTAACACGTGTTTAAGTTTATCACATATTCTTCCACACTTGAGATCGTTTGCCTATTTCTCCACACCCATTAAGAATTTCAGTTCCCATTATTTCCGAGTTCCCTGATTGTTTCCAATGTTACCAAAAATTTTGATAAATAATTTGACTTGATTAGGTATGGCACATCCTTCATAATTGGAAAAACCTAATGAAGTCATTAAATATATAATTTTCTATAGTATGTGTTCTTCTGTGGTGTGTTTCACTAAGTACTATAGTCCGTCATTGTGACGTAACAGTTTAAAAAAATATATAAATCTTATTTTAAACTGTTAACATGAAATATGTTCAACCTCTCGTATTCTTTTGTTTTTATTGCAATAATACCTTCACGAGAAAGTTTCATTTCTCGAGTTTTTCAGATAGCGCAGATGTTTCATGAATGCTTGTTGCCAGTAGTAATAATCATTGCTTACTTTAATTAAACTTTTTTTTACGATCGGAGAACAACGGGTGCTTTTAAGTGTAAAGCTTTTTCCGTTTCCACAAATCCTAGAGACCTGAATTAATTTCAGAGCCGCTCACACATACGGTGAGCTTTTTCTTTCAAATGTTTTTATGGTATTGTCATCATATCAATGATTTATTCATTTCTCTAATTACAACTTGACATCTCTTATTGTTTGAAATAAAAGTTTTCATAGTTTTAAACTCAACATAATAATGATTTAATTTATTATTCTCATTTATAAAAAAAATGTTACTTACCTATTTATACATGTTAAATATTAACTGTATCTAAGTGCGAGTATTCATTTTGTATCCTACTTCTAAGCTCTGTGCGATATTTTTTATGCAAATCAGTAATAACTTAATTCTTTTCTGAATTGATTTTATTGTTGTCTTCTTATAATTGATTTAATATTTTTTTAACCTCGCAACAAATATCACTCATCTTATATTCGTAATCAGTCACCGTACAGCATAATCTGTTCTTAAATACTGTAACCAAAATTAATGCAAAATTAGGCCAAGGATTGCGATGTCCAAAGTTATATGACATAAGTCATCTCACCAAATATGAAAACACGACAGCATCACAAAATTATAATAAAATGAATCGGTACTGTTCGGTTATCAGGAATACAGCGGAAAACACATTTTGAAAATAGCTGATAAACTGAATTATTTGTTAGGTTAACCTAACCAAACCTAACCTAACCTAAACTAACCCAAACTAACAAATAATCCAGTATATCGGGTATTTTCAAAATGTGTTTTCCGCTGTCCTGATAACCGAACAGTACCAATGAATCTTCTTTTTAGGAAGAGAATCGACGTGACCGAGATGCACTACTGATGGAAGATGCTCCGAATATTTTCATGGATGGCCATAATGGGTATAAATGTTGCTTTTATTATTTATGTTCAAAAAATGTCTCGGTACTGTTCGGTTATCAGGAATACAGCGGAAAACACATTTGTTAGGTTAACCTAACCTAACCTAACCTAAACTAACCCAAACTAACAAATAATCCACTATATCGGGTATTTTATAAATGTGTTTTCCGCTGTATTCCTGATAATCGAACACTACCAATGTCTCTCATCTACTTTTAAGAGACGCATTTTTCAATTCTTTGGACCACATTATTTAAAAAATATATCTAAACATATTTGAGAGGAAAGTGATCCCTGATGGCACCAAGTGATGGATGTTGTAAAAACGTGCACCTCCTGATCTAGTGATATCATTTGGAAAGCGATTGAATTAAAATTGACTGAAGTCACCAAATCAGCCCAGGATTGCTCCGTATAAAAAGAAATTATTGACAGCCTCAGTGATATCAGTGATCATCATCCTAAAAATGGATATAAATAAAATTCTTTCACTCACAAACAATAACTCAAACAAAGAATCTTGATACTGTCATGACGTGTGGCGTACAATGAAGATATCTTGGGCTAATCACATTACCATTAATGAGATTTTAAGATGAGTCAATATGGCAATATATAACGTATATTAATGTTAAGCACAGAGTACAAGCTGTTGGTCTCATTGCGCTGTCCGATCTGGTCGCCACAAAGGCCAACTTCATATTTTTTTTTTAATTTTGGCATCTTATTACGTACGTGAAGTATCTGAAATCTGTATTGTTAGCTTGTTTTTCTATTATACGTATAATTAAATTCATTTTCTTATATGTTAGTTCTCATATAATTAGTTATCCGTGCTTTTCTCTCCCATGATACTTTTTATTAACATAAGTGAACTCAATACACTCAATCAAAGCTCACTTGAGAGCGTGGTGACCTTAGTCTTGGGTATCTGCTCCTGATGCATTACCAGGCGTAAAAAAACTGCTGATACTTTATATCTAAACGAAAGGCATCGTGATACGCTCGGTTAAGAACGAGTGTAGTGCGGGGCGGTTTTTTTGGAGGGGTCATGGTTTGTATTGTAAACACAGAAAAGCTGCACCCAATTCATATTCCATGGAAAAGTAGAGACCAGTAGAATAATATTTTCTTGACTGCACAACCTTCGTAAGTGACTCAATGTCCAAGGCAAGAGATCTGATACGACTTGTGAAGTGAAGTATAAAGCAAATATGGTTGCCAAACTCCAATAGCACGATGCCGCATGAGAAGAGAAAACAAATATTTTGGCCCAATTGTCTAGAAAATTTCACAGGCCACCAATATTTATTTATACATCAAAACATTGTGGACACAACAAATCTAAATTCAAGACGTACACAACATGTGATTTACGTTATAATAATTATTACCCTCACAAGAGAGAAGAAGAGAATATGTAAAATAATACACCAGTATAAATAAGTCACCAAAAATGTCTACGTCTTTGGGGAGCACATTGACTAGTAGTGCCTGATAGGCTTAACACGAGGAAAAGATTCCGAATCATGGCTGCGACCATGTAGGTAATTGATTGGGGCATGTAATTTCAAATTCATTAGGACACCAGGATTGGAAACCATCCCTCGCGATAACAGGCAAAAATGTTTCAAGAGCAGAAGAGACCTACGAGATTCAAGAGAGTGAAAAATAAGCATGTGGCTTGTAGAAAGGCAGTCGGAAAATATCCCCCTGTAAATATATCTCAGTAGATATTATAGCTTCATGTAAAATAGTGAATTCAACATTCAACAACGCATTGATAGTCATGTTTATCCATCCCAGATTAAACTAACAGAATCCTGTCCGTAATTATATCATTCAAAAGAAACTATCTGTAATGCCTATTAACCAATATTATAATAGAGGAAATCCTCGCTGCTTTTCCTTGCGTAACAATGGTCATGGAAGGCGTCTTCGTTTTTATATGGAAACCTTTTCCTCAGCGTCCGAAATCCCATTAAATCCCCCATTCGGCCGACCGCTTCCTCAATAAACACGGATAATTGACATTTGAATCTAACAAAGTACTTTGCGCGTCACTCTGAGAAGGATTCTAACTTAAAGCAAATAGCTTCTTGCACAGTCAGCTTTGCTTTTCATTCATGAAGAGGTAGGAAATATTGTAAACTAAACAAATAATTTTTATTTAATTAACATTTTTTTTATTCATTAAATAATTCACAAGATTTAAGAATGTAACATTTTAATTATTGAACATACATAACTTTGAAAACACTTCTGAGAAAATGTATTATAAGCAATAGAAAATATTATTTATATTTTTTTTAAGTAATACACCCCGCAGGAATCGAACCTGCATCTCTCGGGTATCGCGCCCATGTACATAGTCCACTATGCTAAAGGAGTCATACTTAAAAAACCATTAGTTGAAATTTGTCGCAATTAAGTATGACTCCTTTAGCATAGTGGTATATGTGCGTGGTCGCGATACCCAAGAGATGGTAATAGGTATTTCAAAATCAAAAACGTCGAATAAAACTTTCTCTATATTATTTTGGAGTGTAAATATATAAAAGTGACGCCAAAGAAAAGTAGCTTATACTAATGATTACATTAACTGCACGTTATTATAAGTACCTATCACCTTTTTCTTTCCTTATTTCACGCGAACAACGTTGCGAGTCATCGCTACCAACTAAAAGCAGGTGTAATAATATATTAGTAGGTATAAATTATTATGAATTTGTTATGTAATTCTGTAATACTACAATATAACTATCTAATAATGATTCACCAATGATGTCATTATGATATTATGTTATGTATATTATGTTGGGTATTTTATGTATGAGTTTTCAATTGGAAATATATAATTATTGTCTTTAGTACCATAAAATACATGTCTAAGTTAAAAACCAATCAAATCTGTCGATAATTATAAAACATTGACATTTTTCGCCACCATATTAATATATATTTATTTTTTATATATACTTTAAAATATATATAACAACTAAAAATCAATTTTAATTTCAGCCGCCATATTATCAGATATTAGCAAAATATCAAGTTTAGTTTTCGGCGCAATACATTTCTGAGCTAAAAATCAATCAAGTCATATGATAATCATAATATAGGAGAATAATATAAATGTTGGTCACCATCTTGTTTTATCTGTCATTGAGTTTTTAAATTTACACAGAAAGCTCGTGAGCATTCCAAGTTAACATTTTTGGATACTGCAAAATTATATATAAGATTTTAAAGTAATTATCTGAATACCAAATGTCGAATGTCAAATATGTCAAATTTGTTGCAAAGTTTCTGCACCCCACCAAGCCGCATATATTATTTTACCTCTCTTTTATGTAGTCATCGAGGAAGGCGAGTTGGCTCCGGCTCATTTGTTTGACTATCTCGTTCGTGGGTTGTTATAATGTTGGCAGAAACGACTGATCATTATTCGGCTGAAAGCTGAGGAGTTGCCACTTACAATTATTATCATACGACTGGACTCGCTGATTCAATTTTGGATAAGTGTTAGCTTCAGTGAAACGCAAAATATTTAGTTAGGATTCACGATAATGTAATCTTCCAAAGGAAGCTCGTTTTGTTTTATTCACTAAATGTGTTTTCAAACAGCTGTGATTTATTCTTTTTGCTTTTCACCGAATACACACAGTTTACGGATTTATTTTGAATATAAACTAACATCAAGATATCCCTAATAGTTATCAACATTTATTATATCTTCACCTTACTATTAAAGCCTCGTAAGTCTTTTTGAGAAGAATGTTGAGGGGAAGGAAAAAACGTAATGAAAACAATATTGTACACACCTTTCTAATCGATGAATTTTCTAATACTGGTTGTTAAATACGAGACTTTAATTCCATGTTTGAAACCTACGAGTTTTTAAATTTTATCGATAGATGGACAGCATACTAGTCCAGAGAACCGAGGTTTTTCGAAATGATTTAAAATGTTTTTTTGTTTAAATTTTGTCGAAAACTTAATTTTTCCATAATATTGGACTTACGATTGTATCTTGCTGCTCTTTAGCGAACAAAAAAAATGAATTTTATTTAATGTATGTTAGTAACAAGATGAATACATTATATTAGTTTCTTTATTTTAGTAAAAAACATAAAAATAAATGCAATTGTAAAAACACAAAAATTACAAGTTAATGACTGAAATTATAAAAAATATATAATAGCAATATTATATTGATATCTGTAAATACTAACACAGACTAATACTTTTAATAAATATCGATAATTATTTCAATTGCCTCTACAAATAATACTTATTTTAGATACAAACTGTTTCTCTCCTAGTTAAAATAGCAAAATAGCTGCGTTTGCGCTTAGTAATCAGAAGGCCTTGAGTTAGAAAACACCTTCTGCCTATTTTTTTTTGTTTGTTTTGTTCAATGGATAAAATCATCATTTTGAGATGACTACTTAGAAATATGTTTTAAATATCTAATCATATACCTACAGTAAATACGATGTACCACCTGGATTTGAGCCCGGAGTATCATAATGATGTCAAAGTCTAAAGTGTGAACTACGACACCATTAATAATGATGCTTTTTTCGTCACAGACGCGGAATTTCCTCAGAATCGCGCGGAAAAAATATTTTAAAAGTTGTGAGAAATAGTAGAGAAATATTTCCTAGTATCTGATATGCGAGATTCGTTTAATGTATATCCAATTAGTTTGTTAAAAAGTTCTGGTTGTAGAATATCACTGCATACATAACCGTTTTCTTAACAATATGGGTTGTCAATAAAACGGATGGATTCACAGTCAATCTAATAGACCCATAGTTAATAGACCAACCAATAATATTTCATAGCATGACAACAATACACTTTACACTTCAGTAAACGGCTTGTTCGAATCGCTCTGAGACGGAGGACTTAAGATTAAGGTATATTACAGTAGGATCCCCAAACTATAAGAAAAATATATTATCTTGTAATTGCATTTAAATAATTTAAAAATTGATTAACAGGTTCATATTGAGTTTGCCGAAGTAAAGTCACGATACATGGAAATTCACAATTCAGAATACTGGAAATAATTGTTAAGTGATCATAAATATGGTTAGAGCACCATGCAACTTATTGCAAAATTTCTGGAAATTAAACCAAAATTTTTATTATTACCTACCTTTTACCTTACTTACCTTTTCTAAATATAGCAACATCCACTAAAATTCCGTTGATAATTAGGCCGGAACCGACTTACATGTAATAATATTAAGCTTTAATTCAGTCGGAAGCCAACAGCGGTGGAGTGAGGTTGTACAACTTCGCTTGCGTATTCGGGTCGCTATTCGCCTGGTTACTCGCGAACGGTTATAAATACGGGATACAACAAAAATAATATTGTTTGTAAATGAATTTGACAATAAACTCAACATGTGTGGTCCCATGTGATTTTGACAATCAGTGCCAGTGCTTGAGAAAAAGGGAAAAATATTTATTGTTGCACGGATAGTGCACTTTGTGCGGGGAGTGCGTCAAACGCTGTGAAGCGAGGGGTTGTCCACACTGTTTTTTGTTCACACTGTTGCGCGAATTCCAAGACCGCGTGAACGGCAAAAGCAATAAAATGGAAAACACCACGATGGAAGTGAATGAAACCAAAAAAACGAAGAAGAAAAGAAACGATGATGAAGAGGAAGTGGTTGGAGAAAAAGAAGAAGAATGGCAGACGGTGACCTCTGGAAAAAAACCCAGAAGAGACTCTGGGGTCACTCCAAAGGGAAACCAAAACATCGTCATGATAGCGACGGGAAGTAAAATTCCATTAAAATTGAAAATAGCGCAGATGCTGCATAAGGCAGGAGTAAAAGTACAGAAAATTTACAATAAAAATTTAAAGACGTACATCCAAGTAGAAGACGAAAAAGAAGCAGATAAAGTGAAACAAGCTGGAGAACTCAAAGATCTCGGTTTTGTGACCAAAGAGAATGACTCCTGCTCTTATGGAGTAATAAGAAAAGTCGATATTGATATGGACCTCCAAGAACTGCAAATGGAAATCAAAAGTGATGCAAAAGTAATCAACCTTAAGAGGTTGACAAGAAAAGGTGATACAGGAGAGCTGACAAAGACCTCGTCAGTCAGTATTAAATTTGGGGAGAAAATATTGCCGAGAACAATTTACATATATGGAGTCTCTTTTGCTGTAGAACCGTATATATTCAGGGTTATGCAATGCTACAAATGCTGGCGATATGGGCATATCGCGAACAATTGCGGACGTACAGTAGAAACGTGCCCTAAGTGTGGTGAAAACCACAAAACCTGCGAAAAAAATGAGGAAATTACGTGCATCAATTGCAAAGGTAACCACGCGGCAAACAGCCAAAAATGCCCAAAGTGGCAAGAGGAAAAGAATTGCAAAGAAGCAATGAAAAAAATGAACATACCTTTCAAGGAAGCAAAAAAAAATATGTTAAATAATAGCTATGCTGACATATTAAAACAAAAAAAAATCGTAGGAAGAGATGAAAGCGAAACAATTCAAAAAACTAAGGAAAACAAAAAGAAAGAAGAAGCGGTGGTAGAAGCTTCAGGCTCAACAATAATATCTACAGGTAGTAGCGTAAAGCCTACAAAAAATAAGAAAAATTCAAAGGGGAAGACAGAGGTTAACGCGATGGGAGAAATTATGAAAGTCTTGCTGAAAGGGGGAGACTGGCAGCAGATCATTAAACAACTAATAATTAAAGCAGTGGACTGGGTATGCAAACAATTCAAAGAAGGACACTTAAAGGAAATTCTAAAGGAGGTTCTGGAGCAAAATGGATAATAAAAAACAAATTAGGATTTTACAATGGAATGCCAGAAGTATGAAGCAAAAAAAGGATGATATAGAACTCTACTTAATAAGACAAAAAATAAATTTCAATAGCATCAATCTCAGAGACTTGGCTGAGGTCTGAATTAGACTATCTGAAATTCAATGATTACACGATGTATCGAAAATACAGAAGGGATGGATACGGAGGAGAGCGATTCTGGTGCATAAAACACTGGCGTCTAAAGAAGAAAGAAAGAAAGACGGAAGAGCTAGACAAAATAATTATAAAGCCATTTAACAGAATAGGAGTGAGGACCTGATCGAAGGATCCCCTTCTAGAAGAGAAGAGGCGATATGACAGCGAGTCGCAGTCAAAGCCTCGGTAAAATCACAAAAAAAAAAAAAAAAAAAAAAGCTTTAATTGGATGTTATGTATTCGAATGGGATGCACTATTCAAATTTGCGCCGGAAACGTCTCAGTAATGACTGTTTTTATTATAAATACCTGAAGAGACTAGTAGTTTTGAATAACCTCCAGGGAAGGCGAAGTAAAGGAAGAACATCGGCATACTGAGCTTACTGGGGGCAGCATTTACTCTGTCTTGAGTGGACCAGAAGACCGAGAGAGGTAGGTAGTCTTGGTTGCTCAAAATATGACGGAACTTCAAGGTAGTCACAATTCTCAGCGATAAAGGAATGATCAAGAAGAGATACTAGAATGCGGGAGTGCTAATTTAATTAAGATTATCATTACAGTGATGAAGTCTGTAATACAAAAGACTTATGTCGACATATTATGGTGCCACCAATTTATCTAATGCTTAAATATTGTACCTCATGGAAACTAGGTCCCATTGACTGACCAGTTAAATCGAAAATACAACAATAAGCAAACACTTTTAACGTGTGAAAGTTTTAGCAGCTTTGCGTAATACGTTCGACATGTTATACTCGGCAGTTTGAAGCGTCTCCCTCCCTAGAGGGCACTAACAAACCCCCTGACAGAACAATCGGACGGAAGCTTTGGCCACCAGAGAAGCCTCCTACCCTCTCTTGATACAGCCACCGTGGAGCTTTATTGTCCGACACTCCTACGGATGAATATACTACATATTATACTGATGAATAATTGTGATTCATAACAATTGTGTTTGCTAATTATATTATACTAATTGAAATTATTCATTAATATATTTTTTCCTGTTGTTTTGTTGTTATTTTTACCTACATTTACAGTTTCTTAGAATAACTTGTAATCAATAGTTGAAAATTGGGTTCCATAACAAAACAGAACATGACAAAACAGAACAGTTAACAACGATAAATATAACTATGACCTTTCAGGAAAAATATAAATTTAATATTGGAATTGTCTTATCTCTATTATGTTGATAGATTTTTAATAGCACAGATTTTCAATACGCCATAATAAATCAAATTATATACCTAATTTCCGAATTCCTAATCGCTAGAAAGCCTCAAATAAACGGGACTTAACCAGGTGTTGCCGGCAAGCTTAAGATATCTCATCTTAATCAATACAATATGCTCAAAATGATTGGGTGACTAGGTACAACGAAATAATGACCTAACCTAACCTAACCTAAGTAGATTCCACAAAAATTAATGTTTTATTTTTCCCCTGGCTGTTCTGTTTTGTCATGTACTGTTTTATCCGGTCACCGAAAATTGTATCATTTATTACCAAAGATGTTGAACAAAGTCTTCACACGTAGTAATAAAGTAAAGACGTACGAAAAAGATCAAAACTACATAAACTCTGAAAAGAAAAAAGAGCAATAACATTTTTTCTCAAAAATGGTTCTCACATCAAACTAAAATGATTTTTATCAAGAGAAATCATAGAAGGCTCAATCTGGAAAAAGATTCAAACTGTATTTTTCAAAAATATCATTGCCCAACATAGGTATTTGATTTTAACTAATTTATTATCTATGGCGCAATTAAATATGACGCTTGTAGCACAGTGGTCTATGTGCACGGGCGCAAAACTTGAGAGATGCAGGTTGGATTCCTACTGGGTTTATTACTTTAAAAAAAAAATCAATTGGATACAATATATTTTCTTAGAAGTGTTTTCAAAATTATGTATGTTCAAAAATATATTTATTTTATTAAATATATATATTTGCATAATACAAAATTGTGCAAGACTCACACTTACAAAGATAGTAGCTAACATGTCGTGTTACGTCATCAATTTTTTATAGTATTTTTTTTTATAAAAGTAGATAACTCAGGCGTCAACTCAGCCCTATTGACAATAAACGCACGATAGAAAATGCTTTAAGTCGTATCTGAAAAGCTTCTCGGTTTTCTTATTTACATTTCAAAACAGTTATTCAGTCGTTTATTTTGCGTTTTTTTATCTCCGTAAGAGCCTTTAGAATAAGGTTCACTATCCGAGATCGTGTCAAAGCCGTCGATGATATCTGGAGAAAAGCTTTTCGCTGCTTTTATTTATAGCTTCCGAGAACCCATAGAAAATTTCTGATCCTGTTTTAAAAGTTTACAAACGATTTGTATTCTATTTCACGCTTTATAATAAATACGTATTCAAAATGAATATGACTTTCACAAAAAATATACACGATATAAACACTTCTTCCATATAAAAACAAAACCAGTTTTTGGATAATATAGGAAAATGGACCATTATTATAGGTACTTATATAATTCTTGTATCTCAAACCCCATGTGCCTAAATTAAGTTATAAAGTAATTAAAGACTGGTTCTTATTTTTTTTTAAATTCAAATGTTATTTATTTTTACATATAGTGAACATTACAAATTATTAATTTACGACGTTTACAACATGATATTATTTGGAAGCAAAGAAATATTATTAAAACATTATTTTGTAAAAAAAGAAATAGATCAGTAGAGTTATTGCCCTCCCAAATGGCATTACCAATGGCAGGTTAGGTTGTTATGTTGGGAGAACAAACAACTGATGCTCCCGATTTCTAAGATAGTTATCAGGGGAGGACAGGTCAATACTACCCAGAATGGCAGAATTCTTATTTTCACTGCGTAGGTATAAGTCGGAAAAAATCGTGGTCAAATATACATATCATCTAGTGTTTTACAGTATGTAAGCATACCTAAGAGCAAGCCAGTTGGATAAAGTCACGGATAGTATGCATACAAACTCAAGTAAAGGAGTCTCAAAAAATTCTTTTGAGCTCGCTCCACCATAAGGTCGTATTTCTACTGATGCGGGCCCCAAACAATCGAATTTAAGTATATTCTAAGGACATTAATTTATTAAAGGCATGACAAATCTTAAATTGAGTTACCCGAAGGTGATATACGATATATCTAAAGTACCAAGTTGCTAGAATCATGAGTTGTATAAGTGGTTTTATGAGCTGATGATATATGGATATAAAATCTTTAAAATTATGATTAATACCTCTTCAAATATTAACTCCATAGGTAAACATTCTGTTACCTATCCATAATCTACCATCAAAAAATATATTATACGTATTCCTAAGCAACGCACGACCTACCTATCCAGTACGATATGTCACTGTCATTAGGGATAGTAAACAATTATTTGTAGTTACTGACGTATTAAAAATATATTATAACAGTTTTAAATCCAACTGTATTCCTCAATTATTTGTATTCTTTCATAATATTATGTATAGCTATTTACTTCATTAGTAGAATTAACTCTTGTTTAATAATAACTAAACCTAAACAAGCTCAGGCTCGTTCTTACTTTTAGCATAGTAGCAAAAAGGTATCAAAATGCACTCCCTTTTGGAAGAGCTTTTCCGAATTCTCGAGGAAGCCGATTAGTAATTACTGCTTTATATGCGGGAATCAAATCAAAATTTCAAAGAGATTAATATTACTTAAGAAGCAAATAACACCATAAAGTGGTAATTTATCTCAACATTTAACGTCTTTCCTCTTTACTCATACGTTCGTAATGCACGCCATCCATCTGGACTAATCCTTAGGCCTTGAGGTAACATGTCCGCTTTTCCGAAAGTGAAGCCTCAAGCTAAAGCCTGGTACTTCTATATTCGACAATAGACCAAAAATAGGGACTCTAACCTGCTAGGGCTTATTTCATCTTTGAAATAAGGGCGTAAAATTTGCAATCGTCATTATTAAAGTGCAAACTGCAATTTAATACATTTTACTAATAACTTTCATTACAAATTATCAATACACATCTAAAAAAAATTTAATGTGTTTTTATTATTTTTTAGTTAGAAAACAAACTTACATGTTTAAAAATCCATATAAAATGCGTGTTTTTTTGAAGAAATATTTTTATTAATGAGTCGTATTTTATGAATATTTTATCATTAAAATTTTATTTAATAGGTTCATTAAGATCACGAAACGATTTTTAAATTTATTTAAAAAAAAATATCGATTTTTTTATCGACGGTCAAAACTCGAATCGATATATTAAAAAATGTTCTACCTTGCAAATGTGAAAACTTACATTATTATTATAACGTGATATTATGCATGCTGCATAATAGATTATAAAACAGAATTATCCCGTATTTCGTAAATTTACTAACCATGAAATTCTTTTCTTAACAATCCTGCTTTTGTATACTAGAGTATGTTAATCCATGGATACACAAACAAAATCCCGAAGTGCGCTTTTTATTCCTAATAATATTCCGCTTTAAATGTTAAGACAGGAGTAATTCTCATAAAGTTATTGCTAGTGCTTTTTACACGCTCCATAAAGCGGCTTAAAATAGCGTGGTATGTTGTAAATATGCACGTACATTCTCGTGTATTCACCTTGCAGAAAGTGTATCTATAAACTCGTACGTTATAATTTACGTGTACCATGCATTTAGTGCTGGAAGTGTATCCGAGCATATGTTGTAAACATTATTGAAGCTAGTGAAACTGGGAAAGCTCGGTTCGTCAGGAGTTCTTTATGAAAAAAAAATTAAAATGCACAGAAGGATAAAGACAATTTATTAAACTCAGTTGGTTTTCTTTCAAACATAAAAATGCAGACAGTTAATGGCCCACCAAACCACATCCGCCCCGCACCACACTCGGTCTTAATTAAGTGCATCGCGGATCCTACGCTTGGATGTGAAGCATCAATTATTATGACTGGAAATGTATCACGAGCAGTTACCCGAGACTGAGGTTACCATGCACTCTATACAGTTTATATTGTAAAGACAAATATACAGACAATTTCAATGTTACAATATATTTCATCACAAAAATAGTAAAATCTTCACAAAAACGTATTGAATAAAGACATTGTTAAATTTGACCATCAACAATTTTTACACCTAGGAATGTCTCAGGAGAAGTTTCCCAATACTGAGGTCACCATGCACTCAAGTATGTATTAATCAATTTTACTCTGACTGATTCTATCAAAGTAGCACGTTGCCCTAACAAAATACAAATGAATCTAATTACTAAAATTATGATATTCAAATAATAAAGCTAAAATAATATTGACAGCAAAGACTAAGTAAATAGGTAGGTTTTCACGTCGGCAGTAAGACGCCGTAAATTTAACGCAAGATAAAAAAACATCAGGAAAACTTTATGTGTGTGCCAAACATCCTCGGCCAAATAGTGTTAATTATTCTCACTTACCAAAATGTATTAGTACCATTAATTGGGATCATAGAGGTGTATAATACTTACACGCTGTGAAATAAGTCTAATTTACATTTTATTCTTATTGAATGGAATCCCTATACGGTAATTTATTCTCTATGATTCATTATATATTATAACGCGAACATGAAACAGTATCCATAAATGATATATAGCCGAAAATTATTAATCGCTTTCTAGCATAGGACGCGACTTTACCAAATGTAGCAGAAACCAAATGTATATCGCCTGAATACTAACCTTCTCACTAAACCCGAACCAACTGGGTTATGAAAGGATAAGCGGATTCGAGGCGGCCGCAAGAACCGTGGTATGGGATAAACCATCGGGTCAACCATTTAGGTGGAGGAACACAAACTGAAGAGCGGATTTAACAATATTAACGGCCAACTATTTGCCTGAACTTTGTGGATGTTGAATTATTATTAATATCGAAATGACTAATGTCCACATACATAGTAGGTTGGTACATGAAACGATTAGATTAATATATTATGTGATATGAATTGGGAGATGTTGTATGGATAGGGTTGCCAACTTTTTTCCAAAATATTCTAGGTCATTTTTTTGAAATTCCATTCAAAATGAGAGTCAAAAGTTTTTTTTTTGCACTTCTCTTGCCAACATTTTTTTCCACAATGTTTAAGGGTTGCGTCCAGAATGAAGCCTCTTTTTAAGTCATCCGGACAAAAAGAACTGATATATTAATGGTTTGCGTTTTTAGCTCTACCGGCAAAAATATTGTTAACCGAATATTGAAAGGTGTTATGTCCACGATGAGAGCCGATTTTTTAGTGGTTTATTGTTTGTTTTTTTCTAAAAATCTGGTATAATTTCCATCCCGGGTAACCTCCAACTGGGATCCTTGACAAGCTTTTATTCAGGGACGATCCCGGCCAAACTGGGATAGTTGGCAACCCTAAGTGGGGATCTTACATTTATTTAATTTCGTATTCGATAAATTTGTATATTTTTTATGACTGAAATAGCGTATTATAATTATTATAGTCACATATTTTGACTGTATTTTTTTAATTATTAATAATCATGTCCCTGCTTTTTCGTACAAGGTGGTTGTTAGTAATTTTGAACAATCACAAACACCCAAACTTTGAGAAAATCACATAAAAATTATGTCCTCACGGGGAATCGAACCCAGAGCTCCTAGATGGAAGGCCGTGCGTCTTAAGCACTGCACCACGAAAGCCGCCTATTTTCACTGTATTATATTCAAAGGCAATATGTAGTAGAAAAAAATAAATAAAACATTTTGTTCAGAAAGAAAAACTTATGAGAAAGCAAAATCACAGAACTAGTGATAGATAAGATCACAGTGTGACTGCAAAAGCATCAATCCATGCAATAGCTTCCGGTTTTATCTGGTGTAAGGCTGAAACTCTTCCGGAGAATGCATACACTTCGCATGACTCCGCGATGTGCTTCGTTGTTTGAATCTCATCACATTCGTGATCATTCAGTGGGAACCCTTTCCAGCCCCACATGCATCATATAAGCACACCTGGAATGTTCACACCGGATTCAGCAATCTCGTCCAGCCAATCCAAAATTTGATATTTTTGACTATATACTACATACATTATTATGTTCGATATTAAGGGGTTAATTATTATGTGCTCTACAGACCGGAGGTTGTATTGAGAGATTTTTGTTTTTACGAAAAATGGATGTGACCCATTTCTTAACCTACAAAGTCATTGAAAACCAACATGTAAATTTGTCAGATCCGGGATTCGAATCCGGGACCTAATACATTATAAGCTATATGCAAAGAAGATCCGATGTTGTTTTCGATTGACATTTTTTGTTATTAATTTTAGTTTTTCACTTTTTTGGGACATATGGTTTTCATTCTAACCTAACCTAACGATCAGCCTCCGAAATCAATTCGATGGTTTAATGTGAATCACTCCACAGTGGCAACAAAAGCGACTCGCAGTTGTATTGGTAATGATTGCTAACATTAAAACAGGCATTGTAGAAAACAATAGTACCTAAAGCATATTCGCATCGCACATGGTTCTACTGTAGAATGATTTACCTATAGATACGAGATAAAGATTTAATCATTTTTGCAGACCTTTCTTAAGTAAAAATCGTAGGTATCTGCTCAAAAAGTTTACTTCTCAAGAATTCAAGCATCTATACTCCGTAAATTTAATTCTGGGAATCCGGATTAATTTGAAGTGCATTTCGTACAAAATACAAGACACAGCGGTTTTATTTTCGCGCCATCGACAGGCGGTCGATTCTGCCCGCTGGAAGTGCCACATACCGAATCGCTGCCCTACTGACAGCTGCAGGGATTGTACCAACTCCAATTTCCTCCCGACGACGTGACGGCTAGCCCACACTAAGCTTTTCGCATAGTCAACCCTCAGGGCTGGCACAATTTTATTTTTCAACAGTAATATACTCAAACATAATTTGAAAACACTTCTATTATGTATACCTACTAGAAAAAAACGACGCCCAGCGGTACTTGAATCCTCATCCACGGCATTCGCGCCAATGTGCTTTACCAATTGAATTGAATTGCATCCTACATAATTACGACGAAAATAACTAGTAGTTTTTATATTTCTGAAGTGCTTCACAAATTGTGTCAATTTTGCCAATCGGCTTTTACAGTATTTTTTAACAAAGATTTTTTTCTAATATAGTTAGGTATAATATTATACATATATCTCAGTTGTTGTATGTTTCATAAAGAATATTACATTCTCAAATTTTGTGAATAATTCGTTGAATAAAAAAAGGTTTATTAATTGATATATTCGATAAACCCATGGGACATATGTATACTAAAAAAAATCTTAGTATAACCTGGTGGGATCCCAAAACTTGTATTTTGCATGACAGATAATGATTCTAAAATTTACTGAAATTATTATAAGTAATTTTAGTGCTACTGGGTATCTAGCGAAAAATAAAATTTAAAACATTTTACTGATCATTTACGTTATAAAATGTTTTATAACATTAAAAACAACACACTAACAAACGCACAAAAAGTCGTTTCCAGTACACTTTAATCAAATCATTACATATTGTTTTATTGTTATTTTGTTAACTTAAATAATATATAAGAGAAAGTTATGAATAATTCGAACTTTTCATGTAATTTTATTTGATTGTTAATGAATTATATAGTTTTATAGGAAAATATAAATGTTTTCAAGTTGAAATTCTTTTACTTTATATCTATTCGAACATCGGTATTATCACTATACGGAAGTACGATTTGTCAATAATTGAAATCATAACTTACCGTATTACGTATTCGCAGACATTATGATGAGAAAAAAATAATTAATTTTATTTTCATTAGATTCACTAAAAACTTGCATAAAAACATACTAACGCACATTATTATTTATACAAAATCTCGTTTGAAATGAAATTAGAAAAAAAATAAGTATTTACAAATATGATATCTACTACATATTGTTAATTATAATAATATTTCAATGATTTACCATTGACATCTTCGAATCATTCCCCTCTTTAGCAAGCTTTCATACAACGGTACAATATGCATACATATAGTATTCATGCTTAGAACTGAACTGATTTAAAATATTCAGTAACCTAAAAACTTTCAGTTAAATCTGTTTCAGCTTCTCTCACAAGCCGAGCTTTTAGTTAGCCTACATACTGTGTGTTAAACTAAACTTGTGTAGTTTTCTAATTCTCATGTTATTAATACTTAATTTGCTTTATCCAGTTAACAATTCTCAACTTTGCAACGGTTGTAGGATAGTTGTTCAAATGTTTCAATTATATTTCATTATAATGCTAGTCATAATACGCACATAACCTAAATCAGGGGTTCCTACCCTTATTTTCACCCGGAGCACATATATACTCAACAGAAAGGACGTGCATATTTTTTTCCAGTGAAACTTACAAAACTTAGAGTAAATACTTTGACAGATATATTTGGCAATAATGAATACATATTAGTTTTTTTTTTAAATAATAATTCCTATATTAATGAAGTTCTTCTTCTTCTTATTGTGCCATCCCCTAGCGGAGGTCGGCCACCATTAAGGCAGTCGTAGATTTGTCATCTGCTACCCGGAACAGCTCAGTGGAGCTGCATTCGTACCAATCACGGTGGTTCTTAAGTCACGAAATGCGGCGTCGTCCTCTGCTACGCTTACAATTGATCTTTCCTTGAATGACAAATTGGGGAATGCTGTACTTTTGTCTTCTCGTAATGAGGCAGAGGTATTGTAGTTTCCTGGATTTGATACTATGCAGAACTTCTCGGTCTTTTCCCATTCGATTGAGACCTTCAACATTTTTGTCACCCGGTCCCCAAGGAATTTTGAGGATGCGTCTATACAGCCACATCTCGAAAACTTCAACTCTCCGTGACATCTCTTGTTTTAGCGCCCATCCAATGAAGTTTATAATATTATCATGTAAAAGATTTGTTAAATATAATATGACGGATAATTAGAAATGTGTAAATATGTTTTTATTAATAAAAATATATAATATGAACATCGTATACACAAAATACCTATTTACGAAAAAGAATGATAATATTTTAATTAATTTGATCTTTGGCATTCGATTACTTCAACAAAATTTTCATAGTTAGCAATGTATGTGGTTATTCCTGCATCAGTGAGTTGCGATCTGTTATTCGATTGTATTATGCTCATTTTTAATAAAAATAATACACAAACAAGTCCGTGGGCGCTCACAAAATGTTCGAAATTACCCGCGGCCACATAGTGGGAAATCTTTGATAACCTAACCTTAACCTAAATTTTAAAATGATATACTTTTGGTTATCGCTATCTCCGTAATTGACATACTAATCATTGAGAGGCGCTTCACGTGGCTTGGATATCATTCCTGATTTACCATAGAGTGGTTATACTACACTTACATTACACTCCATATCCTTATGGTACAGCCTAAAAGGTTCTGTCACCGTTCTCACTTAGTGTAAGGTTTGAGACGTGACAATGTACTGAGTGAATTGGCATGACCATCCTATGCTCCGATGCTAATGAGTGACATGGTGCAGTACGTAGTATGGATGTAATATAATATGGTGGTGTTGGGCTGTGTGCAGACACTACGAATAACCACATCTACTGGTTGTTGCCACACACTACGGAATAATTTTCTCATACTGTTTAATTGACACGCTTTCACTCAATGCATCACTACGGTAGCCGTTTATTAGCCACAGCTTGCCGCAATAACCGCACATCACCAATCATGGTTATTGAATCATCAATATCTAAGCATCCTATATTGGATACCCCACCCCACTGTCACCAACATCTCCATTAAAGGGCCGGCTAGACGGCAGCGGTTTGTGCAAAAAATACGGAACACTTTTACAGCCTTTTCGGTTTGCGCGAGCTACAGTTTTCCCGTCCATACACACGGGCTTCCTGATATAAACCAGTTTGTGCAGGTATGCTTGTGGTAAAGCACTGGCAGCTGGCGCTTTAAAATACATTCATCCAAATTTTAAGAAAAAATCAAATTCATAAGTTTTTAATTTATTTCCCCAGATAAATAGTTTAGTTAGTAATAACGTAGCCATATTATCTGTATACTATATTGTGGTTATTATAAAGTGCAGTTTCAAATTAGGACATGGGTTTTGTATGGTGGACGGTGAAAATTAGCGTATATCAATTAACCTACCTGAAACCTTATTATTTTGAAATTACAAAATTATTTCACTAAAACAGATATTCATGGTTTGATGCATTCCATTCTATAATAATTCTGTGGTAGTTTATATTGACTGTTGTTCAATTCGTCGGATATCTATGTGAAGGGCGATGGTCACTAATATTTGAACATAAATTAATACTATTATAATACTGTGGTTTCAATATTATTCGAATGTATTTCACATTCCAAATGGTATTAATAAAATAATACAATTTCAGTGTTTGTTCAGTTTTAATTTAATCAAATTGAATAATTTATGAAATTTACTGTTCAAGAATAATTTTATTTTATTTAATAACTAAAATTTGCTGTTTTTGACAGTTGAGGAAGATAAAAGTTTTTAGTTTGCGAGTTATGAATTTTCAATGCGAAATTACTTAGAAGTAAATTAATCATTAATCTTTGTAATCTTTTTTCACTGGCATACATTATTTAAGCTACGTCTATAAAAAGAACGTTTTTCTTCAACGTATTCGATTTCACCCCTGTTTGTCAGATTTCATACAACACACTATTAGGTATATCTGTTTATCTGTATAAACCTGTTTTTATTTTTTCTTCAGATCTGTTTCGTGTCGGTGCTTTGTCTGCCTTATGAGGTTAGATTTGGTACGTGCTATAATAACTCGTGTTGCCCATCTGTCAGCGTTTATGAGAAGCTTATATAAGCAGAAATATTACACTTCTCTTCTATTATAAAATTTGTATGGCGTAATAAAAATTCCATTTTCCTTGTCAGTAATCAATTACACCACCCAACACTACTTGAATCTCGAAGATTATTTTCTCTTTTAAGACATTTTAAAGCATTTAGTTGCCCCTTTGCATAGAATTTCGATGTTGTGAAAAACTAACTATGTACGAATCCTATACTTACATAGATGACAGATTAGTAAAATAAACACATACGTCATGACAGCGTTGCTTTTTCCGATTATTCTCGTTTTTTTTATATTTTTTCTGTTAATTATTAGATTTTTTTTACTGAGATAAATATACAATGTGAAGTTGTGAAAATGCACATTATAAATTAAATATTTATAAATGAAGAATTTAATATAAACTTTAACTACTTACATAATTAATTGGTTTTTTATCAATGTATTAATTGAATAAATTCACGAACGCGGACAAATCATTACTTTATTTGCAAGTATTGCAATACTATGTCACTTAACGCACGCGTAAAAAACTGGTTTAAACAATTTGAATAGAATAAGACATTAAAAATACTGTGTTTGCATATATAATCAATAATCTATACAGTTTTGCTTTATCGGAAACAATTCAACGATATTCAAAATTATATTTACTTGATTTCTGTAAGAACACCTAACAATTATGATAGATGTCACTTCTGTTTTAATTTCACCGTCACGGGAGCCACTAGTTTCATTCATTGCTTCATTTATGTATGTGAAAATCCACTGATTAACGCATAAGCCTTATTATTTACATAAGTATTACTATGTATCTGACTCTTAACTAGTACATAATGTTTGTAATCTGAAAACATGGGCGCAAAACGTCAAAGGGGACGCAGAGAGGCTGAATATGACTCATTTAAGAGACAGAACACGGGTTAGCGATGCCTGAATGATGAATGTTATGCAGTCACTCAATGACCTAAATTATACGTAGCCCCAGCTTAATTAAGTATTTTAGTAAATGTTCGACTTCTATTCAAATGATTTCAATGTAAGCACCTATGTAATAATATTATCCTCTATTATTATTACTTCAAACTCATGAGACACCAGTTTTAAAAACTTTACGACTCATCAATGCACTGCATGGAAATATAGACATATTTTGTGATAGGTTATGTTCATTGTTATTTAGATTAATAATAATATGCCATTTTGCATTTTCGTATTCTGTCTAACGCTGTCGTTTTTTTAATGGTTTTATTATCTTTGGTATTTTGGTAAACCAGTGATTGTGTCTGTGTTAGTCCTAGATGTGACAAGAGGTAGCATTGTGCTTAAATTTTGTCCATTACAATGTTTACTATCAACTTCATGGAAATTGAATTTAAATTAAACAGTAGATAACTGTCAGTCTATAATTATTTGTCTATTTAGTGACATAATATAGGAAGCTTAGAATGTATTCTATATCGCACTGACTAAAAGAACATATGTAATTGTCAATTATGATTGTTTCACAGAGATGTGTCACGATCTCTAAGATGTACAAAAATATTGTTTTTGATTGCTTTGCTGGCGGCTCTCCAACCACCAACGAGAAAACTTGCTTACGGCGGAATGAATTCGCAGCGTATTTCATTTTCTCGGTACAAACTGTCTGTTATTTCATTCTTTTAGTTTTACATTGGATACAATATTAATAAAACTAAAAAATATAATTTATACAATCTGCCTTCCGTGGACGTTAACGCAAAATTACTTGTCATAAAGTTAGCAGGATAAAAAAAACATATTTAATAATTTATTAATTTAATAAATTCCTATACCAGATACACCCATTTAGAGCATGGTTTCCTAATCTCCCCGCTACTACCCTCTATGGGCACTGGAGAGATCTATTGTGTATCTCTTTTTACCACTGTATTAACTGTCCATCAATAATTTTGTTTTAAACCAATATCTCTGGCCAATTGTCATGTCACAGACTCAACCATTCCATCCTATCTCCAAAAAGAATACTTTTGGGAATACTCGGTATTATATTTTTCACGGCTTTATTGTTTTATAATAACTTCCCACACACAATGACCGAGCGGATAACGTGTCGGCCTGTAATGACGCGGGTTCTGGGTTTGAATCCCGGGTCTGACGAAAAAATCACCAAATGTTGTTTTTCATTGTGTGTTTGGACCAAGGGTATAGGACATAATAGGTTGAGCAAGTGGCTAACATATATTTCTCGTAAAAATAAAAATCTGTTAATACAACCTCCACTATTATATGTGAGGCCCTAATATTAGGATCGGACATTGTAAAAAAAACGAGTTTCTGTTATTAATTACCGAAAAGTCGGAATTGGGTACCTAATCCATCTAAAAAAGTTGAATTTAAGTAATTTTAGGCCAAATCGGACTTAAGACAGTCTGGATCTGAGATACACATACAAAAACTTAAAATTACCGTTGCCTCTTAAAAAATTAACGTATGGACCTCGACTGTATGAAAATTATCTTAACACATGTTTTAAAGAAGAATTATTGTTGTTAGTCATTCACTTACTTAACTCGTTGGTTTCGTGTACCCCATACAAACACACATTGAAAAAACAACATGTGAAAATTCTAATCCACGAGCCACTAATTTAGAACTTTTTAACACTACTCCCACTGCGGTCGTGTAATATTACATACTAATAATAATATTATTCTATGTGATGTATGCATATATTTTCCTATCAATAAGGGGGAAACTAAAACCATGGATCGATTTATTTGAATGCATTCATAAATATTCAAATGTTTGGCGATCCAATACCTAACGCGGCTATATTTCAATAGGAACGGGATATTTTAAAAGGCTCTAATGGTATTATTAAAGGCAAAGCCTTTAACAATGGAGACAGGTCGACGGCGACGGCGCCGTTTTCTTCAATTTAAGCGTCGCGAGGAAACGGAAAATAATGAATAGGCGCCGTGGTTGGCATCGCATGACTATCTTAATTCCTACATTGCCATACGCATAGAGTGCTTAGCTTTATGTTATCGGAAAACCTTTTCATGCGAATATAATATATATTTTCATAAGTAACACGAAATAACTATTTTATAAAATGTCATAGAATGAAAATAAAACAAAATTAGGATTCAAAAAACCAACTTCCATATAGAAATCAGAAAGTTTTATAACTAAGAAGAATATTTTTTCAGTAAAGTATATTATTACGAAGTTAAATGAATGATAAACACGTATTTTATATGTATAACAACGATAAACCTATCGTTAAAATGTAATTGTCTTAGATGTACTAATCAATTTAAAAAAATATATGGTCGTGATGATAATATGACGTATGTTACGGCGTCCCTCGTAGTCTAGTGAGTAAGGTGCTACTCTTTCGTCCGGAGTTCCGTGTTCGATTCCCGGTGAGGTTACAATATATTTATGTGATTTTCTCAAAGCCTGTGTATTAGTGATTGTTTCACTTATATCACTACCGACACTACTTTTTCACTACACTACTGTCAATTGGCATCGTGGCCTGTTGTAATGCTTACATAATATTATATAGGTATGTTTATTATGTTTTAAAATTATCAAAATTGTTTCTTTTTTATAAAAAAATAATTCAGCTTTCATTTGTTCAAATTCTAATATCGAGACGATTGCTTAATCAGCTTAATGGAAATTGACGTAGGATTCTTGTAGTAATACTATTGAAACTCTCGAAATTTCAAGTAATTCTCTTGATTGTAATTGGTTTTCATAAATAACACTGCCGATTCTACAATGTGATCAAAATTGGAAGTTGAATAAAATTAAATCTTCATAGTAAACAAAAAATATTTAAAAACTATTGTGAATGCAGGCATATTTATAGACTCTTTTTCGGTTGCCACACCATTATCTAAACTATATACAAATAAGCATCTGTTTCAGTGCAATACTTACAGAAAAGACAAGATCTACTATCATATTTTGCTGTTTTTTTTTTGTGAAAATCTAAAAAAAATACTTTGTAAATCTTCGATAATACAAATGAAATTGCTTTTATGTGTTCGCTATCCAATTACAGATGCAAATTTGTAACATATAAGGTATTTTTGGTTCGCTAAAATTCCCTGTGGGCCACCGATCGCCGACCACTGGCTTAAATAATGCCTTATACAATAATTATTAGGCATAACATTTAATCAAAATTTAACATGTTCTGTACGGAACCGTTGCATATTAATTTCGACTAAAATGAGAAAAGAATAATGCTTTATTCGTATTAATTTCCTCTCATACGTACGATTTTCCAGGTCATACTCCCAGCTCACACATTCCGTCGTCACACATACCGTGCCAGATTTAGCTTGCCTCGAATTGTTTCGCCTGAGATGTAGGCAACAATGTTAAATGTAATGTAGAAAACATTGCCTAGCTCACGGCGCAAAGGTTAAAACCTATTCTGAGAAAGAAAACGTAATTCACTTTATATTAAATCATGCCTCCCTGTGGGTCTATTCTATACTTATCGAACACTAAATTGATAAATAGTATCAAACTTAGGGTAGGTTTGTATCAAAATATTAGCACTTATTGTAACAATAACACGAAGCCGATTTTTATTGTTGCAATAAGTGCTATATTTTAACAGCACCTATCTTGCTGCTGTTAAAATATAGCACTTATTGCAACAATAAAAACCGGCTTCGTGTAATTGTTACAATAAGTGCTAATATTTTGATACAAACCTACCCTAAGTGTGATAATATTTTTCACTTTATCACTTTAGCGGTCGATAAGCATAGAATAGACCCACTGATACATACACTGAACTGGGATTTCTAAAATGTAGATTATTTTGTTGGAAATATTTGCGGCTTGAAATAACTGCGAATAAATGTTAACACGAGTAGAAGTGATGTAAAACAAATGAAAATATATGGTTTACGTATTTAAATGAACGATTTATTTATGTTATAATTAAAATGATTGTGTATTGTGATTGATTACATTTTTTAGAATATATTTGTATTGGCTATACGATGAAATGCGTCATAAATTCTGTTTATGAAATTAAAAGACATATAAGTCAAAATTATATTTAGTAATAAATTTTAAATAAGTAAACCAAATTAAACATTATACATAAAATACGAAATAAAAGGGAAGTGCACACTACACCACTTAATTAGTACATTTCAGACAGAAACATAGAAGATACCATACTGTGTTTTAAAATGGCCCACTTGAAAAGTAATTATTTTATATTCTTCACCAATAGCTTCCTTTAGCTCATTCTACTCTCCTCGGTCCCTAGTTCTTCGATAGCACGTACTCCATCCAAATGGGATCCAGCTGATTTTACGACAAGTATGCAACAGTGCATCTTTGATACCTCTGTCTATTACTGTTTTAATTTCTCTCTCTTACCGACACAGTCTACATCATTGCCGTTTTATCAATTTTTATCTTCTATCACATCACGTTATCTTCTCTGCCCAGGGTTGTCTTTATAACGAATGTTATAGCACCCTTAATGTACGAATATTCTTTCACTGTGCCTAAAAATGTAGATTATGAACAGCCAATTAATTTAACTTCCCCTTATGTTACCAGTGTCTATATGAGAATCATACCTAGATCTAAGGCTTTATCTCTATGTTTATTCTTTAAAGGTAAGCACATATTTTTTCCATTTTTGTTTTTTTTTTTCAAATCACAATTTAATATAATGTCCTAATTTAAAAAATAAAGGGAAAAAGTAACCCTCACAGTCAACGTTCATTGGCGCTAGCATTACGAATAAGAGCACTCACCCGGACATTGAACGGTGTGAGTTTGAATCTCTAATATACTTGATTCTGAGGTTTTAAAGAATATATTTTCCATTTTGAATTTTTGTAGATATCATACTAGCATTACGATGTGAATAATATCTACTAACTATATGGTTCACCTTTGACAAGAGCTATGGCCGGTAATTCACTTTATTATACTCTGGAATTGCAAGGGCATTGAAAACACCTTTCACTTAATACCGTCCATGCTACAAAGGCTTTTGCTCCAATCTCGAGACTGCAACAACCCCTTCCTTAAAAGGGCTACAAATAGACTGAAGAAGACGTCATGCACGGTAGTGACATCTACATAAAGACCTACCCCTGAGTTCCTTTAGTCATTTCGCGTCAAAAGGTAATTGAGTTTTCAAGTGTTCGAGGGTAGTGAGTATTTCGCTCTACTGCTTTTATTATAAGACCTACCTACTGGTAGGTATAGTTACGGCAAGATTTTTACACATGTGGTAACATAGACAGATCCTTATAGCTCTACTAACGTTAGATTTACCTCTCTTGGACTACATACGTATAATATATTTTAATACGTCCTCTATATTTCAACAAGCTTCGCTACACTAGTTCTCTTGTTTTGAGTTGGCTAGTACTTAAACCTTCAGAGAGATGAAATATATTTTATGTACCTACGGGTAAAGACACACACAAGATATCTTTAAATGAATAAATTCGAAAACTTTACTGTCAGTAATCAAGTATAATATTAACTACAGTAATTTTTTTACAATTTAAAATACTAACATCGACATATAATTAATTATGTACGTCTTATCGGTTCATTTTTAATTTTATAGACAAGCATGAATCGATTGAATAAAAACAGCTTTGGACATTGGACATTGAACATTGGACACGGTTTCCTGAGAGTGTGATATAATTATCTTTATTTATTCAAAAATAAATTTATAAAGCCCCCTTATAACACCCCCTTCACACGTGCATGGATTTATTGCTGACAGTACGTATTATCTCATCCATTACGAAAACATGCACGCGTAAATACGTATTATCATGCAAGTTGCAAGATTGCATGCCTGAATCAAAAAAGTTCAGAAGCTTCTGAATTTTCACGTGACAATAATTTGACTGTGCGATATCTGCACCCGCGCAGTAGAACGATAGTGGCGAACCTACCGGGGGAAAAACGAACTATACAGCGCACAGACTCATTTTGACGTTTACTGATTTTCACGACCTGTCAAATAGCACTATACAATGACAACATCGAATCTTGCTTACTTTTGAAGAATGCGATTGACGAGACAGTCGACAGTCTTACGTGTAAACAGCTATTATCGCGATAGTTTAAAATGCACATTATTGGTGAAATAAAATGCACGTGTACAGGTGCTTTAAAGTAGACTAAAATAGAAAATTGTAACAATCATTTTAATGTGTTGTCGATCATTCCAAAACAGGGGAAACGTGCTGGACTCCTTTGAGAGTACCGTACTGCGCGATATTTTTGGACTCATCAAAAAAAATAGTTTTTACTTAAATTTATTAATGTTTAAAACTACTTGGTAATATAGAAACATGAACTCCGATGGGTAAAGATGATAAAGAACGAATCTTAACTATTTTTTTATAATATAACAGTACAGGGTAATACTATCTTGTGTAAGATACACTATATTATAGTATTGGGAGAGATAAAGATGTTTTCAAATCTTTCTGTAGGTAATGTATCATTTATATAAGCAAGGTCAAATGGTCAAAGTATATAATATTCTAGTCTTGATAATAGTGTTATTGCAATTTAATAAATATTAAAGTTTTGGAAATGCCTAGGCACATATTATTAATAATATGTGGTTGATAAAGATGTTAGATATTTTCCAACGAAAATATATTCTGGATGGTTTCATTATAATATTTTTTAATTCCAAAATTTACGTAGGATGCTTATCAAATTCCGTTAGTTTGTGTTTTAAATCAAGGTATCAATTAAATTCTCTAGTTACTAACCATCGCCCGGATCACTTCAAATTTTAGTTTCGGGCGTCGTATTTTTTCTATTTGCATGAAAAACAGTTGTGTTTCGTTACTGTCTTGTGATGTAGATTTTCTTAAATCGCATATTTGTTCAACATAGTTTGGATTCAAAAACTTGTATGTCAGAAAAATATTTCATATAAGTAGCAGAATGGTCAACCATTTCTGGGTTGAAAAACATACTAGGTCACCAGTTACCTAAACCTGATATAATAATATATATATATATACTTCCACATGTCTGTAAAACAAATAAAACCTTTGACTTCGAATTCATTTTATGTTTTGTTATGTATCGTTTGTTTTTATTTTTATCATTGGGAATCCCCCGTGGCTTAACTTTACTATTGTTTTCTTTTAAGTAAGGCTCTCTGGAGTATGTATACTTGCAGAGTAGTTTGAACTTTACCTTGCTTATGTTCCCAAGTGTAAAGTATTCGAGATACCGACGCACATTTTCTTTTATTTTATTGTCAGGGAACTGTTTAGAAATTCTCAAGTTTTTCTTCAACCCTTTTTTTCAACCACGTGTCACTGTGAATTATTAAATGACAGTCAGATTAATCACTGTAGGACAGTGACATTGATTTAAATTAAAATTAAGAACATTATTTCCTTATCTTATCCACTATTTATATCAATTTAGTTAGGACTTATAAAGAGGAGCATATATTCGAATATTAATAAACATTTATCAAAGGACTTAGCAATGTTATAATAAAATATATTAGTATGACGTGTACTTCAATGTATTATGTCCATTAAGCCAGATGGCAACATGAATTAAGTTGTCACCCTTAATTACTATTCAATTTACTACTACGCAATTCCTACTAAAGGCACCTAGACGATTATACAAGTGGGAATTCGATAATGTATTTTCTACCTTACAACAATTAGATATAAATGGGACAAAGATTTATCTAAATATTACATATGGTCATGTGCTATTCCATAATAGCCGAGGGGTTACCGCGTTGGATTATAATATCGTGGGTCACGTGTTGTTTTCAATGTGTGTTTGGACCAGATTATGGACGTGAGGCAAGCAGGAGACTAATATTCATTTCTCGTTAAAACAAAAATCTGTTAGGTACCTAATACAACCTCCATAATATAGAGGTTAATATTATGATCTTCTTAGGATTGGATATTGTAAAAAATGTACAAATCATCATCATTGCTGACTCTACGCTTCTCCTTTCTTACAAATCATAATCCATAAATAGGTACTGCAGAATATTTACGAAATTAGTAGCCAATATTTGTTAATTGCTTAATATTTATTGGTGTATGCGTACATTGAAAATAAATCGATATCAAAGGCACAAAGTTACATAAAGGACACATTTTTTTGTTTTGTTTACTGTTTTATCTACCTACTTAAATAGTATATTTTTACTTCTTATCAAGAGCTATTTGCAAACTTTTATGTAGGGATTTTGTTTTGCTTTGGACAATACCTATGTTCTACTCAGTTTGTGAGAAATATGCATCTTATTTCAAATTTCAATATAATTTAACAACTCAGTGGCAGGTTTTAACTCTTCGGAGGCCCCCTTTTAAATTATCTTCTGTCTACATGGACAATTAAGGGCAGTCCCTGTATCCATCCATAATGTGAAAAAAATTGACCATGTCATGTATAAAATACAAAAATAAACTAACAAAATGTAGTATTTGTTATTTCATAATATGAGCATAACTTTTCATATATCTCGACCTCGAACTGTCATTTTTAGTGTAGGTAACCGAAATCTCTTCTCGTGAATCTCCCATTCAGCGATATTTATCTTTTTCTCTCATCATTTTTACTCAATACCCAACATTCTGATCTATCAGTGGCCAAGGGTGGATATAGGCCGTTTTTAAATAAAAATCCGGTTAGGTACATGTACAAACACGCGCGTTAACATGATCTTACTTCCTACTTCATTTATCGTTTGTCAGTTTATGGCTACGGCCGTATGTTGTAGCTTAGCCACTGGGAAATGCCAATAGAAATGTAATATAAAAATGTAATGTAAAAGATAATTCTACAATACAATCAGTGTCTTTAGAATTATCTTCAAATGAGTTAATCGTGCCCATTTTTTGAATAATAAAATGCCTAATTCTTGTCAAATTTGGGATCACAAAGATTATATTTTTTAGGCTATTTTTTATCGTAAATATGTCACTATATAATGTTAACATTAATTTTACTAATGGTTTTGTAAATGCGTTTTAAAATTAATAAATATAAAAAGTCGTCACCACTGCACATGGATGTACCGAAATATGACTATATACTAAAACATTAGAGCGAGAGGTTTAAAAGAATACTATTTTATGTAATAAAAATACTTTATGCAGTCATCAAATGTTTAAAATAAATATAAAGGATAATAAGGCTTCAAAATTATGTACATAGATTATCTACAACATTTAAGGAATGTCCAGGGTTATGTTCTGAAAATTCCATAAAAGCTCCATTTTGACCTACGCTGAGCATGTGGGCCGTTAATGAATTAAAAAAACTAACCAACACCATTTTTAATATGTGTTAATAATTCAACGAAAAAAATACGTATAACTGAAAAAGTGTTCAACTATTTTTGCCAGATCGTCAATATCATACCAAACCGAATATGGTTTGGTTTAGGTAGGGTTTAAAGGATTTTTAAAAACTAACCAACAGTGTCTGTAGTTGTAGTCTTAGTTCAATGGAAACAAATACGTATGGCTGAGAAAGTTTAGTGTGCATTATTTCTGTGAGATCTGAACAGCCTACCTCCACCCTTGGCCACTGTGATCAATATGTCAATACTGGAATATGATTTATAAATTTTTATATAAGATTTATATTTTTTCAACCACTGCATCATTCATGGTACCATCTTTGGAAAGTCGACGTTATCTTTCTGATCAGTATTTTCTTTACAAAATTATCAATGGTTTTGATATCATTACTCCAAAATTTTGTATAATAGATATTAACCAAATTTAAAATGAATGTATATGATATAATATAGCTTTCCTCATTTTTCATATGTAATTTCATTATATTTATGGTCTGCTTACTTTCTCACTTTTTATTCGCAAGGCTTAACTATATTATAATGTATACATGGAAACTTTGTTGGTTGCAATATAATTTCACTATTCTTTTTAAACATATTTTTGTATTCAAAATGTAACTGTTTGTTTCCTTAATAAATAAATAAAAATAATAATAATTTTCAATAATAGTGAGAATATAAAAATCTAATGAATAAATTTATATTTAGCTCGACACCTATATAGGTACTTTGTTGCTTGGTTAACATTATAAGAAGTACCTAGTTGAGCTTTTCCAACTCGTCTTGGAGGGTTCATATTTTATATTATTATAAAGCTTACTAGGAGAGGAAAAGGCTCTGCTTAACGTCTACAGGGTCGTGCTGAAAATCTTTATGGGCGCGTAACTCCTGGCGAAGAAAATTGTTTTTTTTGTTCACCTATCGGCGGACGTTTTCACTACAGACGCGGAAATAAAAGGGATAATGCAAAGTGAAAATTATGCGCGCGGGATCATATCGGGAAATATGTAGTTTTTCCGAGCGTGGAAAATATGTGCACCACTTCTTCACGCGGGGATTATAGAAAAGAATTTTTCAGGAAATATCATTGTGAAAATATCAGTTCAACACTTTCGTTGTAGTATGTCTCGTGTTTTATATTTCTTCGCGAAGAAGCGGCGTTTCAATTTTGAACACTCTATCCGAGCTTTATGGGTTCCTATGAAATATTACATTTTATTAAATCAGTAAATATTATATTAAAATATACATACATTGAAATCAATTTTGCCAATTTGGCGTTTTTCTTGCCAGATCTATCATTTTTTAATATGTATCTAGCTTGTAAAATTCGGTATATATAGCGTTTTCCGACAACGCAAAAGCTGAAAAAATTTCATAATGTAAAAACTAGAATATTACACCATATTTTGTTGGAAATCAAATTGATGGCCTTTTGTAGCTTATATCTAACCAATAAAATAAATTAATAAACAATTAAATAAAACTAATAGCCAAAAATTAATTCAAATTGATTAGCATAACAATATTTAAAAACTACTAGTTAATTTCGTCGTTTGAGTTGGGTCTTGTCCAGATGGCGCGATTTGACTCGCACGCAGTCGAGGTACAGTTGACCTCATTGGGCCGTCCACATGTATTCGCCACGTACCACTTCTCGCGCGCGGTCGATGTACAGGTGCCCTCATTGAGCTGACCACATGTATTTGCGCTGTATAGTGGCGAGACACGCGTCATCTGGACAAGCTCTTAGTGAATCACAAATCAGGCGATAATGGTCGGTTGTGTTATATCGCGGAGTGGAGGGGGTAAGTTTGTATTTCTTGGTACTTGGAAGGAGGTGAAGATTAATCGGATTGGCGGGTCTTTGGACGCTCCGGAGGCGAGGACAGAGAATTAACAGCGAGTTGTATCTTTCCTGTTCTGTTTTACATCCACCGAACTTCTGTTTAGCTTGTTTTAATATTAGATATTATTTATAACTTAAATTAACTTAACTTAAATTCTTAACTTCGTACGTTATGATTTTACCAAGGCTTTGACTGCAACTCGCTGTCATATGGCCTCTGCTCATCTAAAAGACGATCCGGCAATCAGGTCCTCACTCCAATTCTGTTAAAAAAAACTTTTGCCAAGCTCTTCCGTCTTACCCACCGCCAGGGCGACTCAAAGATATCCGCAATTCGAAGCTGTACTCTGTGTCGTTCATATTTAGGGCACTTTACTGCTATATGAACAATGTCCTCCTAAACATCAAATTCATCGCAGAGCTGCGAATCGCTTCTTCTCATGAGGACATCAAATCGTCTACCCATTGTGTGACCTGTTCTTAGCCTCAGTATCAGCTTAAGCTAATTTCTCTTCAAAGGAGGAATGACTATACTTTATTAACTTCATTATGCTATACAATCTAGTTCTCTTTCCTAGCATTACAGAGCACTCTATTGCAGATGGAGTGTTGAATTGAAACAAAGAACTCCTGCCTTGAGAGATCTTGCCTTCCACTAGCATCTTTCCTAATCCTTGTGCCCAATTCCATATCTTTCGCCTATTGTTCATCTTTTCTCAATCAAAATTACTATTTCTTATTCAATGATCACCTTCATTCTATCTTCTATTCAATGTTGATATTTCCGAATTCTACGGGTTACCCCTTTGGGACGAGCAATATTACAATTTACCTCCTCGTTCCGAATTTCTTTATAATTATCGTTGATATATTTTTACTAATTAATCCGTATCCCTGAATTCCCTCTTAATGGCAACATTGGCAACAGACGGAAAATAGGAGAGTAGGAAACCATAGCAACCAATAAAACAACGATATACAACATACAAGATCGATCGCAACGAACACAAAGTGAATATAATATTACTCTTATTACCATTGTTTATCATCGATAATAAAACATTAGAACTTGTATTCTAAAATCCCGTTTCTTCATTTGAAATGTATACATTTAAATCCTGTAAATATTTAAATATAAGAAAATGAATTCGCCCACGCCGACTTCTATCCAACAACCTACAGTATCAGAAGCGGCATCGTGCTATTCGTCTAATATGTGTGTTAATAATACATAAGTAATCATGCCTAGATTGCAACTAAAAAGCTTGTCACCTATAAAGCACTTTAATTTTCAGGAACCAGGAGGCCTAAAAACCAAATACTTTATGAAGGAAAACATTGCAGATTGCCATCAATTTAATCCAATTACTATCTCTATCGTCAACATGTTGCAAATATTACTTATCTATTTTTGTGATTTTACGAAAAAATCTTTATTAAATTAAATAAAAGGTTTTTAGAATTGGATGATCGACTGATTGCATACCACCGACTGAACAACCCTAAATATATACCAGTTCAATACAAGTTTGGACTACAAAAATACACCATCGACATGATTTTTTGCATTGACCACATACCTTGTTTTGTTACGTTGTATTTTTCTCTTTTAATACCTTACTCCAGTGTATTTGTCATTACTGTATTTATTGTTTGATTTAATAAGTATGCTTCCTGTGTCCGCCAAGTATTGTAACCATCACTTATTTTTTTAAATTTATATCTCATATTGTATTTATATTTCTTTGATTGATCCTATTGATTAATTTAGATAAATAAAAAAAATGTTTTATTTATCTACTGGCGATCGATCAAGTCGTGTGTATTTTCACACGTCATTACATCCATCCCAAATATCCAAAGCATCTCCATTAAAAAGTGACAGTAAACAACGTTAAATTGAAACATACTATTATTTGCATTTTTTTTAAATTACGTATTTTTGAGTACCCTTAAATGTATTGGTCAAGGGTTAATTCTGTCCGATACCTACTCTTATATTTGATTCATGATATTGGAAACACCATCGGCATAGCTATCGCTACGAACAAATCTATTTCGTCCGAATTAAAATTCTATTCAATCTCCATAGTTAACGTTACACTCCAGTGAATTTCAGGCGTAGGTGGATAGGTAAAAGTCTAAAAGTGTAAAAAAGGTTCATAGGTTTTTTTTTGTCTAACTAAAAAGAATACCCTCCAGCGCTTCTGTTGGGGGACGTGACCTGAAAGCGAAAATCACAAATCAAGCCATCTCCGCTTCACAACACATCTTTCTTTCTTCAGGTGAATGAACGCGTCCACATTTTTAAATTTAACTGCATTTGAAAATATCGGAAGAAGCGCATGGAAATTACTCTTATCGAAGCACCGTCTAACGTTAGCAATTAAGTACTTTGATTTCACTGGGTTTGCGCGATAATCCATACTTTAAAACAGAAAAACTTTTCCTGATTATACTAGGAATATCTTTAATGATATATGGTGATAAATAACTCAATCCGTGTCAGCAAATTGATCGGCGATGTTAAATATATTACCGAAATTACAAATTCTCTAATAATACCAGAGCGTTGAAGCGGACCCTTTTTTGAGTTGCTCCGCTCCGGGACCTAATACTTGCTCTGGCTCCGCTCCGGGTAAAAGTTTTAATAAGTATTATATTATGTATACAAATGTTAAAAAATAAGCGATTTTAAAATAATCGTTATTTTCATTATTAATTCTATTAAACAAAATTTCCGACAGAAAATCGCCTCTCATTATTTGCCTCTTCTGTCAAAAAAGTGAGGTTATTTATCACTAGGCAGTGTTGAGATATTTCAAATAATTATTTCCGCGATATCCATTTTTCCACATAGTCAACTATATCCGATGACGCAAACTCCAGATAGTAGCTGACTTAATTATATTAGTGATTTCCTAAATATAAGTTATATGTTATTTTGATTGTGAGTACGTCGATAAATAGAGCATCACAATCGATTGAAAGGTAATTCGATTACAATTTTCCGGTATAAACACATCGCACCGTAATGTCACTGTATTTATTATATTGTACCGATTGTACCCCTTTACTTATGTAACCGTAAATAAACTTTCACCTCTCTATCATCATGAACAACCACGACCGTCTTTCATTTGCATCACCTATCCACCGCCAAAGTAGATCCCTACAGATATTATTAACTATCATTAAATTTATTGGCAGAAAGATATTGTATTAATTAGAAATAATAAAACACAATATTGCGCAGTACTTATTCCACAAAGTTTCATAATCAATCAGGACCGATTTCGTCTGCTTTAATGAAACATCGTCAAATATTCACTATAACATTTATTTATACCAACGAATTTAAAAAACGAAATTATTTATTAAATATATTATGTATCTTAAATGAAATTCCAAGAAATTTGCGTAGCTTTCAGATAACATTAGTTATAGTTAATATTCAATGGAAGTTCTGAGGAATTCAATAATTCATCACGAATGAGAAGGCAATAAATAGTCAATAACAAAATAAATCCCTAGACTAATAATTGTCTTCTAATACGTAATGTATTGAATGTATCATAACTTATATAATTGAACTAATAATATTATTGAAGCAGATGAAACTGATCGTGAATACTGTGGAATAAGTACTTTCTACATATTTTGTTTTATTTTTATTATCATTACAAATTTAATACAAACATATAGAAATGTCTTTTATCAACGATAAAGTTTTACTAAATTAAATCGAATTGTTACATCTAAATTTCAACTTAATTTAATGCGTTTGATGCTGGTTTCTTCTTTGCTTTTAACCACGTTCAATCCTAATAGGATCATATGGGCCTCCATATGGTGCTGGTTTGTATTAACAGATTTTTGTTTTTACGAGAAATGGATGTTAGCCACTTGCTCAATCTATTGGGTTCATACTCTGACTTCAAACATAAATTGAAAAACAATATGTGTATTAGCGAGACCCAGAATTCGAATGTGGGACCCATGACATTATAAGCTGATGCATAAGCCGCTCGTCCACCATGTGCATAAAAGTATCGTAAATGATATTAGCCAATACCGTGTAGTAGACGTTGTTAAAATAATATTATTTTAACATATTGCGTGCGCCGTGTGGGACAGTAATAACAACACTAATAATTAAATATATTTCAACTCGAAGTTTCATAATACAAATGGCTCACTCAATGCGCGTAATCATTTTATCGTTGTATTGACAATAAGAAGCTTAATATAAATAATTTGAAAACATCTCATGCATAATATACACACTGGAAAAAAATACGACACCCGACGGGCCTTGAATCTGTATCTGCTGGATTCGCGCCAGTATATTTAACTGATTAAATTACGGGCGCCTTCGATTTTTTCTACTATGTATATGCATGAGATGTTTTCAAATTATGTATATTCAGTATATAGAATATTACATTCTGATATCTTGTGTATTATTCGTTGAATAAAAGAAATAGTTTATTAAAATGAGAAGCTTTGTAATAAGGTAGGTACCTACTTGGATTTTTACATCTATTTTAATAAATATAAGTTTAATTTTGAATAAATAAATCATCTAACCCGCAAGAGAAATGTTTTAAAAATGTAATAAATGTGACAAACAAAATAAAAAATGCATTCAACGTATAATAATATAAAATTCATTCATCTTCATAAGCAAGAAGAAAAAATGTCACAACGTGTGACAAAACAATCCGACAGTATTACAGGATCGCTTTTTCTAAATCACAGCATCTGTACGCACCGATAAAGCGACTGTTCCTCCCATAATGACCTTTTTATATTCATTTTACTGTCAGATAAATACAGCACACACTCTAAACCATTCTACATTAACATTACTATGTCAGCAAGCTGACAGCGATCGCCGAGTTCACTTGTAAAATGGAAATTTGCAAGGGCTGCAGAACGCTTAGCTGCTATTTTCTGTATCTGAGTTGAGGGTTGTGTTACATGGATTAATACTTTGTATATGTAATGTGTCAGTTAAATTATGTTATTTAATTTTTATTTTTATTTAAATGTGACATCACATATTCCTTTTAGTGTTTTTATAAATTATTAGTTGACTCTGGATCCGGAAAATTAACAACATTATAGAATTAATGGAATGCATTATTAACCGACGGTGGAATAGTGCCAGAGTACATATCTCTTAAAACGCAGATTCGAATACTACTTCTGGAGAGTGGATACAAAATTATGGAAAACTTGAAAGGAAAGGTTTATATGGTCTTTCTGACAGATTTCTCAAGAGATGAAATGACAGTTCATAATTAACACTGAAATAACATTTCATAGGGTTTAGAGATCAATAACTTTACTTGGTATTAAGACTTTCGTAAGTTCAAAGGTAATAGTTTTATGAAAACACCATTTAAGATTCCCAGAGCTTTGTTTTTTTATATATTTCTGGATTCTATTAGAAATATACTCAGAATCAGAATAGGGGTTGACTGATATGATAATTTAGGTAAGTACAAAATCTGTACTTAATTTTTTTTTGTCATATTATAATATCGACCATATCCGATCCTAATAAAATCATAGTATATGGGTCTCCACGGGGTGGAGTCTTTGTATTAACAGATTTTTGTTTTTACGAGAAATGGATGTTAGCCATTTTTTCAACATATTAGGTCCATACTCTGACTCTACACAACTTGAAAAACGATATGTGTACTTGCCAGACCCAGGATTCGAGCCTGGGTCCCACGCCGTTATTGGCCGGCCATCGTAGGCGTCATATTAGACTAAACCGTTAATTGAATATTATCTTTCAGCAATAAACTGTATTATTCTTAATATTTTTTTGTGTTATTGAAATAGTATATTTTTGTTCAAATGCGTTACTGTTAAATTTATATTAATATGAAACATTAAACGTGCTTGGTTAGAAAAGTAGTATGTACCTCCGTTATAGTATTGCCATCATACATTTAATGGTTAAGACAGGCTACCTACTTTAATTAGGCACAGAATAATATTGAAAACGAATTATTTTATTATTAATTATAAAAATATTATTACTACTTTGAACATAATATCTACATATTTACAATTAATTTAAAGTTTGTACTTTTTCATTGGGCATAGTGCCTGAAGATGCTAAAAGTACGAAAGTGTAGTTGCAAAGACGATTTAAATGTAAATGAAAGTTAAAACTTAAATCAGTTAAATTTAATTTAGTTTAGAAACTGATTTACCAGTTTAACATGGTTAGTATTTTTTAAACTTGTTTTTATTTTATAATAGAACAATATTGCGACAAAAAATTATTTTATAAGTTATTAAGTTTTCTGAAAGGTGCGTCTACCCCTGCAATAGTACTTTCAAATAGATTTTGCCCATCTTCTGAAGGTAGCAATTCTAGTTGACACTTTTACGTCGTTAGAGTGAACGACGCTATAAACTGTTACAACTGTCTTTTCTGAGCTTCAATGCAATAGAATCAGTCAAATTTAACGGACTAGTCTATTGTATTCGTAAAAAATATTTCATAAGCACAATTTTTACAATAATGAGCTTTTATTTATTGTGAATACATATTATTTTTTATTTTTTTTATTATTTTCTTTATTAAACACCACAACAGGCAGTGAAGCCCAATAATAGTGGTAAAACTCCCAGGCTTGAGGAATTTTTACATATTAGATTATGTAAATATTTTTGACCTCACCGGGAATCGAACCAAGAGCTCCGTGATGGAAGGCCAGCGCCTTACGCACTGCACCACGAGAGCCGCCAATATTATAACTGATTTTCTAAGTAAGTAACTCTTCACAAGCTCTATATCAGAATTTTTTTAAATTATTTGGTCTATCTCCTTTTCAGAAAAAAGAAATCAAAGCCTCCTGGGTATTTTCCTACCTTCTTTGAATCTTTGAATCGTGCCTACAATCTCAGAATAAATTAAATAACAAGTATTTACAATTTAAATGTGACACAATGATTACCCATCGCAATTACGCCATCAGCATAGATGAGAGTTGTTTGATTTTCATTAAATTGTGAATTTATCAGAATTCCACGCCCAATTTTTTATACAAAGCATTGTTACGTTAATTTATCGCATTGAAGTCTATATAAAGAATTTTAAGTCTGAATTTCAGGAATTATGTGAAAAAGCCTGATAGATTGTTAGAAAGGTCCATGCTAAGTCACGAGTAATACAAGGTTAGTAAAATTAGATGAGTTAATAAAGGATATATTAACGTGTTTTTTGATATAATAGGGATTTCAAATATATAATTCTCAATCCCGATTTCGTGATTCCGCGATTTTGGAAAACAAGTTTTTTTACCATATAATATTTTCAGTATCGTAATAGATTCTTGGGCTCTTCTTGATAATGACCTGTGCAGCGAGCCTGAAATGTCGAGGAAAGAAGGAAGAAGTACACGCGCTGGAAACCCAAGAATCTATTACGATAAAAAAATAACCGCGAAAGTCTAAACATTAAATATTTTCAGTATTTGTACTGTAAGCAGCATAATCTATATATTTTTTTAAAAAATCTTATGATTGTGTAAGAAAATAATTTTATAATTACATACTCGTATGTATTACGGTCGCCAGTTTCAAAATTGATATGTTAATTAGTTCACAATGATTATTTTTTACGTATTTTTTTACAAAATATAATCCCGGGATTTCAGCTTTATTAGTCCGGAAATTTAGGGTCCTGGGATTGCAATCCTAACAAGTACTTACGTCAAATATAATAAATAATAATGTTCATTTCTGTTCATTGAACAAAAAATGCTTATTATATTATATTATCTTCCATTCATATACACAAAGTTCTTCCCGTCCGGAAAAATGGAAAAGGAAATTACGAAATTAAGAACGCTAGAGTATCCGGTAGACTGATAAGATGAATTAGTTTTACATTACCACTATCTATAATATATCATATTACGTAGGTATCTATTTATAAATAGAGTATTAGTCAATAATAGAAACCTTTCAGGACAGAGATTTCAGATTTTTAAACTGGAATACTTTTATTTGATGATTCAACTTTTATTATTATGTTTTTAATAAAATAAAACAATTGCTATTAATTGTTTCATATCAAGGAATCGAATGTAAATTAGTCCCATAGGCTCTTTTTCTTCTTCACAGCCTAGTTTCTCGTTTATCGGTATTTTGTCTATTGCACTCGGTTTACCTATACCATCGTCCCCACATCCTGAAACGGGCCCTCGGGCTAGAATATTTGGCGGGCCTCCTACCTACCGCTAAGGTTAAATGCAGTGTGAAACACTACATTAACGTTTTTCAAATTGTGTTTTAGTTCAAATTAAGGGTACTTATACAGTGAATTATTGGCGATTTTTAATACATCTACTTTAATAATGGAGCTGTCGAGTATCAACACATAATAATCAAAAAATATATTGCACAATCATATAAGTAATTGAAAATGTTTATGGCCATGAAGTGTAATAGCGCCGCAGGCGACTTTTTTACTATTAAAGCTAATTTATGATGTGTGTTTATCTCACTTATCTGGTCAACCCGACACGCCGGGCCCCCCACAGCCCGGGCCCCCAGGCTAGAGCCCTTTCAGCCCTCCCCAGCCATGACCTAGACCACTCCGGAATTCGGGTGGACACCGAGAATTTTTTGACAGTTCCATTAGGGATTGGGTTTTTAAAAAAACCTGACTTTGTGTTTTGAAATTTTTGAGTTAGAAATTAAAATCTAAGAATTTTTTCTAAAAAGGGTGCTGGAGAATTATTACAAATAATTTTTTTGCCGTGTTTTTATTTGTCTAAGGTATAGTTTATTGGCTTTCAATATCAATGTTTAAAATCAGGGCCCCTTGCCCCCCCTGGGTGCGCCACTGCATACTCCTGACTAAATTCTATTCATCACATCAGTACATTCTTGGCTGCACATGGTTCGTTCGCTGGCAGGCTGTATGATCTCAGTCTTATAGCCCGTCCAACATGTTCATGTGGCGGAGAAATACAGGTTGCAAACCATGTCCTCTGGAAAAATCCTGAAATGTGTATGGAAAGGGAAGATCTGCCTAAATCAGTTCAATCATCTGTTGGGCCCATCAAGCCGTCCGACCAAGTCGTCACCAAGACCAATTTGTGTTGTATTCAGAAAAAAATATGTTGTCATACTACGAACGTAAAGATGTCTTCACGTCGTTAATTGAATAATAACTTTTATTTTATATTGTATTATTTAATATGTGTGTGTTCTCCGCACTCTTAGTTTCTGAGATATTCCCAGTTATAAAAAATTGTTGATGCTTTGCACCAAACGTAGGATCCCGTGATACGCCCGATTAAAACTGGATGTTGTTGCGGGGGAAAAAATACTCTAATCAATGTTTCATTTTTACCTATACTCTTTATATAAAGGTGTGTAGATATTATAATATAGTTTTTCGATGTTCAACTTTCATTTTACTGACGATGCACCCACCCAATATACGGCATCAGAACTTTTCTACAAGGCAAATTGTGTAGCATAACATTGTTCTACGTGTTTCAATTAGCTTATAAGTATATATCTATATATACTAATAATAATATAGTGTTTTTTAACAGGCACGTTTTTGGTGTATTACAAATAATATACTCATACTATCATAAGTTTTAAAACCAACTATATGTAGCCTTCGTAGCCACTAAGATAGGGCATGGAGAATCATTTATGTGTTTAGGAAATGTATTAAAAATTAATAATTATTACAATCGACTTAGCCCACTTAAAATTACTTTGTCGGTTAATCGGGTCGGACCAAACTAGTTCTGATCACTATTAAATTATGTAAATTAATTAATACAATATTTTTTTTATTTCCTAGTATCCAAAATTTTCCACCTTCATAAAAATCATGTGGTTGAATTGAACAAGTCATATCCAGATACAGGTCTCCGCTGAAAATAGGTATTGTTGGAAACGCAGAACGAAAAAGAGGGAATGGGACAACTGGACGCCAGGACAATTGGACGCCGCACTGTCGTAGATACGTATACAGAACGTAGACAAGGAATTTTAATCAATTTCTATCTGCTACTTAGTAGTTTTAATTCATTTTACTCTTAACATAATGTTTTTTTTATTGCGGATTGATATTATATAAAAATAAAAATACTCTTTTTTCATTGTAACTTAAACATATGCACGATTAAATCATTATTTACCTACGTGTGCATATTTAAATTCTCACCAACTATTAAATCATAATATAATAATTTAAATATAAAGAATAATATTAAATACTTTTTTTAAAAGTACCTATAAGTACCTAACGTCTATGTGAGTGATTCAACGTTGATGACTGGAGAAAGGACATGGGCGACTAGGTCAATGTAAATATAGCGATGGATGTGGCGAAGATTTGAGTTGATGAAAAGAAAAGAAAACCAAATCACAAAAACATGCCCGATTGGTCTGATCAGCTATTGAAACGAATTGAGTATCTTTTATTTTTTTTTCTTATCAAATTTATTACATTAATTACATTAGTTGGATATTAAAATCTTATAAAATATTGCCACATTTAAAATCTTTCTAACGTATAATAAAACCGGAAGTAATTAAAAGTATTATTGGTTCACAATGTCAGTAGAAAATAATATAATTTCGCTATCCACGCATAAAAGAGGGGACGATATTATCAACGATCATAATACCCCGTGTACACGTCCATGGATTTACTGCTGACAATACGTATTATCGCGGCCATAACAAGAAAATGCACGTGTAAACATGCATTATCATGCAAGTTGCGAGATTTCATGAATGAATCAAAAAAGTTCGGATGTTTCTGAATTTTCAAGTGGCAGTTGGGATTTGTTATATATCTGCGCATGCGCAGTAGAACGATAATGGTTAACCTGCCAGTAAAAAAACGAACTAGACCACGCATTTTAAGGTTAACCGAGTTTTACGAAATGTCAAATAGTACTATAAAATGACAACATCGTATCTCGCTTACTATTGAAGAATGAGATTGGCGAGACAGTCAACACTTTTGCGTGTAAACAGTTATTATCGCGATAGTTTAAAATACACAGTTTGCTGGAAATAAATTCAAGCACGTGTACAGGCGCTATTATAAATTAACGAATGTTGTGAACGACGTAAACTAAGTATTGTGAAATATAAATTCAGTTTTCAATAAAAACTAAATTATTCGGATGTTTTATCATGCTTTTAATATTCTATTTTTAAATCAATATAAGCACTTAATATATAAATAATTTTTGAATTTTAATAAGAAATATATTCTAGGAAATAAAATTATTTCACATTCTTCTGAAAATACTCAGTAAATGCTCTTGAAAACTTGTTTAAAAGCCAAATTGTACTGAAAATAATCAGGAAAGTCAGAAGTTTTCGGCTTCAGAGTTAAAACTCTTCTCGAAAATCCATTACGGGCTATGGTCAATAAAGTGGGATTTAATTACAGGGACCGAAACGTTTCAAAAGTACCCGAAATCCTGCTCAAAACATTACCAAATTAGACCAGAGCTGATAAATTTAGTAGTTTCGAGTTCCTGTATCCGTTGCTCTGAAAGTAAGGTTTAATTTATAATGATTAGTTTCTAAATACAGCATGACTCCGTTGTTTTCAGTGAAACTTTTTTTTATGAACCATTGTAAAATCGTCTGAAGAAAATGAATATTAGTATATAACGATAGGCATGGCCCCCAGGCCATAATCTTTGACAGGTCCCTCTACCTATCCCTAAGGTTAAAGGCAGTGTGTAAATGGTGTTCGAGGTAAAATTAAGGGTCGGTTTAGTGATTTTTTGTATTTTTTTAATGTATACATCTACTTGAATTATGCAACTGTCGAGTATCGATACACAATATGAAATAAATAAAAAATATTAAAAATTCCATCGCACAACTACATATTTTAAACTGGTAATATATTTTTAATAAGATTGCGGCTCAGTCGACTTTTTTACTGTTAGAGCAAATTTGTGGTGTGTGTTTATCTCACGTATCTGGTCGGCCCGCCACGCTAGGCCCCCTTGGGCCCGGGCCCTCAGGCTAGAGTGGGGGCCATGACGATAGGTGTTTATACCTCGTGATATTAACGTTTTATATAAACCAACAAGGCAGTGGACATGACACATGAGTATATCGACCATTTTTTCGCTCGCAATAATTTCATTATCGAAAACGGATTGGTGGAAATTGTAGAATCAAAATTAACGTTTTTTTTATATTTATGTGTTAGCAAAATTCATTAAAACCCTTTGGCATCCTTACACTCATTCGAAGAAATTTCTCTTTTGCAGCGCGTATTCAATTCAGCATAAGAAGTGAAAGAAGCGTCGCAAATATATTTTTTTGATAACCAGTTTAAGCAGTTATGACTGTGAAATGCAGCATTTTACCAAAGTCTGAGGGTCTCGACTTTTGAGCTTTGAGAATCAATTAGGGATTGTAATAGCGGTATTTCCATTACCATTTATCCATACCGAAATACCGGTATTTTTTATTATTAAGCAAACATAATAAACGTAATATATGTTTTTCAAAAATGAATTTAATGTTACTTTTCATTACTAACTACTACATTGTATATTAAATTTTGTGTATAAGTAAGTTACATGCTGTCAAAACGCAAATATATTTACTGAAACCAACAAAAGTTGAAAAAGAGAAAAAAAAACAAAATCTCTAAAATATATATACCTACCTACTTATAGAATTGTCGCGATAAATTAAAATATTTCGAAAAAGAAGACATTCGTGACAAACATTTCCAATTAATTATTCTATAACTATTGATTCAACGTTGATAGTAAATCCAACAAACGTTGAATTTCAGAGAGATTTTTCTGTGCCCGGTATTTGTACAAATTAGCAGTTCTATACATTTACAAAGGTTAACATAATACATGTAGGTAGGTAGGTACTTTAGGTACCTATAAGATAGTGTTTTAAATAGATTTCAATAGTTATAATTATTATTGACGAGTACTTTTTTTATATAATATATTTTGATGAATCGCGGTATTCAATAATAAATACCGAAATACCGGTATTGATATATTCATTCGGTATTGCAATCTCTAGAATAGAATCAATGTCTCCTCCAATTAATGTTACGGTTATACTGGCACGACCGCATTACAAATAATTGATTTCGCAAGCTGATGCGTCAATTTTTGGTGTCAAATGTGATCTCGAAGTGGCCCTTCACTTAACTGGACATGTACTCCTAATACCGCTCGAGGGTATGATAGATACTCCGCGACTTTGTAACATAATCGTATGGATTTTGCCACCGTGACCAACCCTCACTCACCCTACTTACTAAAAATTATGCACGTACCGTTGGTATTAATGTCAAGAGGCGCGGGACGTGACGCAAAATCAAAGTAAATATCGCGACCTTGTGCTTGATTTATAGCTCGATGTTGGCCCCTAATAAATTAATTCATAAAGACATTACGTCGATAATAATAATAATAATTAAGGATTTGTTGAAAAAATTTTAATTTAATCAGTAATAATTCGCTAGATTTAAGAATCTAACTTTCTTTATCGAACCTGCATAATTCAGATATACCAAAGAAACACTTATTTACTTACTTCACCATGTTCGATCCTGAGAGGATCATCAACAGAGTGTAGGTTGTATTAACATATTTCGGTACAAGTCGGTTATGTGGAATACAGCGGCTAACACATTTTGAAAATAGCCGATATATTGAATTATTTGTTAGGTTAACTTAACCTAATCTAATGAAGGCCTCCGACTTCCTGACTAGCTCAGGCACTTGGAAGTGGAGGTTCATTAATGTGGAGGAACAGGCAGGAATCTCATAGACGTGGAGTAACCAAGAAGTTACGGTAGAGAAAGAAAGTCGATAACTCAAGAAAACACTGGTTAAACTTCATAACTGGTATATTATCAATGTTGTTACACAATTTAACTTATGGTCACCCTTTATTCAAAAGTTTATAATCAAATGTCAATGAAATAATGTTTATATGTAACTAGATTCTCGTTAAACAATCACAATAAGTCGAATGTCAAAATTATTTAACGTCTACGAGCCACAATTATCCAAAAGGAAACGGTCTGAATTGTTCGCATCCGACATTCACAAGTAAAATATGAAAAGTCATTTATTTAAATCTCGAAATTGAAAAAAACATTTGAAAACGTCTGATTTATTTATATCTCGAAGTCCACAAAAATAACCACATTTATTACTGATTAATTAAAAATTAATTCGAATATTATTAATTAATTATTTTTAAATTAACTTGATTATTATTAACTAATTATTTAACATTAACTTAATTATTTCTAATTAGTTATGCAGACGAGATCGTGAATCCACAAAACAGACTGATATCGGATTTTAGAATCTTGCCTTTTTATCCGTTAGGGGAGGTCGTATTTCTTACCTTTTCACACCGATACCGCCAGATGCTACACATTTATATAAGGTTGACGGATGTCAGTCTATCAACCAAACATATAGAGATATCGATGTACATAATATGATTAATATTAATATTACTTTAATTACATTAATTACCATATACTATTAACGCTCGTCCATATGTCCCACTTTATTATTTCGCTAACCCATTGCATATTACATTTCATTAACCATTATATTACAATTATACATTACCAATTATCTTACAACCAAATCATATTTTATATTTAATCTATCTTAATTAACCCTTTACCTAAGCATATTATATTTAGTCAAAATTTAATCCTATTATCTTATTACCTATATGTACATGGTCTGTGACCAACTTATCTCTTCCACAGTTCACCCTGAGAAGTGGTGGGACCTGCCAGAGCAAACTGCGGGACTTCTACATATATTAAATATTGTTCTGCTTTGTCGAGGGTCGTAATCATCTAATCGGTGGTACATTTACTTCCAGGATCAGACCGAACGGTTGGGAGGCACTACTCCTTATGGGAGCGCCCCCCACAGGGGCGGAAAATTAAGTGTGCGTCACTAACCTAACCTAAACTAACCCAAACTAAAAATAATCCAGTATATAGGGTATTTTCAAAATGTGTTTGCCGCTGTATTCCACATTACCGACTAGAACCCATATTTATTTTACGAGAAATGAATGTTGACCACTTGCTCAACCTATAAGGTCCATACTCTGACTCCGAACACAAATTATAAAATAATATGTGCAATTGCCAGACACCGGATTCGAACCTGGGACCCATGACTTTATAAGCCGACATGTAATCTACTTAGCTATAGTAGGCATTAATAGACAAATAGGTACCCAAAAAAAATATTGAAAAAAATATATATTCTGGGCGGGACTCAAACCCGCCTTCATATAAAGAATGTTACATTTTTTAATCTTGTAAATTATTATTTCACTAAAAATGGTTTAAATTTAAATTCTTAGTAAATTTTAAGTGCAAGTACATAAAGACTCTTTTGAGACAGTTCTTTTCCAAGTGTAAGTATTTAAAATCTATAGATTTGTACAAATAATAATATACCGTATGTCCAGTTTTTGCCAATATTTAATTTAATTTCCTATTTTTTATTTATTAATAATTATCTTTATGGTATAGAATTATTAATATAGGATAGTTACGAAGATAATTATGGTCTATGTCCATTTTGCTTTGATTTTCAAACGTCATCAATCCTAATAACACAAAATTGGACATACCTACAATAAATGTTTTTTTTAAATTTAGTTATACTAGATCACATATTAAAAAAACATATAAATACATATTATTCATAATAGGTAAGTATAAGTATAGGTATGTACATAATATTACATTTATTTTAGCTTCAACCATGTATTGGTATTTAATTCAAACGCGCAGGCTACATTCTATCAGAAACATTTGGATACCCAAAGTGCGTTGATGTTCGGCTGAGCTATATACATCTCAAGATTAAGTAGAAATTGTTTAACTACTTAAATTTTTAAGAAGTCTTCGTCTTTGGCTATCATAAAGTGGGTATTACCAAACAACGTGATTTATATCTTCATTGTTACAATTAATTTGTAATCGATCAATTTTTCGGCGTACCAGGGGTTGGTTGATTTTACTATTATAATACGTGTTGTCGCTTGTTATACCTTATTATTTTAACCGAATGATATCTGCATATTTTCTCTGAGTGAATTTAAACTAGATAGTATTTTATCCATTGCATCAATCAACTTTCCAGGCATGAGAATACATATAATGTATTCTCTGTTAATCTTATGGATTGAAATGTGAAAAAAAATCTGTACATAAAGAAGACATCTGTAAAATATTTCACAATGTGTAAATACAATGTTGACATGTCACAAGATGTTATTTCTCATCGGAATTATGATATTAATATCTTATATTAAGATTATGTGTAGTCTCGTATCACGCTTTATTACGCATATAAATCAAAAACCTATACGTGAAAGCCCTTGTACAAGTATGTATTATATTATAATTGCATTTCCTGTAACTGTCGCATTAGCTGTTAATTTCCAGTGCCAAAGAACACGACATTCCTCTTTGCGTTCGGCATATCATAGGTAATAATAATATTCACCCACCGCACCAAAGGGGATTAATTGTATTTCCTGTATAAATAGATTGCAAATGAAAAGACGCGGACTGGTAAAAGCTCTTCAAAATTAATAATATTTGAACACCGTAGTGGAAGGGTTATATTTGTTTTCTGGGCTTAAGGATTACTCTGTTTACTTTAACCCATCAATCTAACTTTGGCACATCTTTATAAAATTTTGATTAAAAAATTACTTACAATTAAATTTGATTAAAACAATATCTTCTAGTAAATTATTGCTTTTAGAGAATACGAAACATAAATTTAATAATGTGGGTCAAATTTAAACTAAAGAGCAATGCTGGGATTCTTAAGTACCTAAGTTTATATTTGTTATTTTTCTGCATTATTTGACTTTCTCTTTTTACTTCTATAGTCATCAGCTGTGGGGTTACACATCCATAGCCAAGTTTGGTCTTCTATCCTAGGCGCGTCTTTCCAAACCGTATGAAATCAAGGCAACGCCAATTTTTGTGCACACATACATGTAACTTGTAATGGCATTTTAAATGGCTTTTAAAGACATGGCTTTTAAAGACATGGCTTTTAAAGACATGGCTTTTAAAGACATGGCTTTTATGGCATTTTATGGCTTTTAAAGACATTTGAAATCAAACGTCAACAAATTAACCATCTGTTCAATAATTGTCTACATACTGTAAATTTTCTATGAACCGATCCGAATATCTGAATGTGTGATCCGAGGTTATTATATAATTCAGTGGCGAAGAGTGGAGGTAGGTTGAATTCCGAAATAAGTAGTACGCACTAAACTTTGTCAATGTTTTTTATTTGTTTTCATTGAAGTAAGAATACAAACTGAAGACGGTATTGATTAGTTTTTAAAAATCAATTAAAACTCGCCTAAAACCAACCATTATAAATATTAGATAAAAAATATTCTTCTCTATAAAATATATAAAATTATGACATGAAATCATAGATGATTATATATATTTTATAGATAAAATATTTTTTATTTTTTATGGTTTGGTTTAGGCAGGACCAAATCAAATTTTAAGAACCATCTACAATTTGTATTATTAATTCAATAAAACAAATAAGTATGATTGACAAAGTGTGCTTTATTTTTTCGGATCTCCATAGCATACCTCTACTAACACGCTTTAGTCATTAACTGGTTTGGTTTGCACTATTTATGTCGAATTTTTACAGCCCACCTCTACTCTTCGCCACTGATATATTATATTAAACTTAACGTATATGTTTTTTTTGTGCATTTAATTGATCTGTACGGCGCTCAGATGTCTATCGTTCAGTTTTCATGGCGTCCATTTGGCGTCGACTAGTTGGCGGGGCCCAGTATGCGGCGCCAAATAGTATCGTTCCTAACGGCCTATAAACGTAGGCGCTTTTCCACACATCCAAGAGTGCGCGGGCTTTCACGAGATAAATACCGTGCACATAATAGCGCATGATTAAAACTTGTCCCTAAAATTGATGAACGGTCTTTCGCTCGCAAATGAATTTCAACATACAGGAGCGTGCGAAAGAATGTACGTGTAAACGATAATCACGCGATCATTGCCAGGCGCCCGGAGCATCTTAAAATTACATTATTTTTAACTGAAGTGTTTAGTTCTAAAATAACTGTTTAAAAATAGGAAACAGATTTACTTCATTGGCAGTAGCTTGCAATCATAAATGCATGGCATTATGCAAAGGAAACCTGTTACTAAAATTATTCATAGAAATTTTACTGAATACTTTATTATAATAAATAAAGTCTGGCTCTGGAAAAATGATTTAATAGAGACAGACGAGCGAAATTTAAAGTTACCACTCAAGCACTGTAAGATTTAAAAGCTATTGCAGTGCTTTCCTGGGGGTATGATATTATTTATATAGGTAGGTAAGTGATTTATAATTAAGTTTATTCTTGCCTTACGCCACTTTCATAAAATTTCAAATATTATATCCAGATGTTAACACTGAATCCCTTGATGAATTTTAATACTTGCGAGTAGATCCCCAAACTTTTTTATGAGTTTATATATTATGTAATAAAAAATGTAGGGATTATTTAAATATAAATGAAGAGAAGTTGCCATTGGCCTGAATGAATTCGTATAAAATACGGCGAATAGCTAATAACCAATTTTCGACAGATCTGTTATGTTACTTCGATAGCACATGAAGTCATTGGGTACATTTGGAGAAGAATTATATATATATATAGGTACACATGCATAATATTATGTATTTTGTATAAATTAAATCACGACATAACTCGATATAATTATCTACTATGTACCGAATATTATAAAGATCAAATCACATTGGCAGATTCTCAACCCAATCGTCTGCCCCGATTCCCTCAGATCGTGAAATGTAATTTTGGATTTTACCCTGGAGTCGTGACCAAAATAGAATAATTCATATTTTTCGTGCATGACTCAATCGATTATTGGTGATAGTTGGATAGACAATTACCGACTACATGGAGTAATCATCGACCGAACTATCAACTGTCGGAAAAAATTACAATCGAAGCATGATCGAGGCAGACGATCGTCGTGAGGATCAGTGTGATGTGATCCTTAACTATCGCTAAGTCTGGAAACGCGCCAGTTATAATCAGAGGGTTGGAGCGGACCATTTATTTAGTTACACCGCTCTGGGACCTTATACTTGATCCGGCTCCGCTTCGGGTCTGTTCTGCTCCCGGTAAAAAAAATAGTTTTAAAAATAATAAGGTTTGTTATTCGTCATTTTCATTTTTAATCATGTTTAACAAAATTTCCGACAGAACATCGTCTTTCATTATCTGCTTTTCTCGCTTAGAATTATTAATTTTAGGGAGAAAATTTAATATTACCTAATAAAAAAAAACATCCGGAGCAGTGGAGCACTATAAATTTTTGGTGCTCCGGGTAAAATCCCATTACTCCACTGCTTCGTGGTCCTGCTCCGAGCTCCACTCCAACGCTCTGGCTATAATTCAATACGTAATTTTAATTACGTAATTACGTACTTGAATTTAACTACCTCATCGATCCAATCCCGGATTTATTCTTGTTAGTTAAGCCATCGTATAAACTGGTCGCACCCTACAGTTAAACATTCGATTTTTAAAATAAACAAAAAACACATAATATGCTAGAATACATTTCATCTCATTATCTGCATGCATGTACAATACAAAACAACCCATACATACTACACAGTCTTCATAATTGATGAATTTATTTTCAATAGGTCAATACAAAAGAGAAAAGGGTATTTAATATACATAATATTTTTAAATTAGTTGGACATTGAAAGATCTTTAAACCCACACTATATAATAATATTATGACGATGTGTTTAGACAATCATTTAGAATGTTTAGATTCGAAATGAACATGGTGTGTAAAACTCCCACCTCCGCACCCGTTATGTATATGCAGCCACGTCATACGCGGCCGGCTAACATAACCCTTACGTGTGTCAGATCAAAGTATTTAAGCCCTCATTTTGTCCCGAGCAGAGCCGCACGGGACTGGTGATGCAATCTTGCACCGAAGTGCGAATGCATGGTATTAATTTATATGGCAACTATCAGAGTGACTTTAATTTGAAGAGTCGCAAGGGTAGTCCAGAGTGTCCCGCTCCCCGTACGCTCTGGCAAATTTAGTAAAGGCCGCAAAATTGGCCTCGGTTGCCACCATGTCCGCGTGTCTTATTGGGCTCAAATGGGGTCGGACACGGGCAAACAACTCCGCTCCTTTGGGGCCCATAAGTGGACAGTCACACAGGACGTGCTCTGCGTCCTGCTGGTCGTGTCCACATGAGCAACCCGACCCATGTCTTGCCAAACCAAACCCTTGCATTTTGGCCGCAAAGTTTCCATGGCCAGTCATGAATTGACTGGTCCAGTGGGTCGGCTCCAGTCTCCTCGTCATGTGTATCACCGAGACATCTGGAAAGTATAGAAAAGTCTGGCGGCCCTTAGGGGAGGCCACCCATCTCGCCTGCCATGCCGCATATGCGGTCTTGTAGACCAGCTCAGATACAGTCTTTCTGTAGCTCACGCCCTCCACTCTCGATGGTGGTGTCAGAGGGACACCGGCGAGAGTTGTATTGATCCTCCTCATAAGGAGAGTGATCGATCTTCTAATTTGAACGTGCAAGTCGAGGGGAAAGACCCCGCAAGGATTCGAAACGAACAGTGAACTATTGGTAGATTCAACAAGCGGGCCTTAATTGAATACCAAATATCTTGACCAAATTGGTGTACCTACCTTACCGGAAGCAAACTGTAAACAAACCACAAAAAAGATGACACGGTGAAAAAGACTCAGTTTACATTGAAAAGATCGCGAGAAAACTGGCGAAGTATAGAACCCATGGCCCCCATATCCTAAAGCGGGCCCCCCAACCTGTCGACTAGATTCAGGACAGTGTAATGTTATACAGTAGTGCTCCCCAAATGATATTCCCTGTTTTTTTAGCGATTTTTGGTATTTTTAAATAAATCTAATTAAATTGTCGGCACTCGGCATTATTATGAAGCACGTTTCGCAATCCCGTTTTGTGATAGCCAAGTAATATGTGACCCTTTGCCATATTGGAGTCATTTTTATTACTTAGGAAACATGCTAACAATAATTACAACATCAAAATCCATTTGTGAAATAGCGCCGCAGGCGACATTTTTATTATAAGAAGAAATTTGTTGTGTGTGTTTGTCTCACTTAACTGGTTGACCCGCCACGCCGGGCCCCCAGGCTAAAACCCTATCAGCCCTCCCTGTGGGGGCCATGAAAGAACCTATCGAAGAACACTTGCAAATAAGACCAATCCTAGCCATGGAATATAATGATGAATACATAGAAGAATATTGATATAAAACCTCACTAAGTAAAATGGCAATCTTATAGTAACGTTTATAATGAAATATTTCCAATATCTAATTGAAAATTGACAAATGTTTCAGCTTTGTCACAAGACTAATATCGACTCTATAAACATCCTTAGAGACTACTAAACTAAACTATCAAAAATAATAGCAACAACGTCAGAGTATTTGATTGGAAAGACGTCTCACTGAACGAAAATTTCGATTTAAATGCAAATTCGAAATGTGTTTTCAATCTTTTTATATTGTAAGGAATATAAAAATACAGTGACACTAGGGCTGTCGATGAAATAAGACATTCCATTAACAAACTTATTGTTTTCTCATAACTATAATCAATCCCATCTGAAATAATTTTCACTGTCACAAAAAACTTGAAACTATTAAATTAGAGTAGACTATACCAGCAATGAGAAAACTGTGGTCACCAAGATAATTTTCTGCGGCCTAGCAAAGATTATTGTATTATCAAAAAATGAACAAGATTAATTATCTGAAAATATATATTGGTTGAGCCGATTATGGCGGCCCTAATACAATATAGTATATACTATATAGTTTTATGCCGTCTCCACACTGGCAACCTCATTAAATTTCACGATAATTATCAAAATTTGTTTTACCAAAAATTATTTTAATCAAAATTTAATGTCAATGTGGACAGAGTCTTACCCACCTGACATCATTATCCTTGCCAGACCCACTATGAACAGGCAGTCATTCTGCAATCGTGTGCTTGTAAACACCTATAGCCTGCAACCATTAAGACGTCATTTAAGTGCACTGCTTTTGACTATGCCGCGCACAGGGTGACACAATAAACTGTAACGCGCGAGAGTGATAGTGCGAGTGAGTGCCACTTGGACCACGGAGCCAGCTTTAGCATCATAAAAGGTCAGTTCCTAGCATACTTGATATAACTCCCTCACCTTATAGCATCCGAATCATTCCGTCTAATACAGACCACTGAAAACCGCCACCACATATGAATAAATGTGCCAAAATAGTTTTAAGTATTTAATTTGGCCCTCGTCAAAGGAATGGTTAATCATCACTGTATTGTCACAGATTCTCCATATATTTAGATATAATTGAAATACAATAAAAGGTACAGTTATAATTCAGATTTAAACAAAATTATATTTTATTGCATTTTCCACATCTTATTATGTTGAATCTGAATTTAGCTGACTTATTCATAAAGTTTCAAAAGCTCATATCTATCTTTATGTTTTGAGATTATGTTATTATTATGTATTAACTTTGTATGGGGACGTAAAAATATTACACTCGAACAGGGGCCACATGTAAAAAGGTTGAGAAACACTAAACTAGACCGCCGTGTGTCATAGGAGAATTTATATATTTTTATTATTATTAAAATCATAATAATAAATTGCAGTCACTGATAACTTAAATTAAGGTGGAACCCTGAACTTTGCTACCATTTTTCATTCAATTCAAATCCCATCGTTTGCGAAGCTTTAGTATTTTTATAAGCGTAGCAAGCACTCAATCACATTTTCAAGAGTGTGATGATAGCGTCGGTGAGTGCTACGACAGGAAACTGCAATTTTGTTACCACTAACTTGCATCAAATTACGACCTCATTACAACCTAATATATACGTGCCTACACCACCCACATCAATACAATTAAACTACTAGCAACATCAGGGTCATTAATAATTAACATGTGAGTTCTAATTACATTCGGTTCAAGACTATTAAGATTAATTTTAACAATATGAATCTAACATTAAATAAATAAATACATACTATTTTACATAATAATTATTCCTAGGTGGCAGGAGGTCATGCATCATTTTGGACGACTAATGCCATCCTCATGGATAAATAAATCATTTTCGTGGATATTACATTGATTTAATTACAAAACCGGTTGCAATTTTTTGGCGAAGTATAAAACCTCGCATAGCGTAGTTATTGGAATTAATTCGCATAAGTAATAGACGGATCGATAGCTATAAGGAATATAAGAAAAATGAGTTCTTATTCTGGTCAGTTCAACATTTATGAGGTTTTTTCAAAATGATGTATTTTTAATATAAGAATGATTAATTAAATTGATGCTAATAATTCAGTATGTTAAAAGCAAAAGGCTTCTCTTCATGCTATTCAAATTAAGATTTTACGTATATTATAGGTTTTATTATATTATTTTAAAAGAGTATACTGGATATACGATAATTTTGCTTAAATTAAAAATAAATTATCTTTATTTATCGTAATTTAAACACTACAGAGAGTGGCTACTGTGTATTTCAAAAATGGAGATAATCCCTTTAGCTTCTAACATACTCAATTACTGTTTGAGTACGTTAAACGTGTGGGTCTTCATCTGAATGCGACGATGACCATAGCCGCTGATAAAGACATTGACGCCAACATTCATCTGCGAGGTTCGAATCTTGGGTCTGGCAAAGTACACATATTGTTTTTCAATGTGTGTATAAGTCAGAGTATGGACCTAATAGATTGAGAAAGTGGCTGACATCCATTTCTCGTAAAAACAAAATCTGTCAATACAAATATCCACTCTGCGGAGGCCTATATATGATAGTATTAGGATCGGACACGGTCGAAAGAAAAAAAATATAAATAAATATCTACAGTCAACCGTTATAGAGTCGCATGGACGTCACCACTGTATCATGTGAGAACCAATCTCTAATTTATTACTCTACGCGTAATTGTAAGGCATGCCATTTACCAACTCTCAACTTTTGAGCTTTGAGAGTCAATATTGTCTCCGCTGGAACTGGTATAACCGCGACACAAACACTCGAGTTTGCCATGGTTTCGTAATAGGTATGTTCACAAAGACGGGCTATACATATTTTTATAAGGGATGTTCGTTGTTGTATTACTGTGTTCAAACTACATCCGTTATTAGTTTGATATCAGATATGTTGCTCTTGTGTGTGTGACATTGCGTTCGCGTAGATATGAATAATACACCGTCGTTCGCGTTTCGTATCGTTTATAATTATGGCGCACATTAACTTGTTTGGTTATTAGTATTATTACACGTTAAATACGAGTAACATAGTGTTAAATTACATTATATCTTTTCACTAAGATGTACAATATTTACATGAATCTTTTAACTTGATATTTCAGTGAAGGACCGGAGCGCCCTTGTAACTTCTACACAGTAATGAGGTTTTTAGAAAACTGTCAGATTCGTATTTCCGCTTCACCACTGTCTATGCCCCATAGAGGTATTAAATAAAAAAGGAGCAAGAAATCGGCTTTCTCATACAACTGAATGAAACAGGCCAACAATAGCCGACAACTTACGAGAAATAGTGACGCGATAAAAAAAATGCAGGGCATCACGGAGGATTTACTTTGGTCATTATAACGTACCCGTATAATATTATGTTAACGTGGAAATTTTGCCGCAAATTGATTACCAGCCTGCCTCACCATACTTTTTCACCATACTTGCCTGCTTCACCATACTTTCATATAACCCGCCGCCCCTAGGTCTATGCTCCATACATGAGCATATAGAATGATGTGGCCGTTGTAGAGTTGGGTAAAACCTCAACAATAATATTAGTCTCCTTCCTTTAGAAAAAAAATTGACAAACATTTTTATAAACAGTTATAATAAGTTTTTTTACCCGTTACATAGTTTTACTCATTTAAAAGAATTATTTTATAAGTAAGTAAATTGAGTTGCTTTGACAGCTGTAAGTGAATTAACGTGTTGATTGTAATATTGTCATATGTGTTATATTTGGAACAAACCTATATAGTTTTACAAAACCCATCTACGCACTGCAGGTCACCCATGGTAGGAGTTGCGATTGACTGAGGATTGTAGTTGCCCTCATATACCTACGTATTGTAGAGTGATCGGGAAAAGTGATTAAGTAACCATTGCAAAAGTAACAATATCAAAACTTTATTTGTCGGTGGTCTATTCACGATGACGAATGAAATCAAAGCAGGAAATTTAATACACTAGCGATGTTGAAGACGACAGTCTCAAGAAACTTTTACATGGAGTAGCTAGTTAACTGCAAATTTTCAATTTAGAACCTAGTAAGTTCATCGGTGGAAGCTTTTAAAGTTTGACATCACAAACAATAAGCTCGCCGTCTCCAAATAACTTTTCCACCTCAACTGCCGTCATACTTATGTGTCATACCATTTATACAGGGAAGAAACACTTATTTCCATTTATTTCTTATTAAATACAAGTACTCAATACCTATATAGTTATATTTTTCTGTTCTAATATTAATTCTTCTTTATCTTTCTAACGACTGATTTTATCCAAAGTCACTTCCATTCAATTGTATACGGCCAGGGTCTTAAAATCTAACTTAATACTATTACTCCATCTGATTTTTTATTTTATTTTTGAAATTATACTTCTTTTGGCGCGTTTAGGAAATCAGATCAGAGTGTATTTTTGGCGTGTGACATGTAACACATAATTTATTTTTTCACACGAAAAAAAACGCACTCGATTGGATTCGAACCACCGATTGTTCGGTTATCAGCCGAACGCACAACCTTTACGCCACGGTATGGTACTGAAATCGTGACGATTATACAGTATAATATTATTGTTTAGAATTATTCTGTTGCCTAGGCAGCGAATTTATTATTGTCAGCCATTTGCAATTCCTTGCGTAAAGAAACGATTAAGCGTCAGAGTGACAGTTATTACTTTAAAAATAAAAATAACGAGAAACCATTATATAATTTAGTAATATAAGTTAAAGTGTATAGAAATAAACCAACGGCGTTCCAATAAGCCGTCCTTTTTTTGAGTGTGTAATTTAATAACAAGATAATTAAGAGCTAGTCAAAGAATCTAGTTTATCACAAGTTTTGTTTTAGGTCCAAACACACATTAAAAAACAACATATGATTTTTTCCAGACCCTGTGTTTGAGCCTAGGACCCATGTCATTATACGCAGATGCGCTAGCCGCTTGGCCATCGTGTGCATCCATCTTTTACGAAGTAAATAAGGTCTTCGTTTGCATTTTTATAACACTATAATCTACATATTACTACCTACTTTATAATTATTTACACTACGCCGCAGAGAGGATTAAGATATTAAAAAAGTCACAATATTTGTTTAGGCCGAGTAATGAAGAAGACAAGGAAGAACTCCTCCAGATGGACAGGCCAAATAAAGAATGCCACGAGATTTCTACTGATATAGGCCCTGCGTGCCATTGAATACCGAAAAAGATGGAGCCTAGCCATGGAGAAGCCTATCAGAAGGCCAAATCATCCAGGTGACATGGTCCCGACGAGGTCCAGACGTAGAGCGGTTCAAGCGCTACTTTTACTACATGTCAATGGGTATAATATTCAACACGCTTTTTGTCGCTTGATGTCGTAATACCACGAAAATTAGGGGTCAATAGTATTTCTCTAATATTTCAAAATATTTTTTTTTATAAATTACACTTATGTAATTGACTATAATTTGTATTTTTGTCAAAAAATATATTGAACCGCAGTCAGAACACAAATAATAAATGTATTATATTTTTAGTATATTTTTTTATTCCACTGTAACAATATTTATCCTGTTTTATGTTTTAGAATAAATTATTGTTATTATATATGTACAAACTGTTATTTTTTCTAATAAACATCTACTCGCTATACCGTAGAGCTGCGTGTTTATGAGTTCTAATCCTCGGCCGAATTAAATTTACATAGTTTATCAATAAGCATCTCTCCATTGAAAACAAAATAATTTTAATATTCTCAATGTGTTGCTCTTATCCAAAACAATATCGGATTAACACACGGCCATTGTTAAAATCATCTCTCAAGCAGCATAGTATTTTTCTTTCCAGATATAGCATTCTTCAGTAGACATATTACCCTGCAAAACCGCAACTTGCATGTGACGTTAAACTCGGTTCAGACACGATGGATCCGAGCGGATGCAAACCGTGCGATTTAAGCGGCATGACACCAATTTATACTATAGGTACAATATCTATATTCTATATTATATTCGTTCACACTAAACTTGTCTGCAAGGAATTATAGCAATCCACTAGTCAACCACCAAAAAATGTATTCTGGCCGGAATCCACGCGGCTCTGTTTCAGTGGAATGCTTATAGGGCATTTAGTTGAAGCATAATTAAACATATACTTGAGGCATGGAAATCTTGCAGTCTAGAAGTATTGTGTTAATGGAGGGCTTTTTATTGATGAAGTGAATAAAATATATACAATTTTAGATATAAAGCTGTAAAGTAATGTGTAAGCCTATCTCTCAATATCGGGTGCGTGCTGCTTTTTCTTTGATTTTTTATTATTTTGTTTAGAACATCCAAAAAACCTCTTGTTTCTTTCTTTGACATTCATGTTAATACTGAAGCTCCTAACTCTGTTTTTGCGTGTCCCATACGCGCCCAATCCGCCGTGTCTGAAACGTGCATTAATCTAGCGTGTTTTTCATTACATCTAGCTTTAATTTTGCATATTATACTTAAATATTTATAGGATTATAGATTAACTCACCGATTAATAAAAACCATTAATTCGTCCTAAATAAAAAAAAAACACTTTAGAATCATATTTTTAATGCGTATGTTATTTTAAATTTTAAACAGTTTACATAGAAATAAGAGAAATTTATCAATGTATATTTAGATATTTTATGACTAAAATAATCAACCTATAATAATTAAAGCCACAGCAAGCAGACAACTGGAATTATTGCGTATGATATTATTTATTATGGCACAATTAAACCGTTTCAAATTATTCGTTTTTTAATATAGTTAATCCATTGTGAATGTTTCAATAATATAATATGAATGTTATTCATTAAAAATAAATATCGGATTAAAATTTAGGGGACACATCCGGCTGGGCCCATTGCTTTGCATATTTTTGCAATGGAAAAGCTACGCTACTGCGTGTAATTGCTACAATACGTTACATCGAACGCGCTAAATCGTTTTCTTGTAATAAGAGAAATAAACGTGAAATCGATGTTATTAAAAACAATTCCGGCAAAAGTTTTCCCAAATCAATAATTCTTTGGAATCCAATAATGAGAAATTGTTGAAGAGTTTTGTATGCTCGTAGCAAACCAATTGTTTTCAAAATCTTTTTCCTCTTATAACAATGACGAAATTTCCGCACTTTTGTAATGAATAACATAAATAATAAAACGCTTTAGTATTTATTGTTGATTGGGTTATATTATTATTTGTTCGAGGAAATCAAAAATTTTTTATCGATACGCCGAAGGGGAAATAGACCAAAGTACTCCATTTTGGCAGAGTAAAAAACTTTTATTGGCTGAATTAAATTTGGAAACTTTACTTGAAGCAAATAAGTCAATCGTTAGGTTCTTGTAAATATTGCCCTCAAATATCAAAACTCTATTAATTATAATAATATAGTGGTATATTAGGTACTATTTTTATCATAAGATGGGCATGAATTCTTTGTTATGTAGTTATATTTAGTGTGAAGTTATACTTTATAAATAAATTCACTCTAAAAATACAGAAAATCATTATACTTATAAAATAATCTTTACGTATTAACTACTCTATTAATACTAATCTAATTAAATCTTTGACATATGTTATATGATATATGTGTGTGTGTGTGTGTGTAAATCTTTTTAATATAAACAATATACGTCGGTACTTATCTGTGGTTACCCGTATAAAACTTATAATGAACTCAATTGTTTGGATTGTGCAAATGGAAGAGCTCAGAAAACTTTTTAAACTATAACTGAAAATTACATATTTAGCACATATCATAAATTGACCAAGAATCACCTACTTATTATTACATTAAATCTATTTCTTATCTTCAGTCTTTTAAATGTACATATTACCATTGTTCCATATGCCATTCTTAGATGGTGTATAATGATACCACGTGGTGCCTCAAAGAACCTCTGTCGCTCACAGGTTTCTTGTATCTTTCCAGCGTACGCCAGCATCCCAGATCTCCACGGTAATACCCAATGGATCTAGCGGACTTCCTGTTCGTAGGCATCCAGTTGATTTAAATAATTGGCAGACCAGGTTCAGACTTGTTGTGTGATAAAGTATTGTACATTCTGTATACACCACAATCATCTGCTTATGCTATATGCTAATCAGAAGCTTAGTATATAGGAGCTTTCACTATTCGTAAGATGTAATGAATCGCTTTCGTAAAGCACAACCGTTATTATGAAATGAGTTAAACAGGCGGTACTGCGTGTCATAGACATATCCTATTTAGTTAGTCGTCAATTATAATATGCATTAATAAATTATACATTCTTAGTTAAATTTAATATACCTTGTGTTATTATATTAACATACGTCTGCATGGAGACCAACACGACATACGGGACTGAAACATGGATCATGTGATCCATTTCTTATCTGAAATTTATTGTGTATGAGCGCAATATGTTTAGAAAGAAATATCCTTGTCTAATGTGTGAAAATCAGACCACGACACGACTCCAATTACTGGACAGAATATAAATATACCTCCAGGTATTATGTACGTTAGCGTTCTAGGACGGATGAGAGTAAATAGATCATAGAACAATGTTAGATGCGTCTGTTCGTATGACCTAATAATAATTATTCTATTTTAATGAACAAAAATATCAACAATCTTCAATACTACAGTTTAGTCTACCATAAATTTTTGCGTAAATTTGTATAAGAAAAAAATCTCAATAGTCAAATAAATCGAACAATCCACCCTCTCTATTTTTGTGTTAAAATGCAGGAAATTGGGTCGGAAAACTTTTTTCATTAATAGTTTCCACCGTTGGACTTTTCCGCAGTTATGCCTCCAATGGATAATTTTTTTATCGCTTCTTTGCTTTACAACTGTGTAATATTTATTTTTTCACTCTCTCGCGAACAAAACTCGATAAGTTTTGCCCTCTGGACCGAATGATAAACTGCTTAGGAAGTTTCGCTCTACGATTCTATCGCAGTTATGGAAGACTAGTTGGACAATCTCACATCACAATTTCATAAATTTTTTATGTTTTTTTCTATATACACAGACAGCTTATAATGTCGTCACTGTTCAAGTCAATTGGCTTAAGCCTCAAATATCAAATTGTTCAGGAAGTAAAAAAAACTATGGGCATTGGATTTACATATTATTTTATATACCTAATATTTATTTATTATTTTATATATATTATTTTATTACAAATTGAAAATTATCTTTTATTGACACTCCAATGGCTTGCGTTTAGAGGTATACAGCATTTGGCTGGGATATTATTTGTCAAGTTACAAATGGCCTAAAAAAACGTTTTGAATTATTTTGATATAAAATATTTTTAGGGATTTATGATACTTGGCCAGTTCGTGTAAGAGTATGCAATAAGTCTAATGCCATCAAAATTTCACTTCGGTGAAAAGTGAGGACCCGTACAGTGATGATATATTATGTACTGCTGAGAAAAATAATAAATTTATATACAAACCTAATGTTGAATAATTATCAACAAACAAACTCAACGAAATATTTTGTAGAAATAAGTTCGGTTATAGACACCTATCTCAGTATAAAAAATATAGCAAACATAGAATGTTACAATATTAAAAAAAATTGTTGTAAACTCCACTGGATATAATGACATTAAACAATAAAATTAAAGCTGTGATTCACTTAATGTAAAAGATTAGTTTGAAAAAATCCTATTACCACTGACATCTCACGTAACTACCAAAATATAGCTCTATCCTCAATTTTATAATAACGAGATTACAGTAATACTCTTTTATGAAATTAATATATCAGGCATTATAATATGTGAGCAAAAAATGGACATCACCATGACTAGTTCCACCGAACTCTTCTCGATAGTAGACAATAAAATTAATTTCTCCCTAATGGTGACACTGACCTTCGATAGGGGACAGCACAAGAATATTCATAAATGTATATTATATAATATAATATAATCTAATTTATTTTTATCACGTTTTAAATGTATTAGTATCTAAGCTAAATCAATTGATATAATTATGTGTCCCTGATAATTACCGAAGAAATCGAAAGCATCAATTATATTTTGTTCTTTCGAGGTATAGAATTAACCTGCCATTGGTAATGCACATTGGTAGAAGAATAACTTATTGTGTTAATCCAAATTGCTTTGCACATCGATATATACCACTTTTGTTATAGTGAGTTTATGTGAACGTTGTTTATAAATTTTCAATATTTATTTTTTGTACTTTTCATGATTTAGTATATTTTTATTATAATAATGTATTTTATTTTATTTAAGTATATCAAAGTAGTATCTCATTTCTTTAATTGTAGGTATATGTTTTACTTATATATTTCATATAATGTTGTAAATGACTGAGACATTTAATTTATATAGTTCTCTAATGAAAATAAAAAGAAATATAATAAAATTTTCTAAATTTGCTTTTAATTTGAGTATTCTTACATTTTCGAGATGGTTTAACATCACTATTTTAGAGTGTACCGTAACAGTCGTTGGATGAAAGAAGCTGCGAGATTTCTTTCCCCCATTATCATCAAAAGAAAAAGTAATTCAATCTACTTTTATTTACAGCATTGTATTTCTTTTATTCTCTAACCTGAGTGGCTAAGTTTGAGAGCCTTTTATTTAGCCATATTAGATTGCAAGAAAGAATAGCCTACAAACTATACGCAACATCTTACTATTCCCGTCCCAAAGAGTAAAAGAAGAAGAAGAAGAAGCTTTATATTTTGACCAATTCATTTTAATTTCATATTCATTCCACCTTCAAACGTGTTTTCTGATAGTTATGTATTTGGTAAGGCCGCAGATATTTCTTTTCAACTTTGCTTGATGGTACATTCATGATAATTTATAAAATTAGTAAATTAAAATTACCTTGTGACACGTGCTTTGCTCACTTGGTGATCTTTATCAAATATGAATACCAAAATTTAATTTTTAATTTATTATACCTAATGTTATAATAATTATAAAGCTCACTGAGTTACCTAAAACAGCTGTATCCTGGAGCTTTTTTTAAATTGTAACCACGTTCTAAACTAAAACCCGTTGTGTATTCAATGAACGACACTTATCTAGATTAGATGGGCAACCCCGTGACAAAACAGGAGCATCAACAAAAAGTGGCTATTTAAATTATTATATTTATAAGTAATGTATTCTGTACCGCCAATTCAGAGAATTATTATTTTCATAATCACCAACTCGTCCATACTAAAAACTTTATGTAACCACTATCACAAGACGTATTATATTAACACAAATAGTTGAATATGCTCCCATTTTATTACACCAATTTCAGCTTTTTTAAAAAAATAATTAAACTGAGCTATCGACAAATAAATGAAATAATAGTTTTATGCATTCAAGTGACGATAGTTATTTCGATAGTTACACGGATTAAATTTGAAATAAATTGAAAAACATTTAATAATGAACAAGCTCTCATAATAACATAATAATTAAACAACCACATCTCAAATAAATATAAATATCTGTCCATATTACATATATTATATAATATCTATCAATGGAGTACGCCTCGAGCAAATCTGCAGCGTACATCTATTTTCACCCTAAGTGTCTACAAATGGTGGTATGCATGATGAAATTATCCAGCTAATTGAACGTCATTTGCAAGAGCGACCTCCAATTGCGCCTCAAGCGCCGATTTATTAACCAATGTGTACTTTCAATGCCCATATGTGCATGTCAAACTCAAAGCAGAAACAGATTCTTATCACGTCACGTGAAATTATATACTAAAACCATCAGAACATTAAATAGTAAAAACTAACATTCTACAAAAACATTGTGACAGCTACCTATCATTAAATGTAGCTCTCTTCCAAACTACTAAAAACAAAAATACTTGAAATCACGTGATTCTAAAATGTGTAATTTCGAAGAGAGAAAATACGCTTTGTGCCTTACTAATAGTGAGGTGCCTGTAGTGTAGTTTTGATACGAATGTAGGTATACACACTTTTTGCTCATAGCGTGAGCCATGAGCTCGCGTGTGTTTACATGACGTGATAACAATTTGCTTCTGCCTTTAAAAAATAAACTTAAAACAGTCTAAAACATTGCCAATAATCATTTTTTATTATTTTATTTTAATACAATATAATATCTTTTAATCTACAAATGTTATTAAATTAAAATATTAATTGCTTTATAACTATTTTGGAAATATGAAATTATATTATTATTATATATATTTTTATTATTTTCAGTTTAATATAATTCTAGATAACTTGAATTATCAAAATATTAAGTCAATTAGCTCGATTTGTCTGCTGTCTGAATAAAAACGTGTATATTTAAAGGACCTATAATTATTAAAACTTACTGATACTTAATGCATAGCTTTATCATTTTCACACCTGTTTTCGTATTTCACCAAAAATAGGTAAGGACTTAAACGTTTTAGAGGCACGGTTATTACATATAAAATATAGCACCAATTAGTTTAAATCATATTTCGAGTATACAATATGTTTTCCTTGACACGCGGACAAATGGATGAATCCCCTTAAGATTATAGTTTATAATATATATAATATATAAACAACACGTAAAATAATTAACATCGATGATCTGTTCTTATCTTAAAATAATTGAGCTATTATTTAGTTAAAGCTTATTTTATATATTTTATTATAATTTTTAATTTATGTGATTGTTTCTAAATTGTTTTAAGGTTCTGGTCAGTCGAAGGCCGAAGTCCAGCAGAATGTTGCGTTGGAGTACATGATAATGTGGAAGCCTGAAACACACATAAATAATAAATGATTTATAGGTTAAACATAGTATAAGCATTGTAGCAAAACAACAGTTGCCTGCTTTACTGTGGCAAGATTTTTTAACCGGTATACCGGGTAACATCGAGAAAGGCTTTCTAGACGGCAGCCGTATTGGCACGAAATTATTTTAGACTAGCACAGAATCAGCAGGAGAGAAATTAGTTCAAATAAACGATATGTTTGGAGAAGTCTATTGCCATGAATGGCAGTCAACTGAGTTAAAAACTCCGAAACTCCTGATTCTTCCAAAAATACATGATGTACCTCAACCACATCCAGTGCAGACTAAATACGTATTTTTTATGCGAGTGTGAAGAAATCCAAACCACTGCTCATGTTGTTGAGACCTTCGTCGTATATGTCTTCCTACCGGGACACTCTTCTATTCAACAAACAGATGAAAACACCGTGAAGGGACTACCAATACCTCTTTAGTGAAACTATGAACTATTTTTGAGAATATTATTTTTAATTGGCGCCTGTGGTTTTTTTTCTATGTGTAGATATATTATAGCCATGTCGCAATGTGAGTGAATGATTTTAATTTGAAAATAATATATATTACGTACTCATACAAATATATTATATAATACATAACGTGGACCAACTTCCATAATATACCCATAAGAAAAATCTTTGAGATTTCATTAAATAATTTGTTTAGTTGTTTATACATTATGTTACCACATCAAGTATCCTTCTCATGTTTAATTACTAAGAGTCTCCGTTCATTACGATGACAAGTCGCTGCAAGTCGACGTAACGGCTGGTGGGTGAGCATAACCATAAGCATTCTACGTAGATTGTTTACCACATGGGAATGTAGTGAGATGAGGTGATAATGTAAGGTCCCACGCGGATAAGAGAAAATCACTATCCGTCGATAACGTCTGGTGGTTAGCCCACTGACCGTCGTTACGTCGAGTTTCAGTGGCTAGCCGTCGTACTAGCCGGAGGTACTAGTATATACATGACTGTGAATGTTTTCAAAGTACCCTCAAATTGTATAGTCAAAATTAGTAGGTAGTCAAAAGTATGCACAAGAAGGACACTTGCTACTGTAGCTTAAACAACAAAGCGGTCATTCTGTAAGCGAACGTTGGGTGTTTGAACTACTTTTACTCGGCCTAATCGCTTCTTTGACAATTGCTTTTGAGGATTAATTTACAAGCTTATAATAAAGTATAACACATTACAAAATTGTTTATTAGGCAATAATGTTTCACGACAAATAACGTTGAACGATTACAGAGTCCCCTTTATTATTTTCAATATATCGAGCATTCATCCAATTAACTGAGTTACACCAGTGGATTTTTTATAATAATATATTCCTGAATAATTCAGCAATTGTAATTTTTAAAAATACGTTTTTTTTCGTTTGCGATCAAATTGTCCGTATTACAGAGAATCGTATCTAAGGCTATTCCTGTTCAAGTTATGTATTTTCAAAAAAATACATTCAGTAAATAAAAAAATATGTAATTTAAGAAGTTTTCTGAATATATTATTATATAATATTATTAAGTCATGACCGCTGAGTGAGAGCACTGCGCTGATTCACTTTAACATAATTATTTCACTGTCTGAGAAATTTCTAATCAAGTTCTCATAAAGTTGCAGTGAGATTTCCGTCTGACTCAGCGGGCCTGTGGAAGTAGGAAAACAATTTTAGAATTTCAAAGTGCGGAATAAATAGTTATAAGGAAGTTTATGCATGCGCTATTCCATTTTAGAGTTAATCAACAATAATTGTGTGATGGCAACGTCGGAAGAAAACTACCAAGAAGTTGGTTATAGAAGTATTTTTAAATTACACTGTACAAAAGTATTCACCGAGCAAAGCATTCATAAGTGGAGTGGCCGCCTTATCGAACAGTGGTGTATCACAGCATTGACCGTAATGGATATCTTTGTTCAAAAATATTGTTCCAAATACGACGATGGTTTGGGTTTGACAGCGGATACTAAATTATCGATCCCGTGAATTCAAAATAAATGGCGTTAAAAACGGAAGTGAAAATGTATTATTTTAATATATCCCGATATGCAATAAGAGTAACACGGAGAGGAATTGATAAACAAATTAACAATACTAGACTATCACACCAGATTTGGCTGGTGTTAATATATGTTTCCGTTTTGTGTATAATTGACATACTGCAGCCATATCCATAAATATATGCAGACCCCCGACTAAATGCAATATACGAAAAATCGTAGCAAATCCTAATAATTATATGATCTACATTTTTAGTGAAACATGTTAAAAAGCTTTCATTCGATAAAATTAGAACTTTTAAAGTTTATTGTGCTTCAACAGGTAACATTAATCAATAGTTATATTGCTTTCACCATAGCTTAGTGCGCGCCACATGTAATGATAAATTTTACAAATATTACGTAGGTACTAGGAAATTAATGTATCATTATCTTCGAAATTTTCGTGTACCTTTGCGACCCAATGTGACCAGCGAACGATCGACAATTAGAAAAATTAGTCCTACTAATAGTAATAATAAATAAAGTAACTTCATATGACGTACAATACGACACATTGCTGAAAATATGCAATGAAAAGTTTCGGATGAAAATAAAAAATAAATTTTAAGATTTCTAATATTCGATATACATGTAAATTATGTATCTATGTCGAAATTACAGTTAATGTGTTCTTAATTTTTTTAGAAGAGAAATACATAATAATTATATTATTGTCGCTAATTCGATTTGTTCGTATAGTTATTTTTATATGTATAAAATATCTGTTTTTAAAATATATAAACACATATTTGAATTATAAAAATTGGGTTTTTATTATTCTTGCATGATATAATTACAAGCGATATCAGTCGATCGCCATAAATAATTTTATCAACTAGTCGATCCTAGAAAAAAAAAGTGAGGCTATATAATATATATTATTATAATATATTATATACCTATTATTATTTCGAATTCGATTCGCGAGATGGCATTACACCATTATATTATTAATTACAGAAAACTGTTATTTTGCAATTCGTTTCACACTATAATAATAGCGGAATATTTTCAGCTACTCACTGTACTCAGCAGTCAATTTTATTCATCAACACCTATAATAAATATTTATTGAAATAATCAAAGGCCATTTTTGGGAATCGAATCCAATCTATCTTTTCTATCTTGAACATTACAGCGTCTCGGCAAGTAAATTCAAAGTATTAAAAATAATACTATCTTATATTGTTTATATAATAATTATGTGTAGGTATGCTTACATTAAAACTTCCTGTAGTATTTATTTGTTCTTCTACTTCGGTTAATACTCTATCGAGTAAACCAATCAATCTATCCACGTCGTTTTCATTAAATACCATCGGCGGCTTGAATTTGAGGACATTGGAGTCAGGACCGTCACTGCTGATGAGAACGTGTTCTTGTTTTAACCTAAAACACGAAAGAAAATAATCATTTTATATTATATTATGATGACCAATAGATTAATTAAAAAAATCAATGCATTAGATATATACCTACGTATGTTTTATCGTTTTTCTTAAAACTATGTAGGTATTCAGAATTTATAAATTATTTTTAATTATTAATTTACTTTTTCAAGAGACATAAAACCAATGTTTGAAATAAACATTTTAAAATATTGAATTGTCCAATTGAGAATATTTGTCGCACGAAATCTGTCTGACGAAAGACGTCTTCGATTTATATTTTATAATACATTAAAAAAAGTGTTTCCATCAAAAATTATTAATAGTGAATATAATGAACAATAGAAATAGGCTAAAATTAGTAATACTATCTTTAAAAAATGCACTAATTATGAGTAAAATTAAACGCTACTCAATCAATTTTTGATTAAATAAAACAATTAGTGAAACGCCAAAACAATATTCAAGATATTACCTATTCACTATATAAGTAGCGACATCGGTGGCTGGTGTCTTCTTCTTCCTGTCCAGAACCAATTCGATACCAGAGAACAACCCAATCCCTCTGACATCACCAACGAGAGGGTGCTTGGGTCCAAGATCTCGCAGGCAATCGAGGAGTTTACTGCCAACCCTCGCAGCGCATTCCATTAGCTTCTCGTCTCGGATCACGTCGAGGACAGCATTAGCTATAGCGCATGATACAGGATTTCCACCGTACTGTAAGTCAGATATTTAGATTTAACAAAAGCTACCAATTTGCTAATAGCCACATTATGTTATTTTATCTGGTGTTATAGTAGTTATCTTTCTTCTTCTTCGACCATGTCCGATCCTAATAGGATCATATGGGCCTCCACAGAGTAGAGGTTTGTATTAACAGATTTTGTTTTTACGAGAAATGGAAGTCAGCCACTTGCTCAACCTATTAGGTCCATACCCTGACTCTCACACAAATTGAAAATCAATATGTGTACTTGCCAGACCCAGGATTCAAACCTGGGACCCACGGTATGATAGTCCAACGCTTAAGCCACGTGGCCACCGTGGGCCATAGTAGTTATAGTATTTATAAAATAGAAATACTTTCGGTTTAGTATTTACTCAGAGTTCACAGAGATTTAATCAATAATAACAGAGAATACTTCAAACGGTGCACGAAAACAGATTAACAAGATAAGATGACTCGCTCGACCAAATAACCAGATAAACTTGCCAAAAAATTAGTTCAGTTCAGGTAAGTATCTCATTTGACAACTAGAAACGAATCTCGATAGTGTAAGGTGCTTAGTTTCAAAAATAGAGGACATGTATGATCAAAAGAGTCAGAGCTAATGAGACGAAGCTGACTGGCTGTAAGACTACTTTGTTTTCCCACCACCACCCGTCATGTATGTACAGCCGTGGATATGCATGGCCGCCTTCCATGACGCTATAAACGTGTCTGAAATAAGTTATTTTAAGTGCTCATTCCGTCCCGAAACGGAGCCGCATGGGACTGATGCTACAACCATGCACCGTAATGCTTAAAAACGTTGAGAGATAAAAATTACGGAGTTAATATATAGTTAAATCCTCATTCGTCTACATAATGCTTGCGGCGGCTAATCAAGGGCAGCACCATCTATGGGTCTCTTTTCGAAGTCACGCCGCTACAATTTGTGATTTCTCGACTTTTTGCATTTATCGAGATTCGACAATTATGGAAATCAAAAATATTGTTTTTCTCGAGAAATCGACATAATTACGAAATAACGGCCAAAATTTTTTTTAGAAAATATAATCTGGCCCAAAAAAATTCCGAAAAATTCCATTCCGATTGAAAGTTGAAACCTAGTTCTTCCAACCAATTTTTCTAAACCGAGTAATTTAAGAAATTCCGCTTAGAATCAAAGTCGATGCCTGATAAAACAAATTTCCTTGAGAAATTCTTTCCAATTTTTAAAATTCTGGTTGCAGTCAGCAGCTTAGCCTAGTAACAATTTCTCAACTTTTTGAGAATCTAATTATTGATGTTTTCTCGAAAAATGAGAATTCTTGAAATCTCCTCAAATTAATATCTCGACATTCGAGATTAGCTTTTTCTGATAAATTCTTGAGATTTCTCGATTACAACCTCTAGTTACTATGAACCTTTAACAGTTAAGATACACAATATAAATTCTAAACATAATTAATAATGTCTTCTGAATGCATAAATTAGGATATGATATGAATATTCGAATATTAATGGCATGTGTAAAAATTCCTCGCATTTAAAGTTTTCCTGGGTAGCTAGCTTCTCACTAATTGCGCCCACGGGTAATGAAACGAAACGAAGTTATTAGAGAGAAAACTACTGAAAACTCGTAGCAATTATCGTTCATATTAATGATCCGATGCAACGTTTAAATGAGATTTTCGAAGTCATTTTGAACTATCGAAACATAAACAGGAATTTATTTTACTAATATTAACTTCATTGGAGTCCTTATAGAATTACATCACAATTACAAGAATTACATCACAATGTTCCATCCTAAGATAATCATAATATGAGCCTGTTGTATTAATAGATTTTTATTTTTACGAGAAATGAATGTTGGCCATTATAAAATCCATAATCTGGCTCTTTAATATATATTGAAAAACACCGTGAAAATTTACACTTTAAGTTCAATAATTACATAGTAGATATTATTTGAGATATTATATCCATATTAAGTCTTCAAGGCTTGAAGATTTATTCAGGCAACTTGACTGGAATGACAAAGGGATCCCCATAAATGGAGAATACCTGAGTCATCTGCGCTTTGCCGATGACATAGTAATTTTCTCGCAAGACTCAGAAGACGGAAGACCTCCAAAGCAGAATGCAGGAACTCGCTGAAGTAAGCAACAATGTAGGTTTGAAAATAAATGTAACAAAGACGAAAGTAATGTTCAACTGCTTTGCGGGCCAAAAAGAGATCCTCATCAATGGCACTCAGCTCAAACAGGTGAAAGGGACAACAAGTGTCTATAGATGGATGTATATTTGATGAAATTGTTCGCAGAGAAAAGCTAGGCTGGAGTGCTTTTGGCCGCCTGAATAATGTCTTCAAAAGTGACCTTCCACTGTGCCTAAAGCGCAAAGTGTTCAACAAGTGTGTGCTTCCCGTGATCACATATGCGTGTGAAACATGGACCCTAAGTAAAAGAGAGATTCAGAAACTTAGAGTACCACAACGTGGTATGGAGAGGTGCATGCTGGGCATAACGCGAAAGGACAAAAAGAGGAATGAGTGGATAAGGAAGCAGACAAGAGTTTGCGATGTAATAGAGTTTATTAAAAGCCTTAAATGGAGATGGGCTGGACACATAGCTCGAAGAAAAGACAATCGTTGGTATCCAAGAAGTACAAAACGTCCGCAAGTTAGAGCTAGAGGCCGCTGGATCGATGAAATGATAAAGTTCTGCCGAAGTATGTGGCAACGCAATGCACACAGGACCGATAAAAGTGGAAGCAGCATGAAGAGGCCTTCATCCAGCAGTGGATAGATTCAGGCTGATGAGGATGATCCATATTAAGATAAATAATTATGATGTTTTATAGTGGGGAACATTATTAAAGTTACAACACTGATTTTTTATGCATTCCTGAATAATTTAACTACAATAAATTAATGAAGAATTAAAAATTCAGGGAATGAATTATATCTAACAAAAAATAAGTGAAATTTAACCTGTATCTGGTACCGATATTATGAATGTACGTTAACAAATCGTGAATAATTAAATCTAAAAATTATCAAATGCAGGCAATAAATAATGACGTATCTTCAATTTACTATCAAACATGAATAAAGCATGAAAGTCACGTGACAAAAAATGGTAGGTATACATGCGTCTCTGTCGTTTGTGCAGTGCAGTACAATACACACATTATTTATATTTTAAATAGGAACCCAAATTAATTTAATCAAAATAATAGTTCACCCCAGAATTTTGTCACTGTTCTGTTTCTTCGTGTTCTTATCTGTCCGGTTACCCACAAAAAAATACTCAATATCACATTCGTAGTGGCCATCTTTTGGACTCTCATTTTGGCATTGTTCTCATTTTATGCAAAGAGCCTAGTGCACAGGGGCACGCAGTAAGGGGAACTACGCCTTAGTTTAATTCACGAGGATTCACATCTTCTGTCGGCAGGAAGTGAGTGACGCAATAACAATCATTTTTTTCCGACGATATCCGATCCTAATAGGATCATATGGCCCTCCACAGAGTAGAGGTTTGTATTAACAGATTTTGTTTTTTACGAGAAATGGATGTCAGCCACTTAATCAACCTATTAGGTCCATACCCTGACTTCCACACAAATTGAAAAACAATATGTTTACTTGCCAGACCCAGGATTCCATCCTGGGCAGGGCTAGAAATGGACCGGAACGCACCGGAGCGCCGTTCCGGTTCGTAAAATAACCAAAATTATCGCTCCTCCTCGTGAACATATAAATTTGACGGTGAGCTAGATTTTCCATTTTACGTAAAAATCTAAAAGTTTGCCCACACTGGTAACCTCATTAAATTTCACGATAATTATCAAAATTTGTTTGACCAAAAATTATTTTAATCGAAATTTAATGATGTTGCCAGCAACTTGTTGCCAATGTGTATACGGCATAACACACTTATTTTTATAAAATACAATTAGATAACTATGTTAACATTTTCATGAAATATTGAGCGCTCCAGTTCGTAAAATATTCCATTTCGAGCGCTGATCCTGGGACCCACGGCGTGATAGTCCAATGCTTAAACCGCGCGGCCACCGTGGGTGTCCAATCAATGGTTAATTTGAAAACAATTTTTATGTAAGCTGGTTAACGAAATAAAAATATGAATGGTTAATGCTTCCCCTTAAAAATCGCAACTAAATAATACTATATTACAATGGAACGGCTCTCAACTATATGTTTGAGACGTATTCTGCAGTTTTTTAGATATATTGTTCAGCGCGGACTGGACAACCCGAAGAGACTGGTGGTTTTGGATAGCCTCCAGGGAAGCCGAAGCAGAGGAAGAGCGTCGGCGCGCTGGAGCGACAAAGTAAAAGAGCTTACTGAGGGCAGCCTTCACTATTCCTGAGAGAAGCAGAGGATAGAGAAGGGTGAAAATTCTTAGTCGCTCAAAAGATGGAGGAATTTCAAGGTACGAGGGAACGACTAACAATAGAGAGATATTACAACTGAGTGTACACGCTTTATACATTTTCACAACTCGATTCCTTTGAGCCGGTACGATCGGCACGTAGGACATGCCTGTTTGATACTAATTAAAATTTTTTTTCTAGAAATATTTCCAGCCGATGGTTTTCCGCTTGACAGAGTCTGACTATATAGAAACTATATTATCTACATTCTACATGCAATATTACGTTACAATTCACTTGACATTATTTTCCATTCATTTAATTGACACACATGTGATTATCACTGTTGACATTGTATTATTTGTTTTGATAGTGCGCCCATCGTGTAAACTTCATGAATTAATATGTATTGAATAAACAAAGCGTTCTTACTTGAGCACACTTAGATATATTTATACTACTTAACCCAGTGAATATAGTAGTCGTAGTTATATGAGTAAATATTTGTTGAGCACAATCTGAAGATAGCTACCTACCACATAACTTATTTATTTCACCCTATCACGCTCAGTGTTGCCAACTGTCGTTAACAAAAACATGCCAGACAGGGTACGAAAACAAGCTAATTGGTAGGAAAAAACGCTAGATTTTGTTAAAATAAAATTGAAAGTAAATTTATTTATTCTACCAAGAACGAAGTCAGTTCTTTTCCTTTCACGTATCGAAAAATAGTGCAAAAAATCGAAAAAATGTCTATACGTGTAAAAATCATAATATGTTTACAAATATATTTCAAAATTGACAAAAAATGCCTATATTATTTCAACAGCGTTCAAGTTTCGTTTCATGTCATTCCGATAATCGTCAAACTGATGTCAGTAATGTCACATACCTCAGCACACATTAAATTATATGATACCATTTCACTATAAGGCCATGAATGCTCCTATTATTTCAAGTGTTAAATTATGTTTTATTTCTCATGCTACTAACATAGGTACCGACCTACCGGCAATAGATATCTAATAGTAAGAAATTTGATTCACATAAAAATAAATAAACTCAATATCTAGCGTATTTTCAGCACATTTAAAGCTTTTGAAGCCATCAAAAATGCTAGTAAAATCGTCACAAGCCAGATGCGTTTTTTACAAGCGAAAAATGCTTGATCTGGCAATAAAACGTTAAATTGGTAACTAGATTTTAGACTTTTAAGATTTATGAATATTTATTACCGCCTAATCTCGAAACACTAAGTTTGTATTTTTTTATTATTGAAATATAAATTTAGAACTTCAATATGACAATAAGCCTTTCTCTTTTAGCGTAAAATTTTAAAGGTTACATTATACAGAGTTATTTAATTTATACAAAGGATTGCAAACAGATTTTTCATTCCAATAATTTCTAGATTAGTACTTTATTACAATTCATGGAGTCCAGAATCTCCAAATTGGAGAAACAATGAACACGCAAAGAGAAAAGCAATACAACGATTTTGTAAAAATAATAATTTTTAAACAACGTCATACGAACGTATATACATGAATAAAAATCCATTAAAATAATTCACATTTAGGGCCATATTTTATAGTGACTTGATAGGAAAGAATATCTCGCATGTATAGTTTAAGTTGTACAGTCGACAAGTTTATGTTTCCAAGACAATTTTCAAGCTTGTTGTCCGTGAAAGTGTATGCTTTTTCTAAAAAACTAACTAATAAATATATGACATTACAAAGTGGATGCATATTTTCCAAAAATCAAGGCAAAAATAATTTTATATAGATTCACATATATATTTGAAGACTAGCTGGGTACTTTGCATTGCATTTATTTTTGTAATTCACAGAGATGCATTATTTAAAATGAAAATCGTACACATTCCAATTCCAGCATTTTGGGGTTAAAAAATCGATTACATACATGGCTGACTATATTCAGACCGTGGCATTGAATTGAGAATTATAGTTTTAGTATTTGTTTTTGATTATCATCGAAGGCAATGCGGCAACCTGTTCGCAATAAATAAAAATTTACGATCACATATTTCTTACAAATTATTACCATTTATTCCACTATGCAACAATGATCGTTTTCGACAAACAGTTTACCATATTGCATTCGAAGTATAGAGCAGTAACTAACACAACCATCGAAGTTTATAGTTTCGTGCCATGGCCTGACCATAGTGGGCCTTGTTACAAACACATGATTCCGTCAATTCAATGATAACTAAAATCTATAGTGTTCATTTATACGAAATAATATTATGAGTTGCATGATGTTATGCCCCACGGGCATGTCGGGGTTCATTGTGCTAAGACTCTCCGCTCATTAGGATAGCTAGACACAACCACAAGGTCGCACGAAGTCTCAGGTTTGATATTCAATGTAAGGACGATTTTGGCATGAGGAAATCAGGTGTTTGGTTTGTATGAGTAGCATAGTCGACCGCACGATGTGTCAACGTTGCGACCTGCAATTTATGGTTGTGTCTAACCATCATAATGTGCGATGGCACTAATAGTCTGGGTGCGCTTTATGGCACAATTTTTTGTCTTGCTCATTTCCATATATGATACATGTCACATACTTCATCGAAGAGAGTTATAATTTAACATTTCAGTAGCGTCTCAAACAACAATAAAAATTAATATAATATTTAGAGTATTTATTATCTTACCGTGTTGAAGTACCGCACCCCGGTGTCCCTGAACTTGGCAGCTATAGCCTTAGTGGTCATAACTGCTGCAACTGGATGTCCATTTCCCATTGGCTTTCCTATGGTGACGATGTCTGGTACCACTCCTTGAGTCTCAAAGGCCCACATATGAGTGCCCACTCTACCGAATCCCACCTGGACCTCATCAGCTATGCACAGTCCTCCAGCAGCGCGTACGTATCTAAGAATCAACAGCAACGGCAATGGTGAGCAATAATAATTTGTCACCATGAACGAAGTGACAATCTTTTCTCACAGAGACATCAACAAACACGTGTCGTCATCTCCTGTTGGAAGCAGATTGACCAATCGAAGCCCTCAAACTTACTTGTCAAAACTACATGTTAAAAAATATTGTTTGTAAATAAGGGTATCAATTGCATTTTATTTTCTATAGCGTTATTCAACCTGTTTTATTCGCGTATCCCTAAATAATCTAGTTCTTATTTTATATTATGTGTGATGTATGTATTATACAAGAATATTAATACTTATTTGTATAAATTGTATTGTATAAATAAGGGCAGTGTTTTTAAACTTTTAGTGCCATACTTTAAAACTAATTAGGATTTTGTAACAAACTTAAGTCCTCTAAACCCACATTGTAAAACAACATATGAGACACGCCAACGCTCGGCCGTCGAAATAAATATATGGTTTAGATAAAAAAAATATAATAAATTATTACATAGTAAGCGGTGACTCTTAAAAAGAAGATAATATTTTTTTAATTATTATCTCACACTCGAACTTGCCATCATATAATTACTCCGTTACTTAAGTGTACTTAAGTAATAATATGTTAGAATCTTATGAGCTGATATTAATCTTAATTTCAATATCGATTAGTGAGAACAAAAAATACTCACTCATAAACTTTCTTCAAGTACCCGTCCTGCGGTATGATCTGACCTCCGCAGCTTTGCAGGCTCTCGGCGATAAAAGCACAAACACCCTTCCCAGAAGCTTTGAGCTTTTGGCAAATTTCTCCAACATCTGCCGCAAAAAGCTCGCCCAACTCCGCCTCTGAATTTGCATGTTCGCCCATGCGATATTTGCCGCGGTACGAGTCCGGCACTGGAGCCTGAAATCGATTGATGTTATTAGTTTTCTGTAAATATTCGAAGCGTGTGTTTGCAAACCACTGTGGCTAGGTCGGTGAAGCATCGGACCAACGCAACGCCAATACTCTCCGGCATTCTGTCTCGGTTCTATGAAAAAGTTAATTAAATTCCATTGATATGATAATAATACAAGTAAAGTATTATTCGAGTCCATTGGTTTTTGTGCCCGTGACCCGTGGTAATTGTGCGAGGTATGAAACTGAAATTATTAAGAATGTAACCATCATCCTCTTTAATAAATAAAAAGCTCCATTAATCAAAATGGTGTGAGGTGCTTTAGAGCGCAGGTCAGTGTTGATTTTTATATACTCTTTCAAGTGTAGCTTATAATTAATTACATATAATTAAATATAAAAAAATAAAATGTAGGTATTGCGTATTAAAAAAGTAGGTGCTTAATCAACTAGTAATTTTTTTGTAAACAATCTTCAATTTTTCCAAAACATCATAGAAAACAACCAATCACGATAGTTTTTACGTATTTTATTTACTACAGTCATAGTTCAATTAGTATTTTGACGATTAAATTTTTATTAATATTTTATACATAAAAAAAATAGGAAATTCTACCACCTAAACGGTGTGGTGTGCCCATGAAACATAATCACTTTGATGACCCAAAATATGCTGAATTTTATTAGGTATACCTATTATAGTCTTTATTTATTATATGGACAGGTTACATGTACGTATTACATTTCACCATATCACGGCTCACCGCCAGTACCTGTCGTACCGGAAAGAGATGGTCGTATATCATTGAGATCCAAAAATGACACGTCGAGTATTGTAGAAAGTAATGTTGCAATTTTATTAAATTTAACATAGGTACATAATTTGAAAACACTTCTAAGAAATACATATGTAACCATTATTTAAAAAAAAAAAAAAAAAAATACGACACCCAGCAGTATCCTGCTATAATATACTATAATATTATACGAATAGAAAATTTAAAAAACTAAATCTCCAAAAAAGTATGGGTAATTCGTCTATATTATTTTATGATTTACAATTTTAAAATTGGATTATTTTTTTAAAATATATGTTCTAATAAAGTAATTACCTTTATTAAAATGGAATATTAATAAAATCGATATGCCGATGCGTATTGTAAAAAAAATGAGAGTAAATGTTATTATGTATTTATTTGTTTTTAAAAATAAAGCAGGTATGGGTATTGATATAATGTATTTCTAAATACGAATATCCGGCTTGAGAAAAATGTATTTAGGTATACCCCTTATGAATTTAATATACATTATTATACCTTAATAATGATATGGAATCTGTGTAGCACGCCAACATTACTTTCACATTGTTCCAACCACAACAGAAGTTTCGGAACAAACATAATAATGTGCTATAATAGAACGGGGAAATTCAATCAAACTCACCACATGCACCCAGTCTCTCTGGGGGGTGCCCCCGGGCAACTTGAACTTGTAGGGGGAGATGTCAATCATCGTGTTTAGGTGGCCATGGTACGCACTGCAACAACACAGGGTATATGACACCCACAGAACAAATACATGCATAAATTCGCCATTTTTAATTGTCAACACTCGAGGCTATGACAAGGATAATACAAACCATAAATTTTAAATAATCATTAATATTTCTCTGCAGCCACAGTGAAGTGATGAATAAAGTCGTTCTGCATTAAAATCTTCAGATTGAATCAATTTTGCTTGTTCTTTTATCAATTTGTGTTTGTACTAACAACTATTCCACCCAGTGTATTCTGTAAAAACTTTTCTCGGAACGAAAACGATAATTTATAGTTTTTTTTTCTTCAAAAATTAACTATTTTCGTTCCAATGTATTTCTTTGCATAATTAATTTGATATTGACCTTACAGATTAATGTTTAATTAATAATAATATAAAAAATGTTTTCGTGGCGAAATCTATTTTCCATTAGGTGACATCCTCAAAAATTAGTACGCTATAATTAATAAGAAAAAATAATAATATCTGAAGCCTTTTTAAAAAAAAAATCACGTTCCCAGTGAGTTCAAATATTTACTATTTTTAAACTGCCGACTATTAAAAAACTATAATCTATACATGTTCCAAATAATTACAGAGATTACAATTAATTTGAGAATGTAATGGTTTATGACGAAATGGGGTGTAAAAATGTGACGTGACAAATCAACATAATATTTTAAGCTAAACTTTTCCTGAGAATAATACATTCTGTAAGAACATTATTAATTTGACATAATTTAGACAGAGGGTAAAAGATTGTATGTCTAAATGTGACATTAAGAGGACGAGGAGAGGTTTAAATACCCAAAATTGTATGCTGTCATTTAAGTAGGTAAGAAGAAGAGGGGTTTATCTCCATTTTTATAAATTTAAACAATTGTCAAAGTAGCTCAGTATAATTTATAATATTGGTACTTAAGAATGCATTAAAACTATGGCATTATTTTTATGCATTTCAATGTGTGAGTGATGGAGGGAAGCGCTTTTGTTTTTGACCTACTCTTTTATGCACGACCCTAAAATTTATGTGATAAACCACACAACAAAAAGTATCTGAAAAAAATATTATTAGTGATGAAAATATTACAGTCACATTATTTTTGTACCCATGGCTGTTCGTCCATTATTGAATTAGTATTTATGGGCTTTTCACTCTCCTCCGTACACGATAAGTGCATGTTGAACATGTCCACTGCAACTCATTTAAATGGTACACAACTGTCACATGGTATTAATAGCTTAGTGGCGCAATGTATGCAATTAGCACAAGCTTTAATAAAAACACTTACTTCACGTACTTCACTGAAACAATTATTTTTAAACATTGATTTTTACAAATTCACTTTGTATACATTCATCCCCATGTAGCGATCTTCATTTATATTACCACTCGTTACTAAACACATAAAAAATGATATATCCGATTAAGATGAGCAACAATAAATTGTTTATTAGTAGCGATAGCCAGCGATTCCGTCTGCGTGAAGTACGAAATAAAAAGTAAACTGCTATATTCATATGAATTAACAACGGCTAGATCTAGGAACGCGGCATATACAGTCAGTATCTTTAGACACATGTGTCAATATCACACACGACTAATAGGTAGAGTGAGTCCACGCGAACAACAACGGTTGGATGTAGACGCAAGCTCTTTACACGTACCTTACTTCATCGACCCACTACTGCCTCTTAACAAACTCATGATGAATTGTTGTAAGTGCGTTATTAATAGTCGATAATATATTATGTCGTTTTTGTAACTTCGAAACCTTAACGGAATCATAAGATTATGAAAAGTATTGAGACCCAGCTGGACAAAGGAGCCTTAATCTCATGTAAATATGTAGTTTTAATGAATTTAATATTATCTATACATATATAAAATCCGAAAAATTGTTTTTGAAATCGATTTAGGCAGAAGAAAATGGGTGGAAAAGCCGATTAGATAGTATTTTTTTTTGAAGGAAGAGCTAAACAAAAGCTTTTACTTATGACTATTTTTGTTCCAAATCCCGAGGAGGCCAAAACTAATGATTGTTTTTTTTTTGTATAGTGGCCTAATATTTTAGAACGCCACTTCTCCTGTAATTAAAAAAAAATAACCCGATTTCACTAGCGAATGTAGGTGAATTTAACAGTCAATCACATTGTACAAAAGTACAAATGTCAAAAAATAGTGCTATAATTATTTCTCAAATATATTTTAAGTACCTACTTAGCTATTTTTCAAATGTGTCAATTGCTCATCTTTAACGGATATCTTATATTCAACACAATAATGAACTGCAACAAAATGTGTAAATTTATAATGATTACAATGGTTTGAATGATGTATCGTCGATAGGCCTTTTCGTAGGCATTTGTCGTTTGGCCCTTTTCTCATACAAGGCCCAGTCTTAAAAGACGAGCTGTTTTTTTCTTCTTTCGCGCGTGTTTTTTTGATATTCGAACGTAGGTAATGAGCTGAAAGAAACAAATGAAAAAACAAACGGATTAGATTTGAGGTTGATTTTTATACTTTATGTGAACATTAACCACACATAAATTTATCGCAATACTAAATAACATAAAAAACAATGAATGAGTTAAATAATTCAAAGTATATCTCTTCATATTATAATATGTATATCTGTTTTGAAATCTTAATATTTAATAAGCAACATTTTTTTCGTTTGTCACCTGTAATTTTCAATTATAATTTCGATAAGTAATACAGATATACTTTAATTATTTGCCTGAATATTATTATAAAAGCCATGCATAATATAGTCGTGGTAATAATAAAATGTAGACGTAACTTAAAAAAAAACATGTATCGCCAAATCGGCTGACTTTAGTTTCTTTATAACTGATAGAAATCAAATATTATTTCATTGAAATTACACATAGTATTGCTTTTTTTAATTATTACGTAAGGAAGTATGTTGCCTTTAATAAAATGAACATACATACAATACATACATATAAGGCGTAATTTCCAAAAACCAATAAGTTCACAAAAATATTTCTGATAAACGACGTTTTTGTGTTAACGTTAGTTTCTTTTTTCCATTGCATTGTATTTTCAAATTAAAACAAAATTTTATCCATTTTTTTTAACCAATGAACCATTAATCGGTTATAATTTACACCTTGTTTTAATTTATTGTTTTCTGTAAGTCACTATTTGTTTCCATGTTTGTCAGGTTTTGGAGGTTATATAATATCATTAGATATTATGTAAAATTACTTAATATTGAGTAGGTATGTAAGTATGTATATTTTGTTATACTTTGATCTTAGAAATAGACGCTTTAGATTATTACGAATCTAAATTATATTAACGAGTGTACTGTTGTCCTAAAACAATATCTATAAAGCGGCAAAATATAAAAAAAACTATTATTACATAAGTAACGTGTATATTTTAAAAACAACACTACACATGAGACATGCTGTAATGAAAAGCATAATAATTAAGTAGAAACAATTTTTCTTTTTTTTTAAATACCGTAATGCTGACAGACATGGCTCCATCTGTTATGAAAACATATAACGATTAGTGCAGCGAAAGCTGCTCTCAATACTTTTAAAATACTAACTGATCAAGTGTGATAACGTCTTCGCATCCTGTGTAAGTCCTCGATAACCGCAGGGCCAGATCGTTGGCTTCAGACCCTGAGTTAACCATGTAGCAGATGGAGAGACCTTCAGGCATGGTTCCTGTGAGGCGTTCTGCCAGGATGACCAGTTCGTCGTGCAGGTAGCGGTTGTTTGTGGAAAGCGCTGCCATCTGTTGGCAGCCTGCTTTTACGACGCGGGGATGACAATGACCGACTGCGTGAAAAGAAAATTCCAGATGCTATATGAATAAATTGACAATATAATTCTACAATGAGCGACAATCAACGACTTGAGTACTACATTCCTTCCAGATACCATACTATTGATTTCACGATAACGGCTTGCCAAAAAGGTACAATTTTACATCTGTATGGAGGGTACGTAATAGAATAAAAAATTAGATTTAAATTTCAGACCAAAATGAAACAATATTTCAATTGTTTTTTTTTTAATACTGGAAGAATTTGGTTTTGTTTTAACATGTATATTATTTTTTACCGCTCGCCGTGACATTGGCATTAAAATAAAATTCTGTGCAGAAAATTCAACTTAATGTAACGCAGAATGTTACCAGCGGAGCAGCTGACGGTTCTCGTCCGATCACCGAAGTTAAGCGACATTGCCCGCGGATAGTACTTGGATGGGTGACCGCTTTTGTAATATACAAAATAAGATTTTGACATTTTATTATCAATATTATGTTAATCAAGACCTGCTTAGACTAAAAATTCTTAAAAAATATTCTTATATCTATAAAATATCTAAAATTGTGTATGGTTTATTTATGGCATAATTATAGATATTTTTTTCACGTGAAAAAATAACGCGCTCGGGTGGGTTCGAACCACCGACCTTTCTAATATATAGTATAAATATTGACTGCGAACGTTCGAATTTTTTCGAGATCTGTCCCCGGTTGTAGGAAAAACAATCGCTCTCAAGCATATACATGTTTCAATGTACTTCCGTGTAGCGGAGGTACTCAGAATCAGGCTACTGATACATTTATTCTTCAATCTATTTACATTTGTTAAGAAAACCGCTTTTTTATTGAGATAAGATAATATGTGATTTGGACAATAACTTTAGAGCCAAGGAAAGAAAAATGTTCGATGTTTTCGCAACGTGGTGCTGGCGATGACTGATGAGGGTGTCCTGTACAAAGCATAGGACCTATGCCTCGTTACTACAAGAACTTCGCAACAGCGAGAGACTATCATCTATGTGCCTTCGTCGTGTTTTTTGTTTCTTTGGTCATACTGTTCGCCGTGACCCAGAAAGCTTCGAAAGGTTCATTATTCCGATCAATGTGCCTGGTAAAAGATGCAGTGGGCAAATACCGATGAAGTGGAGTAACCAAGTAACGAAATGTACAAAACAACCGATAACATCCACCACAAGGTTTACAGAGGATATGGGAAACTGGAGAAGGCTGATCCAGAATGTTACAGTAGCAATTGCGGAGAGGTCACGAGGGTTACGACTTACGATAAGGAAGAAGAACATTAACTTGATTTCAATATTACTTCCCTCCTCTCTGTTCAAGAATAGTGACGATTTAATATTTAATGGTTTGGAAATACCTATGCTACTGCCCGCTCGCACAGCTTCTGTTTTTCCATAGATAACAACCGACTTTTCAAGAAGTGAAACTTCTTTCATCCCTTAACCAGGAATATAAAATTAAAGAGTACTGACTTGCCCTACTAGGTGTGGTATAACAGGGTACGGATCTCGAGTATGAAAAATCTGAGATAAACTTAAACACATGTTAAAGAATACATTATTTTCAATACACAGTTACTCATAATATGCATTAAAGTTTATCACGTAAACATAACGCGCATTCTATATTATAAGGACAGTTTTGTGACGCTTTGTGTCCCTTGGTTCAAGAAATAGAATCCCCCTTCTAAACTGTTACCATACCCTGTATGGTAAGCCGTTCCCATTAATTTTGTGTTTTCTGTTCTTAACCTACTCTCAAAAGTTTTATTGTTTTCATTCCTCTTTGCTGTTGTCACCTCTAAATGTTGCATGACCTGCCTAACGTCATACAACATCACCGGCCATAATAGCTAAACTAATATACTAAATACATAAACCATAAATTAATAATGTTGTCCACATTTTAAACATGACAACACTACAAAGCATGTGACTGTGTGCTGCAAAAGATTGTTGACACAATCAAATATGTCGTTCAATAGAAGAAAACAAAGGACAAGTAAAAAAGAAAAACAGAGACATTGCGATAACACTAATCGTATCGTTTCCATTGTTGTGCTGCTTTCGCTAGGACAAAAATAAAAATGTTGTCTTTGCTTATAAAAAAAATCTTTTGTACACATTGCAATTTGTTTGTTTTATAATGTTATTGTTACATTCGCCGTATTTGTCATTCAGTATAAAAGTTTTTTTTTACTAAATCCGTACTCGATATACCCACCCCGACCAGTGGCGTTTTTTCCTGAATCACAAAAAAACATTCACTCCTTCATGTAAAAGATAGTAATAAATAAAATTGAAATGTCAAATAACGATCATGCGAGCTAGTAAGGAGTTAAAATATAATACAATTGAATCGCGAACATGGTCAGATAGCTTTGATGGAGTGGTGAAATGAGATGCGGGTCGAGGGGAGTACGTATAGAGCAGGGGGTGGCGAACCTAGACCATGCGAGATGATTTCGCATCACACGCGAATGTTTCATTTTGAAGATAAAAGAAATTACTTACTATTTTATGTATATTTAAAAAAAGTTTTCCAAATAAATATATACTTAAGTACTTACTTATATACAATATTAAAAAATAGTGACGACATAGGCATGCCTATTTTCTTCGGTTTTTCAGATTATGTTTACCTATCGATGCGCAAACCGAAACGACGAAATTCATGTATAAAATGACAAATCGCATTGTATAAAAAACATCAGGCAAATAAATCCTTTTCAAGAATAATCATTATGTTTATTGTAAATATACCATATAATAAATCATATTGTAAAAAATAGTGATTTAAATGCTTCCACGATCTCTGAGAATTTTGAAAACAAGGAAAAAAATATTCAAAGAATAAAATGTATGCCTTCGGCTAGAAAGACGGTAAAAGACAGAATATCAAGAACTTACTTCTAATTTTTAAACTTTTTCAATAGAATTTTTAAAAAATATTTTTTTAGAAGACTTAAAAAAACTTTTTTTTCGACATGAAAAACTGCTTGGCACGTCAGACAGTCGAAAAATATTATTTGGGAAATTTTGGCACCCGTACGTAAAAAGGTTCGCCAACCCTGATAGATGGATAACTGACACTGAAAATTTAAAATACTAACGTATTTGTAAAAAAAAAATCTAGCAGCACAATTGTGGCTTCATATCGCGTCGGCTAAAATATCCGTAGGGGGCCTGTCATAAAATAGATTTAACGATAAATTTATAAATTGTATGTAAAATATGTAGGTACTTTCTTACATCACGAATCCAATTGTTTATAAATAGCATAATTTATTATTCAAATATGAAATAAACATCTATTTAGACTGAGAATATCTAAAATAACTCAATTATTTTACTGAATAAATTTATTTCGGGCACTCTCGACTTTAATTTTGTTGAAATATTATTGTTTTGCTGAAAAGCTGAAATAAGCTTATTACTTTGATTTTAGACTTATTTAGGCAGAAAAATCCTCGGCCTATCTTTACTATATTTCATTCTGAGCGATAGTTGACGCCACTGCGAAAAAAATGGAAGCCTTGAAAGACTTTTTTTGAATACTGGCATTCAATATGAAATACCGAAATACCGGTATTTTATTGATGCTCTCATTCAGTAGATATTGAAATCCCTAAGTACACATTCAACAAGACGTAGATATTCCAGATCTATTCTAGTTTCAGCACTTGTACTCCATTCATTACTCATTAAGGCCAATACTCCAGAGGCCGTATTAATAAAATGGAATCCTTTAACGAATTCATACTTATAACGTTTTTCTTTGACTAGAAATAAAAAAAAATATTTTCTTTTTTAATGTTTTCAGATTCGTTTTTATTAATTAAAACAGATATTTTACAAAGTAAATTATGTTTTAAAAAAATGTCTAAAATTGTAAGCTTCGTATATTCCCGCTAGGTGTATCTGGTAGATGAAGACGTATTCACCTTAATCTGTATTTTTAAATAATTAATAATCTATACTTATTATTATTACTATAATACTATACCGATGTTAAAATATTTATACAAACAGTTGAATAAATCATAACATTTTCAAAAGTGCCTATTATAATATGAAGGCTGCAGCTACCTATCATTTATTATATAATATAGTGTTATTTCAACGTACCTATAGCCATAGAAAAATGGATTACGAGCAGTTTTCGCAATTTCCATAAAGCTGAAGAACCTATTTTGTTTTTTACTCGCTTTTTACGCTATAGCCTTCGGTCATCTTTCCGACTGTAAGGTACTTACTGGATTCAAAGCAATGATTTAAAGGGAATAGTCAGGTCGACAGATGGGTACAGAGGGATACAGTCGCGTATGTGAAAAAACGTATATTTATATAAAATAATAAACTTGTCTCGTTATCAGCGACACGTGCGATTTTAAGGCCCGCTTTACACGCCTAGATATTTTTCATACGGTCGGTAGATTGCAAAAAAGACATAGCTAATTTGTGAATCGCTAATAATTATAGCCACTTTTTTTATACAGATTAGATGTGCAAATCGTCTACCTACGAAACTTCAATTTCAGTTAAATATCTGAGCACGTAACGCCGTCCTAAGTAGGTAGTACATTACTTGAGCATATAGGTACAACTATTACCAATCACTGATGTCGCTCGCTTCAACAAATAAAATATTATTTATATTCAGACTAGCGTCAACCTTTTCAACAGTTTTTTTCTGAAATTAATTATAACGAAGAAATCACTGATAAAGACCGCTGAATCCATGGGCGGCCAGCGGTGCAAAGACAAATTAAAGTATTGGCCTGCGGCCGTTATTTGGCTCTGCACCACTCACATTGCACAGACGGATACGATACCCACAACCAATGACATTATTAATGGACGACGCACTCAATACAGTAGCTAGCAAGTAAATTCGCGCATTCGCATGTATAGGTAGACGTCACGCAATTCAATTATGCGATATCACGCATCGGGAATTTATAGCAATATGACCTTTATTGTAATGGCGTTAGAGCAGTGTTTCTAATGTCAATGTTCATTTGAGCGAACCCATTCGAACCGAACCATTCGGCAGACCCAACAAAAAGCATCAGGAATTTATAGCAATATCACCTTTATTGTAATGGCGTTAGAACAGATTATGCCATTCGGCAGAACCGACAATAAAGTGAGTGTCATTTTCTTTTCCATGTTAATGTCATTCATGTCCCACAACATATCCAGCCAGCAGCAAACAAATTTTGAAAATATCCGATATACTGGATTATTTGTTAGGTTAGGTTAGGTTTTCATTCTTGAATTCATTAATTTTGCCAAAATCAGCTATTAAAATTGAATTAATGTTCATATTGCATCTAATAAAATTGGAGACCGTAAAGTATACGGTTATCTCTTTCCGATAAGAAAGCTCACGGCGAACTGTGCCACAATGAAATGTTTTACGTACAATTTATATGTAACCATATTATATGAGCATAGGAAGATAAATAATACAAATATTTCATATTATTATTATGAATTGAAAAAAATATATACCTAAGTAAAAAAATTTACAGTATTTTTGTTTTATCCTATAACTCGAACCTAAGATTGACCTTATGACTATCAGGCTTGCCTCTAGGAAGTCGGCTGCCCCTGCGAGGAATTCATAATACAGCCCCTACTTTCACCTCAATTAAAAACAGATTAATTCGAAATAATAATCTATTTTCCCACATATGCAAAATTATAATAAGGTATGTTTGTACACCTCCTTCCACTTAAAGTGTTATATTATGAATAGTATTAATATAGTATTGTGAAGAAACATGCACGTAATCCGGTATACCTAGGTATACTTATCGTTTTTATAATATTGTAGTTATTGTTGATTTTTATTCAGATATTATGAGAGGCAGCAGTCACTCTTCGAATTTAAAAAAAAAGTGAAAACAAAAAAGAATTTTTGGCCGCCTTCGTTTAATGCACATTTCAGACGAATATTCACGGCGGCCCTGATGCTCACGATATTATAAATAATTGCTTAATACAATTGACATAAAAGTTACATTATTTGAAAAATCGTAAATAGATTCCAGATAACATTTATTTTTATGCAAAACCAAGTTGCCAACTAAAAAGGTAAATGTCAAAAACAAACAAATACATTTAAAAGTTTTATTACATGTGCATACTCTTCCTGCTTGACACAGGATACCCTACAAGTCGTTTCATATAATATGTACATGTTTACTTTTTACTTAGATACTAGATACTTTGTTCATGCTAATACTCTTGTATGTTTTTTCGCTAAAGGTAAACGATTCTATTTACCTTTTTCGCTTTGAATGGCTCGATTATTCAAACAATGAAAGAAGTAGCTGCCAGCAATAAAAATGAATTATGTGCATACTAAACATGTTATAATGTATGTATGATACAAATATTATGATTGGGTTTACATTTCCATTATATCTACATTTTCTCAAATAAGTAGTTGGATATACGATACTTACCTACTAAACTTTGGTATTAGTTTTCTTTCTAGTTACTTACTAGGTGTCAATATTTTTTTCGTGGATACGATGCTTGCTTTCGTCCCTTGCAATATTTTTGCCGAAGTGGACTAAAAGAAATAACTGGGACAACATCTGTCGACATCAATACATCTCTTCTGTCTCTTGCGACTTGTTCGGTACAATGCCGTTACCAGATATCTATATATGTTTTTCAATATAGCATCCCTACATAACTCATGTTATGTATTAGGTACGCTTCTATCAATTAAGATAACATTAATAATCGGCCTAACATTGGACAATTTTATATATATTGTTTGTATGCAGATTAGTTGCGTAAATTGAAAAATACCTACATACGAAATAGCATAATGAAACTTCAGATAAACACATTAGTACTAACTAACACTAAAAGAAAAAAGTTCACTGAATGGGATTTGAACTCAAATCTTTAAATGGTTGAGTGAATGCTCTAATTCAAGCATGTCCATCTTCAAGTGGGGTGTGATTACTACCTAGTATCAAAACTAGAAGTGATCTACCACACTCTCCTATGTATTTCTTCAACTTGAACAAACATATTATATTATTTGACTGACGACACTGAGATGTTACAAATTAAACTACACTCGTCTTTTACGATCACAAAGATATATTCAACTTCCCATTTGTCGTGAAAATGTAAGTTTTGGTTTAGAATCGTTGAAAGAGCCTACTGCGCAACTATAAGGGAAAACTACGTATCAGTTTAAAGCGCGGGTTTTAACATATTCCCATTCTCTCATTCCTGTGATAGATCTATGAATGAAATGATACGAGATCATCTGGGATTCTTGATAATAAATTAAAAAATGTCGTTCGCATACGCTAGTTAAGAAAATAAAAATGGAAATGGTTAATGCTTACTCATTTTATTATATAACAACGAATATACACGCTTTTTACGTTTTCACCGCTCAATTGACCACATATGGTGCCATTGACGCATTGGATATGCCTACAGTATAATTGATTAAGCTATAGATTAACCTGTCAGTCTTGCAAATTGCATATTACCCACTTTTTTTTAAATTGAAATTATTCTAAATATAAATCATGCCCAGTTGCCTTCAAGTATGAATTCGGCCCTGCTTACGTTCACCCTGAACTTTAAACGATTTAATTTTCAAATGTAGGTAATAATTTTGGAAGATATATAATACTACGTCGGTACTTACACAAAAAAATATAAGACGTAAAACCAAAATATTATCATAGTAATAATATGAGATAATATTATGTAATTTTAGATTGTTGTCGTTTGATATGAATGAACGATTTATGACATTCTCGAAAAAATACTATTTATCATTATTAATGCCATAGTTACAGCTATAAGTGTTATTTTAAGATTTTTGAAAGATTTTTTTACTTATCTATTGTGTTACTATCCACGTAATAAAAATAAATTGAAGTAGGTACATAATTAAAATTTAATGACCAGGCAGATCGGATATAATAGGTACAATAATAAATAACGATAAGTAGAAATACTTGTCAGTAAATGCGAATGAACATTGAATTATTTTCTAATCAATCAATTCGTTGTTTATTGCGAAAGTGCATGTTTATGAGTTGTCACGATTTATCATTGTGACAGTTATCGACATCGTGTTTCTTGATAATAAAATGTGATTGCTCAAATATATTAAGTATTGTTATTATAATGTCATTGGTTGAGTCATCAAAACATAATAGTCATATTATAAGTAATATCGTTAATAACCCGTTTATAAGTGCATGGATTTACTGCTGGCAGGAAGTATTGTCGCGACCATAACAATAAAATGGAAATATGAACACGTATTATCGTGCAAGTTGCATGACTGCATGCATGGATCAAAAATGTACAGCAGCATCTGAATTTTCACGCGATAGTTGCAACTTGCGTGGTATCTGCGTATGCGCAGTAGATCGATATTGTATTCTGCCCTTCCAAGGAAGAAGGCAGTAACTCGCAAAATTTGTGAAATTGAGTTATGAATGCCATTAGTTAGATAATTTTGAAAGCTATAAATTCTGTTCACTTTAAAATCTGTATTATCAGTAAAATACCGTTATCCTTAGTGAAAAAATGGATATCTGCTAAAATGATACACATTTCTTAGCAAAAAGGCAGTTATTGCATCTATTTATTGCAGTTACTGCTTGTTTAGTATTATTTTATTTGTATTTTAACATCCTACTAATAAAAAATATCACCGTTTTTATTAATTCACAGTACACAAATTTGAAAAAAACACATTAAGTATGTCATTTATCTTGAAAGTGTGTGAGAGTCTGTTACTGCCTTCTTCCTTGGCTTATAAAATATAAAAGTAATATGTTGTAGTAAAAAAACGCCCACGGCGTAATTATCTTTAACGTTTCTTATTGTTTAAAAAATATTTTTTTAATATCGATTAGTGTTGTTTATTGAGAGTACAGTACGTTTTATCTGGTTGATATTTTATGTTGAAATTTCACTGATTTTCCTTTATAACAAAGTAAAAAAGTATTACATGAAGTATTATATTATTTGTACACCAACGAAATATTATTATATAAAAATATGGTAAGGGCCGTACCATGAAAAAGGTTTTAGAAGCACTGACTTACAGGTTGCTTTTTTCTCACAAATAAATAAAAAGTGTAATCATTGTAATACACTATGGCGGTATTATAGTTAAATCGTCATATTGAATAGATTAATAATTTTATGTATTTGCAATGATAGAGGCCGTACCATGAAAAAGGTTTTAGATGCAGTGAATTATAAAACAGGTTGCTTTTTTCTCACAAATAAATAAAAGTGAGAGTTTCAATATACTGAGGCGGTATTACACCTATGTAGGTAGCTAAATCGTCATATTGAATGGATTAATAATATTTGCAATTATAGTGAAAACTGGTTTATGAAAAGGTCGATAAACTCACTGCATTTATTAACTTGGTAATTTCAAAATAATTATTTTGCAGACAAACATTTTTATATTGCCTAAGTACGCTTGTCATTGCTACATCAAACCTCGTTAAACACCTTGCTAATATCTAGTACAGTGATTCCTAACCGCGGCTACCCGATTTATGTCAATTCTCTAAAAGCTATTATTTGAAACGAACTTAGCAATAGAGTAAAAATGATTAACTTACCTTATTTCAATTTAGTTTAAAATAAAAACCGAGAAATTCAACTGTTAGTAAGTAATGAACGTTGCCACCTACTACGCACTGTTTATTTTGTTTCTGACAAAGCATTTAAAATTACAGCATAGTGATTGATGTATTGCTATGATATTTGTCTTGTTGATGTGTGTGTTTATTAACTTATCCAATAGCTTTGGAACTACCCCATCAAAACTTTCGATTTTGGCATTACTTTACCTACCAGAGTCACCTAGCGGAAAAATGTGAAGCTTGCAATTTGAGACATTTTTTTGATAATTTACAATTTCAACTGTATTAAGGTGAAGCCTTTACTGCGCCGTTTTTAAATAGGCGCCTAGCGGAAAAATACGAAGCTTGCAATTTGAGATTTTTTTTTTGATAATTTACAATTTTAACTGTATTAATTAATAAATATGTATCTGAAAACATTAAAAAGATTTTTTTTAAGTCAAAGATAAACTTACCTACAATTGTAAAAAAAAATGTGAATTTGTTACATATTTGTGCCATAGGTTTCGTTATTATTACATTCTTTTGATGGTTATATTTATTATTAAAATTTAGTTTATTAAGTATTCAATTATTTTTTACGGTTTAGATTTTTGACTAATTCATAGTTTTAATATTTTTTATATATATTTTTAAAAAGATCGATTTTTATAAAAAATATAAATGTGTATAACTTGAAATCCGGTCCCAAGGTGTCGGTCAGGTAAGAGTTCTTCGAGATTCTAGAAAATGTTCTAAGGGTTCCGCCAAACGAAAAATGTTGGTAAACTCTGATCTAGTCTTTTATCCATAGAAATAGGGTCAATCTAATAAACGCCTATGTTCATGAAAGGAAACTGGCTTAAGGGGGGACATGCTCGTCGAAGGTCAAAATTGAGTTTTTATTGTATTTTCAAACCATGATCCTGGACACCCCTTAAACGTTGTAGATAATCTATTTATATAATTTTGAAGCCTTATTATCCTTTATAATTATTTTAAACATTTGATGACTGCATAAAGTATTTTTGTTACATAAAATAGTATTCTTTTAAACCTCTCGCTCTAATGTTTTAGAATATAGTCATATTTCGGTACATAACTGTGCAGTGGTGTTAAGATTTTTTACATTTATTAATTTTTAATCGCATTTATAAAACTATTAGCATAATTTATTACGAGATAATTTTTGTAAAATATTCACGATAAAAAATTATATTGATAATCTCTGTGATCCCAAATTTGACAAGAATTAGGCATTTTATTATTCAAAAAATCGGCAAGATTAACAAATTTGAAGATGATTCTAAAGATATTTATTATAAACTATGTCTTTGACCATTCAAGTGTGATAAACATCTTATGAATTATGATTGCTTTATAATAATTATTGACCTAAGAATAAGGTAGTGTTTTTTTGAAATACGCCATTTCTTTTGTCATTCCCCAGTGCTTAAGCTACAACATACGGCCGTAGCCATAAATTGACAAACTATAATTAAAGTAGGGAGTAAAATTATGTTAACGCGCGTGTTTGAACATGTACCTAACCGAATTTTTTTTTATTTTTTTTTAAACGGTACATGTTCAAACACGCGCGTCAAAATCATTTTACTCCCTACTTCAATTATAGTTTGTCAATTTATGGCTACGGCCGTATGTTGTAGCTTAACCACTGGGGAATGACAAAAGAAATGGCGTATTTCAAAAAAACACTACCTTATTCTTAGGTCAATAATTATTATAAAGCAATCATTATTCATAAGATGTTTATCACACTTGAATGGTCAAAGACATAGCTTATAAAAGGTATCTTTAGAGTCATCTTCAAATGTGTTAATCTTGCCGATTTTTTGAATAATAAAATGCCTAATTCTTGTCAAATTTGCGATCACAGAGATTATCAATATAATTTTTTATCGTGAATATTTTACAAAAATTATCTCGTAATAAATTATACTAATGGTTTTATAAATGCGTTTAAAAATTAATAAATGTAAAAAATCTTAACACCACTGCACAGTTATGTACCGAAATATGACTATATTCTAAAACATTAGAGCGAGAGGTTTAAAAGAATACTATTTTATGTAACAAAAATACTTTATGCAGTCATCAAATGTTTAAAATAACTATAAAGGATAATAAGGCTTCAAAATTAATAAAATAGATTATCTACAACGTTTAAGGAGTGTCCAGGATCATGGTTTGAAAATACAATAAAAACTCAATTTTGACCTTCAACGAGCATGTCCCCCCTTAACAAGGATGAGTGAGTACTAGAAGTGCAGTAATTCAAAGCCATTGAACGATTGACCCAATAGTAATTCAACCACCATAATAAATGAAATAACATGGCATCAAACAACATAATATAAATACAATGCACTCTTTTCAAAAGATCGTGTCCAATCTTTTGACTTTACTGGGGCAGTGAAGATTAATAAGTATCTAGTTTTCTGAGCGAAATATTTTATTTTTGTTTTGTTGTTTTGAATTGTTTTCCACAACCCATGATCAAGAGCTGTTTTTTTAACTATTCCTTCCAGTGGTGTGTTTGGTGACGTAGAGGCCCAATATATTGACTAATTTTGAAGCCCCCTACGATAATGAAATTAACAATCAAATTTTATTTTCCAAATAAATTCATGCATTCAAACAGTTTATTATTTTAATTTTACAAATCGCATAAAATAAATAGGTACATACAGCAGTATACCTATGTACCAATTTAGTATTTGGAAAATAGCTTTCATGCATAATTTTTAACATGAATATTATTTACTAAATCTACTAAATTATAAATGAAGGAATTTTGTTCTGTCAAACTATTTATTGCGTATACTCAAGGCTCGATAAGGACCTTAACGGGATTGATCGTATATTTCATAGAAATGAGACTCTTTCTCCTGCGGCGCTGACAATCTTTACTTACCTTAACCTTTCAGTACACGTCCGCAGTTGAAAAATTTTTATTGTAGTTCACCGTCCATGGTACAACAAATTTAATAAACTAAACACGTATATATTATCGAAAAATTATCAAGCTCATAAAAAATATATATATTTCCAGCACTGCGTAAAGAAGCGCTGAGAAAATACAAATCGTTAAAGCTAATTATTACTGTCGTAGTTAGAAAAACTGCGGTATTTTGTTTGAAAATCCGTGGCTCATTTCATGGAATTCACTTTCATTTTCGATATTTTTGCTAATTTACCCGATTTCTTTCATTGTATGTGAAAAACTGATGTGATCAGAATTGGCAAAAACTTGACTGATTCAAATTAATCCCCTAATTCGATTCTGGCTCTGTATTCGACAAAAAGGTAACGAAACCCCGGTAATTACCGCTCACTAGTTATGATCGTTTGATATGACATTTTGCAATACAATGCAAGTCAATTGTCAGGTTCAGCAGCTCTTTTGGCTGAATCTAACAAAACCAAAAAATACGACTGCCTGTCACCTAATTATATTGTCGGTCCCCTGGGTTTCGAGACATTTGGACCCTGGGAACCGTCTTCAAAGCAAAGGATGGCTGAGATCGTTCGTCGATTGATTGATAAAACAGGTGAGTGCCTTTTCAACTGAGTACCTTCCTGAGACAGCGAATACGCATAGAAATCCAAAGAGGTAATGCAGTCGCTGAGGTATCCAGGGGACTGGAGGAGGAATTTTATATACGTGGTTAAACCTAGTAGGTATATCAATAGTTTTATAATTATTATTTTATTGGTTTAAATAATATATGTACGTATAGCGTTTAATCTGTCAGTTATTTTGTTTTAATCTTTTATTATTATTATTATTATTATTGTTTCTCTATATTATTTATTAATAAAATTCTCCATATAATTCTTAACCTAATGTAATGTGTAACTGTTTGTTTGCAATAATAAATTTCAATGAATTTAAAATAACATTTAAAAATATCAACCGCATTAAATAGATAATGGATAGTTCGACCTTTTCGATATTAAGTTCAAAATACGTACATACTGAAAATGATAAAAAATATGTTATGATAACATTATTACTATAAATTAACTATCGAAACTCGTCAACTACAAATTACATGTCATTGTGGTATAATATCTTTTGTTTTTTAATAAGAATATTATTTGTCCTTATTAAATTTCATTGACCTGCAATATTACCAATCTACCAACGGAGTTTATAAAATCGTAATAATATAATGGTACAGTATTTCCTGCAAGTGGCTAAAATGTGTCACTAATGACACATTATTATTTTATAATATATAATTCCGTATTGTACTTAAAATTAGCACCTAGGTTGGGACTATTGTCCCAACAGGTTATTAGTAAAGTACATCATCGCACCAAAAGTAACAATCACTACGTGACACTATGCATAAAACTGAGAGCTTTGCATGTTATTATATTTTCATGAAAAATCTTGAACCTGGTTTCTAATACAAGGGTGAAGGCTTAAGCTATGTACCTACCCAAGTATTTTGCAGACTAAGTTAGCTAGATTTTTTGTTTTATTTAATTCTGCCAATTGTGGCAACCATCTATATAATTTAAATCAATGTAATGACTAATAATATTACTAACTTGAATCATGTTAATAATACCCACTTTATCGAAAAATGTAGGTTTTTCTAATGTCCATGATTCTGATGCGATTCCAAATTATATATTTTTAATGAAAAATGCCATGTCCATAGGTACTATACATGAACGTTTAGTCTGTATTAATTAAAAAAACATATTATTTACTAGTTATGACTGTTATAAAAAACATTATTTTTGTTTTTGTTTGTGAAAATTTTACATTAAGCCGTATACACGCAGAGAAACGTTGCCAACACCGTTAAATATTTATTATTATTAAAAAAGTGGTAATAGCGCTAACAACAGTGTAATTTGTATATTTTGACTTCTGGTATTTGTAGCTTATAGTGCGATTTAGCGAGGTTTTCATTTATTCATTTCATGTTAGATTTTTACGTGTGTTAATTTGTGTCACTTTATTCCCAGATCTAACGGGTAGTTGAGTCAACTTGCCGTTTTTATGATGTTGCCAACTCCAGTGTATTCATGACTTTATACTTAGTGAGTTTTACATTTTGATATACTATACAAGTCGAAGTATGGACCAATATTTTGTACACTATAAATAATATAATTAAGGAAACGTAAGAGTAAGTAATAATTAACTCACCATGTGCAACATTGTTGATGCAGTCCAGATACTGTTCTCCATTTTCGTCGTACATGAACTGACCTTCAGCCCGAACAATCTTCAAAGGTGATGAACCGAAGAAAAGTTCGCAATTTTGCCTATGGTTAAAATAAAATAAAATATCAGATATGCTTGGAATAATGTGAACGATATTTACTAACTTCAGAATAGAAGCACCTTTGTACTTTGAAACTTTATAAATGTATTCCGTTTTATAATAAGCCCAGCGCTCGAAATGGACCGGAACGCACCGGAGCGCAGCTCCTGTTCGTGAATTACTCGAGATTATCGCTCCGTCTCGTGGAAAATGAAAAATTGCATTAGGATTCGTGAATTATTCATTTACATATTTAAATATAATTTTTAAAGTTTATACGAAACTGAAAACTTTACAACTCAATTTTCATATACATTGCCGACAACATTATGCCCAAATCTTGCACGCCACAAAACTGTTCCAGCAAACCGTCTAATCTTGTCAGGTATATAACAAAAAATCTGCTAAGTACATACACTCTTTTTAAATAAGTAATCTTATACAAATATTTTAATATTTTCCGAAAATTATCGAGCGCTCCGGTTCGTAAAATTGCTCATTTCGAACGCTGAATAAGTGCCCATACGCACTTGCGGCAGGCCGCATATCGTTTTTTGTATGCAAAGTGCGATATGCGGCAGGCCGCTGCGGTTAGCCGGCATACAAAAAACGATAGGCGGCCTGCCGCAAGTGCCTATGGGCACTAAGCCTCGTTGCCAACATAATATAAAGCGTTTTCCAATGGAGGATTCACGTATCAGATACACTGACGATACTTAGTTTACTTACAAAGCACGATTGCCTCCTGTAAAATTTCTTCTGGGTGGCATTGGTGAAGGGTAGAGATAGGCTGTTAAGATCTGACTGATCTGCACACTAAACTTTGTCAGTCACACGTGTTTGTTTTCATTGAACTAAGACTACAAAGTGTAGATAATGTTTGTTCGTTTTAAAATTCAATTAAACCCTGCCTAATACAAGCCATAGTAGATAATAGTAAAAAGTATTCGTTTATCCATAAAATATCTAAAATTATGCCATTAAACTATACATAATTTAAGATATTTTACAGATAAAAGAATATTAATTTATCGGTTATGGTTTGGTCTAGCCAGGGCTTAATAAATTTATAAAAAAACTAACCAACACCATCTGTAATATTATGTATTCTTAATTCAACCAACACAAATAAGTATGACTGAAAAGATGTGCACCATTTATGTCAGATCGCTCATAGCATACCAAGTTATAATAGATAATGGTCAAAAAATACTCGTAATCTATAAAATTCATTAAATCATACATCATTTTGGATATTTTATAGATAGAATAATATATTTTTATCTATTATGGTTTAGTTTGGGCGGGGCTTAATTATTTTTAAAAAACCAACCCACATCGTGTGTAATAATTATGTATTTTTAATTCAACGAACACAAATATGTGTAACTGAAAAGGGTGCACTATTTTTGTCGGATCGCTCATAGCATACCTAAACTATTATAGTTTGGATTAGGCAGGGTTTAATTGAAGTTAAAAACTAATTTTATTCTTAGTTAAATGAAAACAAATACGAATGACTGACAAAGTTTAGTTTGCACTGTCCATCCCTCGCCACAAAGTGTGGGTTAGGTATATCGTTTTTTTTCTGAACACTGTCGACGTATTTCAAGTAAAATTGGAAATATATCGTTATTTCTGTAATCTGTAAGAAACCACAATATATATCAGGGTTGGCGAACCTTTTTACGTACGCGTGCCCAAATTACCCAAATATTATTTTTCAACTGTCTAACGTGCCACAGAGTTATGGGGAAAAATAGTTTTAAAAAATTCTATTAAAAAAATGATGATCTTCTCGATACCACTCACAGAACATAGCTTTATCACTCTTTTCAATTACACCATACACTTTGGTTTACCAATTTTGAAACTGTCTGCCAGAATTACTACTACTAGCTTCATCAAGTTTTTGTTTCTTATTTGGTGCAATCATTTTTTGTGGGTTAGTTTGTTTAATTACACACAAATTTATATCAGAATTGCTCCGATAAGATGAGGCATTCTCTCGCTATAGTGGTCTCAAGCATTCTAAATCGATCAAAATTAAAGTTTCGCGGCGTGGCATTCCCCACCGCCTTATGAGGTTAGTTCGATAATATTATATGTGATGCATAAAGTCTAACTACCAACCTATACCATTAAATATTTACATTAAACGCAATGCTTATTCTTGAAGAGTATTTGCCTACTATTTTTTATAAAATGCGATCTCTGCCATTTATTATTATTATAGGTTTTCGTGCCATGCAAAATCATCTCGCGTGCCATAGGTTCGCCACCACTGGTATATATGTTCTTAATGTCTACTAGTGGTAAATAATTCGTTAACGCAATTAGCACTTACCGAATAGCGAGGTTTATAATTAAAATACTTACGCGATGTGTTTATCCCTGAGCCGAATCGTTTCATCTTTGCTCATACGTTCCTCGTCCACCATTTTAATCAAACTTCAAAATGCTTTTCCGTCAAAAATAATTGCAAGATAAACGCCAATCTCGCTGGTCGAAGATGCTGCCGGTGGAAGAAATCTTTCCGTTCTTTATGGTGTACGTTCTTGTTTTGTGTGTTTATTTCCCAACAGGAAAAAGATCTATTGGCAGCCTCTTGATCGATGGTCTCTGGAGGTTACTGCAAATTGCAAACACGGAAAAATGCAGTAAGACAAAAAGAAAACTGCAACAGAAAACCTTTTACCGTCGACCATTTCCAATGTCGAATTTAAAAATACACTTATTTACTACATTTATGCTTTTAAAAGCATGGCAATATTAAATTTTGAAATACACATTGACACTAGGACATACTATAAATAAACGGACATGTTCATATAATATATCTACAAATATTGTGTAAACTACCTATTTAGAATTACTGTGTTTGAAGAAATAAATAATCTGCTAGTTTTTTTTTTAATTGTATAATAACTCAGTAGCATTGGGTCTATACACGAGGCGGCTATCTACGGCTAAAGTGATAAATATTATCATTTTATCATATTTATGTATTGAGGTATTTATTACAATGAGTTAGCCGTCTAAACTGTCAAAACTGTCTATCTCGCTCAAAAAATTAACACAGCCAAGAGAGGTATTCTTAAAACATAGCACTTTTCAATAGTTTCTTTAGACGGCTAACTTATTGTAACAATTAACTACCTCAGTACATAAATATGATAAACTACCGTCGATAACCACCGATAGCCGCCTTGTGTACGGAATAGCTTCGCATATTGGTATAGCATCATCAAAATAATATGCTGGTGATAAATAAAAAAATAAAGATTATTTTCTTGATGGAAAAACGCCCTTAACATAAACAGTAAGTGTACGTCCTGAGTGGTAGCGTTTTGCGCAACTCAAACGTATAACCGTGTGTGAAAATGTTCGTACGCAATGTCTTTTTTTGTTTATACATTTATACGGTTATAGGTTTGAGTTGCGCACAACGCTCAACGCTGCGCCGAACGCTGGCACTGAGGCCTCACACTAAGTATTGAATATATTTCCGGTCAGTTAAATATGAACAAATGTAAACCTTGATAATAGGCGTTCACATACATACATGATCGAAATCCATACATAGGTATAATATTCTGGTTACGTGTAAATTGTACGTATGCAGTTCGCTGTATCACAGTTAACCGTGAGATGCTGTGCCGGAAACAAATGACCGTATAGCATTGGGATCACGTTGCTCGTGAAGCATCTCACCCTGAAGTAAATTGCGAAACATTAAACAAAATAGTTTGTATACTTAATTAGTAATTGATGATTTCACAATAACGGCGAACTGCATAGGTACGTCCATCACAAACATGGACCCTCCAAACCAACCCGCCCCACACCACACTCTGTGTTAATCAAGCGTAATATCATGAGGCCCTACGTTTGGATGTGAATCATCAGCAGTCGTTTATGCCTGGAAATATCTCAGAAGCAAATCCCCAAGCCTGAGATCGCCACGCTCTCAAGTGAGCTTTGACAGATACATACAATTTCTTGGCAACGACATACTATTCTATATTGTGTATTTTCAAGGCTGTCGCGCCCAAGGCGTGCAATATCGTGTCTGGAAACTTGTACGTAATATTATATGGCCGTATATTAAAGATCGTCCAACCTCTTTGGGTCGTATAGTACTGATATACAATTCATGTCTAAATAAAACACGGTTCTTGTCGGTTTACACTTTACAAGAAGCCAGCAGCAAACAAATTTTGAAAATTGCCGATATACTGGATTATTTGTTAGGTTAGGTTAGGTTTTCGTTAAAATCAACTATTTATGCTTGAACTAAATAAATATTGAACTGTGTACTGTGGTGAAAATAGATGCGTCATATGCTGCCATTGTTTGCAATGACGAATGCCTATATGATTTATCATAATTATTATTATCGATATATAGGATCAATATTTAATTTATCTTAAACTGATTTATCGATTAATAATAACAATACCTATTGTGTTGTCATTATTGGAGTAGGTACATTGAATTCGTAAATATTGCGTACATTGTGATTCAATAGATATTATTTTGTTATATTTTTAGTAATCTATTGATTACATCTAATAATTTCAGAGGCGCGGTTGTTCATTCTCTTCAAATTAATGCAATTAGGTACTAATCAGTAATTTGTTAAAGTCGGTAACACATGAACAAATTGTCATTCTACTACTATATCTCCTAATACTATTGATAGCTAGCTATTCATGAAAGCAAGTGAGGGCACTAGTTTCCAAGATATTTATGAAAAACCTTCTGTCATTCTAACGACTGCAAATACAATATACGGTTTGACAAACATTTATTAGCATGTCGGAATAGAATGATTTTAAATAAAGGCTTTTTTTGAATTGGTCAAATAATATTATTACATATCAATATTGATATTAAACAACATCATGGAGTATTCATCTTATCCTCGTCATCTTTAGGATTTCGGGTTGTATACACATTAACCGATAACCTGTGGCCCTCACTCTTGGGTCTGGTCTGGAGGTTAAAACAGAAAAAATGTGAAAATATAAGTTTTAAGGTAGCTTTACTTTCGGATTAATGGAATCACCACTGCGAAATAAGAAAATTAATTTATATGTGGATGACGAGGAAGCTAAATACTTTTTCTATTGCCTCATATTAGGTATGTATAGGAATAACATAGGCTTTAGAAGTATTATTGCTCTTGACCTCAATAATTTGGTTAGGATACAATGAAGATACTAATAAATTATGCATGAATCATAGCAATCCTTCTGGTTTAGACTGTTTTCCAAGGGTCGGGTAACCTTTTTAAAACATGCTAATAATTATTGCTCTTACATACAATAATTATTGAGAATAAACTTCTTTGGCGGTCATGAAATAATATTATAATGTGACATCTTACAATACCTTGATATTGGAAAAATGATAATGTTTCTTTTTTAAATACAACAACATTGATGGCCTTTTGTCAAAAATCAAGAAGAACATCTCTAATCCTGTCTTCGGGATCCAAACGATTTCTTAAATATGTACCTTCATTGTGTTGATAAAAAAATAGAAAATCCTTTGTTCATAAATTCTTTGTCACTTACATAATAAATGTATTATACAACATTTTAAAAATCTCAGAGTTGTTTTATGTTTTTGATCTATTTACTTTTATTTGGATTTTTAGACCTCCATTTTCTTTCAAATGTTTCGATTTATCCCATTTTGGTATAATTTACATATACTCCACACGATTGTACTAAGTCGAATTAGATGTCCTAAAGAACATTTAATTTCTCAATAAAAACACCTTATTACTATACTTACATAAATATGAACTTACCGTGGGTATTTAAGTAAGTATCTATCTAAAGTGCCTAAACCAACATCGATTTAGATACTCTCGGGTATGTGAGTGGTCACATTTTCCAGACGGTTGAAAAAGCTCGAGCGAGCTTATTAGTTCCTAACTAAACGTTTAAAAACTTAAGTTCGAGTAAGTAAGTAACTTTCCAACGGAAAAACGAATTCAGGAGATGAAGTAAAAACCTTCCAAGTTTTTTTGCGACAAACTTTTATAGAACGAAAGTATGGGGTGTGATAATTAGAACTACCGACCACTCTATTCTCAATCACTTGAAGAATATTTTTGTCACTGTATTCCTTTAGAATTTGGATTATAATCCTAATTGATTATATAAATAAAATCGTTTAAATAAGGAGTATAAATTAATATACTTCTATCATTTACATTTTAAATTTCTCCGGGTATTAAGTTAATGAAATTATAGGTATTAATATAAGTAGGTACTTAGGTATAAGATTTTTGTAAATTATTATAATCACTACCTATCCCATTGGATAGTTTTAGAATATTGCTTGATGTAGATGTAGCCTAAATTCTATATGAATATTGACAGCCCATTAAATTTCTAACTTAAACTTGCGAGTTATTTTGACAATACATCATATTTGGTAGTAAGTAAATGTAATTAAAACCTGTTCGCTCCTAAACTTAATATAGATTATACTTTTTTATGAGAAATAATAATTATTCACCATTCACCTAACCCAGTGGTCGGCAAACTCATTAGTCAATAGAGCCAAATATCAACAGTACAACGATTGACATTTCCTTTGAGAGCCAAATTTATTAAACTTAAATTATACTCTCTTTAGTTTTGATTAGTACTCTCTCAGTAATCCGCCACCCCAAAAACCAGACAAGTGTCCAATTAGTGAAAGCGGCGGATATTTAGTGCTGAATGACGTGACAGGGCGTGTTTAGTTGTAAAGTGTCTCTCCAAAATTGACTTCTTGTTATGCGTCAATTTTTCACGACAAATAATACAGGTCGATATGCCATTTAAGTTTTGAATAATCGCGAAAGTCTCGATCCATTCAACTTTAAATTCACGGTTTTCGTCTTCCGTTTTTCTTTGCTTCTTCTTTGTAGCCATGTCAAATAGGGCATAGAGCATTTGTGGTAGAGTCGCACTCAAGGAGCCAAAGAGCCGCATGTGGCTTACGAGCCACGGTTTGCCGACCACTGACCTAACCCATTAGACTCGTGAACTCGATCAAACACACATTGAAGAAATACGAAATGAATCTTTTTGTACCCACGGTGACGGATTTGTATAGCTGCTGTGTTTGAAACCACCGTGGGTCGCGGGTTCGATACAACGAATGGCCACAAAAACTGGTGGTATAATTATTATATAATTTCGGGTAACAAACACTTAAACTGATTGATCAAATATGGAAATCCTATTGATGAGAATCAAAAGGTGCCTGATAGCTATCCATTCATCCATCCAAGTCATTTCCCTTAGAAACGAGATGACGATGTATAGGTACATTTTATAACATGATAATAATATTGTTACTGCATTTTTTATGTATCTATCATAAATTGTATTTACCGCATTTCTAAAACATACTCATATTAAATAATAAAAAGTATAGATATCAAATCGAAATAAACATAGTACAATTCGACACTCAAAATATCTAAACTGATCAACGGACAATAGTTAATATTGAAAAAATGCTGGTATACGTTTGCACTTTAATTCTTAATTATTTTTATAAAAAAATAATACTTTTCCGTCAAGATTTTCCACGCGACAAACTGTCCCAAACAAATACGAATTCAAAATAAACAACCAAACGTGATGTAAGACAGCGCTTTGAAAAATGTCAACTCTGTTATTTTTAGGAGCGCGAAAATAATTCACCGCAACTTTATTGGAAAGTCTTCGGAAAAACAAATTTAGGTATAATAATTCACGCGCCTTTTCAACGGTAGCGCACATTTTCCTTTCACAAAACCAAACACGGGGAAAGTTATTTTTATCTCACCTGAATTCCACAAAGCTCTTTATTCGGAATTTAATTTACAATTATATGCGACGGCGATATCACATAATAGACACGATCAAATCGAGAAAAACTAACGCACTTGTAAGATTCTACTCGCAAACTGTCTCAGCTGGCAGCGAATAAAAAAAAATGCTGGCGAGATATCTGTGACGTCACGTTCATGCCATTGAATGCAGAGGCGATGCAAGGATTTATTATTCCACATTATTTAGATATTCATACAATATTTCAAAACATCATATTATAATCAGGTTGGTACTAACGTTCCCTCTGTGTGCGGATCATCAACGCATCTGAGCAGTGGCGTAACTAGGGTTGGTATCTCCCGGTGCGGTAAATTTTCAACCCCCCCCCCCCCCCCCTACAAACACATCCATACAATTTTGTCATTAAAACTTATATTTTCAAGGTATTTATTCTTTTCGTATACAAAATTAAAATCTGGCAAAGGAAATTTTCTTTTACAATATTTTTGTGCGAGGACTGTGCGGGGGATGAAAACATGTGGCGGACACATTTTGGTAGGTGTGACAGGGAACATTGGTCGGTACCTACTTTTTTTTCTCTTTTTAGTAGATATTTTCACCAGTGGCCCCGTAACCCGCCATAACTCATCACGTCTCCGCATTCACTATGTGGGCGTATACCATGGCGTGAAGAATGTTAGGCGCCGTTTAAATTGTGCTAAGAGGGCGACCTTGTTTAGCGTACACTAAAGTGTGCGTGATTCCTATTATGATGTAATCTATTATGACTAAGCCTCACTGAGAAGAGACCCACTCGCCAGATCTGATAATTTATTTATTTTTCCAATGTGTGTTTGGACCCAGATCTTGGACCTAATAGGTTGAGTAAGTGGCTACCTAACATCATTTCTCGTAAAATAATAACTGTTAATAAAGCCCTTCGTATATCTGATTAATAACAGTAGTGTCACAAAAGAATAACATGAAATTGGTGAATAACTATGAATTAGGTAGGCAACTGATTTCGAGATCTCTTTTAATATTTTTTGAAAATAAAATTCACTTACTAAGCTTTGATACATTTCATTAAATTCCATAAAGATAGTCCCACAAACTTATCTGTAGTCAGGGTTCGAAATGGACCGGGTGCATGAAATCACCGAGATTATCACTCCGTCTTGTGGATATATTATTCATTTGACCATCTGAGCTGTCACACCAAATGTATAAAAATAAATGACTCATCACTAGAGGTATATTATTTTTTCATAAATAACTGGATCCAGTATGAGTGAAATATAATAAAAAATATGAAATATTTTTTTTTACCATGTCCAATCCTTTTTTTTTTTTGACCATGCCGATCCTAATAGGATCATATGGGCCTCCACAGAGTAGAGGTTTGTATTAACAGATTTTGTTTTTTACGAGAAATGGATGTCAGCCACTTGCTCAACCTATTAGGTCCATACCCTGACTCACACACAATCTGAAAAACAATATGTGTACTTGCCAGACCCAGGATTCGAACCTGAGACCCACAGCGTGATAGTCCAACGCTTATGCCGCGCGGCCACCGTGGGTGTCAGACCTAAGATCATAATATTATGGGCCTCCACAGAGTGAAGGTTATATTAACAGATTTTTGTTTTTACAAGAATTGGATGTTAACCACTTGCTCAACTATAGGCCTATACTCTGGATTCAAATATACATTTAAAAAGAATGAATTCTCCATATCCGGAATTCGAACCCGGGACTCACAACATTACCAGGTCGGCCATCGTAGAATTATCGAATAAGGGAATCTCTTAAACTCCGTCACTTTATATAGGTTCCGGTTCTGTTTCAGGGTTCTCAAGAATAGGATTCCTATTCCAATTCCCGTCCCAGTATCAAGATTCTCACCGTTCAACGGTTTGGTTCTGTTTTATTCCCAAATCTGGCTCCGCAATGAAGCAGAAATTTTTATTTATTTAAGTAATAAATATTTTACAATATTTTCATTATTTAAGCTTTAAGAAAATGTTTTGTTAATTATATAAAAAAAATACAATACTTTATGTAATGCATGAAATTTGCCAAACTTTATGCATTACAATCATTACATGGCCATAAAGTTTGCCATATTGTTTAGATGAGGGCACTAAAATGTCTGAAGATGGCCCTGATTGACTTTTGCTTTTTACCTAGTGAATGATAAATTATTAAAATAGGTAGTTAATTACACCAGTTTGATAACCTACTTAGTAAGAAAATATCAGGGCCTGTATTGCAACATTTCATTATATATTTAGGTTCTTTAATTTAGTCGTCAATTCTGCAATACTTGATAATAATTATTATTGTGGCCATATACGTGGATTTGGATGTTATTTTTTCTCCGCCAGTTTATAAGCTTATAAACTGTCATTAAAACAATCAAGATATTCTAAAAAAACTCAATAGGTATGTATGTGAGCAATGCTTGATAACTTTTGTGTCAGGGGGTCCTATAGATCGTAAACCAAAATTAGGGGATTGTAAAATTGAACGAGTTGTGAAATTTTATATTTTCAATAACAATAACGAGAATATTAAATAATATACTATTATAACCAATGTAGAAAAATCATTTTAAAATCCTTAGATGATACTGCGCGTCGACTTCCATATTATGCTGCGTGTACATTATCACTATCTGGCATCACTGTCAGATGGTGCCTCTGTATGTATAATCAATTTTAACTATAACAAAAACCAAATCGTGAACGCGATTGCAGTCACAAAATGATAGACCACTCGCTCAACATATTAAGGCCGCCAAGCTGTGGGACGGAACCATATAACAAAATAAAAATGTGAAGCCAGTCATCATAAACTAAGAACTTGAAGCAAGATTTGCCTTATGACTTAATGACAAACAGACCATGAAAGATAAGAAATACAAAGCCTTCAGAATGTCCTCAAATATTATGATACATAATATTATGCAACTATTGAAAATAACATAATATTCTTTAACACGTGTTTATCCCATATTTCTCCATACTGAAGAATTAAACCTCGGTTCAGTCTCACCCAGAAGGCAACTCACTTCCGACAATTTTTGGACTCTCTGGTCTAAACACGTTAATAACAATATGCTAGACCCGGAATTTGAACCTGAGACTGACTACTTCACAAGCGGACACGTTATCACTTCTCCATCGCGGGCGGGCACTTTTCATTAGCCTTGGTTAATCAGCTTAAATTTAATATTAAACATGTCAATCTCCGTACAAGATTTTTCTAAAACAATATCTCTAGGTATCGAATCTCAAAGTTAATTTTACCACGTTTTTATTAGCTCGTATTCTTGTTTGTCCAGTACAAATTTTTTCTTGTTCGTCCAAGATTTGTATTGGACGATTGAAGATTTTTAACCAACTTCCCGACTAGCTAGACATTTGAAACTTTTAGAATATATCAAAACACAATGGACAAAGCATTCTTTTAATACTTTTAGGTATCTTTAAGCAGAATTGAATTCATTTTCAGTTAATTTTGTTTTGTACGGAAAGTTATTTCGGAAAAAAATCGTAAAAAGTAAAACACTATTATTGATTGCTAAGGGGTCCTAGCAACTAAATTATAAATATATATACGTGCGTTACTATGGAAATCAATATTAAATGTCAAAATAACATTTCGGTATTCTATATTTATTCAGTATTTCTATCAAGTACAAAAAAAAGTATTTATTAATACATAAAATTGTCAAGTTTATATGATTCAACAGAAAATTTAAAAACGTGGTATATAAAAAGTTCTTTTTATCTTATAATTATTTATTATAAAAACAACATAAATTTACTCAATTACCTTTTGATTATTAAAATTCTGGATTTTGGAAAAATAAGGACATGTTTGATCAAATTACATTATAAAAAAAACAATAAAACAAAGGTTTGAATTTCATAATTTTATTAAAATTCACTCGACACCAACATTTAATAATAGACCAAAGATGGACAAACAAGTAAAATGAGCCAGAATTAAATACAATAAAAATTAGGGAGTTTCAGTAATAATAATATTATTTCCACACAAAGTTCGTTAATAAACCTAAGTAGAATATTATTTATATTACGCACTTATCCGACAAATTATCAATTGTAGATACTTGTAGACACTGTAAAAAATAATTCTCGATTTTGTAGATTTTAATCAAAGGATAGGATAGGGTTGCAATATGAAATAATAGGATACAAAAGGATGACACAATCATCACAACCAATGTATGAGCAGAGAACTGGCAACACCAAAATCAATCCAATTTCGAGTCGCACAATACTTATACAGCTTTATAATTTTAAAATATTGCATATGCCTGATTTTCATTTTCCTTAATATTTAATACAAATATTTGTACCTTATTCAAATTACACATAGTGACAATGGCTTTTTTTGTGTGAATGAGATCCAAAATAAAAATCTTGTGAAAAATAGGCTTAAAACACACAGGAAAGTTTGCTTATGTCATTAATCATCAAATTGTTGGTTATGTTATTGTGTCACATGTTTACAGTTAATCGGAATTGCTTTTTGGTATATATATTCTTTATATATTTTATTAGGTCCAAATGACCCTAACAGTATGAAATACTTCTATAATACATTCATCTGAAGTGTAAAAATAGTCTTTATATAATAAAAATTATGACGTAAATTTAATATATCCATATTTTTATAATGTATATATATATATATTATAAAGTATTTCATATAGAGAGACAAGAACCTGAAATATTCAACACGGCAATATTGCTGCGTGTGCAAAGCGAATTCCAAAATTCAACTATAAATAAGATATTAATCGTTAATGACCGATTTTTTTTGAAATCATTTCTTTCTTTAACCTAACTAGCCATCTACAATTGTCTATCTATAATTCTATTGACACATTCAACTTACATTAATTTATCACTAGAATAATAAAGAACATTACGAATCTCGGTGAATGAAAATATTTTCCACGAGAAAGAGAAATAAATTTAGTCTATTGATAAATTGTTAACAGGAGAGGTGGTATATATTGCAAACTTGACAAAAAAAAGTGTATTATTGGTAGACCGCAAAATCTTTAACGTGAGACCTGGCGGCGGCGCTCGTGTTGTATCTTGTCTATGGTTTTCGATTTCGAAGTATTGTAAGTACTGAAACGCGAGATGAGGGGATCTAGTTCTCCAAGCCGCCGCCTATCACCGTAAAGATTTTGCACTATAGGTACCTAGTTGTTTTTAGTGTAAGTATACTGTATAATAATCGAGATAATGTAAAGTCTTATTAACATGCAGTGAGAATGATTAAAAAATACATTCAAAATTTCCAAACACAAAACACGATAATAGAGAGATCATTTCATCAGTACCTATAACTAAATCTAACGCTAAAAATGTTTGCGACATCAATAAACAAACGAAACATTTCCATTATGCAAAGATACTCATCCTATACTAGATAGTACGAAAAAATATTACATTTAAACGTTTCTAAATAAACATAAGTATAATATAGAATATTTATATATTATATTATTATGTATCTCTACATGTATATGTATATATTTTGAATTATTCATTATTGAAACACTTGATGACGTCTTCTTTTCTCAAAATAGAGTAGATGGTGATGATGATGATGATGTATGTAGAAACATTGAGTCAATAAGCATTAGAGGCACTGTTATGTTCAAAATGGCTTCCAACGAACCTCACCAATCTCACAATGCTAAAATTACTAGCATCATGATTAATTTTCACGACACAAAACATGAAATAATTATTATGGAAAATCGTTAAAATATAGTATATATTTACTGACATCGAATACACGCCATTTTATACCTAAATATTCTTAAAAATAACTGAGTAGCGTGCGTTTAAAAATGTTTAAATGATTGCCATACAATTCCTTGTAATAATAATTATAAATTCATAGATATATTTGAAAGAGTAATATTTCACTTTTATTGCTTTTTACACGTAAATAAACACTAGAGCCGAAGCGTTTCAATATATTCTAAAAAGAGGTACAATTTATTTCACAAACATTAGATCAAGTAATTTTTGTGCCTAGCCAAAAAGCGGTGACTGCACTTCAAACAAGCAATTTCATCGGCCAACTGCCCTTACAAACTCTACTAATGATAATGCAGCTCATTTGACATAGCTTTAAAGGATAGCTTTAATTTGGGAAATGTACACAATATATAATATATAATATACAATTATTTGTTTTTTAAGACTAGCAAGAGGACGTTGAGAGCCATTTTTTCGTCATATATTAACTTTATGGATCGAAACAATTTTGTCAATGTTAATGAAAAATAGATTAAGCCTAAATTTTATCTTACCTTACCTAAAATAAAATAATAATCAGCTCTTATTCCTCTCATGAAAGATAGAAACTTGTGAATCGTCGCCACAACTTCTAATAAAATGTTAAATCTATGTTAATTAAAAGTCCTTTGACATAAATGTAACTAGAATAATATTATTTATTACCAATCTGTAGAATTTATTCATGGTTATTGACAGTACTTCAAAATAGTTCATTCCAATATTTTTACGATTCATGCTTTTGTTTATTTTTTTACCATTCTGGAATGTTAGAATATTCTATTTTGAAAATAGAGCAAATCAAATAAAGTAAATAAACCATAAACAATTTCTACAGATTGCACGGAACCGTGAATGCCTAAAAACCCTAATATTATGAATATTCTTATACCAAAGACAAAGAAAGATGTGTGATATGTACATTAACTACTGAATGCAATTTTGTGTGAATGGAAAACAATCAAAAATACTGTCAGAAGTTCACAAATCTGTGCCTTTTTTTTAAATCTAAAACCAGAGATCATGATTCATAACTACAAAAATATACGACTAAACCAGCTGTGGCTTGTGTATTCAGAAATTAGTGACACAATATAAATAATCCATATATGTATATCGATCAACAAATCAACATGGAATTACATACATTCTAATATCGATAATAGTGTTTGTGTCAGTCATCCCAGAACAGACAAGCTGCCAACTGTCGTATACAGAAAAAAAACTATAATTGATCATAAATAATATCTTATCCTAATCGGTGAAATTACCAAAATTGTGATGGTTAATACGTGGTGAAAATTGATGACTATATTGTTGACAAAATTAAATTATTATTCTATTATTTATATGTAATACTAGGGCCTGGTCAAGGCACCGAATTGCAAATCGAACTAATCTAAGTATCGGTGGCACCAAAATTAAGAGCCAAAAGTCTATTTAGGGACAAAACAATCAATATGTTAGTCAGGCAAAGCAGTCTATTTCTTCTATAGTTAATTGTGAAGCATTGAAGATATTGAGCAGGCAAAGTATCGGTGATATAAAACAATGTTGCAACCATAAAAAAATATTACAAAGACTGATCCAATATATTATCTGGACCCGTGTCCTAAGAAGCAACTTCTACTTTTTGACAAAAGCATAGACGGCCGAATGTTGTAAAATGTAGATAGAATGTAAAAATTTGAAACAATTAAATTAGCAAGACATGTTTGATAATCTGAGACATTTTTACTATTGACAGAGAATCAATCCTTTAACCATTAATTTTGGATTCAAAAGTATTGTAAAGTCGCGGTAGACCTTTGAATTCTTTAAAACATATTACTTTCACATGTTAGGTAACTAAATAGTCACCGAAAAAGTTCAGTTGTCCATGCTGCCATCAAAAAGTAGACGTTATTTTATATCGGTACAGGACCACAAATGCTGACCAATCCGATAAAACAATGAAATTTATATTTATAAAAAAATACCACAGATAAAGACAATTCATTTAACCATGAAAATTAGCTTAGAAAACTAATTAAAACAGTTTATTTAATTTCCAATCATGCCATACCGGCGGGAGTAGTAGGTAAAGATATTTACTTATTGGCTTAGTTTCCGCATATATTATGTACTGTGGCATTCATGAAAAAAAAAAATCATTATTATCTTTGGCTGGACTGTTACCGCGTAAGCTTTGCAATAATATCTACAACACTCCACATGTGTAAACAATCAAACAAGTACAAATCAATTACCTGCAAATCAAGTAGTGTAATCCTAAAAAAATGACTTAGAAAATAAAAAACAGATAAATATTTATATCCTATTGCTTTAACGGCTATATATAAAGATGTTTGGAAGGCAATTTTCAAATTCCTTTCTTCTTTTAAGGTTAAAGTTAAGACTGTTTCCGAAATGATACTAGATATAAATAAAGTTATTTAAACAACAGCTGATATAATCGCTGTGATAATTATTAATCATGAAAATATTATGCTGACGTTATTTCAACTTAACATATAATCTAATTAATATAATTTGATCGTGCGTCTCATTATTCATTGACAAGGTTCCGAGTCAGTCTGAGCAAATTCAAAACTTCTGTCACTAAGCTATGTTCTAATTAATTTAACGAATTAAACTTACACGCTAGAAGCTTAATGGTAAATTTGAAAAAGTTTTTGATCGATAACACCGTCGATATGGAAAAGAAAAGAATGCATAATATACCAAGGCGAAAATTTTGGTTTTCAATAACGTGGATAACATAATGAATCATTTTATCAAGATAGATGTGCAAAACGGTTTCTCAGCACAACCATCTAAGCACATCCATTGTCAAATTTCCATATAATTTTCCAACCGTGTCCGATCCTAATAGGATCATACAGGCCTCCACGGAGTGGAGGTTTGTATTAACAGATTTTGTTTTTTTTACGAGAAATGGATGTCAGCCACTTGCTCAACCTATTAGGTCCATACTCCGACTCATACACAAATTGAAAAACAATGTGTACTTGCCAGACCCAGGATTCAAACCTGGGACCCACGACGCTATAGGCAGACGCTTAAGCCGCGCGGCCATAGTGGGTCCATATAATGGAAACTGGAAAAATAACCAAAAAATAAATATCAAATGTTTATCGAAAAAATGAATTGGAGGTTCTGGGGTTTAAACGAGTACAGTCGTATACAATAAAAAAAATGTATTACCACATGAGCACATATTTATTAATGCATTAAACAAAATTCAAACATCTAACTGCTTTGTACAAAAGTATATAAGCATTTTATTCTCTACATTGGAGAATATCCCATGGACATTTTGTATAAAAATTTGCGATTATTTTCATGGCAATTGTATATAATTTAAATGTTCGGATTAATAATTCTCCTTCAAACACAAAAGACAAAGAGATATTAATGTTTTAATTGAATAGTAATAAATGATCATTTGAGAACAACATTTCGCTTGCAAAATGTTAAAAACAGTTACAGTAAAACCCCGTTGATTCGATTTCAACAGGACCTAAAATCAAAAAAAAAATTATGAATTACGAAATACAAAAAATACAAAATGTATAGTAAAAAACAGTAAAGCATTGAAATATAAGTAATATTTTATCGCAATTCTGTAACATTGTTTCCATTTTCTTTACAATTCCATTTAGATTAACATCAGTCATAACTTTCATCGAGTTAGTAGAAATAGCTATATCTTTTTTTAAGAATTTTGGCGAGTATTTCCATTTAGTCAATTTCGAATTAACTGTGTTCGTTTTAACGTGGTTTTACTGTATATGGAATTTACAATCGCATATTAAGCTTTAAGTCGATTTACTCAACTCATTAACCAGTGCATTTGTATTGGTTCAACCCTCAGCACCTCGAATCATTATACATCATTCAACTAAGCATTCACAAATCGCACAATCTCATTAGATATTATAATAGCCATGCTACTTTTTAAGATTCAACATTTTAGAAGCTATGAACTTTCGATGGAGGTTTACGTATTAAAATATACATTTGCAGTATTTTAAAATGTAGCTGTCATTAGAACATATTCTAGTAACATGGAATTACTGTACCTATTCTATAGAATGTTTGTCGGTTTTGAATTTGTTTTGTATTGTTAATTAATTCTCCGTGATCCTCTCTCCCATGGGCACATTTAATTAAAGAAGTCGATTTAAACTCGTGGCTTCCTCAGTCTTGGGTAACTGCTCCATAGACATTCCCAGGCGAAAAAATTGCTGATTCTTCGATTAAGCTATTAACCTAATTCTATCATTGTTTGTTCTCATGAATTCCGTATCATATATCTCAATAAAATTATTCATTGTATCAAAAACATAAAATTTGGAGATATAGTACGAACTTTCTATCATTCGAAAATAATATAATGAAAAAGAGCTAATTACAAATAATACTATGAGAAAGACAAGACAGTAATGGCAACAGACAGCCTTACTAAAAAAAATCTAATCAATACTTAATTTTTTTCCAATAAAAATATTATGCCAGTACAATGTTAAAACAAACTCTTGACTTAAAATATCATGCGTTCATAAAATTACCTAGAATTTAAATTATCAACTATATTATATGTATAAACGTGTATAATAATTTTTTTTCATACAATCCATATTTTTTATACAACGAGGTTTCTTACGCTAATAAATTAGGTATATAAGTAAATAAACAAGTTCATTTCATATAATAATATATACACAAAAAATTTGCTTAATAAGATTGTAAAAATACAATTTTAACAATAAAATTCGTGGGGTCAAGGGGGAGATGCGGGACATCAAAATTGAAAAAAAAATAATACTGTGATAACAGAAAATAAATTGAAAAAATACTTAATCCAACATTAATTGAATACGTAAAAATGAATATCGCATTCAAAAAATGTGAAATAATACAAACCACATGGAAAACCATAATATTGTAAATCTTACAACATTTAATCATTCCAAAAGGAGCGGTAAAAAAATCATCCGAATTCAATTATAACATTCCATGTAACTCCACCTATAGAATCAGACACTCTTACTTTCCAAAACTTCCAAATAAAGTTATTTTTCCCTGATTACTTTTATACATTTCAAATGAATGAATAGCACAAGAAATTATTGATAACTAAATTTAGTGTCACTCTAGAAGGTGGATTTCTGGAGTTGGAAGATTTTTGAAAGTAAGCTGACATTCATTGGAGCATAATAAAAAAAAATACTTACATAAAATAAATAAAACCACGTGAATAACATTTACACAAACAATTCCAATATACAACAGAAGTAAAATGAAAAAATATCGCATTAACCACATTTTGTGGGATGGTTAAAATACGTTACAGAATTTAATATTGCACGGACAAAATTCAAGGGAGGACCACCGAAAGGCAAGACAGAGTCAAGGATCGGAATGACGCGGATAATGTGGACGGGCAGGGTCACCCCGCCATATGTCATTCGGACGTCTGCGTCGCGAATTCCACGCGGCTTCGCCATCATGTTGAATGTGATCGACATTTTCGTCGACGCGTTCCATCTCTCCGCGGTCAAACTCGCCATCTCTTCTGTCGTCCACTCTGAACGGATTCCCATCGACACGTTGAAATTGAGGTTCTTCCACAGGGACGTACGGAGGAGGACGATATGAAAGAAATGCTGGACACTCTTGGGGTAAAGGACGCGTCGCCATACGAACAGGTTGCAGTATGTCATAGCTCTGCACATCGTTGTAGAATAGGGCGCAGGGCTGAGGGACCTCGCGGACGCTCTGGCCGTAGACTGGCTCCGCATGAGACATCTGCCGGTTGATGGCGAACTCCATCTGCGCCTGCTGAGAGTGGGGGAGCGGACGCGGGCGTGGGTAGGAAAGAGGGGAGGGGACGGGCACCGCCGGAAGCAAATCAGGGTGAAAGGGGTCTTGGGGAGAGGCTTCAGCGGAGACGGAGGGGCGGGCGAGGGGCGGGTCGGAGGCCGCCTCGCCCTCCGGACACCTTTGTCATTTACCATTAGCCTGCAGTGCTATATTCACCTGCGCCCACAGTTCCTTCTGGCATGACTTTGTTCTGCAAATTATAATAATATTCATGTAGTGTGCATTTCGGAGATTAACAAATACATCCTAAATGGTAGACATAAAATTACTGACATTTGGCAAATACATCAATTATGTGACAGACGTTACTTTATGGAATTATTTGGAACAAAGCAAAATAGTCAAAGCTACACTTTGATAAATTGATTAATGGGAAATGTTCTTTCATACTATACATCTATTCATGCAATTTGTAAAAGTCTTTCATTATATGTAATTGCTTGTTACAATTGAGTTCTTTAGGAAAATATGTAAATAAAGATTGCATTGTTCTCCAATGATAGTGTTTGAAGTAGGTACAGTAAAACCTCGTTAATAAGAACACGGGTAATTCTAAATTCGCTGGAAATCGACATTTTCGCAAAAAAAAACTCCCTTGAACTATTTTCATATAAAACCATACCTTTAATTCGAAATGATTCGAGTCCTGGCATACAAAAATATTCAATAAATCGTAATAAAGTACACTATTTCATGAGCCAGTCATTGAAAATTGTGACAGATTGTTCGTAAAACATCATAAATTACTTATTTTAAGAAGGTAATATAAATAATACTGACATTTTATGACCCATTAACACACACGAAATCGGAAATTTCGTAGGCACATCTATGATCTTAAACAAAATTAATGAAAAGCAAAAAAAAAAAAAATTCTAAATTTTTATATTTATCCCCCATTCATTTCATATTTTTCGAATTTTTTTTCGATTTTCGGTCCCGTGGAATTCGCATTAACAAGGTTTTACTGCATAACCTTTTCCTGTAAGCCGAAAATCACTATCTATCCAATTTCTAACAGATCTGCTCATGTCATTATGAAAATTACATAAGTAAATTTATAAATGAGAACATCACTAATATAAATAGTACATACTAGCAGAACAGACATTTAAACCTAATAATTTAATATAAACATAATATATGAAAAGATTTTCTTTACTGTGTAATCAACTGGTGTTGGGATTGCTACACTATGAATTATGATGGCCAGGAAACTGAGATTATTATTTTAAAGAACAAACAATGACTGTCTAAAGTACCTTACTATTTTGAAATTTTATTACTATGTACTTAATATGCATTAATAATATTATATCAACATTGTAATTTTACAAAAAAAATTTAAATAACCGATGATGCCTTCAGTAAATTATCTCGCTCTGAGGCCGTGATCGACAGGCCGCACATACAAATTTGGCGAGTTATCTTGCCCAACTTTAAACTCAAATTACTAGCCATTGTCGATGATTTGCATAATCTAAAATATTAAACACACAGTAACATCTGTTTGAATAATTATGAAACACTAAGTAGCAAATTATCGGTATTATAGCGATTGTAGTAAGAGCTTCGCTCGACATTCAACGTGTGTTTTTAAAAATCTGAGGCCAGTCAGATACCGCCGTAGTAATATCGTGAGGCATAAAAAAGGTTTAAGAATTATTTATTTACATACAAATCCATACAATTTCCATAGTATCAGTTATAATAGAAAAGTTTTCGTTAATTTACTTGAAACTCAAATTCCCATTACAAAAATAAATGTGTTAATCATCAGAATCAATTTGGAATAGAGACTGACAACTATAACTTGGGCTGCAGCAGTTTGGAGAACTAATAGCACGCAAACACACCGGCAATACTCAAATAGTGACACCGATGAAAAGACCACCTCGAGTTTAGAATTCATTCCTTGTTTGAAATGAGAAAGCTCTTTTGACAAATCCTTCATGTCAGTCTAGTAGTTCTTATTGTGTATCATATGTCGAGTTTTATGATGCATGACTTGTTCAAGTAATATTGAAATTGCTCCATATTTAAAAATGGGCATTAGGTATAGTGAATATGCGGCCGGTCGTAAAGTGAAATATAAGTGTACTTATTTATCATAATGCATCAAACAGTATCTACACTGCAAAAATGAATACAAAAACCTACCTGCGAATGCACTGATACCACTCCTTGAATTGAGCCGTGCCTTCCGGGGTGAGCTGTAGAGCTGTCCTGGCCGACACGACCACATTCGTGAACTCGTCATAGTCTGCAGACGTGAGGTGGTACAGCATTTGATGCATGCATTGAATGTACCTAAAGAAGAGAGACATGTTCTACAAATAGGCAATCGATGAGTTACAATGGAATCTACTGTTCTTCAATCAATTGTTTTGCCACAAATACCGTTCATTTAAGTCTGAGAAGAATCAGTTAAGACCCCAAATTCCAAATGTATCCAATTGGAATGGTCTTGCTTGATTCCAATTGTATACATTTGGAATCAAGTAAGACCTACATTGACGCACCACAGATCGATCTGCAGTGCCGTGTCATAGCAACGTAGTAATCATGACACAGGTTGCCTAGTTGATAAAGTACATTTACCAGAATCTGATGGATGAGGGTTCAAGTCCAGCTCTGTACCTATATTAAAAAGGTATTCGGAATTATGTATGTTCAATAATAAATGTTACATTCCTAAATCTTGTGAATTGTTCATTCAAAACAAAACAAAGTATTTTGTAATTAAAAGTATTATCCTTTGTTCCGCATTCATTCTTTTCCCTAAAGACTTTGGACAATAACTAAATTGAGACATACATATAAACATTTTCTATCGTAACACTTTTAGGATTTCTTTATGTTTTTACTAAGGTTGAGTGGTGTGTAATGAAAATAGTGACTATAAATTCTTTTTTATAGCTGCCATCTTTGGTGACCCGTTTGGATGTTTTATTATGTGTGCAAATATTACCTTTTTTCAGTGTCAGTTGGCTCCATCATAATACAATACTCTCTCAGTAATCCACCACCCCAAAAATCAGACAAGTGTCCAATTAGAGAAAGTGGCGGATTGTAGTGCATACATACAAAATATGGTAAAAATTAAAAAAGTTAAAATATATAGTTTTTTTGAGAAATTTATACTAGCAAATTATGGTTTTATTAATCATAATTAAAATCAAGTACAGGCAGACATTTAAAAAAAATCATTTTTTAAAACATCGCGCTGTGGGGTAAAGATATCCTCTTCTCGCTCGCTCACAAGCAAGTGCATTTCTTGCATCACTTGCATCCTGCTCGCACCAGTCACTTTGCTTGTGAGCTAGCTAGGATAGGTTTAGTCTTGCGCAGGAGTGCGTGCAGGCTTGTTGTGTTGTGCGTTTTGCTAATTTTATTCATTTGAAATATTTCACCCTAAAGATTTATAAACAAGAGTGAGAAACGGAAAAACTGCAGTGTTGATACGAACAAAAAGAAATCAAGGACTTATAAACTTCACATGATCGAGACAAAGATGGAAATCTTTGCGGTAAGCAAGCAATAAGCGGTGAATCTTTTGCTTCAGTCGGACATTCGTATGATACAAACAGGTCTACGATATGTTCAATTTTGAAAAATAAAAATAAAATTAAGGAATACGTTCAAAGTTGTGGAAATAAATCTTTAAAGATTGTTTCCAAAAGACACGGCATAGTTATGAATGAAATGGAAAAATCTTTGTCATCATGGATCGATGACCAACATCAAAAAGATGTCCCTCTGAGTATTTCAATTATTCAAGTGAAGGCTCTTAGTTTGCACAAAGATTGGAAGGCTAGATTAAAAGAAGATTCTAACACGATTTTTCAAGCAAGTAACGGTTGGTTTATATTAAATTTACTGGAGAATCGGCTGATGCGGATAAAGATGCTGCAAAAGAATTTATTTCCTCATTATCCAAAATTATTGAAGATGAAGAATATTCCTCTAGCCAAATATTTAATGTAGACGAGACAGGTTTATTTTGAAAAAAAATGCCTAGTCGTACATTCTTATCTAAGGAAGAATCAGTTGCCCCTGGGCATAAACCTTCTAAAAACCGATTGACATTGCTTCTTGGTGGAAACTTAGCTGGTGATTTAAAATTGATGCCAATGTTAATTATTTATCAAGCAGAAAATCCCAGAGCATTGAAAGGGATTGCTTCCAGTTATTTGGAAATCAAATAAAAAAGCCTGGGTTTTCTGCGTTAATATTTACAGATTGGTTCACTTTACATTTTGTGCCAGCAGTTAAGCAATATTGTAATATTAATAATTTACCATTTAAAATAAGAAAAAGAAGAGTGGCAAACAGTTAACTCTTGATAACTTTTTAAGGGAAACACCCGCAAACCCCACTTCAACATGTCTCTTAAACGCCTCTTAAACATCTTATATTTATTTTTTTATTTTTTTCGACCATGTCCGATCCTGATGGAATCATATGGGCCTCTACAGAGTAGAGGTTTGTATTAACAGATTTTGTGTTATGAAATGAAATAGAAATGGATGTTAGCCACTTTCTCAACCTAATAGGTCCATACCCTGACTCACAAACATCTTATATGTACTTGATAAATAAATATTTTAAAATACACACAATTTAAATTTTTTTTTACTTCCCTCTACTTTTGAACATTCAACATTCGCACATCTTTTCAGGAACCAATTACGTGCCAAAGTCGAGGTCCTCCAGTATTTACTAAATTATACATATTTATAAACTAAGTTTATTAACTAAATATTAAACAGTAAATCACTTAACACAACCGGTTGTTCAGTGAGGCAGATATTCTTGAATGGCAAAGAATTCCTGGCTTTCCCTATGACCAAAAGCTTCATTTTGTGTGTCCCGGTTGCATTGGAGCGCGGCATAATTGTGATGCAGTCCTTGGGCACTTTCCTCCCTGGTACATTACTTTCTTCGCGACGAATGTACGTTTATGAAGGAGAAGTCTCCAAAATAAGCCCGTCTCATCTGCGTTGTATACTTGTACGCGGCGGACTACTGAATTTGACAATCGAATACTGGTGAATTATAGAGCTTGATTTTGTGCTTTCAACTAGTAAAAATAACGGCGGATTATAGTAATTGTCGGGTAATCGAGCGGCGGATTACTGAGAGTACTGTATATTGATTTTCCATACAGCAGGGTTTCTTCACTTAGGATAAGTTGTGCCCCAAAATTGGGTCACTCAACATATTGAGTAGATCACAGAACATTTTCACAATAACAATAACTTTGAGATAATAAGTATGATATATTGCTAATGTACAAACACCATTTTGAAAATGCTAGTTAGTTTTTGGAAAAAAACTTTCAAGTGAAAGAGCTAAAAAAAACCTCCGATTCTATTCTGGACAGAATTTTGAACTTGGGCCGAAAATTTATCATGTTGAATTTGACATAAATTTTTACTGTATATCTCTATTTTATTCCTCGTTAGGGACTCATGATTTGATAATATATTCATATCTTACATTTGCTGGCACTTCTGCACCAACGGTGAGAGAGCTCCCCTCAAGTGTTGCATAAAGAGGGCCTGATTGTTCCTGGAGAGATAGTGCGCCGATTCCATGGCCAGATCGTATAGAATGAAGGGGCTGACGACTGAGTTGACGGCGCACAGGCAGAACTGATGCAGGTAATGTGTACCCAACTTCTTCGAAACCCTCAGTAGCCATTTCACATTTTCACCATACGGCGGAGCTCTGCAAATACGCATTTACACTTTTATCGAAGGTTTATTAGCGTCATTACATTGCATCAGAATAACTTAATGTTTAGTGTAATAGATATCGCAGGCATCTAGTGACGGAATTACGAGACAAGCGACTAAATTCAATTTATGGAAACATCTATGACATAACAAAGCTGAAGGAAACAATATAAACTGATTTATAAAAAAAGATTTTAATCTTATTACAAGCATTTTCGTTCCAATGCTGAGCGAGCATATGTGAATTCCCAATGTAGAGATTATATAACAATCTTTTTACGAGGAATGGTTGTTAGCCATTCGCCCAAACCATTGAATACTTGCTATGGGTTTAACACATCAAAAAACAATGTTTTTCCAACTGCGGGACCTAACCCGTGGCCCATGGCTTCATAGACAGGCACTTCACCAAGTATGACACCGTGGGTTCATTATTAATTGTTCCTGACAATATTAATTGAACAACTCACTACATAAATTAGAAACTGTAATAATATGATTTAATTATCTATATCACTTTTCCATAGATAAAAAGGATTACAAGATAAACCATTGTTTTAAAAGACCTTTGTTCCAAAACAATAAGAAATTATCGGTTTTAGATACATTTTTGTTTTCAATTTTCAGTAATATTGCCTTGACTTGATCGAGTGAATTTAGTAGCCGGAGATCAAGTTGCCAACAAATACAAGCTTTTGTTCATGTCGACTTCCGGCGACCGCTGACAAAAGAATTGTATTATACATAATCATAAGTCTCATAATTCTGTCACTGGATGTCTCTAGTACTCTCATTGCAATGTTTTAATAACATAATGTATATAATATTTTGTTTCAGTTTGATATTCACAAAAGCTGTGATCATTTTTTTTAATTCTCAAAAAAATCTATAAAATGACATAATTTATATAATATGAAAGTACAGTCGAACTTGATTATTCTTATTACGATCACGGAAATAGCGAGATCTCGGATGTAATGAGGAAACATTCGTTGACATTTTAGTTTATGATTTTCTCCATACATTTATTCACTTTTATAACGAGCTACTTCTCAGGTATACCGAGCAAAACTGTTAGTGTCGATTGTTTAAAAACAACATTTTCGACCCTAAACAACAAAATCAGACCGGGAGTTAACTAGACCGATGCCGCCAGGATCGGATTACGTTTATGACACTAGTTAAGTGTCTAAGTACCTAATTGGTGTTTTCGCCGACAACATTGAAAAAGTACCACGCATATGGTTGAAATTGCATGTAAAAAATCCAAGCTTTGTAAAGTCAGTAGGTACCTACCAGCGCCGGCAGCTCAGAACTAATTCATTACAATAAACAACTTCTTTTGTAGTTTATGAATGCCATGCTTGTTTCGGGGATTTATACGATTTTTATGTTCTATGCTTAAATAGAATGTGGCGCGAAAAATGTTATATAACGATAATATAACGGGTAACGCTTATATCCATCTTATTTGTAATAACCAAGTTCGACTGTAGTATGTATGTAGGTTATTGAAGAAAATAAAATTTTAGTGCAATAATATGTCATATTGATGACCATGTCCGATCCTAATAAGATCATATGGGCCTCCACAAGGTGGAGGTTTGTATTAACAGGTGTTGTTTTTATGAGAAATGGATGTCAGCCACTTGTTCAACTTATTAGGTCCATACTCTGACTCATACACAAATTATTGAAAACAATATGTGTACTTGTCAGACCCAGGATTCGAGCATGGGACCCACGACGCTATAGGCATATTACAGTATATGTACATAGTATTTAAACATTTTATACCATTAAAATTCAAATTTAATTACATCATCATTTTAAATATTATTACCCATCAGGTCTAATGAGAAAATTATGAAGAAGAAGAAATAGAAGTGTAAACAATGGTCATTTTAATTTTAATTCACGGATGACTGGTGAAATCATTTATTTGCCTATTTCTACTATGATTCAGAATATAAAGAAAACATGAAAGGAAAACAAATGAGGGGCAAGTAAGAGGAGAACCAAAATAAATAAACAATGAAAAGTGGGCAGAATGGGTATGATGAATCGTGATGGTGGTCACCTAAGCAGATACCTGCTGTACTTGTTCTGGGGGCGGTCGTCGTGCACGCGGCGCGCCTGTGCCTCCAACGCCAACATGCCTACGCGGTATGCGGACAGCAGCGCCCTCACTTGACCCGAGCCGTACTGGTGTGGCCGCACGGGTGGGGCACGTGGCCGCACTGTACCCGGGAATAAGTACCGGATGCCCGACACCGGCACCGGAACAGGCACAGGAACAGGGGCGTAAGGGACGGGAACCGGTGCAGCGTAAACCTGCAACAAAAATAAATCTCAGTCGAAGACTCCATTTCGCTAATGCTCTAATCGTACGAGCAAACTTAACGATAGTCAACCTCAAATAAAAAATACACACAACGGTTCAGGTAGCAGTTGGATCGTTTGGTGAGAGGTGTAGATAGGCTATTAAAATTCGGCATAAATAGTACACACTAAACTTTGTCAGTCATACTTATTTTGTCTTCATTGAACTAGGAGTACACGACCTAATGCCTTCTTCCGATAATTTCAGCTGTTCTCAGTAATCTTCAATGCAATTAGGTCAGGTGATAATCTAAAAAAATTTACTTTGATCATGACTCAACATAACGATTCTTAGAGGCAATTCTCCATCGGGCCTTGGGAATCGACGAGTCTGTTTATGTAATGTAAAGATAATGCATTACAATGCACCTATACTTTGTATTAGCTATCAATCACATGTGCACAGTGCACATAAGCAAAACGACTCCATATGAATATTCAATTTGTTTACGGCAACATACATCACATTCAACGTAATATTGACCTCAGGAGTCAACTATTTATTATATTACTGATATTGAAAATTATAGTAATTTTCACCTTTTCTAAGACCCTTGTACTGTTTAACCCTTTCAAAGCGTCAAGAATACCGCTTTAATACAATAGAGCGCGTCATGATTTCAAGTTGTGATAAATCACAATAAATGTCAGTCAAACATGTACAAATACAGTCATCAAAAATATTTTAAGTGTTCAACGGTGATTATGAATAGTCGCAATATTTTTAACGATCTTAAAAATAAACATTTGTGACCTGATTATGATAAAGAATGACGAACAAGCCGCGTTATACAAAAAGCGTGTGACTTACGTTTCAGTCGCCATTTTGTTGACGTGTCGGCTCCGGACAAGTGCGTCGATGACAGAATTATGTTCAAAACTTCAGAGTTAATGCAACCGTAATCCCAGACCACTTAATAAATTATGAGAAATCCTTTTTTACACCCCACTTGATAATATTAATGGTTTATTTTGATAACATGACAATACACTATTCACTAAACAGAACACATAATCCACATAGTTTCAAATGTTATTAATTTATAAATTTCAACATCGTCTGATATGTAGGTAGGTCATTTTAGTATTTTTGAAACACTTAAATATTTTAATAGTTCACCTTTTCATGGTATTCTCTAAAGCACGGATACACGCATAATGGCACGTTACACTCGGAACACATGTATCTGGAATATTTTTTGGTTTTCGGCTTTTTTTTTGTATTCGCACAAAGATGACAAACTCTGCAAGGATTTATCCGTTTATTTGCGGGAGGAATTATGTCCGGCATATGCTTTGCCATCGCTCTAGCTGATAAGCGCAGTGGATGGTCGACGGGTTGCTGTGCGCGGGATGTGGCTGGAACTTGATATTTTTCAAATATTTGCCTGATTACTTTTAACTGAAAATTAGCTAGACCTGTTTTTTTGCCTGTGATAGTACTAAACAGAATATATGAATTTAATAAAAACAGATCTATGATATGGAAAGCCACCTTTTTGTACCATTTTATTGATTTTCGCATACAACTTAGTGTACTTAACATCATATCAGCTTTATCTACAGATCCCATACATTTATTATATTGGATAACACATGTAGGTTTCAGTATAGGCTCTCCGGTCTGCCTATTGAATTTTCCTGTGGGTGTAAATGAATCATTGTGCAATGTAGTCAACATATGGACTTCGCGCCGGTCGTGCCATTTTATAGCCAATAGCGAGCTACTATTTTTTGACTCCACTTCTCCTTTCTTGAGCTTCCTAAATGTTGGCATATTTCTTCGATTTTTTCGGACTGTTCCGCAAGCATTTGTTTTTTTTTCGTGAAGATGTTTAAATAAGTCTGGGCTTGAATACCAGTTGTCAGTCCACATAGTATGACCTTTACCGAAATATTCGTTCATTAATGTCGTTACCACAGCTCCCGAAATGCCAAGTCCCTGCTCATCGACAATATCTGTTCCTTCCCCGCAATATATTATGAAATCTAATATATAACCAGTCATCACATCGCAAAGAACGAACATTTTTATGCCGAAACGGTGGCGTTTTGAAGGAATGTACTGTTTAAACAGCAATCTACCTTTGAAAACAATTATGCTTTCGTCGATACATAAGTTCTCGTGCGGCATCATTGTTTTTTTGAATATTTCTCGGCAATGGTCGATCAGAATTTTAATTTTATGTAATTTATCTCCAGGAATTTGAGTATTGGGATCCGAAAAGTGCAACATCCTCAAAAGCAAAGTATATCTGTCTCTTGGCATTACTTTCCCGAACATTTGGCTGGATAAGAGTGGATCGGTTGACCAATGTTCCTCTATTGTGATGTGACGATTTCTAGTCATCAACATACTTACAGCAAAAAAAATGTACATTTCTGGGACGTCTGTGTTGACCCACTTATGCATTCGTGATTTCGGCGATGGTTCTTGTCTTCTAATGTCTTCTGTATAATAGTTATTTGTTTCGATTACGATTCTGTCCATTATATTTGAATTCAAAAAATGCTCAAAAAATTCTATTTCTTTAGAGCTATCTGATAAATTTGTGTGCGGGCTGACTCCAGAAAAGAAATCATCAAATTCGTGAACAACTGGTATGAAAGGTCCAGTAGTCCACGAAGACAGATCGTCAACATTACGATTTACATTTAAATTAGAGGCGGCGGCAGCAGCACTTTCTGATGGGGCACTGGAAGTATCTGAATCATCGTAGTACTCATTTTCACTCAATTCATAATCTGAATCAGGATCATGAATTGCTTCTCCCATTTCATCGCTCAAATTACCAGGGATATCCATTTTAAAATAATGACAAAATATCGACCACACACAATATGCTATCACAAAATGTTTTTAATTTTTCCGATACAGAAATTTTCAATTGTGTGAAAATGTTTATTTACTTAACATATCTTTTCTTTATAAATGACTGATAACTAAGGTAAATAAACAACTTTTGTCCGTTTTACCTATTAGTATAATCAGAAAATAGTATTTAAAAATGTTAATCAACAATAAACAAAGAGAAATATTGAATCGCGGACTCTTATATTTAAATTACACCTTGTTCAAATTATTTTCCGAAACTATTAACTCGCGGATAATATACTAGCAGGTAGACGAATGAATGCAATCTCAAAAAGCATTCCTTTTGTAAAATGTTTTGTAAATTCACTTTGATCAATGTAACTTTCTCATATTCTATATAACAGTTTATGCACCAAATAGTTTTTCAATCACTAAAAAACAATATAACATATTATATCGCGAATTCGTATCGCTACAAACGCGTCAGTCAAATATCTTCGGCGCACATGCACTAAGAAGCGATAAGACACTAATATACCCGGCAAGTTTGAATTGGCCCGATGACTGATATTTTTTTATCCAAGACACGCTCCCGAAAAATATTTATTTAAATTAGATAGAACAAAAGTTTAGGCTATTCATTGACAGATGTCAAGAGAAGGATGATTTCTGAATAAATTAAATCAATATTAGATTTTTTCGCGCCTGGCCGAAAGCAGTACTAGGCAAACGAAAATCGAAATGACTTTAGTCAGCTGACGCGCGGATGACTTGCGCGTATAGGCTGACTAAAGTCAGTTGCCGCGTTAGAAAGGTTAAAACTAGCGGATTTAATCTATTCTTCTAGCATTAAAAGACATTTGTATTATGTTTAATTCTACTTTACTGCAGCAGCTATCTATTGCCTTCCTCTGTCTTATGCGTCAATTACATTGAGCTTCTTTACGAGCTGTTTGTTGGCGAATTTACAATCTGCCTGTAAAGTCGCCCAGTGTATTCATCGAACAAGCTAACAAGCAGGTTGTAAACACTCTACCGAGAAAAGTTGAAAGCCGGTCAACTTTACACACTACACGCCGGCGTGTGGGCCTACTGCGTCTGCGCAGTAGAGCGCAGTAGCAACCTCCCGGTAAAAAAACAAACTACGTTCTGTCAAAATAGTCGCCGGCTTGTGGTTTCTCAGCGAATGGAAAGTTTTGTGTGTAATCATCAAATTGCAGTAGCTAAATCACCCGTTTTTAAATTCGCCAACAAATAGCTCGTAAAGAAGCTCAATGTAATTGACGCTTTAGAGTGATTTAACCAATTAGACATACATTTTTGCAAGACCTAAAAAAGTCTCGCATTATTTTAGTAAGGATTACTTTTAGAAATAAACATACAATTATTAAATCTTTAAAGATTTTGTCGATATAAACGCAAGAATCTGCGAATACCCAAAATTTATGTCCTGTCAATTTTCCTATTACAAATACTAAATTCTTACTTTCAGCCGTCTATTCGCAGTTGACGAGTACGGCGACCCTGAGAAGAATTGCAGAAACCGAAAGAACCACTTTCCCTCCATACAATATTTGAAATTTCCATTAATAAGATGATTATCCCTTAAATAATAAAAAGAAATCACATCGAAGAATGATACAGACCTGCACATGATGCGGGGGCGGTTGCATGGGCGGCGGCCGATGGAACTGAATGTGCAGTGGATGATACGCGAAACCGTAGGGAGCCATCCCAAGGGGAGCCATCGGAGCCATGGAAGCCATGGAAGCCATGGGGCCCATGGAAGCCATTGGGCCCATGGGCAGAGGGGCGATAGCGGCCATCGGCTGAATGGAAGCCTCCGGTTCAGGGTCCATGTCCGTGTCCATCTCACCAGGCGGACCATGTCGGAGAAACAGCTCGTACCAATACTTGGCGACGGTGAATAAGACCTCAGGGTAGACACCGCCTCCTTTGGCTGCATTCTCCACTGTCATACAGGCTCTCTCCAGCATAGGGTCGCTCTGTTCTTTACACTGAAGGACTGCTCTCTGGATCTCATTGTGGTTCAAGGCGTGAGCGTGTGGCAGGCATGAGAGAGCGAGCTCGGCAGCAGCTCGCACCAAGGCTGGGTCACATCCTTGTGATGCTCTGTCGGCAATGCTCGCCGCTTCAGGTGGTGTCAAATGGCCTTCCCAAGTATCAATAAGGAATGATATCGCTGGGGCTCCTATGTCCATCGCTTGACCTGAAGAATATTATATGACATTATGAATAATTTAAATGAATAAAAAAAAACCTTATGATCACTAACATTTGACACACAAAATTATAACATCCCTTCATGCCATAATCTGCATGTCCCATCATGTGATGGAACTGAGATGAAAATGAAACATTTAAGAAATAGAAGATATCAATTTCTTTGTTCTCTAGAACTTATCTGCCATCAGTGATGCCAATTGAGAGGGCTAAGTTCAGTCTGATATATTCCGCTCGTGTGAGGGTGAGTTTACGTAGACATCTTTTAGAAATTATTAAGATCTATTCTAATCAGCTAACTCAATGTTCTTTTGTGTAGTTTTTATGATTATTTTATACATTTAATATCAATATGTACTTAGTATATTATGTGGAGATGCATGTGTCAGCAAAAAAATATTGTCCGGTTAACCGGATGTATGCCACATGTGCATTTACATGTTCTACAATTCTGTGCACACAAGGCTGTCCATAGAAAATGAACATTACACTCATACTAGCCTCGGTAGACTGTTTTAAATAATTTAATATATTGTATGCACACTGACATCTCATGGAATCATGGTGACATACTAAACCGAAATACAAGTCTTCATGATATACTTTTAATGTATTTCATATTTTAAAAAAGATATGTTCATAAGGTTTTATTTTTTCAGAGAAATTGTGGCTTGCCGGGTAATACCTCCTGTTTGTTACCAATTGAAATTGTACATTAGGAAGAAATTGGTTTTCTGTTAAATATTTTAAATTAATTGTGGTGTTTTTTTAAATACATACATTGGATATAATAATATGTATGTATGTGATAATTCAGAATACATTACATACCGGTAATCCAGCTGACATGTGAAGAATAGGTCCGACTGAGCCAATTGGCACTGACGCAATTATGCAGGCCAAGGGCATACAGCCCCAGTTGAAAGGCCGCCATGTGCAGACCTCGGTGAGGCATGTGCTGGTCGCGACCGCCGCTTGTCGATGTCACTGCCGCCTGCAATATGATATTTATATAACCAACGACATCACAGAAAACTTTCTCTACTAGACAGAACAACCTAATGAAAGTAAGAACCCCTGATGTAGATGAACAACAAATATCACATTCATATTATTACCAACCGTCAAAGATAAAGATGTATCTATAAATCGTCATCCAAAAGCAAAAAGGCACTTGTGACATTTTGATGGTTGTGAGTTGAATGTAGTTTTGTTGGTAATTATTTTCTCTAAATTACATGCAAAATAGCATTTGTGGAGCTAAATCCACAAAATCACAATTAACGAAAGAAAATAAAGTTCACTTGTGATTTGTAAACTAATCCTCAATTATTAACATATAACAAAAACGTAACATGTACATGACTTTGCCAGTTATGTGCAGTGGTTACAAAAATAATATAAGAAAAGGGTACAGGTACATACAGGTGTAATTATTTTAAAATGTGTAAAGCGACAAAAATATTCACAAGATATAGAAGAACTCAAAAAAACTTAAAATGAGTTTATCTCAAAATTCCATTTTTGCACAAGTGCCCTTTTGCTTTTGGTGCGACGAAATAATGTTGCCATACCTACTGTTTTAATTCACCATTATATAAAATATTAATTTCTACCACACCGAAAACCTGCTTCAAAGATCATTTTTTTCAGAAGCCCCAGAATCTTCCAGTGCCTACTTTGGACAACCATGATTTTAACTATGTCCAAATGTATTCATTATAAAATACACCATATTCGCATGCAAGTTCCCATGTATTATTAAAAAAACATTGAGCCCCATCAGTAAAATTCCATTTCTAAATGATAGTAAGCTTTTACCTGAGTAAAAAGGCTTGTACTGCTAGATCCACCCGCTTTACTGAGAACAGATTTGGCCAGCTCAAACATGAAGTGAGCGCTCGCCTCAGAAGGTTGATTGGGAATTGATGGATAAACCCGTTTCCCCTTGTACCTAAAATGAACAGAAAACAATATAAAATTATTTCAATATAACATAATTATTGAAAGTAGGAATTGAGTTGTTTAACAATAAAACTAATTTCGTAGCACAGCACATAACCTTTAGATACTACAAACAAGTAGGTAATATAAACAGATCCATTTAAAACCCCTTGTGTTTGGCCACACTGAGTAAAAATCTAGGAAAGTAGAAAAACAATGCCAAACTACTCCCATCACAACACAAAGCTTCTGTATCTCTATTTGTATATCGACACCCCCTACGTATAAGGCCGAATCTGCAAAATGGTACTTTTCAGTAGTACGATTTCAATAAATTTTAATGACACGACAACGTTAATTTTTAATGCTGGAATCGTAATTTTTTAGTGATATAATGTTAAATTATTTAATAAAGGGCAATCAAGTCAAAATATCGAAAAACGCAGTTACGGGCTTATGCGTAGGAGGTGTCGATATGCTGTAATATATGGCTCGATAGTAAATGCATACAAGCAATCGATCTGCGGAAACGAAAAAGCACTTGTGTCTATATCATGGTTTCCCAAACTATGGGTCACGACCCACCAGTGGGTCGCGAGCGAATTTTGAGTGGGCCCTCGCCACTGTATACATGAATTAAAAAAAATAGAAAGTGATAAATTTGATATTTCATTCAGTTATTTATAATTCTTAAAAATTGAAATAAACTTAAGTTACGGAAAATATTGTGATAAAATAATAACAATTTGAATTGCCAATCCACTACAGATGGCTTGATTCATTGCGTTGGATTTGTAACCCATTTCAAGACGACTTACCAACTAGTATGTCAACAAAAGCAAGTGAAGAACTCATTGATTTATCAGAAGATACGTCACTGAAAAATAGTTTCAATCGTAAACAGTTAACGAAATTCTGGCTCTCAGTTGCTGATAATTATCCTTGCCTGTTCGATGAAGCTATGAAAATCTTCCTCCTCTTTACTACCTCATATCTATGTGAGGTTGGATTTTCGGCTATGGTTAAGATTAAAACTAAATACCGAAATAAATTGGATATATCAAACTCACTGCGATTAAAAGTAACTAAAGTTGAAGTTGATGCTAAAACTGTAATGAAGAAAAATAAGAAACAAATACATCCTTCCCATTGAAATAACTTTGTAAAAAAACCTTGCAGGTGTAGGTATTTAAGTAATATTTTTTTTTATTTAAGTTGTGTTTCTTATTTCAACAGTCTTTAATTCATATTGGTAACACTTATAAAAAATATTTTTTTTATTTCAATTAGAACAAATAAGACAGCATTAAGTAGTTCCACGACTCGCCACTAGGGAATCTGAGCATTACCAATATTTATACCCTCTTTTCTCTAAGACAGCTAAGAGGTGGGTCCCAAGATTGGAAATTTTTGTTAGATGGGTCGGGGCCCAGTCAACTTTGGGAACCACTGGTCTATATTGTATTTCACAGTGCACAGTACGACCAACACCAAAAGCACTTCAACTGACCTCATGAGATGTGTATCCTTAGAATGCGACCGCTGCGAAGTGGCCTGCTGAGCTGAGACATTGGGCGGTGGGCCGAGAGGCATGGTATTGAGCGGTGACATCTGCTGGTTCTGGCTCTGGTTGGAGTTGTGGTGTGGCTGGTGCTGGTTTGGCTGCAGAGGGAACACTCCCAAGGAGAGACCTCCCATGCCCAATCCGTTGGCCAGCTCCACCTCCGCACTGGTGCAGCTCTGGGGTCGACTGCCGCCGCCCGCTGACCAATCTTGCTGCGGCGGTGTAGCCGCTTGCTGCCCCACGTTCGGGTAGCTACCTTGCTCTGACATCTAGACAAAAATAAGCAAAATAAACATTTTGTAATAGTCAGGTGGATGGCATGTTGTAATTAACAAATATAATGATAATACAGTAAAACCTCGTTAATACGAATTCCACGGGACTGAAAATCAAAAAAAAATTCGAATTACGAAATATGAAATGTATGGAGGGAAAATACTAAAATTTTGAAAAAAAAATTTTGCATTAATTTTGTTGACGATCATAGATGTGCCTACGAAATTTCCGATTCCGTGTGTGTTAATGGGTCATAAAATGTCAGGATTATTTATATTACCTTCTTAAAATAAGTAATTATTTATGATGTTAGAAAAATCTGTCACAATTTTCAATGACTGATTCATGATATAGTGTACTTTATTACGATTTATTGAATATTTTTGTATGCCAGGACTGTGAAATCAATTCGAATTACGAAATTCGAATTAAAGGTATGGTTTTATATGAATGCAATGTTCAAGGGACATTTTTTTGCGAAAATTTCGTATTACGGCGAATTTCAAATTATCCGTGTTCTTATTAACGAGGTTTTACTGTATGCATGGCAACTCTATTTTTTTCAAATAAATTTATTATGAAACCTACCGCTTTTTTTTATGAGGTGGTTCTGTTATTACATACTTTGAGATTATCTTTATTACAAACGAACAAGAATGTAGAGCAAGAACTAGAGCATTCTGTTCCTGCTCGCTGGTGTAAACGCTTAATGAACAAAATCCACAAAACAAGTTAAAACTAAAAGAACAAGAACTGAGAGCGATTGCTCTGGCTCTCTCTTTGTGTTTTTGTTCATTTGGTTTGTTTAAACTATATATTTGTCCAGTAAAAAATGCAACCCATTTTGATATATAAGTGGTATCAAAACCACTACCAGATTTTTGAGTAAGCCATTTTTAACGCTCCCTTCTGTAGGAAGCGAGAAGAGACTCCCATCTTTTTCTTCGCCTCTTCAAAATGGGCACCAATAGCAGTCGCAATCTCATCACACGCATCTTATTTTTTAGTATTGTTTTTATACGTGTCAATAGTAGGATCCCACAAACATCTATGTTCAATCCATTTTGAGTGCAACAATACACAAAAGTGATAATATTTAGTAATCGTATAGGTATGTTCGGCACCGAACAAAGAACACTTTGATGAAACCGATCCACCAGCGAACGCGATGAAACACGAAAGAATGCTCAACGCAACTATGCTCTTCTCTAGCATTCGTTTAGATCAAACGATCGAGCATTCTTCTAGCTAAATGCCGTGAATCTCTGTAGAATCCAAAAAAATGCTTGCTTGACAAAAAGCGTTTTCTTCAAGAGAATTTCGAGCGGGGAAAAAACAAACATTCCCTTGCTTGGTCCAAATCAGAGGCCGGCACGGTGACCAGAATCCATACATATTTATGAAATGATAGATGAAACGAAGTATTTTAAATAAAATTCTCCTATACAGCATGTCTCAATTATATACGTCGGTCCTTTTCTAACACATGTTACAGTATTGCGTAAGTCAATGAAGGAATAAGACAGAGATATGTATCGATAAAGCGATTTGCAAAGTCGAGTGTCAACACATGACTCATAACAGATAAGACGGGGTAAGAACAAAAAGTAATCAAGCCACAAAATTTATTTGTGTCCTTGATTTTCAATATATATTAAACTGCAAAGTTCTTAAAGTTCAATTAAATACGTCTTAACAAAAATTTAAATCAACAGCAATGGACCCGAGAGTATAGGTGTGGAAAACGTAACTTTTTCAGTCAAAAAAGCGAAATTATCTTATTTAAAACATATTCGCAAGTATTTGATATTCAATATACGTACTTGTTGTACCATAAAACTAATATAGTTGCACTAAAAGCCGGCTGACACGAACATTTTCAATTCGAAATTTGACGTAAATGAAAAATATTTGTCAAAATAATTGCTTATTTTAATTATCATATAAAATAGTAGTTGACTTGATTAGGAAATTTTCAATCTTGAAATGAACATAGGTAAGTAACAATGCCGCTAATACTTTTCGTTTTTGTACTGCGTGCTCTTGACTTTAGTTAGGTACTAATAAAAATAATGTACGGAACTAAAAAAGCTGTAGCACATTGAACATTAAATTTGATGAAACAACTTAACGAGCTCAAATAGTTACGCTAACCTAGAAATTGCCCACAGAATTTTCAGCAAAAAAATCATTCCGTTCAATCAAAAATCATTCATTGCCGTTTGCAAGTGTTTAGTGGAGAGGAAAACACTGAAGTTGACAGTATTAGATGATTAGTGAGCGATCGAAACACAAACTTCTTTTAGATTCAATTAAATTTCATTATTCACATTTATAGCATCACGTTAACATGATTGCAATTACTTATTCCGTGTGTTTCTCTTATAATGTTTTATTTCTGAGGAACATATTATTATTTAATTATAATAGATAGGTATACTAAAATAATTATTACAAGTATACAAAATACCATACTTACACATCATAAAATAGTTACCAAAGAAATGTGTATTTGTTAGCACACATTTTTTTGTATATTGTTGCCAAGCGTATTCATTTTATGAGTAAGTCATAAAATTTGAGGTAGATTAAGAATAATAATACTGCCATTGTTCTTCCTTACTTGAAATTAGGGTATCCCCCAGTGCGAAAATATATTGTTTGTGAGCAGTTGTGTATCAGTGTTGCCAACCGTACTATAATTATAGTATTTGTACTATAATTTTGGTCCGCATACTATGTACGATATAAAACAGGTATAGTACGCCCAAAATACTGTAATTTCGAATATCGGGAAAATTATGTAAAAAGTATACTAAAATTTAGATATTTTCGTTAGATAAATTGGTAAGTACTTACTATAATTTCGCAATGAAGATTTGGAGAACTTGGAAAAAAAATTGCTCGAAAAACGTAAAAAAATCCATTGACTTTGTGAAAATGAAATTTCTTGAATTCTTCGGTGAGTATTTTTAGTCGGAAGAGGTACCTACCTACCTAAATAAAAAGGGGTCTCGGAGTTTCTCAAATTCTCCGTTATTTTTTTTCTGAGAAACAAAAAGACTATACATTTTCAACAGAGATGACAACGCGTACTATATTTTTTTCCCAAAATACAATAGTTTTGGAGGCTCTGTACTATAATTCCACTTTGAAAAGATGGCAAAACTGGTTGTGTTAAAAGTTAATTCAGTGTATGTATTTATACCGCATGTTACATAATCATTTCAATCAAAAATCATTTGACTGTCCGTGTTTCTATTGAATTTAAGTAAAATGAGTAGCCAAAAAAATGCAAAACAGGTCCGAATTCGAATAAAGAGTCTTGGAAAAATTCGTATTTCTGCATTGAACGCGAAAAAAATATAATCTGTTTAATACGTTTAAAAATGTATATTAATCTGATCCGTGCCACGGATGAATTAACTCGCCAAAGCATGTATGTCCCATCAGGCCACGGACGAATTAATTCGCGGGTTCTTGTAAATGTCATATATCTTCTGAATAAACATTCTGTGTACATTTTCTAAACAATATTTATCATTTTAGTGTAAAAATACGTTGTGTTGGTAAGTTTTCACAAATATTTACCATTCCGTTCATATTTCATATTTTTTAAAGGATTTATTTTATTCCGAAAATAGCTAGCCTACAAGTCCACCTAGTAAAAATTGGCTGGCAGTGATAAGGTTAACAGTTCTTTTAGGGAGTGCGTCCTAAAAAAATTATTACACAAAAGGGCACGCAGAATACAATCAAATTTACGCATTGGCACAACAAACATTTCAGTACAATTTGAAACTTTAGGTTAGGTTTAGGTCGTTTAGGACAATAAACTGAACTTTGTGTACCATCATCATGTTAATATGTGTTAAAAATTGTATTGGTCTTAGTTAAGTGCATCTTTAAGAAGTAATGGCAGTGAATGAAATAGGAGTGGGATTAGAGTGGTTAGACTCTTGATAGATTGTTCGAAAAATCGGGATCGCAAATTATGTAAGTAAGATATTATTGTGTCATATTATTTGATTTCGTGTGGTCACCTGAGTGACTATTATTTCCTGTGTAGATAGCTCTATTTGAAGACGGAACGTTAAAAATACTCTCTTCTATACTTTAGGGCAGCAATATCCAAAGGCGCAGAGCGTTGCAAAAGGAGGCGCGAAAAGTTTAACACAATTAATGTAGCCACAGGCTTGCAGTTTGCAAATGCATGGTTTATAAAACGGCCGTTAGTTAACTACATAAAAAAAAACAATCCTATAAAAGGTTGCCGTCTGATGGAGACTAATTTTATAATAGTACAGTGCTATTTCAGGGCTATCAAATAGTTAAAATATGTGGTTGCGCGTTGCAATTTGATGTGTTACTTATATGATGATTGATATACTTAAATGATAACTCCCGTTTATAATTTAGGAAACACTTCTTTAGAGCAACACACTGCCCTTAACCTCAGCGATAGGTAGGTGGGCCCGCCAAAGATCCTGGCAATGTCAATTGTCAATTTGTCAATGAATGATGATGAATTTGGATTGACTACTATTGAAAAGGAAAAATTGGTAGAATTATCATGGGATAATTCATTGAAACAAAAACCCTATTTTAATTTTGGTTAAATCGAAGTGAAGAATAATACAATACTTTGTCAAGAAAAGCAATGCGAGTTGTAAGTAAAGTACTGCTAACATTCGTAACATCATATTTATGCGAAACGGGATTTTCTGCATTAGCTGCAATGAAATCCAAATATCGATCCCGTTTAGTAGAAAAAGAGCAGTTTGTACTAATAAACAAGCACATTCATCGCATGAAAAACAAATTAATTTTAATTAACACTTTTACGGTCCGGGAACGCCACATTGGCGTCCTTAGCGAGCCGAACGTTACGGTCCGGTGACGCCGATGTGGCGTTTTAACTTACGCATATCTTTACTGTGAAAAATAAATATTAAATTTAATATTTGGTTGCAAGATCTATCGACAGATGGTTGAATGACATGTGCAAGAAGTAAAATCACGATGGAAAAAAAATATTTCGGTGTTTTTACAGAGATGGCGGACGTAATACCATTCAGTATTTTTTTGTACCTATACCATTTTTTTAATTAGTTACAAGCCCGTTTCTATAATAGGCGGGTGAATCACGAGACATAAACAAAAAAAAGGTAATAAACACTCAATGTTATATTCCAGTGTCGTCACTTCAACTTCGAAATTTAATTGTCGACCCTTTTCAGTGGCAGTCAACCATTTATGAACCTGCATTCTTTTTTAAAAAAAAATGAACGCGATTTTTAGCTATGAAATTGCGTGCTATTTGATATTTTGTCTTTAATGGTTTACTACCCATGAAACGTCCACCATGCTTCATCGTCCATGATAGAAATTTTAACTTGAAAATGAGAACAGTTATAAATGTGAACTTGTATCGCGTTATTTTCGTTCGCTTTTTTCGGGAGGTTATTGCTTGTGTAACTGCATAAATAATAGCTATTATTATTTATATTTGTTGCACTAATTTCATTGAAAAAATAATTAATCTAAGTATATTTTAGCTAGGATATATATTTTTTATTAGTTTTATCTCCAAAAAAACTTTTTAAAATGGAGGACCAATCGTTTTTAGAGGAAAACTATGCGGATTGTATGTCAGATATTCCCAGTGACTGTGAAGATATCGGAGATTTTAGTGATATTGAAACAGACTCATTTGCTCCTTTGAGAACACGCCCACGTACAACATATTTCGCGAGTTATTCTGAGGATTCAGAAACTGAGGCCGACAATGATGGAACGATGATGATCCGCCGAGAGAGAACAAGCCATTTGAAGGATTATCAAGAGTAACATTTGACACTCATAATTTAAGTCCTAAAGCTAAATCTAAAAAATGTGTGGACATAACCATGTCTTGAAAAAGTGGTTCGGTTTGGTGATAATAATGGGCATTGTCAGAAAAGCGACTCATTCTTATTGGCCGACAAATCCACTTATTCCACGTAAGCGGTTTTTCAAATATTGCGTTATTTACATTTCACTAATAATGAAAAATGAAATTTCACGATTTTTTGTTGAACATAAAGTTTGGATCGAGGATATACAGACATCTGAATCAATTGATGTTGCGGAAACGCATGCACCTTCTACATCTTCTGATACAGATTCAACCCATAAAACCAGTTCACCTACTTCATTACAAAGACTCTCTGGCAGTGTAAAACAACATCAAATATTTCCGGGGATTTCCGCAACTAATAAACGTTTAAGAAGAAAGTGTAAAGTGTGTTCCTCACATAAACTTCGAAAAGAACCTATTTACATGTCCAAAGAGTGTAAAGTACCTCTACATCTACATATTGGTAATTGCTTTTTTTCGTATCATTTAAAAAAGTGTATTAGTTGTTAGTTCATTTACATTCATAGTTTTATAAACTATTTCAAATAATTTCAGTTTTAGTGTTTAATTTGTTTTAAATCTACTCGTACACTATATTATTATGTGCCAATAATTATTTCATGCCTAGCCAGTTATCTAAAGGTATCCATAAGATTGAGTGTTGATTCAAATATTTTTGTGGAATATGGATGTTTGTTTTACAATTTATTGCACTTAGATTTTGTTATATGATTTTTTTACGCACGCCTCTGCACTGTTATTGGATTGTCTCGATTCCTACAAAAATTAGTAAATTAAGTTTCAAAGACCTTCATTGCATTACCGAAACGTGTCACTAAGTACGATTAATGTCACACGTTTGCATGTATCGCGTATATTTTCACCGAGATATTAGAATTCTCCGTCGTGTCATATAATATCAATGAGTTTGATGCATGTATCTAATTTTATTTTGCGACTGGAATATTGTGAAGTTATAGTTTATTTTCTTTTATGATAGTTTTATAATCATTGCTTGTAGACTTTTGACAAATTATTATTTCGTAATTTACTGTATGATTTCGTTTTTTTATATCATTGTAATCTGTATTGTGAGTCAATGTTTGTTTATTTTATAACTAGTACCCATTTTGAATCTTTTTAAATCTTTACTTTGTTGACATGGATGTGAAACAGACGTTTTGTGACAATGAACTTTTGCATTAAGACAGCGGTTGCCGAATTGGTCATCTGCAGAAACTCAAAATAAATACCAATACTTCGATATGCTGCTGATAGTGAATACCTTTCCACGGCCACATGCTGTCAGCTGCTAAATACATGACTATTGCAAAATATTATAAATGTCTCAACCCTGGCCAAACGAGCATTCATTAAATAATTTTTTTTTTCTGTTGGTACATTGGTACAGTTACTTACTTCCGGTGGATAGGTTGGAGGGGGAACAGCTGTTCTAGCCGGGGCGTTTCCACAATAATAGACACTCATTATGGGGGATTTGACTAGTCTATGAATGTCACGGTCCAACAGCTGTAACAACCATAATATCATTTTAAGAAATTTCTCACATTGATAACACAAATTCCTTATTTACATTCGGAGAAACCCTAAATTTACATTTTTGAAGGGACTGACAAAAAATCATCATTGAAATTTTTTAAAAAATAAATTCAATTTTTATTAAAAATCATAAAAACTGGTTTGGAGTATATTATCTCAACGCATTCTTTCATTCCTGTTCAAGAATATTTCTTTTCTTTATAATTGACAATCGTTTTATTTGTTTATTAGAGACATTATTTTAATGGGTAAATAAAAAAACTATACAAAACAACAAACTTAAACATTCATATTGTGTATGATTTAACCTTGGTCTCTACTGTGCGAAAACATCTTCTTGGCTACGCTTCTAGACGCTGTTGTTTACAAAATGGGAGGAGCTTGTTAGTTTATAATGGAAGTGTGGTTAAAAATAGGCGGAGCTTGTTAGTTCACAGTTTTAACACGTAACCAAGAAGATGTTTTCGCACATTAGCACTATCACACTTATGTCTATAAATAGAACACTTAGCTGGAATACATTTCAATGATGTTTACATTGAATTGAGTTTGTTCTAATAAATTGGATTTTTAATTTTAATTGAAATTTGAATATTTCAGGAGTAAATTATGGAAAATAAAAATGTAAAACCAAGAATTAAATGTACCAAAATAAAAAGGAGCTGCAGAAACAAATAGCGGGGAATCTTGAATTCTGGGCACGTAAAATTGAGGTTCCACTGTATGTTATACAGACGATGACTTAATTTATTTGCAGAAGAGAAGACATTCCTCACCTTATTCATTATGCAGGCGAGCTTCTGTGGCTCATTCTTGTAGTGCGTGAGAAGGGTGAGAGCGAGATCGCCTCTCTGTCTTCGTGCGCCCTCACAAAGCAGGGGATGTTCAGCCTCGGAAACGTTTGCCTTCAGGCCTAAGGTTGTAACAGCCGCTTCGAACCCCAGTATTTCATCTGTTGGCCGTCTTCCATTCATCATAAACAGCTGGAAAAAAGATTGAATGGAGAATTAACGGCTGGGCTCTGTACAAGGAGGCGTACTGCAATTGGATTGCCACCTTCAATAAAAGACTTTATTGAGTGAAAGGCTAATACTCCTAGTTAAAAGTATATTAAGATAACTTCCACTTTCTGATTTAACTTTATATCCATCCCATTTTTAACCTATTCATATAACTTTTCATGACACAACTCCATTTTTGTGTTCAAATTATATTTGTTACAATATTATGTCAAAAATATTATTAAAACCAAAATGTTAATACACCATCAAAAAATATTTTTTTTTGACCATGTCCGATCCTATTAAGATCATATGGGCCTCCAGAGTGGAGGTTTGTATTAACAGATTTTGTTTTTACGAGAAATGGATGTTAGCCACTTGCTCAACCTATTAGGTCCATACTCTGACTGACACATAAATTGAAAAACAATATATTGTGTACTTGTCAGACCCAGGATTCGAACCTGGGACCCACGACACTATAGGCCAACGCTAAAGCCAAGCGGCCATCGTGGAGTCGTTGAAAAAAATTGTGTTAAGAAAAATAAAATTATCTACATTTTGATATAATATTCTACCATATAAAAAATACAATTGCCAAAACATAATGTGCACTCACAGCTTTTCTTTCCTTTCCAAGGACGCAGGGCACGACTAGTGCGTCAAAGACAAAAGTGGCCAACATGATGGGCAAGAGAGCGGGCCCGCGAGACCTCAGCTGTCCGTCTCGCAACTGCTCGGCTCTGAACCTTGTCAAGGCGAACTCTTCCGCTCCCAGAGATATCCTCCTCAGCAGGGCCATCAGCTCAGACTCCTGGTTTGCCAGTTTCACCTCTAAGGGCTTTGTGCTGGCTGGAGGGCGAGCCATTTCCAGCCCAAATAAGCCAACACGAAAGGCTAGAGATGAGTGATCCGTCGTCTCCGCCAAAACCTGAAATAATAATATAAATTACAATTCCCCTGACATTGAAACTGACACTGAAATTCAATAGAAAGATTAGGAAAAGAAGTGTAAGACTTAGACGAAATAATACTCACCGTGCAGAGGAAGGCACACCTGGCCAAAGTGGCGGTGGCGAGTACGCTAAGACGGTGCGAAGTGGGGTTGAGGTGCGGATGTCGCCTGCCCTTTCGCCTCATCTGGTTGGAGGCCAGATCCCTTGCCCCGCTGGCGTTTCCGCCGCAGGCCAACTCAGGAGGCTTCTGCAGCAACTCTCGCGCCAACCTCACACCCAGCCGTCGCGCCTCTCCACTGTGTCCATGAGCATACAGACCCTCAGCGCGGGCGAATAGAATCTCCCAGGCGTCGGACGGGTGCTTGAGGTTTGCTTCCGGCTTGGGCGTGTCGTTCTCGCAATTATTGCCCTCCCATGTGAAGAAGTTCTTATCTTTGGCCGGGCCGGGCGAGTCATCGGCCGGTTTTCGCTCAAAGTAATAGAGGTTTCCCTCGTCCCCAGACTGCTGTGACTCTGAACTGGAGACGCTCTCATCTTTGGAGGGTCTCCGGGATGCATCTTGAGATTGCGCGGGGGCATCGTGATCAATGGTTGGTCGAGAAGCGACCCCCTCAGCGAGATCACCCTTCACAGGGATAAATGGTCGACTGCGGCTTGATTCTCCACTTGCATTCCCAGAACTGAAGTTTCCTCGGAGGTGCAGCCCGGCGGAGCTGGAATTAGAGTCACTTCCTCCACCCTCTTGGGAGTCAGTATCTCCGCTCCTTCCTGACGATCCCTGAGGGATGACGATGGAATCGTTGAGAATGTCGTCATCGTTTTCACAGAAACCTTCACTCGAAACGCTGGACCGGTTTCCATCTCCACAGTTCTGATCGCCTCTCATCCGCGAACTCATTGCCTGCAAATCACATCACATTTTAATCTTAAGAGCATACTTCAGTAAAACGGCAAATATTTTCAACAATAGGTGGGACGTAATTTTGGCCGCGTTGCCAGTCAGAGAGCGATAGACGACCTGTTAGCATGTCAATTTGTTTTGTGATGGCGTTGGAGGAATTAATTCTTAAATTGTGTAAAGATGGCTAAAAAATGTTACGTATTTACTCGAAAAACAAAACATTACAATGAATATATTATTATTATTACTTAAATAACAATAAACATAACATTAAATGAAAACAAATTATGTTTTGTTCGTCACGCGTCGTTTGCACAATCTGCACGTCACGTAGTCACAATCGTTAAGACCGTGCCTCAGCTGAAGTATAACTTTAAAGTAAAAGCAGAATAAACTACAACATTTACCACTCTATTATTACCGTTATTTTAATATGCCAAGTAAGACTATAATAGCTGGTAATTAAGCGTCTGCTGTACCATTATCCTAAGACACTATTTTTATGGCAAAGAGCAATCAAGTAGGCTTATGATACATCAGTATTACATTATTACACAACAGTGTAGATACAAATCAATTAAGATTGGGAGACTACACTGATTAGATCACGTGTACCCAACTAACCGGCAAAAAGAGTAATATCAAGCAATTCAATAGGATGGACAAGAAAAGGCATTGTAAAAATTCGAATGAACTACTGCCATATAGATGGGGTATCGAACTAGAAAACAGTGCCACAAAGTATATAAAATTATTCATACCTCAGGGAAGCGCGCAGGCCTCAACCTGTGAGCTGCGTAATCAGGAAGGGGTGGCTGGTGCGCGACGTGACGTCCTCTGTGCGTGTGGTGAGCACTTTTTGCAGCTGACATTCGGTACGCCATGCCTAATTCATTGTTGAGAACTGGTTTCGAACAGTTCACCTGGAAAATATAATAATAAAATATATTGCATTGGGAGTTATTTATTAATCTTTTCAAACTATCAATTTATCACCATTCTTCCTTCACCGAATGGAATCTTCACTACCATTGTTTTTATCTCCACTATATCGTTGGAAGTACAAAGCAACATACTTTTGACAAACTGAGTCAACAGCCAAGAAATACATCATACATATTGTCATCAACGGCGGCTCCTCTAATATCATCCAAGTGCATTTTTGAAGACATCACTCAACTTATCATTGTTATTCATATGTGTATCACTCACTTCGCGAAGTAGAACATGTAGCAGTATTATGAACAATACTCGGTTCATGGGCACAAAGCGATTGCGATCCAAATGGATTTTCAGTTTGCACAGGATTACAATGAGGTCATTGTATACTTCTTAAACGGTAGTCCAATGTTCCCGTGGTAGCGATTTGTGTAGCATTTTTTACACACTTTATGATCGGCGCACGAAATTAGGACTCTAGAAACAAAAACGCCAGTTTCTGTTTTATAACAATGTTGACGAGTTAATTTTTAACAATTCCACATTTAAGATTTAATGAATCGCCAAACTTTTACGAACATATAAACTGCCGCATTTATTTCTAAACCACTCAAATACATTCAATATAAAAAAAACACATCAGCGGTTATTTATTTGCCTGACGCATTCATTCTTCGGAGCGTTAAGCCATAAACCGTGACATTTATTTTTCTTTATTGATATTAAATCATTCTACTGAAATGAAATCAACTGTTTAAAAACTTTTGAATGAAATAGAATAAATAAACAAAGACATATTTAATTTACCTTCTGAGAAGTTCGTAGTTTCGGTCTTTCTACACTAAGATATTATCTTAGCTTATTGACACGGCAGCCTTCGGTGATTAAGGTAATCATGGAGAGACGCTTTACGTGGCTAGGACAAGTGTTCCTGATGCCGCCAAAGAGTGTGACACTGCGTACCCTTATGGCACAGCTTCAAGGGTTCCGTTGCCATGGCCGGCCCTCTCTCACCCTGCAGCAGTGCTACAAAAGTGACCTACGTGCTGCAGGTCTGACATGGCGGGAGGCGCAAGAGTTGGCGTTGAGCCGAGGGAAGTGGCGTGAACTTGTGCTTGCCCTATGCTCCAATGCTGGGTATAGAAGGTAAACCATTGCGCACTACCAGAAAATGCTATTCTGAAGACCACCGGCCACCACTGATTGTCATCAATGCGTCATTTGCCATTCATCATAATATTATGATTAGCCACAACATATACTACAATGGGGCCATCCATATACTAAAACCGTATGTTTGAACTGTGTGCCATATTAAATTCAAGATTTATGTTCATGGAAATATATTTTTACTAAGTATATTAGTTTGTATGTATACGGTATATAAACAAATATGGTCTTACACTTATATTTTTTCATTATCAAAATCATAAGTTTGGTGTGGCATATGGTGCAAGACCACATACGGTTTCTGTCTATGGATGGCTTCAACGTCTTCAGAGTAATTAGCTTGGTAGTCGTCAATCATTAGGCTTACTAATCATTTTTTTTGTAATGTTAGCTTCATGTATTTAGGCTGCGTCTATAAAGATAAGGTTAGTGTTGAAACAATTCTAACAAGAATAATAAATCACAACAAACCTGGTTAATATTGACATCTTTGTTGTTATCGCCATGTCGAAAGCAGGTAAAGGGACAGTGAAACGCAGGACTGGCATCTGTGCTATAAGTGACTCCCGGGATGGGGTAATCGTCCCAGTCCATGAAACAGGCCTCCATGGCGGGTCGGAAGCCGGGGAAGACGTCCGTGTCACTGGACACGTTGGCCGGTTGCCGTGGCTGGCCTGCACCCCCCAGCACGTTCATATGGGATGCACGGGACTTTGCAACCTAAAATAATTTTGATGATTTTATTTTGAAGCGATGACCTGACATACATTTTTTCTCCAAAATCAGCTAATATTATAGCCTCCAAAAATGTGAAGGTTTTTCTAACTTAATAGGAAGGGTTGATTGTTTGCCAGAGAAAATCTGATAAGATAACATCACAATCACCCATGCCTTCGATTGCAAAGAACCGCATATTGTTATGATTTGAATCAGTGTCTTCTGCATATCCAATAATCCTGAAGACATCCTATCATTCCGGATGACGACTAAGTTTGACATGCATAACCATTTTATCTTCTTATGAATCCCCCACAGAATCAAGGATAATTTCAGACCAGTTGAATGGGTCCATGCTCTGAATCACACATACACATCTGAATTTTAGTCAGATGCAGGATTCTAACCCACGACTCACTACTTCAGAGATAGATGCTCTACCACAACTCCACTGTGGGTGTTTTTTTTATATAAACCCAATTAAATTCAGTGACGGAACAATTTTCTGGTTCTGGTTTATAATTGTCTAGTAAAATTGATCTGACCGAAATATACTCATAAGCTAGATATAAACATACCTACAATATTTTAAATCTTTTTGATTGCGAAACCCATTTGAGAAAAGCTCATGAAAAATATACAATTAGTACCTTTTCCAAAATCTTGAAATGCCAGTTAGAGAATTGCGCGTGAAAAACATCTCTCTCCTTGGGTGCCAGTCCCGGGTTGAGAGCGGCCAGTCGCCACAGGGCCACCAGTTCATCACAGAGAGACGAGCAGGCGTGCTGCGAGGTGTGGGAGTTTCCCCCTGCCCCGCCGCTGCCTCCGCCGCCTCCTCTGCCACCGCCCCCGCCCCCTCCCCCGCTGCAGTTGTTTCCGGACCCTCCCCATGCTACCAGTGCCGCTTTCGTGTTGTACCACCACACCAACACCTGTAATACAATAATGGTTGGTTGTTAATTTGTACAAAAACTATTTATTACAATAAATCTACTAATTGAAGGGTCTAGTTACAAAAACCGATAAAACCATATTTTGTCAAAATCGAGAAAAAAATACGTTCATATTGTTCGCGTAATTTTACACCATGTGTGAAAATTTTATGTTCCAAAACACGATATAAACCTACAAAAAAAAAATATTTAAATTCTTAATTTGGTACAAAAAGCGATATAATTATACATCGGAATATTTGAAGTCTGGTTGATTCTGCGCGCATTTAAGTCGACCAATCAGCGAGCGGTAAATATTAAAAATGGCGTCAGAACTAAATCTCAAGTTGTATGCTCAAGGTGACAGTTATTCGTTGTATTCATTTCGTTTTATAACTATAAATAATGAGTGACTTACTCCAAAATATAAAAAAGATCACTAATGGAGTGTCTAGAAAGCGAAGACAAAACAAAGATTCGTGAAAAAAAGAATAGGAACGCCGTGTAAAGTAAGTAAAGTTTGTACTACATGCCATGTACAGTGTAACCGCTAAATATATATTTTTTAATTTTCAATTAGTATTTTTTGTGTAATATTTTTGTCTATACGGAGTGTTATGTTAGTAAATGTTTGTTTTTAATTTTTTATATGAAATATTAGATTTAAATCGATTATAGTTTATGCATTTTCTGACGTAAAGCGTATTCTATGAAAATAAGCATATCAAAACAATTTGTTAAAATGAAATTCCAGTGGATTCCAAATGCGGCTGTTGTTTATTATATTGTTTATATTCACTTTTTGAAATTTAGGTACAAGTCGGTTATGGGGATGCCAGGCGGGAACCGCTCTAATTGTCTTAGATGATTTTGGAAAAATTCATGAATTTCAAGAATGAAAATCTAACCTAACCTAACTTAACCTAACCTAAACTAACCCAACCTAACAAATAACCTCGTATATCGGCTATTTTCAAAATTTGTTTGCCACTGGTTTCCCCATAACCGACTTGTACCAAAATTTATGTTTAAAATTAAACTCTTCCCATACATATACTAAATAAATTATTTTCTATTTTTTAGGTACACCCCCACCATTTTGCCTGATCTCCCACCGTGCCGACATAATGCTAAGGGCTTTAAATGTGTTACCTTAACTATGGACGACTTGTTGGCGTTTCATTCTGCATTTTCCATGAAAACCGAAAAGCTATAGGAAGACAATTTTATTTTGAAATATTCACGAGTAAATATATGCAAAAAGCATCATACCAGAAATCCTGATAGCAATATTCGAAGAAACGTATCGTACCAAAACGTGATTCCCAGTATGAAGTAAAAGTATGCAAATCAGCCTTTATACACGTACTTGGGATTAAAAAGGATCGGGTTTCAAGGGTCAAGAAAAAATCGTTCAGAGACGAATGGATCTTTGGCAACTGAAAGACGTGGAGGAGACCACCGGTCTTTCCATTCAAATGAAAAAACAGCCAGCGTTCATAAGTTCATTGAATCGTTCAAAGCTTCATAACCACATTATTGTCGCTCAAAAACTAGCCAAAGGGTTCTACTTAAGTGCTGAACTAAATATTAAAAAAATGTGGCAAATGTACAATAGTCAGACAGATATTAATACTAAAGTTAAGGAGTGTTTTTTCTGCGATGAGTTCAACTCACATTATAATATTGGTTTTGGCAGCCCGAGGGTGGATGTTTGCTCTCGGTGCACCGGATTAACCGAAAAAATTAAAACTGCCACGAATTCATAATGTCGCATTAATTTGATCACGGAGCATCGCAACCACATATTAAAATCAAAGGCATTTTATAATATGCTAAAAGAAACCGATGACGGTATATTGATGATTTCATTTAATTGTCAAAAAAACATGGCATTGCCTAAGCTGCCCGATCAAGCTGCATACTTCAGCCGTCAGTATAATTTATATAATTTTACAGTTGTGATCTGTAGCTCAAAGTCCAGGCTAACGCGAGATAATGTGCACACATTTTATTAGTATGAGTCGGAATCCCAAAAAGGATCAAATGAGATAGCTATTGCACTGCTTTTTTTACTCGGTAAATTAACACCGAATAGATTTACAGGAGTGCATACGATACGGATGTTCGCCGACGGATGTGGCGGGCAAAATAAAAATAGCACATTGATTGTGCATGAAATGGCTCATGAGCTTTGCTCCAACGGACATTAAAACACTGATTATTATATTTCCAATAGTCGGCCATTCGTTTCTGCCTCCTGATCGTGTCTTTGCCAAAATTGAAAAAGAATTGCGCAAAAAAGACACAATTGTTACAGCCAGTGAATATATTGAGGTGCTACAACGTCATGGAACAGTTTAGCACCTTAGCGCGGAAGCAAGCGGTAGCTGAAATTATCAAACCCCCGGGGAAGTGGCATTTTCGCTTCAATCCCACAAAAAGATTCTTTCTCTGCCGTCAACAAAGTAATGTTGCAGTCCAAAGGGAAGAAAATTACAGGTCCGAATTAAATTCAAAAAAATACATAACCAAGCCAGGTAAAACTTTAAATTTTGAACCCGATCTCGTCCGTGCCGGTGTTTGTGTCAAAAAAGAAAAGGTTAAAGACGTTGCTAACTTACTCAAGGATGATTGGAGAAATCTTGATGTATTAAAATTTTATCTGGACATCGAAATGTCAAGTGCAAGTGGGCAAACATTATTAGAAAACTTTGACAATGATCGTGAAATGTGAGCCAATGGAAGAAACTGAAGGGTGTAATTTTTTTAAAATTTTAATTGATATTTCCCCATTGACTATTATATTATGATAAATGTATTTCCCTATGTAAACAATATTTTATAACGTCTGCTATTTTTAAATGTTTTCGGCTCGCCTTACCATATTATCTGTTGTGGCCTCTCCTATTATAGTGTAATGTTTCGCATCATTAGACTATAGTTATCTTGTTAACTCTAGTAGGAATTTTATTTCTTCCACTTTTTTCCTTTTACAATGTATATTTAATTTATATATTTACATTTTTGAATTATTGTTTTTTTATTTCGTCAACTTTCTATGTTTTTATTGTGTGTATTTGTTTTAATTTGTTGGCATTTATGTTGTTCGTATAAATATGTCAGCTATGTAAAATAAATGTTATTATAATCGTTATTTAATTTCATCATCTTTTGTGTTCTTTATTTCTTCCACTTTCTATGTTTTTAATGTGTGTATTTGTTTTAATTTGTTGGCATTTATGTATTTCATCTAAATGTGTCATTCTTTGTATATCATCTATGTAAAATAAATATTATTTTAATCGTTATTTAATTTTATTATCTATTAATAGCCTATAAATTTTGGTATTTCCTACCCTTCATATTCTGTAGATACCCATCCTTTCCTGGATTAAGAGTTCAGGGAAAACCCTAATCACGCTTAACTCCGAAAAAAATATTAACATACATTTCATCCAAAATAATATACAATAAAACGTTCTGTTCTACATTTACATGCTATTATTAAATTTTAGCTTTTGTTTATTCTCAGTTCCAATTTATAATATATGTAAATCTTTAAAAACATTTGTGTTATCATGCTGATATTTTTTAATTTAGAGAAAAAATAACATTAGTTTTAGTACAAAATGTTTCCTAACCATGCTGTAGGATGTCATTGGCGCCTGCCGAATGAGAGGTGAGTGCGCCAATCCAAAAAAATCGTTACAAAACGCGATATGAACAATCTTATTTTGTTAAGGTGACGCATCAGTGAAACGCCAAATAATTTTCAACTGTACGGGCGACGAAATTTTGGACTCGCTGCCATTCACTGAGAGAATATTGACCCGGGAACACGTCACTTTGCTGCGTGATGGCGACGGGTCAATTAATTCTAAAATCGTGTAAAGATGACTAAAAACGTTACCCATTTACTTTAAAAAGAAAACATGTCAATGAATATATTATTATTGTTACTAATAGAACAATAAACAAAACATAAAATGGACGTATGTTGGATTTATATGACAATTAATATTTCGTTTGACAGGCGTCATTTTCACCCGCCACCCGCAATCCGCGCATCGCCTAGCGACGATCTTTTTAGACCGTGCCTCAACTAATGCATGGCCTTAATATTTATTTGATTTTAGAGTTTATTGGTACTTACACATTGTCATTTTGTTCTAATTTAAACCTACAATATGATGGAATAAAGTATCCTAACTAAAAATAACGAATTTCACCTTAAAACATAAAAACATGTTTCCTGCAAATATTGAAAATGTTGTCATATCGCTTTTTGTAACTAGACGCTTCAATTGCACCCTTATAAGTCTTTGAGAAGAGTAAAATTTGAATCCTGGTTTCTTTACATTCATACAGTAGACACAGCCACATGTACAATTTAAAAATCTTATTTCTCATAACATAATTTCAATTTCAATTTATTTAACATATTGTGGACATTACAAATTATAAGTTTAAGACATTCACAACATGACATGAAACATTACTATAAAGAAAAAATAATAAAAATGATAAAAATTAAAATATAAAAAGAGAACATAATAATATAAACATACAAAAGCAGTGAAAATACAATAATTATACATCTATAATAGAAGTTCAAAGAAGTACATTGAGTTTGTAGGAGACCCTATTTTAGGAATTTATATAATAGCATCCACCTAAACTCACCCTCACGCAAGTGGAATCTATTGACACTCGAAGCAATTAGGTTGAACATGGTTATCGCCCTCCCAATTGGCATTACCAGTGGCAGGTTGGTTCTGCACCTTGGGAGAATAAACAACTGATGCTCTCTATTTCTAAGATAGTTATCAGGGACACACAGGTCAACACTGCCCAGAATGGCAGTATAAGTCGAAAAAAATACATAGCTAAATAAAGATCTCTTCTAAATTGCAGACTGCAGTATGTAAGCATACCTAATAGTGATATTCTAAGTATTGTTTTTATATCATACTTTTACTCTTTCTTTCAAATGTGATAGCATTTTTTATAGGGCCACGAGAAAATCTGTCCCTTGCTGATTTCTTCAAATTACCATCGAATTATTGTTATAAAACTGGTTGATTGGAAACAACTCTACTTCCAATAACTTCTTGAAGCATATCACAAATTGAATAAAATATAATATGACAAACTAACCTGTTCGCAAGCCATGCACTCGTCAGTGATGATCTCAAGCAGAGGCACGGCGTTGCGGTCTCCTCTCTTGAACATTTCCCTGACAATGGAGAGGAGATTCCACATGCCCTCCGGTTCTCTTCCTCGCAGTGGCCTCAAAAGGGATGACCACTCCGCTGCCGCCGGTGGAGCCGTCGTGCTCAAGTAATTCACATCACTGCAACGCATGATTCAATCATTACACAAATAATCAAAATTATGAGCCAATTAATCTATTTTATGTACCTTTTCATAAAAGTCAGAACATCATACTTGTACACTCACTTGATTTAAAAAAAAATTGAACTTAATTATGTATTTATTATTTTACAGTCCGACAAATCAGCACATCAATAAAATATATCCTTTGACTTCAAATGATGATGATTTCAAATTCAGGTTGCATTCTGAATTTATTGTATTTGCTCTACAGAAAAGATAGTAACGGTCACATGTGTGGTTAAATGCAGCTGTACTTCATGAACTGTTATACTCAAGTATCTGGATCTGATTCAGCCCTGGAATTCGGAGCTTTAATTTAGAGGCTGGCATTTGATCTAGTAAACCTTTAGAGAAAGTATGATTGATTCTATATGGAATTTCTATTTAAACTAGACATTCGAACCCAGCGACAGAGATAGGCGACAATTCCACAAAGAGACGTATATCACACTCGAACGAAAGTGTTGTCTATCATCTGTCGCCAGATTCAATGGCTAGTTTCATGTAACTTAACAACCATTACCATTTTTTCAATTATTCTATAAACATAATAGAGCACAATCGATTCATCAGTCCCCTGCGGATACGTCTCTAGACACACTACATTCTGACACGTCCATTATGCCATGGAGGTTATGCACAAGCTAGACACTGTGCAGATAGTTTAACCTTGAAATAATCATCATGTATCGTATGTTTGTCATAATGAGTTATAAGCGGATCGACGTGAAAGGGGGAGGTCGCCCACAGGATCGTCCAACTGACTGAAGGGCACAATAGGCCTCAGCTATCCTGAAAGCGGAATGTGGGGATTGCTACAGAGACTAAACTGAGTCTCTGATTCTGATTCTCAACAGGGAAAAACACAAAAATGAAACATTGTTCGGGTGGAGGTGAGGGCGGGGGTGGTACCTGAAAACAATAGGAGCAGGCACGCAGAACTTAATGAGGATCTTGTTAATGTTGTCGTGCAGTGTTTTCTCGTCGAGGTACCACCAGGTCTGATCGTTGGCGGAGGCACCGGCAGTGGGGTCGGGTGCACCGCACACCGTATTGATAGCGGTGGGCTGCGCCGACAGCAGTTCGTCCAGCAGCCTCTGCGCTGTGGGCAGGATCTGCTGCGGTAGCTCCGAGATGAGGTACTGTGCAAACTTTTGCAGCTGGTCACGCTGCAATCGCTGCAGTGACTCCGATACCGGCGCGCGCAGTGTCACCAGCTTCGGCTGCAATCGCATGATTCAAAAACAGGTTTGATTATTGATAACCAAATGCCCGTAGGTAGAGTAAATTGTGGTGGAATGCAATCAATACTTTAAAAAACCATATCTAGAAAAGTTTGTGATAATTTTTATGAGCCATTTGAGACCACAATTTGTAATGAAATATTTAAAAAAATCAGAGAAAACCGTTTGGTTTTAATTCAATTCAATTTTTATTTACCTATTTAACAGTGTTCAACCAAATTCGCTTAAGATATTGATATACTCCACTCACGTGAGGTGAGTTTAGGAGAACATAAATACCTAAAATGAATCGAATTTGCTCACTCGGTGAACTTGGTTGTGATTACCTATATAAAAATAAAAATAAAAATTCTACCACTATATTTTTTATGATCATGTTGTAGATGTCTTAAATTTATAATTTGTAATATTCGCTATGTATAGATAAATAATATTAATACTATCGATCAACGGTACTTGATGGAATTTGAATTTAAATCCATTAGAAATATAGATAAATAATTTAAATTTGAATTGCAGCAAGATAAGTATTTTTTTGTGTCGTCAAGTGGACAATATTGACGCCTACATAGTTTCTATATGGCTACGTATCGTACATGGAGTGACACAACCACTCTATTGTTTGGCTTTCCTTTGAAGGGGTAGTAGACTTTGCTATGCCGACTGCAATCACTCAATTATAATGATATTCGCTTCTTGATTCACAGCATGAAGGTGACATACCAGATGAATGCGGTGCAGACAGACGGCGACGACGTGCGAACACCAGTATGCGGTGGAGAGACAAGTGCAGTTGCAAGAGGAGATGCGGCGACGGTCGAATGTCACTGCCACGTTCAACACCTCGCGGGGCTCCGGCATCATCACGACACTCGCTGACAAGTGGAAGCCTGTATACAATTGATTATAAAAATTACATCATACATTTCATGTAGTATAAAAAAACAACATTCCCTAAATATACAGGTAGCAAAAAAGTATGTACGCAGCTGAATAAAATTTAGGTTAGCATGCTGATCATGGACCTGATGGATTGAGTGAATAATTCCATACAACCTTTGTTATAATTACAAGCCATTTAACTGGCTTGTTTCCTGGTAACTTTTACAACCCCTAGGGATGCAACAGCAAGTATTTGAAAAGAAAAGTGGTTTTTACAAAATCATAATTGAACTATTAAATTACAAGAAAGATGCACAAAGAAGCAACCCTCATCTATATAACAATGATACGTTGACGATGGGTGGTATTTTCAAAGAATATTTTTCCTTTGTAAAAACATATTTTGTAAAAAAGTGTTATTTTCATATTTGGATTGGAGTGGCACTCAAATCACGTAGAGCTCACCTATCTGCAGAGCATCTTTGACGGCGCAGTTCCTGAAGAGGTTCTCCCCTCGCTGGAACTCGTCCGCGGAGCCGTTGGCCAGGCAAGAATAGAGGCGGATGTCCTCCTCGCTGTCCGCAAAGCTCCAGAAGGCGATGCGCAGCTGCAGCTGCTCCGGGACAGGCGGACTCACCTGCTCCACCAGCTCAAAGGGGATGTAAGATGCCACGCAGCGTGCGCACAACTCCGACAGCGACCGCACGCCCCCTCCTCCCTTCTCTGCGCAAAACCAAAGACAACGCCTCATTTTAATATGTCTCCTACTGAACACATCACTCATGTTCAAGATACTGGAACAGTTATACAACAGGAAAACAATGTTTAGTTAATATAAATTAGAATTTAGACATGACATTTCACACATAAATGTTCTACGCAATTTTTGCTCTGTGAGCACAGTCATATTCAATATGAAGAGGGTGCATTTTATATGTGCATACATCACTCATTAAACACACAAGCAATTCTACACATGTGGAAGTTACGATCATGACAGACTGTTGTGCTACCGAAAAACATTGCATTTGGGAATACAAACGATTTTGTTTAATTTGGCCACTAGTTAATTAGGGTAGGCACTTATTTGGGCCAAATCTCGAGGAAAGGAAACCGAACCAAGAAATAATAATATTGCTTAATTGGGACAACATTTGGCTTAATTTGGACAGTAAATTTATGTTACACATAATCTGAAGAAAGTTGTCACATAATGTTTACCATCACGTTTTGAATCTTTTATCATAATAGAAGTTAATCAATTTTGTTGTGGTATTAATTTAATAATTGATGAAGTTTAATTATAATCGTCAGCTTATGAGACAAATCAGAATTAATGGTAATTTTAGTTTCATATTCAATCAGCAGACCATTTCTTGTGATATCTATAGCAAAGGTTTCCAACCTTTTTGACAATTTGCGACCCCCTTTTACATTAGGCAAGTAACCTGTGTTACAACCCCCCTCGCACACCACATAAAAATAATCATTATAAATTTTACATGTGGATATCATCATTAAAATTTCAAATTAGCAAACATTGAATTTGGTTACACTGTACCAGTCTCTGTTACTGTCCAATATGTATTACACTTTTGATATCTGATATTTGATAGAAGACAAATTTTTATCCAGTCCACCGGTAACTGACTGTTTTTGTTGGTGAAGCCGAATTATCTGATTTCAGTCAATCAAATCAATCGAATGCTGACTTGCATGCATTTAACACTAAATAAATAAAATAAATGTAATTCATTTCAAACAACACGTCCATTTTTGACAGTCTGTTATTCAAACATAAAGACACCAATCAAAATGTATTTTAATGCTTAATTCTGTGTAATATCCAATATTTTGTCAATTTACTATTTAGTAATTAGCAACCCCCTGGAAAATACCTTCTGCCCCCCGGGGGTCACGTCTCAAGGGTTGGGAGCCCTTGTGCTTTGGATGCAGACATTACCGAAAATAATTTCATAATGTCCATTTATTAAAGAAGCTAAAAATATTTTAACCCTTTTTAAGAAGATCAATACATTTGAGAAAGAAATGACCCTCTCAGAAGGAATTCCAGAACATTCGTTGCCATGTTACTTTACAATCAAATCTTTAAAGAGAATAAAATATTAGAAATATTGGGAAGTTAATATGGTTCATTGTTTCGCCTCACTATAAAATCTCTAAATAATGCATTGAAATGCATAATATGAATCGTACATCAGCTGTTCTTAAGGCTATACTTCAGCTGAGGCATGGTCTAAAAAGATCGTGACTACGCGACGCGCAGATTGTGCAAACGATGTGTGACGAACAAACAAAATTTGTCATAAAAATTCAACATATTATGTTCATTTAATGTTATGTTTATTAGTAATAATAATAATATATTGATTGACATTTCGAGTAAATGCGTAACATTTAGTCATCTTTACACGATTTAAGAATATATTCCTCCGACGCCATCACAAAACAAATTGACATGCTCACAGTTCGACTATCGCTCTCCGATTGGCAACAAGTGCGAAGTTACATCCCACCTATTGTTGAAAATTATTTGCTGTTTCACTGAAGTATGCTCTTAAGAAAAGGGTTGCAACCCCAAATTGGGTCACCGCATGATGAGTGGGTCATGGAATATTTTCTACAATAGACAAAGTTTTTGAGATAATAAATGCATTCATACTTTTTGTATGCAAAGATGTGAAAGATGTGCTTTTAATATTTAATTATTATATTGACTCGATTCTGCCAAGATATTCTAGTATGAACATACCACATAAGCGTGAAGTTCGATTGTTTTGACAGGAAATATATCATAGTTAGAGCGACGTCGAGTGAGAGAAAACGATGCAATAGGCTTCCTGTAACAGCGGTCGGAAATAATAACGGTAACAATAATTAAATTTACCGTGTACCTAATTCGTGCGAAGTAGAAGAAATCGCAATCTGCATAATTTGAAGAATAAAGTGTTCCACTATTTAAGTATAACCTAATTAAAATTACATAATAATAGTCTCCATTATCGATGGAATTTGTATACACCTCTTATCTATAGTTCGATTCATACGTGAATGCTCCTGTGCATTTAAATAAATAAATAGTTAGCAAATCTGCAGTTTGCAGTAGATGTGGACTCAAATCCCTTCTCACTCCAATTCAAGGATTTTCCTAATCAGTATATAGGTATCTACAGCTATTCCAATAATTATTATATTCTATCAGTTTCTAGATAAGTAAGAATAGATAGGTTATGTGCAGACTCAATAAATGTCATAACAAATAAATAAGTATAATAAGTGCCTACATTCGTTAGTTATGTTATTATTACGGGACAAATTTGATGACATTTATGTAATGTTTCGTGTATTCAATGATAAAATATTGGTCATGTAATGATAGTGATATTCTTAAGGCAAGTGAAACGGCAAATAATTTTCAACTATAGGCACGACGAAATTTTGGACTCGCTGGCAGTCTTGAGAGCAAACGTCGAGGTGTCAATACGTCAATTTGTTTCGTGATGGCGACAGGGGTATTAATTCTTAAATTGTGTAAAGATAACTAAAAACGTTACCCATTTACTTTAAAAAGAAAACATGTCAATGAATATATTATTATTGTTACTAATAGAACAATAAACAACATTAAATGGACGCATCATAGATTTATATGACAAATTATATTTCGGTTGCACCCGCGACCCGCAATCCGCGCATCGTCTAGCTACGATCTTTTTAGACCATGCCTCAACTGAGGTATAGCCTTAAGCCTGGCTGAGATTATGCTAGAATTTAGGCAAGTAGCCAGTAATTTAATAACTAAACATCTATGAACAGACATATTTAGTAGAGAAAATCATTTAATAGTCATGTCAATCCATTTTGTTCTAATTTTTCGGTTGAGTCTATCGTCTATGGACGTCTTTTCAACAACACGTCAGTGTTGCCAACCGAACGATTCTGCGAAAAATGTATAATAGTGTATTACTTATACTATAATTTTGAAGGATTCAAAACGAAAAATTTTCTGTGTACTATAATTTTTACATATTTGAATTAAAATCAGCATTATAAAAAGATGTCAAAACTGCTTCCCGTGAAAAATTTTAAAACTATTTAACGTATTTGTGTTTGAAGTCAGATTATGAACCTAATAGGTTGAACAAGTGGCTAACATCCATTTCTCGTAAAAACAAAAATATGTTAATCTGCAAACCTCCAGTCTGTGGAGGCGTATTGATTCTATTAGGATCGGACATGGTCAAAAGAAGAAAGAAGAATATTCAGTCAAAGCACATTTGAGTGCATGGCGGCTCATTCTTGGATAACTACTCCTGGGACATTACCAGCAATAAAAATTATGCTTTAGACCCAAACGTACGGTCCCGTGATACGTCCGATTATAACTGACTGTGATGCGGAGCGGATGTGGTCTGATAGGGCCGGGCCATTAATATCAATGTAGAGCATGATACTACGAGGGTGGGTCAATAAGTCCTTAGAAAAGCCGACAGGTGGCGCGACTAGTACTGTAAGCGGTTTGTTTTCATGCAGCGGCACTACCGAATCAGTATGCTGCGAAGTTTCAATCAGATTGGTCGGGTTGTTGTTTTTTATTTTCGTACATTTAAAAAAAAATTTGCTTGTTTACAAAAATGGAGAAAATTGAGTTTAGAGCTGTTATTAAACATTTTAATATAAAAGGGTTAACAGCAAAGGAAATAAAAAATGAGTTGGATTTAGTTCACGGCATATCTGCTCCTTCACTTGCAACTATTTATAACTGGTTAAATGAATTTAAACATGGTCGTACATCAACAAAGGATGAACCACGCTCAGGACGTCCTGTAGAGGTGACTACACCAGAAATGATCAATAAAATCCACGATATGGTGTTAAGTGACCGAAGATTAAAGTTGAGTGAGATAATTGAGGTTACAGGGATCTCAAAAGGTAGCGTCATTTCTATTTTACATGACAAATTGGGCATGAAAAAAGTTTCTGCAAGATGGGTGCCGCGTTTGCTCACAGTCGACAATAAACGCAATAGGGTGGTGGCCTCTAAAGCCCTGTTGTCGCTCATGCAACGCAATCCGGATGAATTTTTTCGTCGCTTTGTGACTGTAGATGAAACATGGATACACCACTATACTCCCGAGACGAAAGAACAGTCAAAGCAGTGGATTGCGAAAGGCGAACCATGTCCAAAGAAGGCGAAAACCGTAAAATCAGCTGGTAAGGTTATGGCTACTGTATTTTGGGATGCACGTGGAATTATTTTCGTTGACTATTTGAAAAAAGGAAAAACAATAACAGGGGATTATTATGCATCTTTATTGGACCAGCTAAAAAACGAAATTGAAGAAAAACGGCCTCATTTAAACAGGAAAAAAATCCTCTTTCACCAGGACAATGCCCGTGTTCACACATGTTTACGATCAATGGCTAAAATTGAAGAATTTAAGTTCGAATTGGTCGACCACCCACCGTATTCGCCAGATTTAGCCCCCAGTGACTTTTTCCTTTTCCCAAACTTAAAAAAATGGCGATAAAAAATTGAGAAACGTCTAACCAAGTGTATTGAGCTCCAAGGAGATTATGTTGAGAAATAAAAAAAAAATACAAAAATAAAAACTGTTTTAATGCTTTTTTCTAAGGAATTATTGACCCACCCTCGTATTTTTAATTTTTTTGTTTTTCTATTGATGTCAAAAAATCAAATTGAACCAATCAATTTCACCATTTTATAGATCTATCTGTCTACTTTTACGTACTGTAGTGTAGATAGTTGACGAAGTGCATTCCACAGATTCAACCTAAAGCATGCGCAAAACTACTCTGTTAAAACCAGAATAAGTTGAAGTGAAGTGGAAGATGAAATGATCAAATTGATCAAATCGCACCGTGAGTGTAAAACCAAGGCATCTGCAAATTTTTCAATTTCGATATTAAATGCAAAACAACAGCAAAAGTCGTGAACTTGCTAATGTAAAAGTGAAGTAACTGAAAGAACATGCAATATAATGTAGATATAAACCAAATATTATGGTTTTCTTTTTAGAAACTGCCTGCCTTGGTTTTACACTCACGGTGCGAAATTTAAACATAGCAAAATCATACCTTTCCCCCCCCCCCCCCCCCTTAGAGTGTGACGTTATATATGGATATTAAAAATAATAGCCCTAAACTCGGGAGAGAATAATCATCATCCACGACATTTATACCCTGTGTGAACAAATAGGCCCTACTGATATAGGGGGTATCACTGGATTAGAACAATACTTATCCTCAATCTTTTTCAGAAACACTATATTTTTTAGATCTCCATACTAAATCACCTTAGAAAAAGATGGTGACATCCCAAGTTTTATGTTATGAGACAGTGCGTCCACATATTCAATATAAAGCATAGGTATTGTGCAAAACTTATCAGTGTTAAAATCAGAATTAAATAGTTGAAGTGAAGTGGAAGATGAAGTGATCAAATATAGACATAGCTATTGATCCATTTTCTTTTCTCTCGCTAATTTCTTCCTCTATTTCTTCTAATTTATTTATTTTTACTTTACGTTGTACACAAAATGAACATCTTGACTGCCAGTCACAAATGTACTGTGTTCAGACACTTTAGTGGTAAGTAAATAACTCGCCATTCAACTAAAATACTAGTAGGTATAATCTGAACCTGACTTTAGACACAGCTGATGATGAACTGTCAGTTATTAAGAAGATGAATCCGTATATTTTTAATTAAGTAATTACAAAGCATGTTAAAATTATATAAAGAAAGGAATTGTTCCAACAATATCATTATGATGATAAATTTTTGTTTTGCCTTAAAAAATAAACAAAGCAATATTATTGTCTTGTTTGACAAAATATTATGTAATTAATAACACCAAATCTCTTAAAATCAAGGACTGTGTGATCAAATGTAGGTACCGTGGACAAACGAAAAGCAACAAATAATGTGAAACCACAAGCCTGGCACCTGCTTATTCGAGTAGGTACCTACATAACGAACTACCTGAAGTACATTCACCCATTGAAACAAAAAACAAGAACAAAGGATTGTTTTATTATGAAAACTTTCTTAACGAAAATCGATGTTATCCGATATAAAACCAAATGAGACGCTGTTTTGTCATACTTTAAATCAAAAACGTCCAACTGATCACTATCGAAAGTATGAATGAAGTGTCGTGCAAAAATACAAATGTCACGATCAGACAAAGAAAGAAAGTTACCTTCCGAAGACTTCTTTGAATTTCCGACCCCGAACGATCCCGGAGGGGGCGGAGGTCTCTTCCAGCCCCTCCAATTGTTGGAGAGGCTCTCCGGCTCCGAGCTCCAGCTGCACAAAGAGTCCTCTTCGAATCGGTCCGAGTCGTCGAAACTGGAGGGATCGCCTTCGACCTCTTCCCAATCGTGCAGCGCATCTTCCACATTGGCCTGTGCGGCTCCTCTCCCGGCCCTGTCATTATTCCGTACAGCGCCCGCCACTTTCGGACAGTTTAAAAGGGATACAGGGTCACTATCGGTCACAGAATTTGCCCTATCGACTTTACCTCCGTGACACTCAATTGGGTTGAAGGAAACGCGAATTTAACTGCATCTTGCCTCTCAAATCTCATCCGGGTAACAGAACAAAAACGATCTTTCAACAGTTTCGCCAAGTTTCACTCAGTGCAAGAACTCGCCTCTCCTAGTCCTATCTGCTTTCGTGCCCGTGAATGTGAACTCCCCCACCGACGACGACGACAATAACAAATATGGCTGACGAACAGAACAGGGAACACAAAAGACTATTTCTTTCTCAGTTGTCAATTTGTCGGTATGGTAGAAATTTACTAAACATATGGCACATAAAAAGTAGCAACATTGTCACCCCATAAATTAATGTGGATACATGAATTTTATTATTTTTTTATGTCATCTTTTTTATATTGACCTAAAAATATAATACCTGTAACCAATTTATATTAAAATCGTGCTATGATTTTTTTACATTTCACCGTATCATTTAGGTAGGCTATCGAGAAAAAAGCTTGTCAAAATGAATTTAACAGTGAGTCTTCAAATTCTGGCTCCACGCAAAAAAAATAATTCCATCCCGTAGGTACCTACACTATTTCATAAAAATAACAATGATTGGATAGGTACCTTATTTCATCGTAATGATTTATTGGTAGGTACCAAAGTAGGTAGGTACCGTGTATTATTTTGTAAAAGAAATGAAGCCTATCCCTGAACGTACGGAAACAATAGAACCTACCTACCTATTGTTTTACTATATTATTGAACTAAATAGCTTCTTGTAAGCCTCACTTTACTTGGGCCAATCATCATGAATCTAGGCGCCTTTTGATACGAGTAGAAACACCGACATTGTGTCGAACTACGGCCAATATATTTACCGGTCATGGTCACACAACGAGCTTACACCCGGTCATAGACTAATATACTATAATATAGGGTGGTAAGGTAATTTGGCAGTATTTTGAGTAAATGTAAAAAATGAACACTTTAAAATAAAAAGTTTTATTCTTTTTAAGGAATGACATAAAGATTATAATGTCAAAAATGTATGAATATAAGAAAATATTGATAAAGTTATTTGTTTAAACGTTATATTAAACTTATTAATGTATCATCAATGGTAATTTTGGCCATAGGATATTTAATTTAGCAAACGGGGTTAGGTAATTTGGCACTATAATCAAGACGTATACAAATATTTAAAATATTATTTCGTTTATAACTACTATTCATCATTATCCGAATTCATTAATCCACTGCATTTATCACACATGAAAATATCTTCTTTTGTGGACTCGTCTTGACAGCATATATGATAAGGAACATAGCAAAACGAACACTGAATCCATGAAGTACTTAATACTTTTCTTTCTGACATCTGAGAGATACTGGGTATGAAAAAGCTCAACCATTCTTCAAATAGTTCAGCATTTATTAGAATTAGGCAAAAAAAATTGTTATGCTGAAAAAAAATAGCAAATGTATGTACCTAGTATAAACATGATAGGTAATTTGGCAATAGTCTTGTTTAACTAAATTGTGATGAAATATCATTAAATATGTCGTAATACATATAACAGTATTTTATACCTACTAGGTATCTAGAAATTAAATAAAATCGATAAAATTTTACATGTGAAAAATTATTACGGGCACTTATAATTTTGAAGTTAAAAAGTTAATATTTTTACACTATTAGCTGCAATCATAGCAAAACACTAAATGCTACATTCAAAATAGTCACAACAAAAAACTACGTTTATTTCTTAATCGCACTAGTATAAATTGATTTCAATTGTAAAAGTCATGACATTAAAGTAAATTAAATAAAACAGGTCTCCTCGTGTGATAATCGTCGCCTGTAAATTATTTTAATATGATTAGATATTTTTCTAGCGATAGGTTATTTAGCAGTCATTTTTTCAAAAACAACTGCCAAATTACCTATACTGCAGAAATACTTTATCGTACCCTACCACCCAGTTCACCACGGTAGAATGATACCTACCTAGCATCAGATTTTCCTGTACATGCGACTCATCGTCGCAGGGTCGTCGTTCCAAAGTATTTTTTTCGTGGCCGCAATAGAATCTACCTTTTTCTACCATAGGAATTTTAACCTACCTACCTATTTGATATCATTATCAATATTAAATAATTTATGCATTCCCAAAGATCGAGGTAGGTACCAAACTGAACTCAACTAAATCATATAAGTTCCTAAACTCTTTTGATTTAAATGAATAATAATATTATTATTGTTTTGGTATTGTAATTATAGCTGTGAATAAATCCATGCTGGTTGCCAACCGTATTATAGTTATAGTACGATACTGATAATAATATTTTGCAAAAAATATTATAAAATACTATAATTTTACACCAAAATAATAATATACATATTACAATTCTAAAGGATTAAAAATATTATAAACCACGTTTCTGTACTATACTTTGAAATACTAGTATAATAATTTTTAGATTATACACTTTAGTGGGCTCGCACATCAGAACTCGCCGCATGCGTCTTACGACGAATTCGTCGATGTGACGTCATCGTAAACCAAGAAACAAACGTTATCAAATGGAGCTTCGACGATCCGCAGATGCAACATGTCGCATTTCCTACAGCCTGCATGTTGTATCTAAAAAAAGTCGACTCCGCGCAAGCGCACAGCTGCATAAACGGCCATTTCTCTCCAGACCGTCGCCGCGTTCGGAGCAGCCACGATGCGGCGAACGTCGATATCGCTAGGCAGATGTGCGAGGTTTTATCAAGGAACACCGCCTGCCCGTTCTCGGAAGCTTTGATTTATGGCGGTTAGGCACACGAGGCGAGTTGTGATGTGCGAGCCGGCTAAGTCATTGGAACTCGTCTCGCCTAAAAACGTGTCGAATACGTCGATGTGACGTCATCGTTATTTAACGAAACAACATAACAAGTGTTGCCAAATGGAGCTTCGCAGATCGACCGAATGCAACTGTTTCGTCTGAAAAAAACATCTGGCTGTTGCATTCGACATGACGTTGCATCCTTCTCGGGCTCCGAGTCGGAGGGTCGAAGTCACAAAGAAACACATACGAATTGGTCATTCCTATACCGGCTCGCCAATCGCCGCATTGAAATATCAATACGTTTCGAAGGCTACGCGCGACTGTCGCTAGATAGATGTGCGAGGTTGTGTCATGCAACACTGGCCGCCTGTTCTCGGAAAATTTGATTTATGGCGGTAAGGCACACGAGGCGAGTTGTGATGTGCGAGCCGGCTTAGTACTATAATCAGCATATAAAAGATGGCAGCACTGATTGGGTGATTGCACCGCCATCTTTATATAAATAAAGCCTGACCATAACTTTTTGCACAAGCAACGAGTGGTCCACTTTTCAGCTGTCAAATTTAGATCCCAGATTGCTTGACATATTATTGATTCGCCCTTTTTCGTTATAAATTGAATTATAAAAGAAATCCTCAAATCAAATATATTAACTATCAGCGTTATTTATAAATAATGTACATTCCTGTTATTCATCAGCTGTCAAAGTCTTACTAGTCCTTCACACAAAAACCGGTGGTAAAATCAATTTCCAAAAAATATGTGGCATCGATCTATGCATTACCTACATTTGTATTAATTATAATGTATTATTTATCATAATATTGTAACTCATCTATCCAAATCAAACCATTCGCTGTGTGAACGCGATAGACGCGTCAGTATGAGCACTCTATAGAACAGGGTTTCCCAAACGTTTCTGCAATGGAACACTTCGCAAACCCTGAAATTTTAACGGAACACTTAGTTTATTTTGTAGGTTATTTATTACGCAGCTAACCGTTCTGCCAATTTTGGCAACTGTCATTAAACTGACAAGACTTGTCAGCCGGTTAGTTAAAAACAATATACCCCATCTTTTTCATGCGCACGGTGAGAAAAGATGGTCCTCTGTCTGTACCTAGATCGTGGCCCCTACATCCCTAAGCGGCCCCCCAGGCTAGGATCTTTGGCGGGCCCCCTACTTATCGCTAAGGTTAAAGGCAATGTGACGATCTACAGTTGCATATTCCAAATGGTGTTCGAGGTAAAATTAAGGGTATTTAAGCGATTTTTTGTATTTTTAATACGCCCACTTTTATGTTGATACTGCACAATTACGGACATGTCAAATATCGACAATAATCAAAAATTGTAAGTATGGCAAACCAACATAATATTATTAAATGTTAGTATGCTTGAAGTGAAACAGAGCCGCAGGCGACATTTTTTTACTATTAGTGCATGTTTGTGATTGTGTTTATCTCACTTGGCTGGTTGATGTCTCACGCCTAGCCCCCCCCCCCCCTTGTGGGAGCCATGACCTATCTAGGTACTTGATTTCATAAACATCAGTGGAGATTGATCATCACTCGCCTTTCAATATGAAGTAGATTCTTTAACTTTTTTTTAGTTTTACTTATTTTACTTCTACTTAGTAGAAGTTTTTTAAATGTGTTGCAGTGTATAAAACCTTTCCAAATGGTCGCGGAACACCTATTCAGGTTCGGCGGAACATAGTTTGGGAAGCCCTGCATAGAACAATGACAGGTCAACCATAGACAACAACGGGAGGGGCCGAAAAAGTAGGACCAGTCGTTGTGAACTATCGGCTTTCTACTTGAGTCGGAAATGGTGATTGACATTTTCGTCATAGACAAGATACAAAAGTTTTTGGTATTTAGGCTGTCAACCCATGTCAACCTAACCTAGTTTTTAATAATACTGTAGCCTGTAATTCCAAGCGTTTTAATTGTATGAGAACAGAAGACAACCTGTTACGATTAATATAGATACTTAAATTAACTGAACATGGCATTAGTCAGTGTTTGCAAAAGCAGGATTGCTGTGGCGTTCGGTCTAAAGATACGATGGCAGAATCGTGATACGCTGATGTTTCAATCGGTTACATTGCCAACGCCGATCGAACAGAAAGATCGACAAGACCCCGAAACAGATTGCAAATCCTCCAACATTATAAAACATATATGTTTTTCTGAAGATGGTGAATATTTCTGTGCGATGACATCCACTAAGCAGCTTTGTGTTCTGAACGCTTGTGATTTTACTCTTCTACATCACATTATGCTGCCCAGAGCTGCAAGTAAAATTCGTTTTTCTTCAGACTCCCAGTATGTCCTCGTCGCTGACAAAACTGGCGATGCATTAATATTTGAAACAAAACATATGAATAAAGGTGGGCGCAAGTTGCTCAGTCATTTAAGCCTGCTAATCGATGTCCTACTCAGCAGAGATAAAAAGTATCTCATAACATGTGATAGGGATGAAAAAATCAGAGTATCTTGTTATCCTAACACGCACAACATTGAATCGTTTTGTATGGGACATAAGGAATTCATCACATCAATAGATTTCTTACCGCACAACGAGAAATATTTAATCAGTTCTTCGGGTGATGGTACATTGAAAGTTTGGGATTATCTTGATGGAAAAGAAATGTTCACCATTGACGTGAATGAAACACTTTGCAATTCAGATGCAATAGAAACCTTTCAAACCATGATGAAGAAAGAGGATGTGGAAGTTGACTGTCTACCTATTAGCTATACATCTTGTTGTAAATTCAATGACGATTCATCCTTGATAGCTGTGTCTCTGTATTTATACAGAACAATAATGATTTACAAAATTGAAGAAGGTTCCAAATTCAAATTTGATCTGTTCCACACGCTAAATCTAGACAATGATCCGACCAGTTTTCATTTAACCAGAGATAAGTTTTGGATTTGTTTCCAAAAGGACGGAATAGAGTTGCGAGAGAGTACCTTTGAAAATAAAGAAGAAATCAACGTAAAGGTGCATAAACTCCCATTGGATAAAGACGAAAAACCAGTTGAAATTGGCAAAAACTTGATAACCGGAGGAAGGGACTCGCAAATATTAGTCCTATATAAAAGAAAGTTTGATAATTTGTTGGATTATCAAAAAAGAAAGAAACGAAGACTTGAAGAAAATCCGAAATAGTAGTTTTAAAAACAATCGTAGGTATATTTTTTTATGATTGCATACATGTTCATGGAAAATTGAAGCAGATGAAAATTTATGCATATATTTCCAGATTTTTTTTAATATGGTTGCTGCATCAGTTAGAAATTGATAAGAAAAATCTACTGGTGTAAATAACTACCCATCTTATCTGTTGCAAACTGTCAAAAAACAAATATGTATATATTTTTTAAACAAAATGTTCAATAGTTATTATTTTGCTATGTCATTGTGATCAACACCAAAATTACAGTAGGCGCTCAATAATCCGGCATTTTGCAACTCAGCTCTCCTGCTCTATAATCCGGCAGGTTTCATATTAAACTGCCGGATTACAGAGTGAAGAGCCATTCGCTCGGCAGTTGGGTGCCCGATATTGACAGATTATTTATTATTTCCTATAGAAATCCAATAATCCAGCATTTCCGACAATCCGGTATGGGTGAAAAAATATGTATGCCATATTACAGAGTGCCTACTGTATTTGAATACCAACGTGCTGGTCTTTGTATCTTATATCATAATAATAAAATAAATGTAACATACAAAATTCAAGCAATCTCAAATTTTGTATGTAAGTACATTAATTTCCAGGACATTTTTATTAGTTACGTAACAACAAAAATTTCTTCAATCTTTGTTCTCATGCATGATTACAATTTTCAATGCTCATAGTTATGTTTAATGCTATAATAGACATTTTTATTATCTTTGAAAAAATCTGGCATTTTTTCTGCCGACTAGCTTGCTTAGCTTACTTTCTTACCATGTCTAGCATATTTTTGGCAACAGTCTTTAAAATAGTGAATATTGATAATAAAAAAATTGTTTCTTTAAAATAAAAATATATCTTTATTTTTTTATTATTATATATCCAGATTTATCATTATTCATACATGAGTTAGAATAATTGATGTCATACTGTACACTTAGCCGGCTCGCACATCTACATTCGTCTCTGCGTGTCAAATACGCCGATGTGATGTCATCGTTATTCACAAAACACATGTTGCCAAATGGAGCTCAGCATATTGGTGGAATAGGTACATCATTTTAGTTTGAAAAAAACAGCTGGAGTTGCATGGAACTATTTTCACCAGACATGCAGCGTATAAACCTGAAATGTCACACTTCGCCATTCATTTTGGCTTGCCGTGTGATGTCACTGTCCATGCACAGTCTTGCCTATACGTACAAGAAAGTTGCATGTTGCGCTCAGTTTTGATTTATGACTATTATCCCAGTCAAGACAATTATCAATGTGCGACTGGGCTTAGGATGCGAGAAAATAATATATATGTTTTGGATTTGAATAAAACACCATTTTCTTGTTACTTAAATAAATATATATTTATTAAAGTTTTAATGGCCATCGCATACCAGCCCTTTCAGTTGCTAATTGATGTAATCATTTTATTCGATGCAGGTTGTACACACGATTATGACTCGGCTACTTTACTTTGTCAAAATCCATGGTTTTGCAGTACTTACACGCAAAAACAACAACATGAATAGTTCATTCAGTGGATATTAAATATTACAAAATGATTATTAAAAAATAAATACAATATTTTTTTACAATGATACTATGTTCAAATTCATCTCGGCTTAACATGCAAATGCAAGGTAATCAATAAAAAAAAAAATCCACACAATAATGACTGTTTTATTTCATGACACCAGACGATGAATCTATGTCACAAAAAGACTGACATAAATAAAATGTTTTTTTTTATCACGTAGAAATTACTTTGGAGATTCATAATACTCCGAAAAAGTTTATTAATAATAATTAATCCACAGAATGTTTATAAACTTTTTAGTCTCAGATTCCAATACTTATCGCATATTAAACAATTATTATTATTTTTTAGACAATATTGAGTAATCTTCTATTTTAAATAAATTTAAAATGATTAATATGCGTTTTTCAATCACCTTGAAATACCGAAACGCAAAATAAACATCACCATGTAATTACAATTATGAGGGCAAACGGAGTGAAATAATTCATCTTCTTTTACAAAATTTCACGTTTGGCTACAGCTATATAAATATATCTACAAAAAATTCGCAATACTGTTAAAAATTAGAGTTGACAAAATATACAAACAAACTCGTTTGCGTTGTCTCTTTCTTTTACTAGATGGCAGAAGTAGTTAAATAATGGCCTTGTATGGAGTAATAAAAAGCAAAGAAGATTGATTTTATTGAGTCACATTATATTATATACACAACAGAGTATCGACGCATAGTATTACCTAATTATAAATAAAATGATAACATTGTAGCCATTTGCAAAAATAATTTTCCTTCGAATATAACTGTGACAATAGATATTATTCAGTGGCGAAGGGTCCCTGTTGCAGGAAGGTAGGCTGCGGTAGGCAACAGAAAAAGTCAGTTGTTTACCATGTTCGATCGCAAAACCATATTGCTCTCCAGAATGGAGGTTACATTAACAGTTTTTTGTGAGTAATGGGTGTAAACCACTTTCTCAATCTATTAGGTCCAAATACATATTGGAAAACAACATGTGAAATTGCAGACCCTGGACATAACGACATTATAAGCCGATGCGGTAACTGCTATCATGAGTATGGACAGCCATATTTACATAATTAATTTGAATATGTGTCGGCTTAACTATTTTACCGATACTATTTAATGAACATAACATTATATTTAACTTTTTTTATAAAAGATATTTCACTAACATAATTATTTTACAATAGAGGTGATGCTGAACCAGGAATCAAGTTTGAGAGAAAAAAATTGTGGCATTCGCTATCCACTAAGCCAGTCAAAGTTTGCCTGGTGTGCGTAAAATATAATAGCCTCACCCATCTCTTCAGTTCTCAAGGACAAACACTATAAAATTACATAACAAAAAACTTTGGTTTTACAGCAAGCCTTTGTTTGCGAGTGTTAGTAAGTCGGAAACACTATGACTATGACGTGTATGTGAATCCTATTAGAGATGGATGACTTTGCTACTTGGAAAATAAATAAATGGTATCACTGCTTACAGAATAAATATATCTCTGTTCACGGTTGGTATTTTTTACCTATGAAACGTCTAGGTTATTTATTATATTTCTTAAGAAGGTCATCTTTAAATAATCAATATTGAGTCTTCGCCACTGATATAGCTGGTGAAATATTAGGTTTATTAATTTTGCAATACCAAGAAAAATATACAAAAATATCTTCAAAGCAGCCAAGGAAGTGTTGCTAAGCATAGATTATTCACCCATAAGGAAGACTAACAGATACTACAGCATTGCAAAAAGACGAGTCAGCTGTTATTGTCGGTAATATCGCATAAGTGGATATTACTTCACACACACTAAACTGTAATATTACTACATAATTAATGTACTGTAGTAAAGTGAATAAAAAAAAAAAAAACCAAATACATTGTTGTTACATCATTATAAAGTATAAAAAACAATGAAATCATAAGCACCCTTACGCCGGATTCATACTAGACTAATGTGTCGTGTCGTGATGCATCAGAAGCCTATATTTTGAATAATAGTGTGCACGCCTTCATACAAAATATAGGCTTCCCATGTGCTTCTGATGCAGTCAGTCTAGTATGGATGCATCATTAGACTATGTCTATTGCAAGGTCACTCTTGTTTATCATTTTTCGATTTTGAAATAAATAAAATACAATTTCTACTAAAAACATTTGACATTTTCCGTTTTGTTTTTCTTCTTCTAAAATTGTAACCAATCCTATGAAAATACAAGATTCGTTATACGGTTAATTTCGAGGACCGTATCTCAGCCGGAAAGCGAGCTAAAACACACTACACTATTATAATAGGCACATTTAAATAATAATCATAATTAAGTCAGTACTGCTTTCAATAAAGAAAATAACATACAGACATGAATTCGGTGAGGTGTGTTATAGACAGCCAACAGTTAAACAAAGGTTATATATATACCGAATTATAAAATTTAATTACTCCTCTCTCGCATCACTGACTAATCACATTCAACATTTTATTACAAATCACGAATTAACATTACATCGTTACAATCTATTCAGTTATTCACTATACATTCGTAAAAATATCTTACAAAAAAATATCTGCAAAGCACGCAGATTTAACTATCCACCTGACCCGATTAAGATCGGCAGTTTTAATGCTGGCGGTAACAGTTGACGCACTTTACAAGAATACGCATTGACAACGTGCAATGTTTACTTATGTAGCTGACAAAATTCATTAAATACAATAATTATTGGGAAAGCCGAAGCATTGAAAGTATGAATATAAAACTAAATGAATTTTTAAAACAAAATGTCATTTACAACAAAGCTATGGAAAAAAATAAACCAAATTAAATTCTTACAGTTGAAAATTCACAAGTGGAATGCAGATGTAGCCAAATTGCCAAAGATTTCATTTGAGCAACAATAAGTATTAATACATAATTTGTTTATTGTCCCATGTAAAGTTTGACAGTTTAAACAGAAGATTGCAATGCAAGATGATCGTACAGATATGTAACTCTGTGACAAAATACTAAATCTGTAAACCACTCATGATTAATATTGTAAACAAGTTGTATAACTATGTAATATCACTTTTATATAATATTTAGGCCTATAGTTTGGTGAATACAAATACATTGTTAATTAATTGCCTAACGAATTCACTATTAAAAACTGCCTCCGCATAAAAAATAAGACAAGCTGATATTTTCTTTGGATTAAAATACTTCGGAAGTGAAATAATAGCAAGCAATAACATCTTATAGGCTTTTTCTAAATCCTCACAGCTATTGAAGTAGTTAATACATGTATTTCAATCGATAGTCTCTTCTTTAAAGGTTTATTTCTACTGTCGATAGACAGTGCACACTTCTTTACTGACAGTTCAATGGTGTCGTACTCACCAGGTTGCTGCAACCGTTCGTTCAACAACTACATGCTACATTAACAGACGTTGCGAACGTATAGCAAACTGTGAAACTGCACCACCACTCACATATAGACAATTCTGTTGCTGGATGTGGTTACGGCAACCAGTTGCTTGGTGATTACGTGGCATTAGAAGAAATACGTGCCACCCCTACGACACAAATAAATAATGATAACTACCGAATGCATTGTTTATCTAGATTTAAGTACATTAGCAAACTTTCTTAATTCGGAAGATAGGTGCCCTCTGTCGGACTGAAGATGTTCGTCCAAGGTGTCTTTCAAAGACAGCAGGTCTGGAAGGCTGGAACAATCCTTTATATTTAGAAGTGTCAAAAATACTTTTTCCCACAGAGCTGACTTCATGTACCTGAAATAAAATTCCAATCAAGGATTATTACAAACACACCTATTAATACTTTCGACCGAAGGTACTTGATGGAATTTGAATTTAAATTCTAATGGATTCAAGCTCTGTACTATTCCATTTAAGTCGTTTTTTGCGACCCGGGTTTCGCCTTTCGGCATCTTCAGGCGTCGTGTACACTCACCAAAGGCAAACACACACTGACAACGAACACCCAACTCTACCTTATATAGTAAAACAATACAATAAAGTAGGTAAAAACTCCATTACCTACCTATTTAGTCAGAAATTACAACAAAAAGTACAATAAACAAATTATGAATAGCTGAAGTGTCAGTAAAAAACCCAATTAGTAAAAACCCTATCTTATTAATAACAATACACTGGACAGCATATTATTATAATAAATCGTCAAACCTAATAAGAGGTCAAAATTCTTTATAACAATAAAAAAAATACTACACTCAAGAGGTGTAAATCGTCAATTCTAAGAAAAATAATTAATCGAGTTAACTAATGAGATGTCTATAATAATACTACTTACAAGGTACCTACTTTTATTTTTATAACATTATTTTTTTTTTACTTTTTTTTTCTTTACTTTTTGTTGTAATTTCTGACTAAATAGGTAGGTAATGGAGTTTTTACCTACTTTATTGTATTGTTTTACTATATAAGGTAGAGTTAAGGGTGTTCGTTGTCAGTGTGTGTTTGCCTTTGGTGAGTGTACACGACGCCTGAAGATGCCGAAAGGCGAAACCCGGGTCGCAAAAAATGACTTAAATGGAATAGTACAGAGCTTGAATCCATTAGAATTTAAACACACCTATGTATGTATTATGTGTTATAGTTCACATTTCTAGTAAACTGATATTTACAGCCCATTACGCACTGTCAACCAGTATCCGTCTACCATGAGGCAGAAAATCAGCATTTATGTACGTGGTTGCGGCTACACTTTTTGGTTGCTGGAGACCAGTCGACAGTGCAAAGGAGGCCTAAACCTTTTCCAAAAGATATGCCAAGCAAGTTGTTATTTAGGGGCCAGATGCTTAAGTCATACTTACATATTATATAAGTAGGAACTCTTAATCTTAGACAGCTGTTTAGTGGCTAGTACCACCACATTTTGGGAAATGTAAAATTCATCAATACGCAAGAATCAATGGATCTGAATTTCAGATGAAATTCAAAAGAAATTCCTAACTATATTACTTGAATACTGTGTACATATATGTATATATTAGTTATTTGAGAGCAGTGACATGTGATTCTCGTTAACATGCGAGACTGTGCTGGTCACTAAGACCCGCTGCCAACAGGACCACCAAACGTTACAATTAACTTAATGGCAAAATATCTGCATCTAGCAAATCAATTTTATTATCAAATGGGTTAAGTACCAAGCCTACCATCACAAAATTCTTACTCAAGTCAGCAAAAAGACAATGTGATTTGGTTATTTAATTTCACAATAATTAGGTATTTGATGAATACGATTTATACAATGTCGTTTAAGTTTGTTTATCTGCTGTAAGGCCGTTCGCACATGAGAATAACTAAACTTTACCATGAGTCGCAGAAAATTTCCGGCCTAGTGTACGCTTTCACATGGGGATATTGATATGGAAAAGTGAAGTGATCTGCGGGAAATACATTCCCAGACTTCCCGTGATTTGTGGTAACGTTTCGTGGTTCTCGTATTCGCTGTCACTAATATATTTCCGTGTCGTTTTAAAACAACACAAGGGTTCATTAAAAAATTTATCGGGCATGGTTCTGTAAATTCCATATCAAACCGATTCAATGAATATTTGAAAACAGCATACAGACCTAGGCCATTTTTTTTCTACATTCCACTGTCCTCCCCGGTTGACAGTCTGCATGTAGTTTCCCATCAATATGACGTGAACGGTCCCCGCCAGACAGTAAAGATCCGTTTGATAAGTCCATGGTCTGCCGTCTCGCATTTCAGTACAGGTAAAACCGTCGGTTGAAATCACCTAAAAATAACATACAGTCGGCAATGTCACTACGAAATAGATAACCAACATAATACAGTGGAGCCCCGATCTACCGTTCTCGCATAAATCGCTTTCCCGCATGGATCGTTGTTCCATAGTGTAAGTCCCGCCAAATACCCATAAGAACAATGTTAAATAATTCCGTATTAACTGTTCCCCGATTTATCATTTTCCTTGATATACCGTCTAAATATTACGGTCCCGTCACATATATTATTCCGATTGATTTATTGATTGTTTATGATTTTATCAGTTTTTTTAGGGTCCCTTGGAAATCGTAGAATCGGGGTTTCACTGTATGTATATTTCAAAACCAACACAATTAAAATGGTTAATGGCTGGTTAACGAATAACGACGAACGGGTGGAACTACTGGCTGCATAACATTAAAAGAAAACTGATAACTGCTGTTAATTAATTGCATTTTGTAAATGAAAATATAGTTTCGGACAAAGATTATGTTGAGTACCGAATATCTAAGCAATCGCTCACCAACCAAAAAGAAATGAATAATTTTGCAAGCATTTGATCGATTCATTATTGATAGAGAACTTAGTGAATAACAATAATGACCACAGAGACCATGTTGCCATTCCATAAATAAAAATAGTGCTAAGAATACCTTATCTGCAGTGCGTGCATTTACAATTGAAACACTGATAAAGTAACCATTAAATTATAATTATTCAATTTATTTTGTTTTCATTATATCACATGTTCTGTCAGCTTGGCATAATCTCTGACAGGCTTATGTGACTTAGTTGAAAGGGAAGAACATCTTAAATTATTGGTCAGACCCTTATTTATTTGTTGATACGTATACAGACTTCATTCTTGCGTGTGACATTCTGGCACTTCAAGTAATAATAGTCCATGTCTATATTGCCACCTCTAGCCACATGAGATCAAATTTGTGTCTGGCATCGATGATTACATAATCAATTTGATTGGCTGACAATTTTATTGTTCTTGGAATTTTCCAAGTGTCATTTTGTATGTGCTTAAAATATACGCTTCCGATGAACCTATTCCTTGATGCAGAAAAGATGATTAGTCTATGCCATTGTCGTTACTCAATAGTCAATACAGTAGAACCTCGTTAATAAGAACACGGATAATTTGAAATTCGCTGTAATTCGAAATTTTTGCAAAAAAAAGGCCTTTGAACATTTTTTTCATATAAAAACCCATACCTTTAATTCAAATTTCGTAATTCGAAATGATTCCAGTCCTGGCATACAAAAATATTCAATAAATCGTAATAAAGTATATTATTTAATGAGCCAGTCATTGAAAATTGTGACAGATTTTTCTTAAAACATCATAAATTACTTATTTTAAGATGGTAATATAAATAATCATGACATTTTATAACCCATTAACATACACAGAATCGAAAATTTCGTAGGCACATCTATTATCGTAAACAAAATTCATGAAAATCAAAATTTTTATTTAAATTTTTTATATTTTTCCCCCATACATTTCATATTTCGTAATTCAAATTTTTTGTCGATTTTCAGTCCACTGGAATTCGTATTAACGAGGTTTTACTGTACCTATTTTTATAATTTATTAACATCACAAAATCATACCTTTTTAAAAGTTGTCCTAGCTGGGAATAGAGACATGTCTATTGCACATCCAAAGTCAATCAACTGTAATGAGGGATTGCATGCATCCATATCGGGGCTGTAAAGTAAGAAACAAACACAACATGAGTAAAAATTTTAATACTTGATGAAATAATGTGTGATGATTGTGAATTCACACGCATATAATAGTTTTGTACATAATGCCCTCAATTCAATAACCACCATTGATTCCAATAGTTCACACCATGATAATATGTATATAAATGGTTCCCATTATTGTGTTATAGCTATACAAATTGTAGTGGAAGAAAAATTATTGTAGATATTTAATTTTGTATGAACCCAAAATATATTATGTAACATGACAATCAGGAGAAATGTTCTACTTAAAGTGGGTCGCACATACAAACCTGACATAGTGACATTGTCAATATGATTTTGTTGGCATTCACAAAACACGTAACTTAAATGTACCGACACACACTGTCATGGCCCCCGCAGAGGAGGGGCTGACAGGGCTCTAGCCTGGGGGCCCGGCGTGGTGGGTCGGCGATTTAAGTGAGATAAACACCCATCACAAATTCGCTCTAATAGTAAAAAAGTCGCCTGCGGCGCTAATTCACAAGTACACTTTTTTTTTTTTAATTATTTTTAGTGTGTTCCTTGACTGGACTTGGGGGCCCGCTTTAGGATGTGGGGGCCATGCACACTGTGTTGATGTAACATTGTTGGTTGGAAAAACATCTGCTGGGGCTTGCAACATAGTTGGAAGCACTTAGCATGCACCTAATTTACAGTCACCGCCAAACCCCACAAAAACCATAATCCATACTATTCATAGTGTGTGATTCATTATTATTTCATGCAGCTGGCCTTTAAGATCGCATAGAAAACATAAATGGAAATAGACAGCATGGCGAGTGTAATGAAATCCAACAACAAATAAGTTGACAAATATCCTGACAACAATTTATTATTGAAACACTGTATATTTCTAATTGATGAATGTATCCAATATTTTTGCCTATTTCGTATTTATCCAGCTTGAATATTTTGTATTTTCAACTCCATGGGAGTGAATGCAAAATATGGTGACGTTGCTGAGTAGCTATTGTTGGTGTCAAACCTTTGTTTTGTTTCATCTTCAGTATTTTACCGATAAACATAAAAAAGACAACATGTACTATTATTTGCCCAGCTGCGGGATCGATATTTAGCCTTTATACATAGCCGCTCTACCAACTCAGCCACCATGAGTGCTATAAAAAGTACACAAGATAAACATATTCAAACCAAACTAGACACCGATACCCGAGCAGATAGACTAAACGTACTATATAATGTAGTTTGTTTTATATTTGGTCTTGCGTAGGCAGGTCGCAATCCGCTTGTCTTTTTCTATAAAGAAATGAATAATTCTTTACGACCATTGACATCACCGCTGACTTCCATTAACTCATCGAACGAGCTGTAATAATTATATTAATTCAGTGGAGATAGATGGATTTTACCGTGCATGAATTAAAATTGCCAATAAATAAATAATATAATTTTTGCATTACTAAGGTGATGTCTTAGGTAAGTGACAAATAATCGCCTACTAAGGAGTCTTCGCCACTGCTACCGATGTTACGCGGACAAACTATTTTTCTCCTAATTAACAATGTCGAATCAAATTTGTGTCAGTGCATCAAGTTAAATAATTATTGTGATTTGTGAATGTCAACTAAATTACATAAAATAGTATGTGCGAGCCCGGTTGGGGCTTTTAGCCATAATAATAATAAAACACTTACATGTGCATTAGTAGGAAGTTGTCCGGTTTAATATCTGCGTGGATTATTTCCGCTTTGTGCAGATAGTGCACAACAGAAAGCATTTCATAAGCCAACAGCATCACAATGCTTTCGTTTATACATTTCGTTGTGTTGAGCTTGACTCTGTTGGCAACATCCAACAATGAACCGTATTTGGAAAGCTCTGAGACAAATATACTGGCATTGTCTCCTAGGAATGCACTATGGATGTCCATATAGCCTTGAAGCTGAAAAAAAAAGAAAACAGAAAAAGACAATAAATACAAATTTAGATACAAAATTATTACGACGGATCAATGTGAATTTATTTCCAATGTTGGTTCTTTTAGCTGTCCTTAATGAATATTTCATTTATCAAAATGTTTTACACAATTAGTAAAATAACCATTTTCGCTAAGTGGAATTTTTCACAAGCACAGTTAACCATTACCATAGCCAGCCCTGATCCATTAAGTTCTTGTACTGGATCAAAATACACATTGAAAAAATGTTATAATAATTTACTTCTGTCATTCTCATTATATATTACATTTACTGCAAAATGCAATTTTTCCATAACAATTTTACATGTACAGGGTTATCCAACTTGTGGTATGAATTTCACAGTCCTGTCTTCTGTTACTTGTCAAATACTTTGTGCATATTTTTTGACATGCCGTCAGTTGAAAGTCTAACATTTAACACAATGGATCAATTCTCCACTGCACAATGCATAAAAATTGTCAAAAAATACGGCTCTTTATGGCGAATTTTGCATTAAGACTTTCACTTACAGCCGTATACTATCCAGCTCACGTAAGAATCAGAGAGAAGAACCGACGGACCACGAGCCATGTCGCAGATTGGGTATTGGAAGAGCAGGTCAAAAGAGCAAAATCATCTTCAGTAATGAGGCATATTTTCACCTCAATGGATAAGTTATAACCAAAACTGCCTTACATATTAGGGGTGAAAAAAACCTACAAGTGATCCAAGAGAGGCCGTTATATGCTGCAAAAGTTAGTTTTGTGTGGTTTTTGGGCTGGAGACGTTATCGAACGATACTTCTTCGAAAATGATAAAGGGGTGACCGTTATGGTCAATGGCATTTGCTATGTATAGGCAAATGATAACTAATTTTTGTAGCCAGAGTTGGAAGATTTCAATATTGAAAACATGTAGTTCCAACAGGAAGGACAAATGCCATACAGCTTGTGAAATACTGGGTTTAATGCGTGTAAAAAAAAGAATTCGTGCCAGAACTTAGATAACCCATTACATACATAATAATATGTAAACTAATCTAATAAATACAACCTTCAAACATTTACAACACAAAAAAAATTCAATTTTTGAACTCACCAAAGACGAATCCTTAATTCTTGCTTTAATTTCTTGACAAATATAATACTCCCAAGGATGTCCTGGTTTTTGATACTTGAGAGCGACACAAGTGTTTGTTGCCAATTCTAATCCCCGACACACGGTTCCGAAAGTTCCTTTGCCCAATTGCTTCTCAATTGAGTATCTAGAGTTGGCTAACGTGATAATAGTGCTCTGCTGCAGTTTAGGTACAGATTTCAGTTCACAGTAGCCCTCGTAATGATTTTTATTAGGAAACTTTACATATTGCATGAGGCTATTGCACAGTTCATTGTTGAACGGGTCTATTATTCTGGGGAAGTCTATTTTGGCGGGTCTAGGAATGTCTTGAGTGGTCAGCGAGCTATTGGAACAGTTCGATTTGAAAGTAATCTGACAATCCATGGAGTTTTCGCTGTCCACATCCATCTGGAAGTTATCAGTGTGCATCGACCTGATAGATTGTCGCGAGTGCATAGAAGACATTCGGCTATCTTTTCCAGCCGAATCTCTGCTGTCTTCGGATTGCATTTCAGTGCGGTGTTCAAAATCCAACTGCCTCTTGGACTGATCCTTTTGCTTATCATGTACGCTTTGGCTTGTAATACTATTCTGGCTGGCAGCCGATGGGGTTTGAATGGTTCTCTCTTTGCTGGCTTCTGATGAGTTTGAATCATTAGCCGGCGGGACTTGACCTTGCTCGGGACTGGACACGTAGAGGTTTTTATGCATTTTGTTGGATATGTTGGGGCTATTGTTGAACTTTGGCGTATTAGCATCGTCTTTAGGCTCGTTGCGGGCAGTTATGAAGTTGAGGAATTGATTGGAGAATCCCGGGTTGGCAGCGGGTGATGCATTGTTGGCGGCAGCAGGTTTAGGCGCAGCGTGCGGCACCTCGTGCCTGACGCTTCTCAGTTTGGACGTGGGACTCTGGTATGGCAATTTTTGCGCCTGCTGAGCGTTGGCGACTTGCGGTATCTGCTGCGGTGATGGAAAACTAGGGGAAGGTTTCTGGGCGACGCTCTGGTTGTATGCTTGGCGGTTTTGATTGGAATTAGGATGCTGAACACCAGGCGAAGACTGCGGCAGGGTGGCCTGCTGTACGTGATGAAGAGGTCTGTTCCCCGGAGAGGGGGAGACATTGGGATAATGCTGAGATTGGTTCGCATTATTTACAGCTTGAGGACTTGGAGCATAGTGCATCTGTGGCTGAGGAACGTTGGCGTTAGAAGTATTCTTGTACGCATCATAGGAAGGTTGCCGCATCTGCTTGTTCTGGTAATTGGCATAGGGGCTTGCAGCCTGCGCCTGCTGAGGTTTTGTTTGATTCTGATATGAGGTGCCGTGCACGCTGTAGCTTTGGTTAGCTGCGTAATGCTGCTGGTGTGAAATATTAGAATAATCGGTAACTCGGTTTTGATACTGAGACCGATTCATGCTGGCGTTTTGATCATGATAAGACTGCTGATATCCTTGAGCAGATACATCGACAGTGTGGGTTTGAGTCTGGGGAGACTGGTAAGGGCGAGCGGCAGGTTGGTAATTCTGATAGGCCTGCGTGTGAGGAGGACTCTGGAAAGTCGGCTGAGCCGCCTGAGGGCTTGCGTAATTCTGCCGAGGATGAACTGACTGGTTCTGATAGACGTGCTGCGAGTTCTGATAGCTCTGATGGGGACTGGCAAAACCCTGCTGAGGACTGGCATAGCCCTGCTGGGGGCTAACAAATCCCTGCTGGGGACTGGTGAATCCCTGTTGTGGACTCTGAAAGCCACGCTGGGGACCAGGCGAGCTCTGCTGAGGGCTCTGAAATCCAGGCTGCACATGAGGCGGGCTCTGAAATCCGGCATGTGGCCCGGGAGAAGGATGCTGAGGGCTCTGGTATCCGTGATAGGCCGCCTGGACGTGCTGCGCCTGATAAGCGGGGTTCTGGTACGTGGTCGCGTGCTGAGAATTCTGATGCTGGTACGCCGTTCGCTGCTGATAGTTAGAGTCAACTACTTGCCGATTAGGAGTCTGATAAGCCTGCTGAACGTTACCGGTGTGCTGGAGTTGATTTTGCGTTTGATAATTTTGAGAAACGTTAGCCTGCTGCACATGCTGACCGTTCACGGCTTGCTGATAGCCTTGTGAAATATTCACCGTGTGCTGATTCGGAGTCTGATAATTTTGAGAAATGTTTGCCTGTTGATTGAGAGACTGATAATTCTGAGGAACATTGGCGACATGCTGATTCGGGGATTGATAATTTTGAGGAACATTCGCCGCATGATAACCCTGCGCATTCCTCTGATGAGTCGCATAACCATTATAGTTGTTGGGTGTCTTGTGATACTGATGATCTATCGTATGATATTGAGGATTCTGCTGAGGGACGTGAGAATGGGAAGGAGTCTGATGATTAGGTTGAACGCTGCCGTTGTTTCTGGCGACGTAACTGTTGGCAGGTTTGGTGTGGTTAGGGGTCGACTGTCTTTTGCCGTAGGGGTCGGTATCGACACGGTGGTACTGCGTGCCGTCCCGGACAGGATCCATTTCTTGCTGCGATCTCTCGTTGATGACGCTCAGTGAGGGTCCGCAGCTCTCTCCGGCCGCGAACCCTGACATGGTATTCCTCATTGTTTGGTAGCTGCCCGAAGAGCTGGAACCCGATCTGTCAAAATTACATAATTCATTTAAAAATGAAATCTATGAACTGTGCAAAATTAAGCAGTGCACGACTTCAAAACTACAATTTTCCAATCTACATAATTAGTATTTCTTTTATAATATAATGATTTCAATATTGTAACAATGCAACATACTTAATCATATTTAAAATAACTGTTAATTAATTAGTTATTAATTGTTGTATTTTAACACAATTCTTATCAAAAATTATGTTATTTGATTTCTAATTTGATTTACTAAAATGTAATTAAAATGATACAAAATATATTATACCAAATGTATCCTAATAAGAAGTCTATTCATGTTTATTTAATCATATAACTATATCTACATACCTACACATTTAAATCTTCTATTCTATGCTTCCGCTAGCTACTGACCAATTAGATTGGGCTGCATATTGTTTGTATTAATTATAAATTGTACATTCAACGCCATCTGTTGCCACCAAGATATTAACATCAATATAGTAAATTCAAAGTAATATTCAACTTATAAAATATGTAAGTTTAGTAACCCAACAGGATATATAAGTGAGTAATATTAAGTTCGACTGATATCGAATTATATTGAGTCGGCCGATGAATAGTTAGTTAGCAGAGGGTTAGATTTGGGAGGGCGTACACTACATGATTTCAGTGCCCTAGCATCAACATCATACAATGCGACAGATAGGTTACTTACCGCTAAACTTCCATCATATATTCTTCGTTATTTTTTTTAGAATTGTAGAAATCGCTTTTCTGAAGGTCTTTCATCATTTCAAAATTAAACATACTAGGGTAGTTTGATAAGTTAAGTAAATGAGATATTAATGGCAGGTCTATTGAAAAAAAATACTCAGCAATTTCTTTAATCATTATTAAATGAGAAAATATCGAGTTACAGTTCAGTATGTTGTTTAGTTCGTATTTGGCAGTTTGTTACAGGAGACAAACATAATTATTTATTGAAAAGGAAAACAGCTGCCCTAGTCAATGCCAAGTTAGATACAATTTTATGCAAGTAGTGTGCTCTGTCATTTAAACCTATTCATAAGTGTTTGAATGGACATTTCGGCTGAAAGTTTTTCACCCATCAATATAATGGAAACATGGAATTTATAATTATTGTTGATTAATATTAATTCGACCACTATCAACACAGAGCGATAAACCAATGCCGAAGTTGACGGAATCTGCTAGAAAGGTAAAGATCAATGATTTTTGGGAAACACAGAAAATCATTTTCACTGACTATCTTACAATAGTAAAAACAATCACCAGAGGGTATTATGAAAAATAATTGCTACCCATTTCTGAGCAAATAATAAAAAAAATCGACAGGCTTAGGCAAAAAAAAAATGTGCTGTTTCCATTACAAAGCAACAGTTATAATGGCAAAAATACATTGATTTGAATTGATACTGCATCCATCTTTGTTGCCAGTTTCCTCCCCCCCCAGCAATTTACATTTATTCCCAAACCTAAACCAAAATAATAGGATATTAATGAAGTATCTGAACACTGCTAAAAATGATTAGTTTGAAGAGTGTAAAATATTGGTTAATAAAAATCATAAGAGCTTATTGTGACAGATTAATAAAATTCCACCAGAACATGTTGTTTTCTTTTTCATTTACCTTACTTATCAAACCACCCTCATACTAATATCTCAATTTCGCCAGGTAAAATGAATTAAATAATATACAAATTATCTCCTACAAATGTTTTTGACATCCTATGACATCTGCATTTCTTAAATGTATTTATCATTAAGAATTGAATGCACCATTCTTTACTATTTGGTAATTATTAAAATAACTAGATCAATCTGTCATGTTTTGATAACAATTGTTTGGACTTACCACAGTTTTGTAATAAGTAGATAGCGCGCAATATGTTATAACAATTTTCACACAGTTGATGGGACTGTATATATAAATATGTCTGCCTCTGAGCGTTGTTCAAGCGTGCCGAGGATGATACATTATATTGCATAAACACCAAAACTACATAACAACAGCTACAAACTCACGAAAGAAAAGAAAAATGGGTAAAAAATAAAACTCAAAATTTGTTAGAGTGGAAAAAAACTATAATTATTATCAATAACCGATAGACATAAGTATTGGTTGCAAAATTAATATTATTAATAAAAAAAAAACAACAAAAAACTGTGAGTCAAGAAAACAAAAAAAATGAATGAATAATAATTGAGTAGTTGAGATCTGCTAGTGCCAAAACTTACGTATGTTTGACAAACCTGTGCTCTCTAGTGGTCTCCATGATTACGGAGAGTCCGGTGCCATCTGTGGCATTGTTTTCGGCTCCTGTTCCGTTTTCCCCGTCTTTAGAGGGTATTTGGTTGGGGAGTTTCACTCCGCCCCCGTTATGTCCTGCGGAGTTGACGGGCTGACGATCGAGGACCTCTTCTGTCTCGTTCATGTTAAACTTCTTGACGTTAGGCGTCTTGTAGTCCACGTAGAAGGGCTTCTTGAACTGGTTGCTTTGCGGTGTGCTCGACACGCGCAGATTGAAGTTGAACATCTGGGTTGAGCACGTCTCGTCAAAGTTGGTCACTTTTTGCATATCCTGCAATGGTCGCAACATTATTACTTGAATTCGTTTTACTTAAGGTGATACATCAGTGAAACGGCATTTAATTTTCAACTATAGGCGCGACGAAATTTTGGACTCGCTCGCATTCTGAGAGAGAACGTCGAGTTGGAAACACGTCACTTTGTTTCGTGATGGCAACGGGCGTATTAATTCTTAAATCGTGTAAAGATGACTAAAAACATTACCCATTTACTTTAAAAAGAAAGCATGTATATGAATATATTATTATTGTTACTAATAGAAAAATAAACAGAACATAAAATTGACGTATATTGAATTTATATGACAAATTATATTTCGTTTGACATGCGTCATTTGCACCCGCGACCCGCAATCCGCGCATCGCCTAGCCACGATCTTTTTAGATCGTGCCTCAACTGAGGGACAGCCTTAAGAGGAACCATAAAAAATCGCAGGATTTTGTGGCACTTCAGATCAAACATCTTAGGAATTATAATAGATATAGTTCTGTGAATATTAAGTAAATATTCTATTCATATTCGTGTATTTATCCAAACTTCTTGGGTTTTTTACGATATTGAAAAAATATATACAGCAATTTTGTTTTTATTCATTTTGAAATTAGATCTATATATACTTAATAGATAATGTTTGAGACTTTCACGATTGTTGGGTTGTTTTTTTATTGTAATAGATTTTTAGATTTCCACCTCGTGTACTACTTTATCCATACTTTGGCCATTATCAAAAGATGATGGTAAAGATTGATAATGGTCGCGGTGGAAACCCAAAAATCTATTACGATATACATGATATGTATTCTGGAACTATATACTCTTGCGGAGAAATTCGCAAGACTCCTCTCCCATATTCTCCCATGTCATTCTGTATCAAATTTTTTCACATATTTAATTGTACCTAATTGTAATATGTAGTAAAATTACAGTCCATGCTTGCACTCAAAAAAGAAAACATTCTAATAATAATATTTGTCCCTGCACAAAGATAGCGTTTTTTTTTTAATCGGCTACAATCCAGTGTGGATCTTGCCTGCCACGTGAAGAGGTTTCCTAACATTTTTTTTTCATTTTTCGGTATGATTAGACGTTTAACAAGCATCAGTGTCTTAATTTGAATGGCTTTTATTGATTATTTTAAGTGCTATCCGGAGACATGTGGATAAGCAAGATGGATAATGTTACATATTACATCGAAAGACAGGGACAGCATCTCCGATTTAGCTAACTTATAAAAAATCTTCAAAAACTCACAGGCATATTATTCCCCTGTTGCATGTAGTGGCCATAGTCAATGTGCTGCTGAATATTTTCTTGGTCAAGTTGGCTGTCCTTGGGCCCATTGGACTTGTACATGGAATCTCTACTTCTTCCAGCGTTGTGGTTGTGAGCTGCCATCGTCATGGTATTTTCTTCACAGATTTCAAACTTGATCGGCTGAGTTTGACGAACAAATGGGGTAACGGCAACAGAATCTGTAAAACAAAAAAAAGGTGTCTCGTTCATTCGAAAATGTTACTCTGTAGAGACCAACAAGTTTAACGTGAGGAGGCTCCCTGGCGTAGCTGACGCGTTGCCGCGGAGCTTTATGTTAAACTTGTCAGTCTCTAGTTAAATAACTACACCATATTTATTTGCTGATACCGCAATTTTTGAATTTGGTATGAAACCCCATACATATTGGTTATACCAGTGGTATTCAAAGTGTGCCACCTGTCGCCCCAGGGCAATTCCCAGAGTGTGTCACGAGCTTATTAAAGAATGTTATATCACATTATAGCATGATTGATTTATACACTTTGTTGGCTGTATTCGGACAATATAAATATTTATGCCCCATATAAGGATTTTTATACACCAAGAGCCTCATGTAAAGATTTAAAACCACAGCGTTATACTACATCAACCAAAAATGTAGGTCACACAGTTTTTAGAAATCAGAAAAAAATTATTGCGTACAAGACACGGATTCTTACCATCTCCAGCAAATAGATTCAATTCCCTGATAGCCTCCCTTGTGTGGACAGTCATGGAATCGCCGTGCACATTGGCCATGAGACTCCTGTTAAAATCAGCCACCAAACTTTTCTTGGGGGCGCTGTTCGCGTACTGATCCTCAATACCGGAACCATAACTGAGAGGTGCTTGAGCATTGTTTACTTGCATGTTTTCATCTTTGATATTGTCAAATTGCTGCGGTTTACTCATGTCTATATACTCCACGGTATAACCTTCATTTTGCTCCAAGACTACACTGGTGTGGGCGTCTTCGGCGTTAAGAATGGAGTTAGACTGGGCGATGACATTTTCAAGATTGAATTCGGAGCTGACAGGCACTGCGGAGAGTTCGCTGAACTGGCAATTGGAGTCCATATTGACGAGGACTTTAGGCTCTCCGGGAGATTGAACATTTTGGACCATTGCCAAAGGAACGTATTGGTAATTGTTGTGAGGATTTTCCGAGGTCAAGGCGCAGTTAGGTGACTTTTGCACAATATTGTGGGGTTTATGGGAAGGATTGAAAGGTTCCGTGACAGCTTTTTGCCTCTGTTTATAAACAGCAGACGATTTATAAGTGGCAATATATTTACGAGCTTTGATTTCTTCCAAGCTAAATTCCAATGTTGGTTGGAAAGGAGTTCCTTTATCCGTTTCTTTATAGACCTGAAATGTAAAATAACAATCCGTAAACACTTCTATCTTTTAAACTTGTAAAACTTTAAACCTCTAATGAAACTGCTTGATGGAAATTGACTACTTGGAAATATTAAATAAGAACACTACCACAAGTAATGCACTATTATTAAGTTTGTCGCATTAGAAATACAAAATGTAAAAAAAAAATGTATGTTGCCTAATATAAAACATGAAATATCATTATTTGGAGGTGTCGATGTTTGAAAGCGAAAATTACTTATGCCGACATCGGAATGAGTGACTAGTTCATAATATTGGCACTACAACTGATGAGATATATGTACTGGTAAGACGTTATTAATGAAACTTTTACACCGAAAGATTTAAGTGAAGGTTTTACCTCTTTTTTATTGTACATAGGAATTTTTGTTACATCTGGTGGATCGGGAACGCACATCGGGACTTGGAAGTCAGAAAAGTCCTCAACACAATACGATAGATGGTTGTTGGCTAAAATTAACGCATCGTCTTCATACACTGTAACACAAAATGTTATTGGTATTAAAATACAATTATTTTTAAACTCAAGACAAGATACAATAAAATGATCACATTAAAAAAATTGCATATTATAAAAAATAGAATTATAATTATATTATAATCCCAACAAAGTTTCATTCATTCCATGCATACAGATAAGACTTAATCCATAGAGTCAAAAACTCAACTGTCAAAATATTGCAGCCGGATAAACGTCATTATAGATTAGAAACAGCGAATTATAGCCGTACCACTATATCGAATGTGATTAGCGGAGAACAGCAGAACTATATTTTCCCCTGCACTTTCAGGTGTATTTTTATGGCTACCTTCGCTAGACTTGAGAGCCGTATACAGTGCCATAAAATCATAGCCAAGATATTATAATGGTTCCACTATTTATAGTATTCACACTCAAGAAAATAAGAAACTGGTGGAAATAGTAAGTTCATTCATCAATTATTAGAAATATACCGATGCAGTGTTTCCAATGTTTTATTATGGTCACATTTCCATTTTGGAATTATAAAGTATCGAGTCGAATGTGAACGATGGTGCATTGAAGGTAGAAATAATGAGTATGTTATAAATACAACATAATATGTTACTAATATATAATTGTTAAAACAGCATACATGTAAACGCCAAAGGCGCCATCGGTAGCTTTCTGGCTGTGCCTAGCTTAGCTGTTTTGCTAGTGGAATTGGTCCACATTCCCACTTCTCTTTCGTTCTCTTCGGCTGTGCAAGACTGCACGAGAGATTGAAGGGGTGTGGCAGCGGCTGCCTCCTCATGCTGTGCCATATAGCTACCAGCGATTGACGAAGGCCCAGGATTACCCTGAAATTAAGACAAACATATTTATGCAAATGAGAGTATTACAAGGTTCTAGGTCAGTAGTGTGCCACTGTTTTAGGTGGGGAAATTCTTCTTAAAATAATAAGTACGTCTTCATCACACCTGCAACTCTATATTCGTTGACAAAGCCATCCGGGCATCCAATATTAAAGTAGTATTATCAACAAACATCACAATTGGATTTCCACCAGTAGATACGTGTTATTTTATGTTATATTGTGCTGCCATCGTGATTTACAAACATCACAGTTAAAACTGCTGGATTTAGGCGGGGGCAGTATTAAGAATTTTATAAGTTATCACTACACAGCTAAATAAGACATGATATTATGAGAGGAAGATTGCTTAATATCGTTAAGACGTAGATTACCTGATATATATCCACCATAACATTGCTACGAGGTTGCTGACCAGCTGCGCCTTGATGCTGGCGAACCACCCCGGGGTTGAAGCTCTGAATATTGTCTCCCGTTCGTTGAGAAGGTACGGTCGCAATATTTCTCCGCTTCACAGTTCTAAGTGATGTCAGAGCAAGGCGGGTTTCAGCTAATGCTGAGGCTGCTTTCCGCTTAGTGGGCGAGTCATCGTGGAGTAAACGTTGCGCGTACCACATTTGGAAGTTGCTATAAAAATAATCAGGATTTGTGAGAAATCCCCTTCATATTCAGAAAAAGTATTGTTACCAAAATAATACATTAGTAAACATGTCCCAATTATTTATTTTAAATTACATATATTTTGCAGGTTATCATTGGTAAAAAAGCCATCATTTAAATCTGTATGGGTGCCGCTAGTCCAATTTTGATAAAAGAAAAACAAGATGGCAGCAGTCCGCTTAACCTGTTCATTGAGGAAGGTAGACATTCCTCCTCCAGACAGTAACATGTTCGTGAAGTACAATGTAATCATGTGATAATGTTGCTATTTTTTTTTCTTCGGGGGCTAGGCGATCTCCCCCTTTCTGTATTCTAAATTAATGTATAATTGTGAATAGTGGAACTGCTTAAGATGTGATTTATTCCTCTGTGTGCAGGAAGTAGATGGGGCTAATGTTCTAATTGTTTAGTATTGCCTTAACGCATCTCACATTCTGTCTTGTCCAAATTATGGAATATTCCCGGTTATGGAGTACGTTTATTAAATCGTATAGATAGTGTTTGAATGTAAAATATTTACATAAATTGTGACATGGCAACTTTACACTACAACTCGCCTCATGCGCCGCATGTCGAATTCGTCGATGTGACAAACGTTGTCAAATGGAGCTTCGCAGATTAGTCGAATGCGACTAAAAAACATTTATGTTGCAAAGCGACAGATCGAGGAGTGACTCCACGAACATGTTAGACGCCGATAAGGCCGACCCCGCGCTTCCGCAAAGCGCTCGATTCGGCCATTTTTGCTATTCGTATCTAAACGTCACTGCTCACCGGTGGCCGTTCTGCTGCGATAAATGATGCACTGTGCATTGATATACAGTATAACTTTTTTTCTTTTATTTTGTTAACTGTCAATTCATGGTGGAACTGCATTGTATTGTTGTTTTTATTTAATAAAACGCAATTTTTTTATGGTACTTATTCCACTTTTAATTAATATATTAGGACCGGTTTCGTCCGCCTCAGTGGGACATTTTCAACTGGAAGTACAACTGGAAATGTCCCACTGAGGCGGACGAAACCGGTCCTAATATATTAATTAAAAGTGGAATAAGTACTATAAAAAAAATGCATTTTATTAAATTAAAACAACAATACAGTATAACCCCTATTTTACGTTTTTTAAGGGACTGAAAAAAAAAACCTAATTGGAGGGAAAATGTAAGGGATACTGAAAAAAAGAACATTTAAATTTTATGTTTCTAAAAAAATAACGTTTTATTAAAAAACAATATTCAATTTAAATTTTTATTGAATTTTTTTTTATTTTTTATTAAAAAAATCATGTATATTAGTTTGTTGCATTTTTGTTATGTAATTGTCACCTTACGCTGTTCGAATGTCACGACCCAATCATTATCAAGCGCGCGTAACTCGCATATTTTGAATATTTCCGACATAAATCGCGCGAAAGAAAAACGGGACTACATCGGGACTGAAAAAATTACACACAATTGCCGGGAAAACGTGAATTCCGGGCACGTAAAAACGAGGTTATACTGTATGCCTAATTGACGGATGAATCCAATATTTTCGCCTTCTACTTAAATTTCTGCGGTACCAATAAATAATAATCACTGTTTCAGTGTTTGATGACATATTTGCGTAATGGCTCTGGCCAGAGTATATTATTTTGACGTTTCGAGACACGAGTGTCACTAGTGATGTGCGCGTTCATCACACGCAACAATGTTTCGCGCGTCTCGGAACTCGGTCGCGGCGAACGAGACGAGTTTTGATATGAGAGCCGGCTTACATTGAAATGCCACACCGTGTCTCTCTGCCTAACCCTAAGTCAGAAGGTTACAGTACCTATGTACTGGAAAACTCATTATGGTATGGTCATAATATTGAAGCTCGATTTGATATAAATAAAGAGAATTGCAAATTATACACATTTTCGTTTTCCATGCAAATGATTTATTATACAAAAATATTTTTGCTGCATAAGAGGAAACTTAATCAACTCAATTTTAATGATAAACGTAACCTACGCGTTAATAATAAGGTGGGATCCTTTAATGAATTCACATTTTATAATGTTTCTTTAAATTAATTATCAAAAATGTAAATTATCAATAAATTTACTCAAATTGCAAGCTTTGTATTTTTTCCACTAGTTGTCTCTGGGTAGGTTGAGCACCTTAAGGGTCTAGAGACGATATTACCTACAACAATCGATGAATATTTTTATCAATGATATTCTATGTAGGATTTTTCACACAATGTGTAAAATAAATGATAAGCTAATAATAATGAAGTAAAAATTACATGATCTTGAAATATAAAACACCTGAAAAAACAAACTAAAATGCGCAGATTTTATTTACATGATTAGGCTGCCCAAATATTGACAAGCCTTCGACAGAGAGTATAATTACATGCTACAAAGAATTAGGTTTCAATACAAAGTTTGAAAAAATTACATTTATTACATATTAGCACCATGTAATTGGATAATAATAAAATTGTTGGTGGCTACTAGAGGTGAGTTAGAAATACTGTCACCAGTTTGCGTACTCAAGTTTCTTCATATACTACCCATACTCAGTACGTGTGGCCTAATATACTTGTTACAAAATACTAAGAAGTTCAACGCATGCTATGAGATCTCGCCGTCCGCTAGCTAGTTGGTACTGTTACTACGTATTACATCATCGCCGCGGACGCCGCGACTCGCTTATGTTTAAACAATAGGTGATAAATTTTGTGTAATTATTGGACCAAATATTCCCTCGGAGAATATGGTGACCAGCGGCGGCTGGTCTAACATCATACAAGTGCACTGCACTGCTTGCATTGCTATGAAACATCGTTCAAGATTGTAAATCATATTTTTTTTCCATAGGTTTTTAATATTATCGCTCACTTATTGTAATGCAAACCATAAACCGATGTGCCTATATTGTCAATAGGCGATAATACAGTCACTATGCACCGTATACGTCATCCTCACTGAAATCATTTGCGCCCGGGGAATATATTTAGTTTACTTAAAATTAACCCGAAGCTTAGTATGAACTAAAGCCATTATAAAACAACTTAAACCGTGCTAATAGTTTTCGCCATGCGTAAGTTCCAGAATATCATGCGCCGACCGGGTAAAATGACATCATATTGGTCTGAGTAGAGAGCAATTACAGATTTGAATTATGGTTTGTTATTATAGACACCGTAGCTTACTGTTCATGGTCAAATTATGTTTAGTATCATATTTAGCAATCTCGTATGTAAAATGCCTGTAAAACTAAAAACAATAGAATTCATTATTTTATAAATTTAAAATCGGTAAGAAATACAATGTCGGTAAGATATTTTGATTTATGTGTACTCCAATTTAAATCAGTGAAGATAAAAATAGTTTTGCTACCTACCGCATTTCGGGAAAATTAATATTTCATTATACTGTGTATTGACTAAATGCGAAAGGATGTCGGTTATTTATAATATGAATTCTAGTGATGAGCTAATAAATCTTAATAATATTTCACAAAGTGCAGTTTCATAATAATCATTATTCATACAGTGTATAAATTGCTAAAGATACCTAATGTACTTATATAGAATAAGATGGCTTCCGCTAAAAGTAAGAGGTATTTATCTACTATACAGGCTTATTATGATATACAGCTCAAAACATGTTTGAAATAAAAAATAATAGTATATTCATTCAAGAATATTATATTTTATAACCTAACATAAAAACAACTCATAAATTTAAAATGTGTTTAAAATTTTATAATAAATGGGACATTTCAAAAAGCCCAGCTCAGTATATTTTTAGCGATTCTATTGAAGTCGATAATATTTCAAATACTAATATGGAGTTAGTTTTAGTTCCAGTTGAGTATGAAACTTATGTCGTATACACACGCCAAACGCTCTATATCATCATCATCAGCCTGAATCTATCCACTGCTGGATGAAGGCCTCTTCAAGTTGCTTCCCCTTCTCTCGGTCCTGTGCATTGCGTTGCCACATACTTCCACAGAACTTTATCATTTCATCGATCCAGCGGCCTCTAGTTCAGCGGACTCCTTTGCTGATAGGAAATCTGCGCGATGGTTTATGGAGATTTACAGATTCTGTTGCGCTACTGTATATATTATTGAAAATATTTCTATATCGCCCAGGGATTCCTTGTTTTCTGAGTGCGTCGAATATTGAACATTTCTTTATCGAATCAAACGCCTTCTCATAGTCTATAAAACCCATGCATAGTGGCAGTTTGTATTCTTGGCACCGCTCTATGATTTCTCTTACGACTTGGATATGGTCCATAGTGCTGTATCCTCCTCTAAATCCGGCTTGTTCTCTCGGTTGGTTCTCGTCTAGTACATTTTGCAGATGGTTTGAGAGAATTTTTGTGAACGTCTTGTAGAGAATAGGGAGTAGACTTATTGGACGATATCGTCCAATAAGTCTACTCCCGATTATCGTCCAAACGCTCTATATAGTATTCCAATACTAGTAACTATTTTGGAACAGGTTTCGATACTAAGTATTTTTTTATACTGGTAGTAAGTATACTTAGTCTTCAAAATCGACTAGTTTTCCCACCTCTAGTGGCTACTACAACTCATGGACTGGTTTCTCCTGAATAGATACTACAAATCAGTGGCAGTAGAGCAACACGCAATAAAATTTAATTGAGGTACATATATTGTAGCGATAAGGTTTGTGTGCTGTTTAGGTCATGTGGACCATAAAACGACGACCCAGCGCAGTCTGCATTTTCAAATGCCACGTGATCTTTTCGCCACTATACAGTGTGTACTTCTTCTATTTCGGTCACATCCGCCCCTTAGTTGGAGCATATGGACACCACGCGGCGCTTCCAAAAATCCCTATCGCTCACCAGTCTTTTTGCATCATTCCAGGTCAAACCAGTAGACTCTATAGATAGTATTTAGCAGCCTTCCTGGATGCCGGAATCTGGTTGCCTTGAAGAACAGACAAGACAGGTTGAAGTTGAAGCAGCCTCTTCACACTCAACGTGATGAGAGGCTGCTTGGTACATTCTCTTATCTCCTCATTACTTCTAAAGTTATACCACCGCACACCCAGTATCCGTCGCAAACATCTGTTTTCGAAGCTAACATACAGTTACACTCGAGCCTTTGCACGGTGCCATGATTCGCTACCGTAAAGCAGCACTGTCAGAATGCAACCGTCGAATAGGCGGCATTTGGTTTTGACCAAGTACAATCATTAGTCCCAGACACTCCGCATGGAGTTGAATGTTGCTCCAGTCATTCCCATTCAGATAGCGAGCTCTTTCTGCAAAATGCCATCTCCCGTGATGTGTACCCCCAGGTATTTGAAGCTGTCGACGCTCTCAATGTTTTGCCAGTCGCTAATCAGAGGGAAATCTGGATCAGGACAGGTGCTATTACACAAAACGTTCTTCTCGTTTATTTACAAACCAATGCAAAATGAATTGTCATGCAACCTGTTGTTTGTCTCTTGAATGCCCTCGATTGAGTCATCAAATAGGACAGCATCATCGGCGTATTGCAGGTCGCATAGCTTCACCATGGGAGTAACAGATATGCCTCGGTCAGGTGGTATTGACTTCCTTAGTATGAAGCCAAAGAAAATGATGAAGAGAAACGGAGCACAGACACAACCCTGTCTAACTCCGGTCGTGACCCCCGAATCATTCCTTGATAGTGTCACCAATTCTGATACAGCACTCGCGATTCTCATGCAAGCATTTGATAATGACAATGATCTTGAGAGGGATCCCGTATACTCCCAGTATCCTCCAGAGAGAGGGACGGTGCAGACTGTCGAAAGCCTTCTCATAATCCACAAAGCAGCAGAACAACAGACTGCTCAGCTCATGGCTCTGCTGGGGAAGACATTGAGAGACATCTACAGGTCATCATAATACCTCGATGTCCAAATGACACTTTCTTGAACAGTCCCAAGATTCATCTCAAAACTCTGCCTCTCAAAGATATCCATATTTCTCTCATTCTATTTGCCGCCCAGCATTCTGATCCATACGTTAATACTGGGCCCAGGAGTTTTATATAAGGTTATTTTGGTTTTCTTTGAGTGTCTTGTTCTTAAGAAGCCTTTGGAGACCAAATAGCACCTGTTGGCGAGGGTCATCCGGCGATTTATTTCGTTGCTTATACTTAGTGTTTGTGACAAGGGATCCTTGATAAACAAATAAATCGACAGTTTCAAAAGCCTGCCAATGATAAAGGTGTTATCTGTATCATCTGGAGAACTAGCATGTATTTTGTTTTATTTTCGTTTATCCGGAATCCCATGTTTGCAGCAACTGACTTTATGGAAATAAATGCCTGTTTCAAGGGCTTTTGGGGACCGGGCAATGACATCAATAACGTCGGCTTTATATTATGCCATTGGCTTCCAATATTGCATGACTGATAATTTTTTCAAGGGTCACGTTAAATAGAAGGGAAGCAAGTGCGTCCTCCTGTCTAAGACCGTCGGTTGTAAGTAGTGGCGATGATAAACTATTTTGGACCCCCACACTTGATTCAATCCTTGACATGCTTAATTTGATCATATTCACGAGTTTGTGTAATATTTTTAGCTCCCTTATGGTGGCATATAATTTGTTTACTTACACTTATCTCTAACAAAGTGTTAATAAAATTTTATTTTTTCCTACCTAATCGTTCACATAACAAACACAATATTCACACTAGCTAAGACTTATATTCAACTTACTTGTGGGCCTCTATGAGCTCATCACTGGGCTGGGCTTTAGCCCTCAATCCCATATTGTATACTTGGTCGGCCTTCTTGTAATCGCTCGCCTCTTCACAATAGCACGCCCAAGCTCTATAAAGTTCGGAACAGATCGTGCCGATTCCTCTATTGTATAGCAGCTGATATCCTTCCAAGGGATTCGGCGAGTAGTCAATCTAAACAAAAACCATACAAGTTGAACAAACAGAAGCCCTCAGAGCATGAATAATTATATACACCCATTTTCTGTGCATATTGACATGATTACATACTACTATAAACGTGACAGAAGAAGTCAATTATCTGGACAAATTGGGATGAACATATTCAAGATAATGATAAAATGGGACAGTTGTAAAAACAACAATAAATCTATTCTTCTTCCGGAATAACTTTTTTTGTCCCTATGTTACACCGATGTCACTTAAGTGCTTCTGAAAACTTACTATTGCACTCATGCGTCAGTTCTCTTCAGGTATTGTAGACTCCGATTTCTATAAGCTGGCGTACACGTCATCGCGTCGCATTGACGATGGAGTTGGCGGCGTAATGCAGTGTTAAGATGCTGAAGCGGGGGGAATTTAGTTACACTAGTTCATAAAAGAACCGTTATCGACGTATATGCCAGCTTATAGAAATCGGTTTCTAGAGGCCTCAACAGACAAATAAGTAATTGATTGGTCACAATAAAACATGTCCGCATATTATATCAATGGTTTAGTGCACAGATATTGTATGTCCAGTTTTTGTCGAAATTGAGTTAACATACTCAAAATGTTCGTCTGCATCATATCTTTATGCTGTAAAAATATTGTACGTCTAAATAGGGTATTTTAGAAGATACTGTATCATTCAAAAACACGATATGTCCATTTCTCATGCATCTCAAATTTTAAATTTCGATTTTCTCAAAACATACTAAACTAGACATAGGTACAATATCTGTGCACTAAACCATTGATATATAAGTACATATTATGCAGTATTTTTATTAAACAAAAGGTATTCAAAATACTCTACTTTGAGTTAACACTGGTCAATATAATTAAGAAAGTTAATAGGTATATCACATGAGAATGACGTATAGCCGACTTGACTTTGCATTGCTTCAATAAAATTAAGAAAAAATCCACAATACATCGCAAACAAAAATATCAACAGATTATCGCAACGAGTTATTAAATCTGTTCCTCTCAAATTGCTTTCGTAAAACAAACAAGAAATGGTTTTGTCACTGATTATTAACTATAATAGCGCCTGTACACGTCACGTGCATGGAATTACTGTCAGCAATAGTGCTCATTTTAAACTATCATGACAATAACTGTATACACGTAAAAGTGCTGACTGTCTCTCTAATCTAATTCTTCAAGAGTAATACCCCGTTTACACATGCATAGATTCACTGTGCACAGTAAGAAAATGTATGGGGAAACATGTATTACCCTGCAGTTTGCAAGATTGCCTGCATGAATCGAAACAAGTTTGGAAGGTTCAAATTTCAGCAGTAAGTAAGATTATTTTCGATCTGCGCCTGCGCAGTAGAGCGATAGGGGCGAACATGCTGGTAAAAAAAAAAAAAGAACTACTCAATTTGAGCTTAACCGATTTTCAATACGACCTATCAGATGGTAGTATAAAATGACAACCTCGTGTCTCGCTTACTCTTGAAGAATGAGGTTGGAAAGACAGTCAGCACTTTTACATGTAAACAGTTAATGTCATGCTAGTTTAAAATAAGCACTATTGCGGACAGTAATTCCATGCATGTGTACAGGCGCTTTTACAAACTTGTTTGATTCATGCACGCAATCTTGCCAACTGCAGGATAATACTTACATGTTAGGCGGCTCTTGTGGTGCAGTGGCTAAGGCGCTGGCCTTCCACCCGAGAGTTCTGGGTTCGATTCCCGGTCATGACAAAAACATTTATGTGTTTTTCTCAAAGCCTGGGTGTTTGTGATTGTTCAAAATTACTAACAACCACCTTGTACGAAAAAGCAAGGACATGGTTATTAATAATTCTAAAAAAAAAAATAAAAAAAATACTTACATGTTTCCTCATACATTTTCTTACTGTGCACGTGTAAACAATGGTATAAGTCACCAATCCTAACAATCCTGTCTTATAATTAATCTGCCTGTACCTTTACAAGCATTTGAATAAGAATTCCAGTGACGGTTTCAAAAAATTTGGTTCAGAGGTCACTCTAAACCAAATTTCGTTTTAAAATATTGGCAAAATGTGATTTGAAATAGTTTACGTACATATTTAATCCATAATCTAAGAAGTCGTCTATCTTGTATATATCTTTCATCATTTTCAAACTTCGACAAGCAATCCTTTATCAGCTTGTCGATTTGCCCTTCGTGCCCGTGTTTGGGAAAGCATTGCTCAACCCATTGGATGTAATTGAACCACGGATCCAGAGGATCAGGTCCATCATAGTTCTGTATAATACTTTCATGTTCCCTGAAATCATTTTTACAAAAAAAATATAGTGAATGAGATGCCCAAGCACATATTCCAACGGAGGTTTTAAAATAAAAGCTTATAACAATCAAAGAAATGCATAATAAACAAATACAATAGGAAAAAACTGTCGATGACAGCATGTGTCAGTTAAAATGACAAAATGTCATATGCGGATAATGTGAGATCAAAAATAACCGCAATTCGTTTTAAGGCGATATTGAGTAAGTTTAGAACCTAGCCACGGCCAATAAAACGTCAATATTGGACGAAAACATACAATAACAATCAATAAACGATCATAACATTGAAGCACCACCCTTCCATTACAATGTCGATTGGGCTATATTTTGTACTCACTCTCTCTGTAGAATCAATTGTTTTTGGGCATCAATGTCGGATTGTGCTTGGAGAGCTGCGCTGAGCTGTGAAACATTTCGACCGCCTCTCAGAGGCTGGATATTTTCTTTACTTATCACAATATCCATTCTGGAATACCACTTTAGAAAGCTGACAGCTACGAGCTCACTCACATACTATATTGTCAACGAGGGTTTGAACGCGTATTTAGGGATGAGATACAACTATGCATTCAAAAAATATTGAAACACGGTTAATCATTGAAAATAATTAATAAATAATCCATGTCGTGTGTAAGGAGTCCTATATCAAAAAACGGTTGAAAACGAAGTGGACATTTCGAACAAAAAGGAAGTTCAAATCAGAACACTAGCGTCATTGCCATTTCAAAAAAAACCGTCTGTTTCTGTTTCTGTAACGCAACCGCTTGGTCAGCATTTTGTCTATGGTCAGCATTTTCAAATGATTTCTTAGTCTATGCTTGCTTTTTCAATTTATTTCAAAGAGTTTTCACTCTGAATAAACCAAAATTCAATTGAAATAAAACTATTTAGTGAAAATAGGTCACTAAAATTATCATCATGAATATGATGTTACGTAAATAAAACCTAAATAGGCAGGTATTAAAAAATGTGGTATAAATTTGGAAATGTGTCTGTACCTAGATTTCAATATTAATTTTAAAAATAAAATCATATTTTGGAATAGGTACGAGATTTCTTCGTAGAGATGTGATTGAGGATTGGTAGCCTTCTCAGCGGCTTGGCTCTACCCTTTTCGCTCTCGGCATACGCGCATGGCTTGGCAAAGCGTGGAGCGGACCCTTTATTGAGTCGCTATTCGAATACGTGCTCCAGCTCCGCTCCGGGTAAAAGGTTTTAATATGTATTATTATTATGTATATGTTAAAGTTTATAAAATATAAGTACCTAGTTTTAAAATAATGTTTATTATTCTCCATTTTCATTATTAAACCTGTTTTACAAAATTACCGAAAGAAAATCGTTTTTTATTATCTACCTCTTGTCACTTCAAATTAATTTTATAGTGAAAATTAATAATTATTCGAATTTGACTTTGAAGTCCTTGAGATAGGGTTTGCTCTTTCTTCTTCGCGTGAGGTTATATTCTACTAATTTATTTTCCTTTTTCTTAGCGTTGGTCATTCCTCCGTTTTCATTTACTGGTCATACCCGCGCGTCTGTTTTTTATGTATAAAGTTTGGCATCACTTTGTCTTCATTATGATATGACTCAAGGAACCAGGTAGAAGTTACCTGGACTTCAAAGTCAACATGAATAATAAGAGTTTTATTGTTAGGTAAAACTCCTTTCATTATTCGAATTTGACTTGAAGTCCTTGAGATATCTGTTTGTTATCACCTGGTGTTGGGTATGCCAAATTCCTGTATGTGACAATGATTCATTGACGAGGTATAGACCATCGTGACTTTCCATGTATATGGTTGAATAGAGAAGTTAATGGGGTCTTTTCCCCTTCTGATGGTGGTGTATCCATCGTTTTCTGGTAGTTGTCGTGAAATGTCGACTCACTACGCCAGTTACCTCTCTTTGAAATATCATCTATTGGGTATATTTACAGTTTAAGGAAGCCACCACTGAGCGGACACTGCCTGGTGGTTCTTGTACCGCTGCTTCCAACAGTACTGACCATATTCAATTCCCTATAACTGTCCTGGTGGTTGGTTTTGGTGATTCTCTTGAAGATATAAATAATTCCGAAATATACCCACCTCCCCTCTCCTTCGGTTTGAGTGTACGCGGTAAAATTAATGTGTATATTTAGTGTTTTTTGTTGTAATATCATCTTAATACATCCATTTGAATTAAGAAATTGTCGATATAAGTACAATTAACTTTTTTTATCGTACAACCATATAATTTTAAGTAATAACATTATTGAAGGACAATAGTAATATAAATAAATAATATAAAACTTTTTTTACTATTAAAGCAAATTTGTGTTGTGTGTTTATCTCACTTATCTGGTCGACTGGCCTCGCCGGGCCCCAGGCTAGAGCCCTGTCAGCCTCCCACTTGCAGGGGCAATGCACAGTTATAAATATTCAATATTTTTGCATTGAAAAAAATAGAAACCTAAAAATGTTTCTAAATGATACGATGAAAATACCTATATTTATTTTTTGAAGAGAGTAGCAGGGTGCCAATAATTTATAAAGCTGGCAACTTTGATAGGGATGTTTGAATGAATGTTTCAGTTATATTAAAATCAATACTTTCGATGGAAACACCGTATTATCAAGTATTGACTGGTATATTTACTTTAATATATTATTATTATTACATGTTGTCATAATATAATATAACAATATGTCAAAATATAGGTACTGCATTGTATACCTACTAGGTAGGTACTGTTACACTCCCAAATGGTCCCCGTTTGGGGATGTCTCTGTGAATCTGGAGACCAAATCGGTACCAAGCCGACAAATAGTAAGGGTTGATTACGAAAATAAATAATAATAAACCAGCAACGCTGTGCTTGTTTGGCGCCAAAATTTAATAGCAGCAACGCCGCATTCTTAAGCCTCAATTACATTGAGCTTCTTTACGAGCTGTTTGTTGGCGAATTTATAATCTGCCTGTAAAGTCGCCCAGTGTAATCATCGATCAAGCTTACAAGCAAGGTTGTAAACACTCTAGCGAGAAAAGTTGAAAGCCGGTCAACTTTACACGCTACACACCGGCGTGTGGGCCTACTGCATCTGCGCAGTAGAGCGCAGTACCAACCTCCCGGTAAAAAAACGAACTACGTTCTGTCAAAATAGTCACTGGCTTGTGGCTTCTCAGCGAATGGAAAGTTTTGTGTGTAATCATCAACTCGCAGTAGCTGAATCACCCGCTTTTAAATTCGTCAACAAACAGCTCGTAAAGAAGCTCAATGTAATTGACGCTTTAAAAACGATGCGAGAGATGACAGTACCTATACACCTAATTCGATTGTATGAAATTTGTATGTAAGAAAAATATTTATGTAAGTAATAAACAATGTTATTTTTGGCGTTTATCACTGGGTCAGCATTGTTAGAAACTACCGACGGCCTGTGAACAATGCATAAACAATAATTAAATAAGTAATATCAATTTGAGAACTTCCCACCGGATCGTTGATCGCCACAGAAGTATACATACCGGTAACGTATTGAAATCAAAATATTGGTTAAAAAGTATCAATACTTTACAGCCCTAGTTGTCAGTTGTCCATAGATAAGCAGTTGTCACATCATTTTATTATCTATGTTCATTTTCGACATAATTATTCGTGTTAATTATTTAATGTTGTGTTTTGAAATTAAATTATAAATGTAACGAGCAACGTCTCGTATTTCTTAATTATATTTTCGTCTTAATTCGATGTGTTTACATTATATTGTTGACGAGTAGATATTTTGTTATCTAAAACAATATAGGTCTATCGAAAAACATAACCTATAACAATGTTGTAGGGCACTGAATATTACTTCGTCAGTAAATTACATTTTCATTATTATTGTCAAATTTTGTAAATAATATCAATCTTAAAGGGTTACACGTTTTTTATAAACATGTCCGCAACTTTTCGATTATCGAAAAACAAAGTCTCGCAAAATGATCTTCGTCGGTTAATGACAGATCACAAGGAAAAATTACAAAAGCCAACTCGAAAGATCGACTCTCCTCTCGCTAAATATAACGATGCCGGACAGCTCACGTGTGTGCTATGTAAAACGATTGTAAAATCCGACAATGTATGGAATGTGCACATAAATACCAAACTGCACAAAGAAAATATTGACCAGGCCAAAAAGCTAAAATTGCAAACCCAAAACTTTACTGCTACTCCCAAAGTATCAGTTGTCAATAACTTTAAGAGGCCCGGATCTCCGACCAATTCACAAACTAAGAAGATAAAAAGTATATTGAAGAATTCACAATCGTCCGTAACAGTTCGCAATGTTCCCGCTGACTTTTTTGATATGGCCTCGACGAGCAAAGGAATTCACGTGGCAGAGGCACCAGTTGATGTAGTTCAAAAACTAAATGCTGATTTGCGAAATGTGGATATTGCTGGAGGTGACTATTACTTAATTTTTTAATATAATATGTTGATGCTAATAAGTATCTACAGCAGTGTTTTTCAACCAGTATGCCAACAAATTTTCTTAAGTAGAGTGGAACCCTAATATACCGTTCTCGCATAAATCGTTTTCCCGCACGGATCGTTCATTTTTGAAAGTCCGCCAAAAACCCATAAGAACAATGTTAAATAATCCCTCATTAACCACTCCCCGATTTATCGTTTTCCTCCATCTATCGTCTAAATATTATGGTCCTATCACAAATATTATCTCGATTTACCATTTGGTTAGATATTTCTCATTTCGCTTTCGCAGAATTGTTTATGATGCATACAGACCTTTCAGTCGCGTCGCTTTGTCGGTCGGTGCTCAGGCTTGCCTTGCATCTCGTCGTTTCGTAAGTCGCAACTAAAATGCCCACCATGAAGAAAACTAGAGCTCTAGCTGAGAAACTGAAAATAATTCAAGACGTCGAAAAAAATCCAGGAGAAAAACGAGTTCCCACATTTATCGTTTATTTTTTAGGGTCCCTTGAAAACCGTAAAATCAGGGTTTATAAAGAGCATAATAACATAAATTCTGAGGTGTTGCCATCTTTTTCTAAGCTGACTATAGTACGAAGATCTAAAAATGATAATATTTATGAAAAAGATTGACCTAATCCAGTGATACACAACCTTTTTATAAGTAGGGCCTAATTGCTCACACAGAGTACAAATGTCGCAGATAATGATTATTCTCTTCCGGGCTTAGAGTTATTATTTTAAATTAAATAGGCCCATATGGGTCGTCCATATAATGTCACGAACATTGAACATTTTTTGTTTTAAAACCATCAAAATACAGTACTCTCTCAGTAATCCACCACCCCAAAAACCAGACAGGTGTCCAATTAGTCAAATTAGTGAGAGTGGCGGATTATAGTGCATACATACAAAATATGGTAAAAATTATAACAGGTACTTCGTAAAATAGTTTTTTTGAGAAATTTGTACTAGAAAATTACGGTTTTATTTATAATTAAAATCAAGTACAGTACTCTCTCAGTAATCCGCCACCCCAAAAACTAGACAAGTGTCCAATTATTGAAAGCGTCAGATTATAGTGCATACATACAAAATATGGTAAAAATTACAACGGGTATTTCGTAAAATTAGTTTTTTTGAGAAATTCGTACTAGCAAATTACGGTTTTATTTATCATCAAAATTAAGTATAAATTATACATATTTATAAACTGAGTTTATTTAGGCCATGCATTAGTTGAGGCACGGTCTAAAAAGATCGTTGCTAGGCGATGTGCGGATTGCGGGTCGCGGGTGAAAATGACGCCTGTCAAACGAAATATTATTTCTCATATAAATCCAACATACGTCCATTTTATGTTCTGTTTATTATTCTATTAGTATCAATAATAATATATTCATTGACATGTTTGCTTTTTAAAGTAAATGGGTAAAGTTTTTAGTCATCTTTACACGATTTTAGAATTAATTGGCCCGTCGCCATCACGCAGCAAAGTGACGTGCGTCCGACTCCACGTTCTCTCAATGAATGCTAAGCAAGTACAAATTTTCGTCGCGCGTACAGTTGAACATTATTTGGCGTTTCACTGATGCGTCACCTTAACCAAATATTAAACAGTAAATCACTTGACACAACCAGTTGTTCAGTGAGCCAGAATTCTTGAATGGCTTAGGATTCCTGGTTTTCCCTATGACCTAAAGCTTCAGTTCGTGTGTCCTGGTTGCATTGGAGCATGGCATAATTCTGATGTGGTCCTTCGGCACTCTCCTTCCTGGTACATTACTTTCTTCGCGATGAACGTACGTTTTACGAAAAAGTTTCCAAAATAAACCCGTCTCATCTGCGTTGTATACTTGTACGCGACGGACTACTAAATTTGACAATTATAGAGCTTGATTTTGTGCTTTCAACTAGGAAAAATAACGGTGGATTATAGTAGTTGTCAGATAATCAAGAAGCGGATTACTGAGAGTGTACTGTAATAGTTTATTTGTCGTAAAATTATAGTACTATTATACATTTTTCGTGGAATCTTTCAGTTGGCAACACTGACGTTGACCAGAAATCCATGTTGCTCGAGCTACATATTATGCTAGTATTTTTATCATGAAAAACGGTGACTATGAAACCGGTTTGAGGTAGGCAATGTGCACGAAACGAATGGATTATGATGCTTTCATCTAGCGAATAAAAAAACACATCAATGTACAGGGCTATAGTATAATGTGATGAATTGTGTCGAATTGCGCCATTTAGAAAATGTGTAAAAGCTGATTATAATTATGAAAATCGTGTAACATCCTTATATCAGGGCCGCAACAGATGGACTCTTTAATTGATTTTCACTATTCATCTGCCATCTAATATTAACTTGTTCCATACAAAATTTTTTTCAGATGATGCTGACAAGGAATCAGATTCGAAAGCATTGGAAGTTGATGATGCTCTACCTGAAGGATTTTTCGATGATCCCATCATGGATGCTAAAGTAAGTTTTCTTATATTTAACAATAAAATTAAACAATACAAAATCCAAGAGAAATGCGTCATTATTAAGCCGGCTCGCACATCCAAAGTCGTCTTGACAGTAACACGTCGAATTTATCGATGTATTAGTATTCACAAAACACATGTAACTAAATGTACTGCCGCAGACCGCATGATTGCAATCGTTTAGTTTGAAAAAACAGCTGGTGTCACATACAACAAATTTCACCCGACTTGTAGGGCAGGTAGGTATAATCCCAAAATGTCACTTCGTTTTCAATGTGCATGCCGGCTTAAATATAAAGGAGACGAATGCCTTTGCATCAATTACATCTTTTAATTAAAGTACACGAGATTTAAGAATGTAACATATTTTATTAATCATAGTAATTACATAAGTTGGACATAAAATTTAATCATTTTGTGCTTGTTTACTGAATGGGACTAGAACCGCAATCCGGGCGGTATGTTTTACTAATTAAGATATTAATGCAATCATTAATCATGCCAAAATATCCTAACAATATGCAACTGAGGCAATGGTATAAAGGTTTTGTTCTAATTTTCCTAAGTACTCGCTTGCCAGGTTGCTACTTTGAATGGTAGAATCGCACTACGCTGAAACTGTTGCAAATGCATAACCTCAAGACAAGTAATAATACACGCAGGCTTGATTCAATCCACTCATTATTTTGTTTCATACTGATTTGGATAATATAATGAATATCTTACCTACATGGAGAAAACTTAAAATGATGTACTGGTTCAATATGCTTATACATATAAGTACCTTTTTTTCTTACATCATTTCACCTGTTAATTATTGGTGGAAATACATTGTATTAACTAAAACAAAACACATTATGTATGTAATAATAACAAAAATATATATTATGTACATATTACAGTAGCGAAGGGTGGATGAAGAAGGCTGTCAAGATCCGCCATAAATAGTGCACATTAAACTTTGTTAGTTATACGTATTTGTTTTTATTGAACTAAGACTACACTTTACAGACGGTGTTGGTTAGTTTTTAAACATCAAATAAACCCTGCCTAAACCAAACCATAATAGCTTTGGTATATTTTGAGCGATATGACAAAATTGTACACACTTTTTCATTCATACTTATTTGTTTTTGTTGGATTAAGAATACTTATTACACATATTGATGGTTCATTTTTTTAAATTCATTAAGCCCCGACTAAACCAAACTATAATAGATAAAAAATATTATTCTATCTATTAAATATTCAATTATGTATGATTTAATTGGGTAATTTTAGGTATAATATAGATATGTAGACGAGTATTTTTTGACTATTATCTAGTATTGCTAGGTTTTCGCACGGTTTAATTGAATTTTAAGAACTAACCAATACCATCTGTAAATAAATTGTAGTCTTATTTCAATGAAAACAAATACGTATGACTGACAAAATTTATTGTGCACTATTTATGGCGGATCTTAAGAGACTACCTCCATCCTTTGCCATTGACATTCTTCTGCCACTGACATTCTTCTGCCACTGACATATTCTTTATAACATTACAACAGGCCATGAGGCCCAATGACAGTAATGTAGTGAAACAGTAGTACCTATATTTAAGAAAATCACATAAATAAATTGTCACATCACGAACTTGGGGCCCCTGTACAAAAGGCCAGCGCCTTGCGCACTGGACTATGAGGGCCGCATATAGTTCATATTAGTGGAATCAGTATTAATTTTGTGTATGATGTTGACTAAACTAATCAGTCATATATATTTTAATTAGAGCCCTGTCAGCCCCCCCCTTGTGGGGGCCATGATGTATGTATATATGAAAATAAAGACCGATTAAATGTTTGCAGATACCCCTTTATTCACCATAATATCACAATACTTTATTTTAGGTATGTACTTAAAATACACAAAATTGATATAAAAAAATAATCAATATAAAATTATTTTCAAATATCGACCGAGGGCACTTGATGGAATTTGAATTTAAATTCTAATGGATTTAAGTTTTGTACTATTCCATTTAAGTCTTTTTGTGCAACCCAGGGTTCGTCTTTTGGCGTCTTGAAGCACTATGCGCCCCAAATACACACTGACTATTACTGTGTATGTCACTGTACGTTCCATTAGAATTTAAAATTATTTTCTTTCGAAATTCTCATCAAAAACTTCATGTATTTTTTCAATCATATCCGAGCAGAGCATGCTCCGACCCTTGTCGGCGAAGGCCCTTTCATTGCACCACCGAGTCAATCGAGCCGCAGCAAAAGTGGCCACGGCTGCCGGCACCATATTATCAAACGTCGATAGATTGTCTAAAGACCATTTGAAAAATGTAGCTATTGATCCGGCTAACAAGTCTCCTTGTCCGCCGCACCTTCTGGCGGATCCTCCTGAACCGCAAGACCATTGGTTATTAGGCTCGAAACTGAACGTCATATCCGTGCTTCCTTTCTTTAATATAAGAATATTTTTGCCTAGTTTGTTAAAATCAATTTTGATATCATTGGAATTATGTTCGGCATCGCTTGTTTTTATCACTTCATACAATTTTTGGAATTCTGCATGGTTTGGTGTAAGAATTATGCCGGGAAGCGGATAATCTTTTATCAGATCAATGTTTTTGGTTAATATAAAAATGCCATCAGCATCGATGATCAAAGGCTTTTTCTGTTCACGGCAAATTGTTATTATCTCTGAAACGGTTTGAATAGTCGCTGTATCTCTGCCGAGACCTGGCCCGATGATCAATACGTGAATTTTTGGAAGCCACTTTTTCATTTCTTCAACGCCATTTTCATCATCTAATAGAGGGTGTACGATGAGTTCAGGGCTGTAGGACTTTATTACGGGTGCAGCCGCCTTCAAACAGAATACGTGAGCTAAATCAGCTCCAACCTACAATTAAAAAAAATAATTGATATTAGTTTATTATAATAATATATCAGTAGTTCGCATGCCATGCAGGGTATAAATGTTGCGTGTCATGATTACATTCTTTTCCAAGTTTTACAACTTATTATTTTAAATCAAGTAGGTATAATATGATGTAGGATATTTCATCCTCAATTATTGGTTGTTGGAATTCGATCAACTTCAGTTGCCAGTTACAAGGATGGACCTCATCGAGAAATAGTGAGAAGGAAGTAAGGTAGAGCAACACAAACATAGACCCTTCCAAATCAACCTGCCCCGCACCACACCTAGTCTTCTCGCATCACATAAAGTAGGGTAGCATACGTTAACTTTGAATCGGAAAGGAAGCAAAAATACTGTTTATCCTCACAACTTGACACTCATTTATCGTTCAATGTGATACCAAGCTATAGCAAGTACTACAATAATCTAACGTTACACTATAGCATAGAATATCATCAAGAGCTGTGGTCAATCCACTGCTGGCTAAAAGCTTTCCCATAATTCCTTCCTGTCTTTTTGGTCTCTAGTTCATCGCTTGATGAGTTCATTGATTTAGTGGGTTTCAGGGCGGTGTCCTGTGTTTGTTTAGTGCCCCTTGGGTACCACTGTATGACTACAATTGTACAATGGCAGTCCACTCACTGCGTGGCATGTCTGGCCCATTGCCATTCCATCACCTTGGTACATTGCGTACCCTTGTCTGCTACCTTGTTCAATGGTTACGTTCAACTACATCTAATCAATTTCGTCATCTACATATATTATTATAGACATGTGTAGATATTTGTGATTAATTTTTTGAATCAAACCACATAATACAATAAAAATTTTGTGGCTGGTTGATGGTGACCAGGAAGCCACCTAATGGCGGTGTTGGGCCGCCTAAGGTGGCCAGAGGAGTGCGGCCCCACTAGTTATATTATGAAATATTTTGTTATTTAGTTTGTATAACTATTCTCACTAGTTGAAAAGCTTACGAGTGAATAATGTAATGGGTGATATACAGTAAAACCTCGATTATCCGGGCTAATTGGGATAAATTTGGATAATCAAAAATTATATATACATATATATTTAAAACATACCTTTTTTCTTTTTTCTTATAATCATACGAAACTGATAATTATACAGAGATCTGGATAATTGAGGTTTTACTGCTTTTTTTCTTTTGACATTCGATGACATGTCGATAGTATTAATAGATTAAGTTATATTTGCACATTATGTGAGCACTGGAATCACACCCAAAACACAATCAAAAACAATATTCAGTAGAATCTCCATGAACCCAAATCATGCGTATGTGGTTTTGTTGGATGAACGGGGTCCTATACGTCTTGTACATCAAATAGTTTTCAATTTTTCACATGAGAAGCATTGTTATTATCTTTTTATGTCTGATTTTAATACAAAGATGTAAAAATTATTGCATTTTGAAAAAATGTTATTACGAGAAAGATGGGACCGACTGAATTCACTCGTTATAAGCATTACTCGTTATATCAGAGAATAGGTATTTTTAAATGAGCGGTCACATAACACAAAAAGTCGCAATTCAAACAAAAATACACAATTAGAATTTTTCCCCGAAACAAGCATGGCATTCGTAAACTATAAAGGAAGTTGTTAATTGTAATGAACGCTGGTACGTACCCACTGACTTCAGCTTGGATTTTTTACATGAAATTTCAACCATATGTGTGGATACTTTTTCAATATTGTCGGCGAAAACACCAATTAGGTACTTAGACACTTAACTAGTGTCATAAACGTAATCCGATCCAAAACAAAATATCAAACTGTTTGATTGTGTCGCTGAAGCCCCGCACCACTTCGCACCGCTCGCTGGGTATTATCTGCACGTCGGCCACTACAGGTGGCGTTGACTGTGTGATATTTTCGTGGCGCGTCGCGTCGCATAAGCATTGACTTCGCCCATGTAAGATGCTGCGTTAGGGTCGAAAATGTTTTTAAACGAAAAATTTTTAGAAAGACGATATTTTTGTTCGGTATATCCGATAAGTAGCTCGTTATAAAAGTGAATAATTGTATGGAGAAAATCATAAACTAAAATGTCAACGTATGTTTCATCATTATATCCGAGATCTCGCTATGTCCGTGATCGTAATAATCGAGTTCGACAGTACTCACTTTTTATTATTTGTTGAACTATCCTGATTTTTGTTCTATATTTTGAATCGGAGTGTCAAATTAAATCATTAGAAATAGGTATGGCAATCCGAGAAATTAAACACAATCATTTAGTTTGATTGACCGTATATGTAGTAAATATATTATTTTAAAAGCATTTCTCTAAAACTCTTATAAAGAGTACTCATTCATAGCAGTTCCATTGGCAGAATATCATAATTTTAATTATGTGTTATATTACCTTCAATGCGCTAATAGCTGCAAAATAAGGACCTCCAGTGTATTCCAAAGACCCTCCAATAACTCCAATTCTCCCACTTTGTCCTTTATGCTTGTCATGCGATAATGGAGGTACACATACTTTTGCAAGTCGAAACCATTCATTATCACCACATTCATTTGACAGTGTCATTATTGATCGAGATAATTTCAATATCACACTTGCTTTTGAATAAATTCCAAATGACATTTGAAGTGTCATAAAACCTTATTTATACAAATGTCAGTGTAGTAGTGTTGCCAGTTTCCAATACAACGATAGTGTTCACTGCATATAAAAAAGATTTCCCAAATTGTCAGTTTTATTATTTTCGTACACACTAGGACTAGTGGGATCCTAGCCAATCGAAAAAATATCACTGCAAATTGCATTGCTTTCGATCATTCATTCAACTTATTGAGGTTTTCAGATTTTTCAAGTGAAAGAATAAAAAAATATGTATTTGTAGGGCTTTATTTCTAAGAAATTAAATTGGTAATTCTATAGGTAGGTAGTACTTACCTATTTTGTTATTAAGGCTATACCTAGGTTGAGGCATGGTCTAAAAAGATCGTGGCTAGGCGATGCGCGGATTGTGCAAATGACGCGTGCCAAACGAAATATAATTTGTCATATAAATCCAACATGCGTCCATTTAATGTTCTGTTTATTGTTCTATTAGTAACAATAATAATATATTCATTGACATGTTTTCTTTTTCAAGTAAATGGGTAACGTTTTTTAGTCATCTTTACACGATTTAAGAATTAATACCCCCGTCGCCATCACGAAACAAATTGACGTATTCATGAAGGCGTCCCCCGAAAAGGGGTCTATATGCAAAAACAAAATTGTTCACGAGAGGAAAAAAATGTTTTATTCGACCATGCGGACTTTTGGAGTATATCTGTGATAATAATTATGTTCATGAAAGCACTCTATCATTGACAAATTATTTTTTTTTTATTTTGGATAATAAAATAAATCATATTATGTGTCGCTGAGTTTCAAAACCCGCTATAACACTTTTTTGAAATAATTAAGATATATATATTGTTGTATTCGTTATTAAAATCTCTACATGAAAATTTTATCGCCTCTTTCAAAAGCTGCTACGATTAAAGCCTCAATTACATTGAGCTTCTTTACGAGCTGTTTATTGGCGAATTTAAAAGCGAGCGATTCAGCTACTGCGATTTGATGATTACACACAAAACTTTCCATTCGCTGAGAAGCCACAAGCCAGTGACTATTTTGACAGAACGTAGTTCGTTTTTTTACCGGGAGGTTGGTACTGCGCTCTACTGCGCAGATGCAGTAGGCCCACACGCCGGTGTGTAGCGTGTAAAGTTGACCGGCTTTCAACTTTTCTTGGTAGAGTGTTTACAACCTGCTTATTAGCTTATTCGATGATTACACTGGGCGACTATACAGGCAGATTGTAAATTCGCCAATAAACAGCTCGTAAAGAAGCTCAATGTAATTGAGGCTTAACTGTCATTTATGAAACAAAATCAATGTGTTTATCAAATCCCGCTATAACACTACTGAAACATTCTAAAACCTTTTTAGTTCAAAAAGTTTTTATTGATTTTCTCACCATAATGAAAAAGTGTTATAGCGGGTTTTGAAACTCAGCGACACATATAGACTCCTCTTCTACAGTAAGCATTTTAGTATTGCTAATATCTCAAAACTGTGGCAGATAAAATAATAAAACTTTCCAATAACCCGTTTTAGTCAATAAAATCACTTTTTGACATGATGTATTATATAGACCCCTTTTCGGGGGACGCTTTCAAATATTAACATCCATTTTCATTATGTATAATTTGCTATAAGTCTTTTTAATTTACTTGTGTATTTTGTTTTCAGGCACGAAATATTCAATATAAAGATCCAATAGAAGAAGAATGGGACAAATTTAAAAAAGAAATGAAAGAAGAGAGTAGTGTTTCTGCCGCTATCATTGCCGGCGAACAGGAGGAAGCAACTGCCGATAGACAAATTGATGAAATTGACGAACAAATCCGAAACTGGTCAAGGTAGTTAAACAATTTTATAGTTTAAAAATGAACAATTATCGATATTTATGAGTTGAACTACATATAGGGGGGGGGTAGGTATTCCAATCTGAGTTGATAATAACGGTAATAACGGGTTTCAGGAATAATATCAGAAAACTAAGTAAATTTAATCAGTTAACGGCTTTCTTAACCTTTTTGAGTCATGATCCAAATTAAGGTAAATCAGTTTGGTTTCTTGAACCAAGAAAAGATTAGTAAAATAACACATACATACAGATAAAGATTAATTAAAATTACACATTTTATTGTTGTTTTTATTTAATAAAACGCAATTTTTATGTAGTACTTATTCCACTTTTAATCAAGAGATTAGGACCGGTTTCGTCCGCCTCAGAGGGACATTTTCAACTGAATACATTTTTTAAAACAATATTTATCAAGCAAAATCCAAAGCGATAGAAATAATATAACAATAGGTACATAAATAATTATCCGTCCAATAATACCTTCCAAATAACCGATTAATTTAAAACTAATGAGGTTGGACATTAATATTTCATACTACGTCAGGGGCATTACACAAATTATTTTAAATATTAACAAACCACAAAATATGAAACAATCTACGCTTACAATAACATTAATTTCAACAAATAATTATGATTAGTCAAAATTTACAATAAAAATTTATAAAAAATAATAAAATAAACAATATTATCAATTGAAATGAGATCGAATACAAAAACAAATACAACCAAAATATGAGTCAAAATTAAATAAAAATTAAAATAATAAATAATGTACAATATATAAAGTTATGTTATAACAGATTGCATGCATGAATCCAAAAAAGTTCGGAAGCTTCTGAATTTTCACGCGACAGTTAGGATTTGTATGATATTTGCGTCTGCGCAGTAGAATGATAGTGGTGAACCTGCCGGTAAAAAAACGAACTACACTATACAGACTCATTTTGAGGTTAACTGATTTCGTCGTCCTGTCAAATAGTACCATACAATGATAACATCACGTCTCGCGTACTTTATGAATGAGATTGGCGAGACGGTCAGCACTTTTACGTGTAAACAGTTATTATCGCGATAGTTTAAAATACACACTATTGGTGCAAGTAAATCCATGCAAGCGTACAGGCGCTATTAAGGTTGAAAATGCTTACTCGCACATGCATTTTTTGCAAAGGGTAATAATAAATTCAGTGCTTTGTTTACTAATGAGATTGATCATAATGGTCGCAGATGCTTTGCCAGAATTGATCTTTAATTTTTGTTTCCGATTCAGTTTGGAATTTTCAATTTCAATTTATTTATTTTTACATATTGTGGACATTACAAATTATAAGTTTAAGACGTTCACAACATGACATAAAAAAGAGATAGATAATATGTTATTAAACAAATATGTACATACAAAAATATTAATTATATAGGTACATGGAAATAAACCGGATGAGTTAAGCAGACCCTATTTTAAAAATTTATAAAATAACGTCCACCTATCTCATCCTCACGTAGGTGGAATATATCAACACCCGAAGCAATTTCGTTGAACATAGTTATCGCTCTCCCAATTGGCATTACCAGTGGCAGGTTGGTTCTGCACCTTGGGAGAATAAACAACTGATGTTCTCTATTTCTAAGATAGTTATCAGGGACACACAGGTCAACACTGCCCAGAATGGCAGAGTTCTCATTTATACCTCGTATAATTCGAAAAAAATACATAGCTAAATAAAGATTTCTTCTAAATTGCAAACTGCAGTATGTAAGCATGCCTAAGAGAAAGTCAGTTGGATAAAGCCACGGATAGTATCCGTACAACCTCAAATAAAGGAGTCTCAAGAATTTCTTCTGAACCCTCTCCACCATAAGGCATACTTCAACTGATGCGGTGCCCAAACAATAGACCCACTCTCAAGTCTGCTTCGAACTAAAGAATTAAATAAAAGTTTTAATACCGTAACATCCGAAAAGACCCGGGAAGTACGCATGACGAAGCCCAACATTTTAAGCGCCTTGTTACAAATGGTAACTATATGGCTAATAAATGTCAGTTTACTCTCAAACGTAATGCCAAGATCCCTTACAGATGATATTCGTGACAGAACTCTGCCATGCATCGAGTATTGGAAAAACAACACTTTTGAGGCTCTGGTAAATGACAAAAGATTGCATTTATCAATATTGAATTCTAGTTTGTTACGCCTGCCCCAATCTAATATATCGTCACCGTTCAGGCAAAAGTCACCAACCCTAAAAACATAGTTTTGAGATATCGCAATTTGAAAGTTTGAAAATGCAGGAAAAATCAGATTTAAATGTTTCTAAGATTTTATCTACATTACATTATTTTCTCATGTGTTCTTAATAATTTCTTTAAGGTACTTTTACTTTTTGGTGATAATTAAAACATCTAGTAGGTTTTGAAGGAGGTAAGGTAGCTCAATTATTGTTTGGTGACTTTTGCTTGTTAATAATCTGACCAAAGCGATCTTATTATAACAAGCTAAGGTAAACTATTCCTGTTTGGTTATTTTTGCGTATTTCAGACAAGTGTTAGAAGTTTTCAAATAACAAATCAGTAAAACTCACCATCCATAGTATAGTGACTTTTGCTTGTATATTTATAACGAAGGATTTGTTTTTTTAGAGTAAATAATGTCTATTCACCTATAATGACTTTTGCTTGTTAAGATTTTATCGAAAGTCATTTAGTGGAAAACAAATAATTCGGATTTAAGCAACATTTTACTAACTAATGTACCGTGGTGACTTTTACATCTTAAAGAACATAATTTTACGCTTCGTGTGACATACTCAACTCAAAACTGCCATTTTCAGGGTTGGTGACTTTTGCCTGAACGGTGACGATATTATCTATATCAAGTTGGAGCTGACGACAATCGTCCAAGGTGACAATCAGCATGCGTGGATTGAAACTCTCTAGTAATAAATCTGTTATACAAAACCTCTACTGTATGGAGGCACATAAATGATCTTCTTAGGATCCAACATGGCGAATGCGGACATTTCTGGGAGTCTTAACTAATATTTGTATTTCATGGTATAAGCTTTATAAATTTTGTTTAAATAAAATAAATGATTCAATTCAATTAAATTTTTTGATTTTGACAACAATATGTTTTTCATATTGTTAACAGTTGATGTTGAAATAAGAAAATATTATTTCATGTGGTTATCATTATTAGGTCGCAATTTACCTTATCTTATCACTATTCCACAGTGTTGTTCTTGAAAATTGGAAGTTCGATGACTTCAGATTCCTGCCAGCGAACCGCAATCTGCATTTTGATTTAATTACATTCATTGGTGAAAATAATAATTCACATAAACATGTAGAACCTTACTTTATTTTTATATGCCCCATTTTAGATCCACAGAATCCAATGTTCTTATGTGTTGCAAATGATTTTAGTATTTTATATGATGTAGGTCCAATATTTTCAGTTCAACCCTTTACTTTCTCGCTCGAATAAGTATTGTGATTAAGTCAGCTATTTCAGTAATCTTCATTTGTGACATAAAAACGTGATGCATTTATATCACTTGGAATCGCTGTATTCTTTATGCTTGAGAAGTAAGGATCATACTAAAATTTTCGGTAATATTTTTGTAGGGTTTTGGACTTGGAACGGAAAAAAGAAGAAGCCGCCAAACAGAAAGCTCTCGAGAACACCTCTTCAATGGATTGTGACAATCAAAGCTCGGACGACAATGAAGAGTTCGACGAATACTTAGACTGGCGGGCCAAGAAGTCCTACAGATGAGCGCATTATATTTTTATATGGACAATTATTCTTATTGTAACATTAATTATTCTTAATAAAAGACTTTTGTATAGAAGTAAGAGTTTTATTAAAAGTTTATATGGTTGCAGTTATAATAGTATAGTGATTACAATTACATCAGATATATTTAGCAATTTGTTTTCAAAATTTTCTTTTTAAAGAATTATTTGTTTTTGCTTTTCAAAAGTGATGGTTTATTATCAGTAAATTGAATGTTTGTTTACACAGGTAAGAATGGAGTAAATAATTTTCAATATTAGTGGTTAGGGTTTTTTCAGAATATTGATTTTATTATGTTAGAGTTGTGTATCTTGGTAGGATCGGTTTTGCTCAAATGATATTGAATACGACTGTTTAAATGGCATATCTTAATTTCTTCCCCAAAATTTTAATATGCCATTTATGAAAGTAAGAAAAAATGTATTTTTAATAAAGTCGTGGAAGCATCCAAAAAGTGTGTACACACATACAAGAAAATATGAGTTTTATGAATACATTTCTAAAAAACTATTCTTAAAATATTGGATGTAAAGAAATTCAAACTACAGAGTATTTTTACTTATTTAGGTAATAAATATTGATTACAGATAATCAAACTAGAATTCCGAGTGTCCCTTATAATAATTTGTTTCATCAAAGCTTATGTCTTATCGCAATCCTAAGAATCTTAATGATGGATCACAAACAGAGAGCTTTGAAAGTTTATAAAGTAAATACAAAATTGTAGAATTGGACGTTTAACTGAGCATTCAAAAAGTTCATAGCGTTTACTAGCTCAGTTTGTTTGCAAAATGAATAATATCTTCCCCTTATATCATTCATCTCGAAAACAATTCTCTCTTAATATGTACGTTTTAGTTGAAACAGGCGAGGCCAGCTAATAATGTGCTCCTTAGTTGATAGGCGGACGTGTATTGACCTAATATTATACAGAACACCAAAAATAAGTTCGTAGCGATTCGCATATTGTCCCCGATCTCGTGAGTTCACATCATTCAAAAGGGAGTCATATATGAAATACGGATTGTTACACACGTAAACAAATTATACTAAGTCGTCTACCGCGAGAATATTGTTTCTCGTCTAATGAAACCGTCTTCTACTATATTCTCGATGTCACGACTGAAAATAAGGCTTTAATACTATATTCTTAGAGCGAGATTTATAAAGAAGTATCTTATCCTAAATCGTTTAATTCATTATTTTATGCGTAATATTTTGTGATTGAAATATTTATATTTATATATCCTGTGCAAGATTTTCTGTAGATCACAATTAGATTACGTTGTATAGTACGTTGTGCATTATTCATTGAAGATAAACAAGATTTAAAGAATATTATTAATTAACTAATTATGTTGTTGATTATCAAGCATTACTTTTTTTTAGTTACATATATATTTTTGCACTACAGCTGATTATGATTACAAAATTAATGTAAAATCATTTTTTAATCTAATTTTAGAAGAAATATTCTCTTAAGTCTATGTTGCAAACGATACAATATCATTATAATGTTAAGTTTACATAGTATATTATTAATTTTAACATTGTTATACATTTTATTTAAGAACATTATATTATAGGTATAACTGCACAAGCAAATAGGCTACAGTAATTTATATCATACAAGACTTTCTATTAGATAATGGATATATTTGGCTGAAAGTGCAGACATGCCACTAGCGGTTGTAGAACAAGCAAGCGTAGATTGGTGGTCCCTAATTTAATAAAATTTGATCACAAGGGTAAAGTCAACCTCAAGTAGTTTGTAATCTACATTCAGCATGTAAATATTTATTAATACTTGTATTATAAGCTTGCCGTAATTCATATATGTGAGTAATATACTGTATTATATAAATTTCTTGCCGACAGTTAGATATCTGTGTTTGTTACCATGTCAATGTTTAATTCGCTATATCACTTAAAGAAAAGAAGGTTTTCAACTCTAAATTATCTCAACTCTACATTAACAAACTGACACGGAATATGTCAGTATTTGACACAAATTATACAATTAATGATTATAATATTAAAATGAGCCGAGAGAAACACGCAAGAATGATTTTTAATATTGGTTAAGATATCAGCGGTAGGTATTCTATAATATATTTATGATTTAAAGCAAATAGTGACAGGGTAATTATTAACTTCCCTCGAAAGATTATAGAATGTATGATTTTAAACCTTATTCATTATAATGTAAAATGCAGACTGACAATATTAATATACAGTCTTTGAAATATTAATTGAACATGAAATGTGTGAAGTGTATCTTTTCTGAAAGGGATCATTGATAGTAAGTATTCATTGTGTCGGTGTCGAGAGTCGTTTTACGCATATTGTGATTATCGATGACATATCTATGCTTTTGGCTGTTGCACTTCAACGGTGACACTTTCCAGCTTGGGATTTATGTAGACATGGTTATTCTGAGGACCTGTAGGGCTTTTGTTGGAGCGAGTCGACGCAGCTGACGCATTACTACTTCCGTGCGATCCCCGTCTGCCACCTACAAAATACAACAGAAATTAAGACAATTTGGTATGTTAAGACAATACTTATTATTATAGTAATAAACAAGGGCCTAAGTACCAAATAACTGAAATAGTGATATTAAGGTTTAATGAACACATTACATTGTATCTGTCGGGCGTACCTTTTACTTTATCTGTTTAGGACTTAATTTAAGTTATAGGCTCGAATTTATCTGCATTTATTCTTATTTATTTGGTACATAGGTCTTTATTTATGAAAGATCCTTCGAATATACGCTACGCATATTTTCAGAGATCAATGTATTTGATAACTAGTCTTTCAATAAGACGGTAAGATATTACCTGCCTACATAATAGACTGATCGGACAACAGTCATCTAGAAATGAATTAATTACAATAATATACACAAAAAACTTTGAAACAAAATTAGGTCGAAGATAATACATCACTCCAAAGATAAAACATAATATTATTTTCTAAATTTTCACAGAAAACATAACTCACAATATAAATTTAGAGTCCTATGCATAGCTATAATACTATTATGTAAATATGTGGTTTTATGTGTCACTTGAAATGGGAATGCGTTTAAGTGACATTTCATAATAACTCCAATTACAAATAATGCATAAGCCAACATATTTACATAAGTATGACTTATAGGGCTCTTAGGCTCTAAATATGTGCTACAACTGTTTTAGAAGAGATTATAAAAACTACCCAAGTCAAATTAGCAAAAAACCTTTACGATATCGATCAATAGCAAAAATATCGCTTTTTTTTCATAATAACATCAATTACCAATGCTACAGGTTAGGTTAATAGGTAGTTTTATGATTTTGTGTATCATTCCTTCAAATATGGAGCATAACAGTGGTCATGAATTTTATTGTATTAAGTATTGCAATTTAGAAAAAAATTTGAACACACTTTTCTATCGTAGTATATTCCTGGGTTTCCACCGTGTCTCCTTCTTCCTTCTTTACTCGACGTTTCGGGCTCGTTGCAGAGGCCATTATCAAGAGATGATGCAACGAGCAACTCTGCAACGAGCCCGAAACGTCGAGTAAAGAAGGAAGAAGGAGACACGGTGGAAACCCAAGAATATACTACGATAAAAAACAACCGTGAAAGCCTCAAACACTTTTCTACTTTGTTTATTTTTTTTACATTAAATCAGGTCATCGAGGGCCTATGACAGTAGCGTAACAATAGTGAAATAATATCTGTGAAATAATCACAGGAATAGGTACGTACGCTTTGAGAAAATCACATAGATGTATTATTGTGACCTCACCAATAATCGAACCCGGAGCCCATTGCCTTACGCATCAGACTACAGGGTCTCATTCAGTGCAGTTAATTATCAATTACTCATACGGTTAAAATTGACTGTTTATAAGTAGTTCATTATATTAATTATAAAGATTATTTTACTTATTTGATTGAGTGTTCCTTATCAAGGTGGAGATTTTTTAGTAGTCAGTACTAAGTAGGTAATTTAAAAGGCCGTATTGCATCGATTACAATGCATATCGATGGCTCAGTACGATAAGTCAAAAATTTCAAGTTTTGAGTTATGTAAGCCATTATATTCGTATATCACTCCTCTTATGTTTCACAAAATTTCAACTCGAAGAAATTACTAGTTATACTTGTAAGGCCGATGTTATTGTCGCTTTTCTATAAGACAGTATACGTGAGTCAAAACTTTGATCAGCCATTACTCAAAACTACTAATTCCTAGTTGTAGCATTATGGAACTGAGCCATCGACATGTTTTTCCTATTTTGGTATCTCTGAATTCAATATGCGTCTTATAATAGATGGCATTTTACAATCAGTACAAAGTGGAATATTCGTTTTAATAAATGCTCCATCACACTTGGTTGCACATAAGACGATCTATTGTGAAAAAACACACAACCAATGCCCTTGAGTCAAAATGTGATTCAGAAAAATTAGAGACTGAATCTGAGAAAGTTTCAAACTCTGATGTTGATATTACAGATGAAACTGCGTAAATAATAAATATTAGGTACTTCTTATTTTAAGGTCGCATGGATTTACTGCTGACAGTACGTATTATCGCGGCCATAATAAAAAAAATTATTATCGTGCAAATTGCAAGATTGCATGCATGAATCAAAAAAGTTCAAAAGCTTCTGAATTTTCACGCGACAATTGTACCGTGCAATATCTGATAGTAGCGAACCTACGAAACGAACTACACCACGCAGAGACTCATTTTGAGGTTAATCGATTTTCACGACCTGTCAAATAGTACAAAATAATGATAACATTGCATCTTGCTTACTCTTGAAGAATGGGATCGGCGAGGCAGTCAGCACTTTTACATGTGAACACTTATTATCGCGATAGTTTAAAATACACACTATTGGTGCAAGTATATCCAGGCGTGCGTAGAGGCGCTATAAAGTTTTTATAATAATTTATTATTGTATTTCGAAATGCGAATCTTATAATGGGGTGTATTGTAATCAGGGCGTCTTATAATCGGGGCGTCTTCAATACAATACGGTATTTAATTTTTTTTGTTCAATAGCGAATACACCACAAGATTTAAGAATCATTCTTAAATCTTATCCTTTTTATTAAAAATACACAACTTGGAACAGTCTCAGAACTATACCTTTTAAAACAATCCTAGAAAAAATCGTGGACTCAATAGAATTTGAACACACAACATTCCCTTGCCTGGCGAGTGCTTTATCCAATAATAGGCCCTGGCAACCGAAAGTTCTGTTGTTCAAGTCCTACTTGGTCCAATATATTTTTCTAAGAAATATCTAATAGGTATGTTTCTGAAGGTTTTCTAAGTTTTGTATTTTTAACATACTTTAATAAAACATATTTTTTAATTAAATCTATCAGAATACTTATTGCTACTTGCACGGATTAGTAAAAGTGTAACAGAATCATTTAGGTACTACGCAATAAAAGCGTCAATAGTTTTTGAATAATTGTTACTACATCATACGGAAGAATATAATATTAACTACACTAAAATAGTTTTCTACTGTTACTATAATAATATAATAGTCAATATTCAATGTATGTAATTCTAGGTAATATTATCTACACCATAAAAATAAAGTAATTTAACACTATAGATATAGAAATATTTTGGTTAATTCATTAAAGTAAAAATGCAGTGATTTTATTGTATATTATGAATATTATTATAATTTTTTGGTGGAAAGACATGGTATTAAGAAATAACAAAACTTCATTAGGTTAGTAGTTATGATATTTTATTTTTTGTACTAATTTCCACAATTTTATTTAGGTAGATACTCCATGACCCGTCCTTAAGACATTTTAAATTGGTAGGTAATGCGTCGATGACATTGAGTTACTTTACAAGCTACAAGCCAGCGAATTTACAATCTGCTTGTAAACTCGCCCAGTGTCATCATCGGACTAGCTAACAAGCAGATTGTAAACAATCTACCGAGAAAAGTTGAACTTCGGGCTACTTTACACACTACACGCTGGCGTGTGGACCGATATGTGTCTGCGCAGTAGAGCGATAGTGGCGACCTCCCGTTAAAAAAACGAACTACTCAATACTTCCTGTCAAAATAGTGACGGTTTCAACTCGCTAGCTTGTTGGCTTCTGAGCGAGTGGAAAGTTTTGTGTGTCATCATCACAATCGAACTAGCTGACTCGCCCACTTTTAAACTCGCCGACAAGCAGCTTGTAAAGTAGCTCAATGTCATCGAGCCTTAACAAAAAGTTTTTATAAAACAGTCTTGTTCACACACACAATATTATATTCATATATTCTGGAAATTAATATTTAATATATTCATATTAGCTTCTAGAATAGGTATATGAATGAGTAAGTGTCAACATACTGTTTTGTTAATTGAAAATACCTCAAGGATAAAACCGTTCTCGGTAAATAAAATTGTGAAAACTAGTACAAAAAGTAAAATATGATTTACTAACATGATTGTAGTGTTTGTTATTTATTAATATACTTATAAATAATTAATATTACATAGTGTTAATATATAGTATTTTAACTTATTAAGTCTTACATAGAAGTAGCAATAGAAAGCTGTATAGTGACATTCCTTGTGCAGAAAAGGAAGCTTAATTTAATAGGCTCAACATCAGTTGGAAATGAAGAGTGAATAGTATTTTGAAGTTATAAAGAAGTGCAAGACATATTTTACAAAGTTTGTGTAATTTTTAAATTATTAGTATCCGCATGTTCCTGCTTTACCTTAGTGTTAGAAGGTTAAAAAAGGTCCCCATAATATACATGAAGAATCCTCGAATATTTTTTATTAATGAAGGAGTTGTTATTGAATCGTCCAATCACCAGACAAGTTAACAAGCGGTCATCAGCGCTAAAGAAGTAAAAGGATTTTGTTTAGTATTTAATTATACGAGGTTGGGTTAGGTGCAAATTTCGTAGAGTAGGTAATAAAGCTTGCAAAAATCAAGAAAGTAACTCAAGAATAAGATATTAATATTTGGTTTCGTTGGATAAACAATATATAATAATATTCTTGTCTCTCGGTGAATTTCTTTCAAGTTATAATATCGAAACCAGAGGTGTAGTGAGATCAAAGCACATTAAGCTGGTAACCAAGGCTTTTTTCACAACCGAGCATTTTCCATAACGTTTTCTAATACGTTCCATGCAATATCTGTTGTTTTTAACCTAGAAAAATGACAACTTTGATATTATATTCATATGTAGGTACTGAGTGTAAACTGCATATAAAAGTCATGGTAATCAATGTCATTCTGTTACAAAATTTTCGGTAACCACTGAAAATTTGGAAAATGTAATTATGGAAAAGAGGTGTGGTTGTTAGGATAAAAAAGTTAATTAACGTCCTGGTATTATTTCCTACTTCACCGCTGATATAGACAAGAACTCAAAAATCATTTATTTTTTTGCCAAATGTTATTTGTAAAGTTATCCGAGGTATAGATAGCTATAATGATATTCAACCTTTGTCAGAAGAGGCTTCGATGGAAGGAGAGTATTATGTTTAAATACTTTTATCATCATCAGGCAATATTACTTAGTGAGAAAATATTGTTACTTATTTCTTGTGTCAAACGAATGGGTTGATATCTTGTGAAATGTTGTAAAGTATTTGTTATGGTTCAATGTGTTTATATTATATTATGAGACATATTTTGACATAGTTATGCCTCTAAAGCTAAAAACCATATTACAAACATAATTATTAGTAAAGCTTTAGTTTGAGTTATTTATGAAAAACCAGTGCAGTATCTTGATTGTATTAATTTATGAAGCATATACCATTTTTCATTGATTACATTTATTATTAGGCAAACATTTTAACACTACAACAGGCCATGCAGGCCAATGAGAGTAGTTTAGTAATAGCAGTGAAACAATCACAAAAAACCAGGCTTTGAGAAATCACATTTATTGTGACCTCACCGGGAAATATCAGTGCCTAACGCATTGGATTACGAGGGCCACCGATTATGACAAAAAGAGACATTAATACCTTCGGCCGAGGGTAGATGATGATGGGATTAAAAATAAAATTTTAATTGTTTTAAGTTCCGTGCCATTCCATTTGAATTGTTTTTAGAGACTACGCATGTTTACGTACGTTCACCTGTGATAAATATACAACTGACACAGATACATAGTAAAATAGCATTTAAAGATATAATTTAGTATAATATAAGCAGTAAGGATGTGTGTCAATTGTATATTTATCATATTTTGTGGCAGTGTACATCAGTGGTGAAGGATTATGGGTAGGGTGTTAAGATTCAAGATAAATAGTGCACACTAAACTTTGTCAGTCAAACATATTTGTTTTCATTGCACTAAGACTACAATGTGTCGATAGTGTTTGTTAGTTTTTTAAATTCAATTAAACCGTGCCCAATCCAAGCCATAGTAGATATTAGTAAAAAAATATTCAATTATTTATAAAATATCTAATATTATACTATTCAACTATGCATAATTTTAGAAATTTTATAGATAGAAGAATATTTTTTATTGATTATAGTTTGGCTTAGGCAGGGTTTAATTGAATTTTAAAAACTAATCAGCACCATCTGTAAATAATTGTATTAGGAGTTAAATGAAAACAAATAAGTATAACTGACAAAGTTTAGTGTGCACTATATTTCTGTTGAATCTTAACAGCCTACCTTCAACCCTCGCCATTGGCGTGCATAGTGCCCAAAGATGGCGAAAGGCAAAATCTGGGTCACCAATAACAATTCCAATGGAATAGAACAATTAGAATTTAAAAAGACACACAATTAAAAATTGTATATACTTCTCTAGAATTGCATGTTATATTAGATTCTAGATTAGATATTAGATTCAAATTATTACATCTCAGTTCAGAGTAACATGATTAAAAAAAATATTTAGCAGTTATCTTAATATGCATCCCCATTTCACTCCCATTAATATGCTAAAATGTGTATAATCAAGGAAATATGGTACATATATCTGAAATAAAACAAACTATAACCAAGCAAAAGCATCACGTCATGATATCAATATCGGGTACTGTTACCTATATGATGTTTTAAACATTAATTACATCTTATATGCTTTGATATAGTGGGTACATAGGTGCTACCTGCTAAAATTAAATAGCACTTAACTAAAATTCAATATATAACACATTATTATTGTGTTTTACTTTGTTATTTTTTTACACAATGTTGTTGTGACAAGTCAGATCATTAATCATGCATGGAAAAATAGATTTAAATGAATGTATATGTATGATATGATATGGCTTGTTTGTTATGGGGTGCTATTTAACATTAGTAGGTATTAATTAAATTATTATGTACTTATTTAATTTGTTCTACTTTCTTAGTATTATTATTTATGTAGTCATTTTACTATTGTCATTAAGACACAGAAACATATGATTAAATATATTTTACTGAACAAATACAATTTAACTATAAACAATGGTAATAATCTACTTTTCGTTAGATTAACTTCGGTAGAGTAGGTACTATTAATTATTATTCTAGAGAAATTTAATTTGAATCATTATGTACCTACAATAGAAACTTATGAAATATTCGAAATATTAAAAAAAAGTCGATTAAATATAATTAAAAAGGAAATTTAGTGAAAAACATTTTTGTTTATTTAAAAAATATTATATTAATCACCACGGTTGGGTTGAAAGTAGTCAATGGAATTTGAATTTAAATTCTAATAAGAAAATCGATTCAAATACAATAATATGTAATACAAAAAAATAAACCATTATGAATTTTTTTTTATTGTTTTTGGCATTGATTCACATACGATTTACAAAAGTGTGGTATGTAGTGAAAAATTTCAAACCTACTTGGTTTTTAGCATTGTTTTAGTAAAATATATTTAATTGTATGTTCAATTTACTACTTGCCCAGGACTCGAAATGACCGGAGCGCCGTTCCGGTTCATTAAATCCCCAAAATTATCGGTCCGTCTCGTGGAAAATATAATTTAACCGTCTGAGCTAGATAGACCATATAACAAAAAAATTAAACACAGTTATTTTTATAAAATACATTTAAAATTAGATAACTATGTTGATATTTTCCTAAAATTATCAAGCGCTCCGGTTCGTAAAATTTTCCATTTCGAGCGCTGTAACTTGCCAAAGTTTAGTGGTCCCCCAGTATTAAAAATCAATAAATAAGACACATCATCTTTTTCCATGCATTATCAATAATAAGCTTCGTCACACAATCATTGTTTATGAAAGAACAAAATAATGACGTATTTTAGTTGCAAGATGGTATCAAATTTACCAAACATAAACTGTGTCTTAATATAATAGTTATTATTATTAAATTCATTTAATTAAGATTCAATAAATTTATCCATTTTTAAATTCGCTGACTTAAAAACTCTTTAATTAGTGTTTAATATGTCTACATATAAATTTTACCTACTATATTATTTTGAAGTGCCAAATATTTACAGTAATAGTAAAATAATTTGAAGATTGTTAATAATGACAAAGTATAACATTAGCTTTGCATTATATTTAAAGTTAACTTTTTTCTATTTGTTATAAAAGCAGACATAATAAATTATTATAGCCATATTGTCTTTGCACCACACACAACTGTGCTGGACTGGATTTTATAAAATGTGAAAATAAAAGCATTTATGTAAATGTGAATGCTGCTTATGAAATAATATGTAGTTATTGTATTTTGTGCTCAACGATTGCTTAGATTAGGGACGTACGCATCCAATATAAGTTCATAAATATGACATACTAATATATTAATATTATATTGTCTTCTTTTTCATAATATAACGTAATCTATGACAAAAAGAGAAGATAGTATTATTAGCATGTTTTATTTACTATATTATAGTGGTTGTGCACATCTAAACTTTCGTTGGTTATACAATTTATAGTACAATAATGTTTGTGTCTAAATTGTTATGGACGCTGTGGTATAAACAATTATTTTATTAACTCTATTGATTCACTAAAATAGGGCTATTCAATTTGAAGTGGTTTTTGTCAATATTTCATGATGTATTGAAGAGTTTTTGGCAAGAAGCTTCGGTGATTAGGTAAGTAAGTAATAATTTTTATTAAATTGAATAGGTATTTTAAAGTAAGCTGTTGATATAATTTGATGTGTTACCTTGTGCAGCCCCCGGCGAATGCGGCCTTAGGGAGGCTACGCTGGGCTGTCGCGAGGGTGCCCGCACAGAGGCTCTGGACCCTCGTCTTTCCTGGCCGTGCAGAAGTTTGCTGTCGCGTAGCAGGGACACGTTCATGAGCCGTGGGTTCGGTGTATTAAATATCGTACGATTCTCATTCCATCTTGCTCTGGAATTATTATGAATCAAATATTAGCGATGGTGCCATATATTTTACACTTCTTTATCCTATTGACCATTACTTCTCGTGGTTCAGGGTTGTGATTTTACCGGTTCGCGCTCCGTGAGAAAGGCTGTAATGTCCTTTGATTTTGTAATGTTTTTAAATATTAAAAAGTCAATATACTCGTATAACCCAATTTGATTAAGGCGATACCTCTACCTACCAGAGGCACCTAGCGGAAAAATACTTTGAGACATTGAATATTGATCAACGGGCTTCAATATTGGGACCATACCTAAATAAGATTTCATATAAATAAAAAGGATTTTAGATTATACCTACACATTTATAGTTTTATAAAAAATCGATGTTTTTTAAAATATAATTATTTTATTAATTTATAAAAAATATTAAAACTATGAAATAGTCAAAAATCTCTTAGACAAAACAGAAAACTTAATAAACTAAATTTTACTAATAAATATGACCATAAAATATAATATGTACTTAATAAGATCAGAACCTTTGACGAACTCACATTTTATAACATTTTTTTTATAATTGTAAGTTTATCTTTGACATAATTTTTTTCTTCTTTTTAATATTTTCAGTTACATAACATTAGAGTTTTAATTGTAAAATGTCTCAAATTGCAAGTATCCTATTTTTCCGCGAGGTGCCCTGTATCGCCTTAATTTTGTATTACTTTTCTATATTTTTTTCTTACTAGATAATACATTCCTATATCATTTTAAAAGCTTCCTACAATTATGTAGAATTTTATTTAAATAATCTGACTTAAAGTTAAATGGTATAATATTCTACACTTTAAAAATATTTTTGGCACCAATTATTATCAAATAGTTTTTACGATAGTCTCAATGTACACATGCAAAATCTGGTTAAACCAAAAAAAATCCAGACGAAGCCTTCTGTGATCTCCCTAAAAAAAATTACTGACGGCACTTTCAGTTTGAAGTATGTAAAAAGTAAGTGTTATCAGAGTAGGTATGTATGAAAATTAGTCGTCTTAGTGGCCCCTTTTTGCCATCATTTTCATTAAATATTTAAAATCAAAATTAACTGCTTTTTAATTAAATTATTTCTTAATTTATCTAATAATATACAAGAGTCAGTAAGGTAGCATTCGTTATTAAAAATACATCATTTTTAACAATATTAGTAAGATCATATTGGCCAGAATCCGGTGGATAAGGTTTGATTTCCGCTTAGAAAAATTTTTCCCAATACGAAGTTAAATACATTTTGATTTTGACAGCTATGCAATTGGCGCCAAAAATTTGTGTTCTGCTTTATATTATTATTAATGTTTGGCTATACATCTGGCCTTTGTCTCCCTTTAGATATTTTTCAATCAATTAAAAATTATGACGTCTTCACTAATACTTAGGTATAACGATGTCATTTCGGTAGTCTATCAATTCAATTAATATAAATAATACTAAAAATTATTGTGTTTGAAGACAAATTACCATTCGATTTTTAAATTTTATAATCATTCATTGTAGCTGTCATTACTCAGTATGACTAACTCAGATGAATTTTGAAGGTAATAAATAGACAATTTTCCACATAGGTAGGTAATTGATTTTATCCTTACTTGCTGAATAATCGAAGGACGACGCAGATGATGATGAACATTAATGCCATTCCAACAAGCACCAGGATCATGGCCGGGTCTATGTACTGCAGAGGTGGCGGGGGCTCATTTTGCGCTGCAACCAGAATAAAATACACCATGTTAACATTGCGATTTTCTTTGACGCAGATTATGCAATCGATTCGTCATAAGATTTATGTCATACAATTAAACCAAAATATTTTGTATTCTAAATAAAATGCCTGCAAATCATCACGGTTTTTATTTATTAGAATATGGGGTTTGCTCAAAATCACACGCTACGTCGGGCCTAAACATCTGTATACCCACTGATTATGGTGAGTAGTAGTGTTCAGTGGTTGTACTATATTCCGTGTTATATACAAAAATAATAATATGTGTACACCTGTAAGTACATTACTGTAACGAGTGACAAATTAGTAACGGTCGATTTTTTTATATAGCTAGTAAACTAAACTTTTAGTACCTACCTATATTTCTAAGTAAGGAACGAATAATTTAATACAATTGACATAATTTGTATACAAGTAAATCACAATTTTTATGGGCCTCACTTGGAAATTAACAATGCGAGTTCAAATCTAAGACAGGCTCATTTTTTTTAAAAATATTTTTTTCTAATAGATATATTTTTGGGGTTTTTATTATTTTTAGTCGACGCGCTGTGGTTTCTTGTATTAGCTTGTCTTTAGGACGGAAAGCTACTTAAGTGAAATATCACCGAAAAAACACAGTGTTTTTCCCGATGCTTACATTAAAACGAAGTAAAGATAGGTCATAGGTAAGTTATAGGCTGGAATCCATACCAATGGGTAGGTAGGCACATACGATTTTCTTTAATTCATGACACGGGGGAGTGTAGATAGTTCCGGGTCAAGTATAATGGATTGCGCCTGGAAAAGGTAAGAGGGTAGTTTCTAAGAAGTTATTCGCTTAGGGAGAGGTGTGAAGGTATCGGTGGAAAGCGGAATCGTATTATTCAGTATGGCGTATCCCTTCTTGCGATACCTATATAGATGTCGAAAGATGACCCGATTAGATAGATATGGGAAACCATTAATATCACTTTGCTATTAACCCTTACCTCAAGTAAGTATCAATCACCTGGTGTGACGTAATAGCAAAATATGTTTTTCCTATTATGTGTAGGTTTGAAAGGATGTCAGCTCGTCGATTTTAGTTTTGAAAATAACTTTCCTCACGAGAGAAACGCAGTTGTTTACATATTTTTTTACGATACGTACTTACTGTAAAAAAAGTATCTATTATTAGTACGTAGGGGATGTAGAAAGAGGTGGCATGCCTAACGTGACCATTTCTTTTTTTCCTCAAAACAGGACATTTACTAATTTTTAGGTAACAGTATGTGTATTCAAGAAAACGCATATTTCTTCATGGTTTTTATTTATTAATGAAAAACAGGAATGAAATCAAGATGTATTTTTCTGAAGAACAAATTTGCCTAAGTATATTTGGTTTTGATTTCAAATAGGAATGAAATTCTTGGCAGGATTTCTTAAAATTTATTTTAAATGTTGCTTTAAGAACTGCGACTTGCAACTGTGTTTTTTTTTTTTTTTAAAGACCCTTTCTATTAGTGTTTTTCTATCGATTTATTGATTTTTCGCGCCTTTTTTTTTAAATTGTTACCGTGGGCTCTCTTTCTGAAAACGAATAAGTAATTCAATAGTTTCTAAGTTTTTACCAAACACAGTGAAATTAAACGCATGTCTACATTTGCAAATATGCTATCAAATTAAATGTAATGTGAACAGTCACTGCGTCAGCTGAATACAGAATTATTCTAACTCACATTATTTGAAATATTTTAGAAGAGACATCTTTGAAACACCCCACGTCTTATATTATTTGTATGTATACATCATATTTTAGTAGGACTGTTTTTATATAAATATTAAATAAATTAAATATGATGTTTCAAAGAACACTTCTGTAAAATTTTATATTTAAAACGTGTGTGAGAATAGTTCTGCATTCAGCTGACGAGTGGAATCCACACGTCTTTTCTAAATGATTGTTTGTTTTTAAGTGTATTTACACGTCATTTTTCACGTATGCGAGGGCAGCATAATATGGCATAATGGGATGGGTAATCGCAGTGTAGAGAAGAAGTTTGCTTCTAAGGGCGACAGCGCTCGAAATGGAAAATTTTACGAACCGGAGCGCTCGATAATTTTATGAAAATATTAACGTTGTTATATCTAATTGTATATGTATTTTATAAAAACAAGTCTGTTAGATTTTTTATCATATGACATATCTAGCTCAGGCGGTCAAATTAACATTTCCACGAGACGGAGCAATAATTTTGGAGATTTTATGAACCGGAGCGGCGCTTGATTTTTCTATCATAGGGCCTAGTCTGGCGTTCGGGACTTGAGCTTGGCGCTTTTTGATTTCCAAAAGTCTATTAAATGCTAGATGTTTGACTAAAGTTATTGAAATATTTGTTGGCTTACCGATGCAATCCGCGGTGCCGTCCGGCTTGAAGATGGGCGTCCTCTCGAACCGACACGTGCATCGGTTGTCGCGGCACTCCGTCTGAATGTTGTTCGTCTCGCATTGCTCGTTGAAGAAGCATGATTCGTTGACCTGAACCGCTGGAATTGCAACAATACAAGATAAACATCAGATAATTTGGACTATAAATAGAAGGATCCTTATACATTATTTCTGTTATAGCTAGAATTTCCGCTAGTCAGAATGAAAATACTTTGATTCCTCACATAATATTTTCCGATACGTATCTTCATGTAAATCGTGTAAAGATATGTTGATCATGCCTTGTTTAGTGGCGGCATACTCTAAAAATAGCTCTTCAATAAGGAATTTAATCAAAATTATTCACGTATTACGTAAGTTAGTAGATAATATTATAACATGTGCAGATATTTAGACCAAAAATCACAAATATGTCAAACGCGTATATCACAGTAGCGAAGGGTGGAGGTAGGCTGTTTAGATTCGACATAAATGGTGCACGCTAAACTTTGTCAGTCATGTTAATTTGATTTCATTGAACTAAGAATACAATTTGCACATAGTGCCAGTTAGCCTAAACTAATCCATAATAGTTAAGGTATGCTATGGGCGATTCGACAAAAATAGTGCACACCTTTTCAGTCATATTTATTTGTTTTTGTCGAATTAAGAATACATATTACACAATATGGTGTTGGTTAGTTTTTTAAAATTCATTAAGCCCTGCCTAACCAAATCGTAATCGATCAAAATATTCTTCCATCTATAAAATATCTAAAACTCTGCATCGTTTAATGGCATAATTTTAGATATTTTATAGATCAAAGAATATTTTTTGACTATTATATACTATGGCTTGTATTAGGCAGGGTTTAATTGAATATAAAAAAAAAACTAACAAGCAATATCTATAGGTACATTGTAGTCTTAGTTCAAAAAGTTCTGAAAACAAATATGTTTGACTGGCAAAGTTTAGTGTGCAATATTTATGTCGGATCTTAACAGCCTACCTCCACCCTTCGTCACAGATATATCAAAATTACTATAAACAAGTCACCGCGTTTTAATTGCAATCCATCAATTTACAATTATCTATTAATTGTACCGTAGCCACGAAATCTGCCACATTAAAAAAATGTTTAATAATACTTTAATACTCTACTTTATTAAGGCTCTTTAAAAAATGCCATCTTATTATGCACATAAAGATAATAAATGATACAAATACACGTCATGTAAATAATTAATTCTGGGAAATTATTCAACGTCATATTGTAAATAAAGAAAATCCCAGTGATAAATTAGACATTTTCTTTTAAAAATGAACTGAATATACAGTGGTCGGAAACCTTTTGAGAGTTTAAAAAGTTTCAAAAGCAAAAAAAATAAAAAATATATATTAAGTATATAATACGTATATTTGCATATATATGTGTAAATATTAATTTATTTTATAATAAACACACATATATACTATTTATATTAGTGGTTTCCTTGGTTTTGATTTTTTTTGCAAGTTTTTCAACATACGTAGGTAGTTGTCTTAAGTCGAACACAGGAATCATGATTCTCTGGTGTTAATCGATTTCGCAGAGTATTCTGGACACAATTCATTTTAACTTTTTTTTAATTATTGGTATTTTCAATAAATAAATAATTTTATAAAAATACTAATTTGTAAATTTTTTTAGCATATTTTCTTGGCGGGTAACTCAAAATGTTGTAGTGGGTAATTCAATTACCCGTGGGTAATAGGTCGCTTTAGTGACTCAATAAAGCGACTGCGCACCACTTTGTTAAATTTATGGAAAACCACATTGTTTGATAATTGAGAGTATGAAGCAAATGCACTCAAAATGTGACATGTAGAGATTGCAATACCGAATGAAAATATCAATATCGGTATTTCTCATTGAATACCGGTATTTGTTAAAATAAAGACAAAATGTAAGTATTTATCAATATATATTGCGATACAAATCCCTTCGAAATGTTCATATTTTACAGCGAAAATATTATGTTATTTAAAAACTATGTATGGAATATATATAAGTATAAATATAATATATTATAATATACTATATATAAAAATATATAAAATATATCGTCGGTGTTTTGTAAAAAGGGCGAATTTTTTAAATGAAATTATGATTTTAATGAAAAAACATATGTACCTCACTAGCTTTTTTATGTAAAAACGGCGAATTTGTATCCCCATTCCCCACAGGAAAGTACTTAAAAACGATAATCGTAAGGGCGAATATCCACTTATTACGAATATAAAGCGAATGTGACATATTAGGCCTATTATAAGAACAGAATTCTTTCTAAGCTTTATTATAAACTTGTCAGACAATAAATATAATCATCCACAGGTAATTAATAAATACATGTCAAAAGTTAAAAATCCTCCTCCTGTAAAATAGCATTTTGGTTAATTCGCCTTTTTTACAAAATACCCACGACATATGGTAGAGCTGCTGACTTTTATAAATATCCCTAATAAAATATACACTCAAAAAGGCTGCTTCATCAAGTGGAGTATCCTAGTTTTGGTTTTATCTTAAGTCCGGCTGCAGGAAAAACCATCTCAGATTCAACGCGTCTTTTTGGACGTAGACACTACCTATAATAAATACCTTACATTATAGAATTAGGTATTGCAAATATTTGCCACCACTACTTTCCGATTATATGGTATGTAATTTACCGCGAACAATTATTGTATACATATATTTGATAGAATTTATTTTATTATTATGCACGATGTTTGGATACCTACCAAAAATACCGGTATTTCGGATTTTTAAAGACGGTATTTTAGTATTGATAAATACCGGTATTGCAATCCCCGATGTCATGAAATGACGTACGGGGGCTATAACTCATTAAATATACCGCGGAGGTTCTACATTATTTTGAAATTGACTGTCGCGCACTTAAAGGCTCACAGGATGGAACTGAAAAGCCGTCACTATGTTTCCATTAAATTTATAAGTAAGTAGGGTATACGAATGAAACAAATAACTATCGAAGGAAGTGAAACATGCCCTAAGTAATATGACAAAACAAAACATTCATAATATACAATAAATATAGAATTTTAATTAATTCCAAAATTTCTACCATATACGTCGGTAGGTTACTGAGTAAACTATAGTAAATACCGCGGTTTCTTAAAGTAGGCTCTTTGCTGTCTACAGGCGTAGTAGGGAATTGGGAGGCGTTGAGAGCAAGTAAGCAATAAAAAGACGCTAAAAATAATTGGTCCACTTAACTATCCACTTAACTATTCACACTTATATGCGCCGGCTAGACGGCAGTGACTTGCCTGCGCGATATAGACCTTTACAGTGCTTTTCGGTTTGCGCGAGCTTCCGTTTTCCCGTCCATACACACGGGCTTCCCGATACAAATCGGTTTGCGCAGGTAAGCTTTTTGTAAAGCATGAGCGTCTAGCCGGCGCTATAGTCATGCATCTAGAAACACGAACTGACTGCAAATAGTTGACTACGATGATCTGAATAATATGCTATCGTCAAATATAGAGCCTTATATAAACAAATCGATAGCACACTACCAATCTAATGAGTTATTATTTTTATGTTTACTGATTTGATCACTAATAATAGTGAGTTTATGTGAAATTTCATTTTTGTTATTTAATTAAAAAAAAAAACAATTTAATATTTTCGGTTCCACGTTGTTTTTTTTGTTTTTTTTTTGGTGGCCGCGCGGCTTAAGCGTTGGACTGTCACGCTGTGGGTCCCAGGTTCGAATCCTGGGTCTGGCAAGTACACATATTGTTTTTCAAATTGTGTGCGAGTCAGGGTATGGACCTAATAGGTTGAGCAAGTGGCTGACATCCATTTTTTCGTAAAAAACAAAAAAAAATCTGTTAATACAAACCTCTATTCTGTGGAGGCCCATATGATCCTATTAGGATCGAACATGGTGAGAAAAAAATAATCTTATTTGTCCGGTGGTTGTTTATCCGGTACAAATCTTGCAATCGATTTTTAACTAACTTCCCGACTAGCTAGACATTTGAAACTTTTAGAATACGATGCCAATGTATTTTAATACTTTTAGCCATCTTTAAGTAGAATTGAATTCATTTTCAGTTAATTCTGTTTTGTATGAAAAGTTATTTCGGAAGAAATCCGTAATCCAATCCACTATTATTGGTTGCTAGGGGTCTGGGGTCCTAGCAACTAAATTATTAATATATACGTGCGTTACTATGGAAATCAATATGAATGTCAAAATGACATTTCAGTATTATTTCTATCAAGTACAAAATTTTTTGATCGTTTAAGCTAGTCAAGTCAAGTTTATATGATTCAACAGAAAATTCAAAAACTTTGTATATCAAAAGTTCTTTTTATCTTGTAATTACTTATAAAATAGCTTCATGAATATTAAAAATTACACACACAGCGTCATAAATATATTGGCGAAATTAAAAATTTACACTTACAATTTTATAAATTACAAATCTCTATAAAACCACCAGAACGCTTATTTTATTAAATAATAATACTTTTTGTTTTAGATATCTACATATTAATTAATTAGTATGTGTACATGTAAATTTCAGTAAATTATATTAAATTCCTTGCAAAATTGTCAGTAGATATTTCTAGTAACTGCACCTAAAGCAGTGTCCATTAATACCTAAGTTAATAACGAGATCTGCGCATCAAATCTATACACAAGGCTGCTATTGGCGGCTATCGAGGGTAGTTTTTCATGTTTATGTATTGAAGCGGTTAATTGTTACAATACGTTAACCGTCTGAACTATCAAAAGGTGCTATGTTTTAACAGCACCTCTCTTAGCTGTGTTAAGTTTTAGAGCGAGATACACAGTTTTGACAGTTTTTACGGCTAATTTATTGTATCAATTATTATTCTCAATACATACATACGATAAACTACCATCGATAGCCGCCGATAGCAGCCGAATAGCCGATAGCAGCGGATCGTGTGAACACTGCTTCCGAAGTGGAATGATTTGGGTTGAATCAAAAAATCCCATGTCATCTAAACTAAAGTCTATTTCTTCAACAAAATGACAGCATCGATTATAACTTTTTTTGTCTCATTTATGTAAAAACTTTCATACAAAACGTGGCGTGTTTAGTTCTCATAATGCGTAAGCTCGGAAAGTACCATTTTCGCGAATTTTCCACAGTTTTTCTATTACATTGTATCCTTTGTTAAGTAGAAAATTATACTACGTTCGAATTTATACAAAGGTATTTTTTATCATACCTTATACCTACTTATATACCTGCTCAGTAGAATATTTTTTGTTCATTTTTAAACATTTTGGTAAAGAATAAGATTTTAAAGTAGCTGTTTATTTAAACAATCAAATTATTTAAGAATAATGTGTTTAAACATACATACCACAAGTGTTGGATATTTTGCGTAGGCGTCTCAGTTTATAATTTGCAGCCACCCCATAGTACTATGTACCTTCGATATTCACTTAGGTACTTAGACATTTTTTTGTTTTGATTTTTTATGTGTAGAACTTGCTCCAATAAATAATATTGTTATATTTATATATTATACAATAATTATCTAAAAAAAAAATGAACCAAAGGTGGTGACCTTGCACCATGCTGCCGGTGCCCATGCCGATGGGACTTAAACCCGTATCCCCTAGATTCGCGTTAATATGTTTTTTCATAAGAATATGTTATCATGATGCAAATTTTGTTGTATTTTAATTAAGTTTATACAGTCGCATTCATCTTAGTATGTCGACAAGAAATTATTTGGAAATATATACGAACAGGATAATTAACAGACAGTAGTTATGAATATGTCAAAGCATAATTTATTATGGTGTATGGGACTGAGGCTAGAGCGGACAGACATGACGAAAACCATCTAAATGATGACACCCAGATATATCATAGATAAATCCTCCAGCGGTCACATGGAAAATAATTAAATCTGGGTTAGTTGAGTTGAGAATATGAATGAAAACAAAAGACAATTATAGAATATACACCCGTCTTAATAAGACAGCAAAAAGTCTATTTTTAAAAAATTTAAATAGGATTGTAGTATTACTACAACATAATGACAAATAAATAGTAAAACATATACTATTATAGTAAATTACATATTTTGTATATCCCCCTTTCAAAACTAGCTCTTGTAACATAATATTTCGAGCGTAAAACTAATTTTCTTGCTATTGTTCCGTGTTCAAAATTTCCGACAAAACTTGTTATCATGCGAAACTCTAGACAAATCGTTTGTGGGGTTGCGATATGAAACAAGTGGGGTTGAAATGGCGGCGCGTTTCATAATAATGCCGATTAGCCCCAACGTCGCGTTGTAGCGAAATAAATTAACGTTTCGACATTCGTGCGTGGTTGCTGCAACGCGGTTAAAATTTACAGCGATTAATAACTCTCCGAAAAAGCGTTTTCTCTGCCATGTTTTTGGCACACCAAAATTTAACCAGAATGATTTTTTGACGTCTTTCAAAAGATATCATAAATAAATTTTGCTAACACCTGGCACCATCTATACATCATTTTTATAGTATTATTTCCTCGCTTTAATGATAAAACTGCTTGCTTTAGCTTGGCGATGTTTGGAACCTCTGAACCTGAAATTTGATTTAATCATCATCATCGTCAGTGGTTTAATAACCTACCTCCTTGGTCCTAGCGTTCTGTAAGAACTTTCTCCATCCCTTCCTATCCTTAGCCAGTGTCCTCATTGATACCATCCAACCACTGAAGTTTGGGCCTACAAATTCATCTACGACCGTCCGGTTTGGTATCCAGGATGCACCTCGACCATCGTCCAAGTTTAACGAATGTGGAGATGCATTCGCATTGAAAAAAATTATAAAGCTTCAGCTGAGATCGGGTTAGGTTACTATACTTCTCGGAGATTTTCTAATTTATATGTTTTTCAAAACTCTGTATTTTCAGTAATAAGAATCTTATATTTTAAAGTTTGTGTGTATACGGTATGGAATGATTTTTACTTACTGTAATAACCCAGGTGCTGAGATATACGTGTGCAGTTAATACGTGTATTTAAACTCCAGCATCTCTAATAAAGATGGGTACATGGCTGACAGACAAGAAGAATAGCAATTTAAAAAAATGCTGTTCCAAAATTGCAACCGATTTGGAATAACAAAACCATTTCAAAAGCGACTAAAATGTATCTAGTAAGATTTATAATCTTCTCAATTTGTATGTATAAATAGGTCATAATTATGAATTATAAAGGCTAGAAAGAACAGTCTCGCCGCATTTGAAATTCAGTTCTGGAGGCGGATATTGAGAATCTCATGGATGGACAAACATCTCAATGACTCCATAACTTCAGATTCGAGAAAAACTCTATTCAGTTTGATGACACATTAGGTACCTACTAAAGGAAAACTCACCCGAAGTGGTCGCTACCTTGCTCTATTGGGTTGAAAAATAAAGCGAACTGAAGGTCTTAAAGATACGCATGTCCAAGACTAAATTGATGGTCATAAATCGTAATAATGCTATGCAATATCAAGTCTGCTGCTAAAAATGTGGAGATCGTCAGCCAATGAGTTTATCTATGGAGTATATCTAACAAAACTAAATTCGAGACTAGTATCAATAGCAAAAAATGTTAAAACAAACGACTAAAATGGGTCTAGTAAGATACTATCTTGCCTTCCCAATTTGTATGTATGTCTCTGAAAATTGCAGAGTAATGGTAAGAAAAAGGCAAAGGCTAGACGCTTTTGAAATAATATGGTGCTGGGGGTCGATGCTGAGAGTTTCGTGAACGGATGAACGAGTCCACTATAAGTGAAATTCACATTTTCATCGGGTTTTCCGCGTCGGATTCTCCAATTTTTGGTCATATAACAAATCATACAGCATATTATACCAAACTGAGAATGCCATGGGATTTTCATTCTGAATACCACGAGTGGTGGATTCAAACTATGGAAAAGGCTGTCGCAAGGCCAAATTATCCGACTCCCAATTCTCAGTTATTATAAATGTTTTATTTTTTACTTTAATACTAAAATATCTTTTTTTTAAATACCTACTGGTTGAATATCACTGGTGCATGCAAAATTGATTTTTGTCATGCAAAACGTAAAATTACTGTAACCGTAAATGTTGCTATAAAATTTTTCCAAAGAGAATTTTTTTAATATACGACCCGATACGTTAATTGTTAATCTTATAAATCTGGGACTGAAAATGCTGGAATTCCTGCGTTTGATTTAAAATGATTTTGTTCTGAAATAACCTATTTTGTCATCTATAGAAAGAAATACACATAGAATCACATATAATGAATGCACTTCGTTAGTGGAACCGTGGATTTTACTATAATCACACATATAGAAAATTTAATTATTTTCTCAATGTCTGTTTTCATCATGACATAATTAAGTTATGCAACTGTTTAAGACGTTTTCTAGTAAAAATCTGAAAAGTAATCCATTTGTAGAGCTAAAATACAGTTCATATACATCCTTAGTAGTTCAGTTAAAATGTATCACAATTTTGATGTCTGCTTATTATTTGTATATCGTGGACCAGTAGCATTATATCACCAACATCTTGGAAATTGATTCACTTGCGAAGGTTGCTTAGCCAAGACATTCTTTTTCTACAAATGCCTCCATTGCCCTCAAACTTCTATACCTACTCATTGAGGAAAATATGGATGGAGTATGCAATATTTTTGCTTGATTGTAGCTATATTATGTTCTCTATCGGCATGTCTTAAAAAATTTCATTGGTAACGTGATCAGCCCATCGTATATTATTGTCTCGATTGCAGAAGAGATGTTCCATTTTTTTAAAGTGCTTCTTACCATCTAAGTATGCAGTGTATACTATTATATTATATCGAATTAGTTATATTACACTTGACATTGTAAAGTAAACTAAATTTATAACTGTGGAAAAATTCTATACATCGAACAATACTGTCAATTGAGGATGTTGATGCAACTATAAACGTCAGTTCTATACGTAATAATAATTAATAATAAATACCCATTCGTAGACCTTGAAAATGCTCAAAAGTGAAACGTTGTGTTAGGAATTGCGATATATATGAAATATAAATATAAGACAATTTACATATTAACGTAAGACTTTAGGCATTATAAATTATATTTTACTAATGTAATTTTTTTTAAGTTGTGGGAAAATTGTCAGTTTCCACGAACGGACACGTTCGCCGAAATGATACTGAATTATTTAACAGTAGGAGTGGCCCAAGTAAGAGTACGTACGCATTTACCCACAAGCACTGGCTAATTTTAGACCTTTTATGACAAACGCAAGCAATTTTCCCGCTTATATTATGCATAATTTGTTTATTTTGCCCAAGGCCACCTGAAACAAACACTCGTGACCAAATTAACAGTTAAACATGGGACACGGAAGATATTATTAAGGGTAATTTTATAATAATTATCTATAGGTATACTGAAAAAATTAGGAGATAAGCATCTAATTCTGTAATGTCTGGTTACCTTTAGAGTCCGAATTTTGCTATTGTGTTCAACGCATTCGAACTACGCACACGTTAAATACGACCCTATTTTGTATGGGGTTTCCGGCGTTGTCGCAGTCCACAGAAGCGACAACGACTTCATTGGGTTAGAGAGAAATTGGGATGGAATTGGTAAAAGATTAACTCTGGGAATCGATAATAATTGCGAGAGAAAAAGCAAAGCTGTCAGAGTTTCTTTTAGTTCTAGTTACAAAATAATGAAAGCCAATTTTTTGTATTATTGAAAAGTAAACTAACCAAATTAAAAATGTTAGCACATAAACGAAAGGTAAACATAACATAGCACATAAACAATTTTGTAATTATACGCATTTAATGTATGATTAAAACGTAGAGGTAATTGATTATGATAATATGACATATTTGAAAGCACTAACTAAGTTTTCTTGATTACAGAAACTGCCAAAGTTGAGGGTAAATTAAAAAAAGCCAAAAATACTGTAGTCCATTAGTAACCAGTGAGCTAGAGTGAAAATGTTCAACATTTTTATCCTTGTCGAACTTAATAATAATGAAGTAGGCATGCGTCTTCTCTGAGGTTTTATATACTATTTAATGAGTTCCTCCAATAAATTACGGGGAAACATTGCATCTAACAAAGATGATAGAAGAGTAATAAACAAGCCGTAGGAGTGGCATGAAAAGAGGCGTAGACTCTGGACCAAGTACTTGTCATATAATAGTTAAATCGATACCTAATATGTAGTGGGTATTGAGGAAATGAACTTTGTAATTTTATTAATCCGTGAAGAGTTAATAGCTTACCTACTTTTTACGAATAAATGTTAAAAGAACATCTCTCTAATTTACTATCCTTTTTATTTTTTACTATTTTTTGTTTTATTTCCTTTACCTAAAAAAGCACATAGAATACTAAATGATTTGACATTCAATATTGTGTAAAAGTGCTATGGTAATTAACTTTATGTTTTTTATCGCACTATCATGAGAATTTAATTGAGCGATTACGGTGTATGGAAAAATAAACCTCGTATTATTATTATTTAACATTCTGTATTGAATATCGGTGGAAAAATTATTTGGTGATTACTCATAATCGATAATGTTGGCATTACCGGATAGATTTGAAGATGGCCGTCATTGATAGACACATACGAAAAAATAAATTCCAGGGGCGCATTAGCTAGTAATTGTTTATTTGTTTATCAAACGGAACATTAATAATTATTTGTAATATTATTTAAGAAAAAAATACTCTTAGTTTACTCAAAGAGTGTAGTTGTAGGTACGTTGGTAAAGTCTACGCTAATTGAAGATATACCTGTCATATTAAATCCTGAACAAAAACGAACCACAAGTGCGAGTGAGAAAGCATTGGGCACGCTTATATTCTCCGCAATATACGTTAGAGTAAGACAAAATTTTTACGGTTGAATTAAATATTTTTTGTACACGTCGCCGGTTAATATTGATTTGAATGACTCAATTCATTCAAAAACTGCAAGAACGTATTACTGAAATGTGATTTTTTTTGTGTAAAATATAAAGTTAATTAGATAATTATTTTTTTGTTAATTTAGTAGAAAATATGGTTAACTATGTTGTCTTTAAATTTGGTAGCCTTACTGAGAAGTAAAATGATGGTATAATGTTTTATAGTCACGTATTTAAATTACGTTAATAATTATAAAATTGAGGTTCTACTGTGCGTTATACACAAGAAAAACGGCTTCATGTAGCTGGACAATATACTCTCTCTTTATATTATTACTCTGAGTGTTATATAATAAACTTAAAATTGAATAGTATAAATCGTATCCGGAAATTTGTATGTATGCTGTATAGTTCATGGTGAGTTGTTATTTCGGAAATAAATGGCGGTTTCTATATAAACAATTAATGAAGTGTTTAATTAGGTACCTTTGCCGCACTTGTCGAGATGGTTGGTGACTGGCAGATCTGGTGTACACTGACATGATCTCTTGCTGGGGTCGCAGACGGAACCCCCGAACCCGCACTCATTCGTGATGTCGCATTTATCGCCGAACTTCTTTAACCCGCGGGTGGATGGATCTGTAACAGAAGAGCAAAGAAATACGTTACATATAGTTTTTTTATTATTATATGCAGGCTAATCTATCAATATCAAATATTTGGTCAAAATATTAAAAATTAAAAAAAAAACCATCATGAATTGAAGGGTTGAAAGTCTATAGGGTCTAAGTGCAAAAAATTCTATAACAAGTTTTTTACTTGAATACAATACAATCTATATGTCAAGCCTAATGGTATTCTGTCTACCATTTTTGTCACAAAAATACAATGTAATATGGGCAGGATCTATGTGCCCCTATATACCCCTCTACATAGAACGTTTAAATATGTTATTCTTCCTTTGTTTATTTTATCTTTAGAATTATGTAAACTTATCATATTATACTGATGTTATTCTGTAACTTTGTAAAAATAAATATGTTTTCATAATGTAATATTATATTGTATGGTTTTTTTTATTATATTTCAGTTTCACATTTTTGGCACTTAGACTGGAGGTATAATTGGACCTACTATCAATGGAGAACGCTTCAGAAACATGATTACTAATCAATTTCACCTGACAGGTTGAGCAAGTGACTAATATTATTTTTTCGTAAAATATGTATTTTTTTAAATCAAATGATAAAATATAATATGTGTTGCTATCCTCCCATCTCTACGACGTAGCTGCTCTACGGTTAAACTTTTAAGATATGAGTTAATCATATAAATCATATTTTTTTCAAGAAATACGCAGGGAAATAATTCATATTATATGTTTTTGACTACTTAACAAACTAAAATTTGATATACATACATGAATCATTTTATCTTAACTTTCTGACGACAGGAAGTAATTTTGTAGCGGTTCAATAATTTTATTACTACCAACCCTCTACGACGGGGCGTAGATGTTGCACGATTCCACTCTATAGCTATATATGCGAATGATATTTGCATCATGTTTATCTACGTGGCAAAATACACCACCAAATGTAACTCTTAGCTTATATCATTAAATAAAAATGGGATAATTGCTCACGAATATGGTTAGGTGTGTCGAGCTAAAAAAACACTTTTTTGAAAATTAAAAAAATATTGTACCTATTGGAAAAACTATTGTTTTTTTTAACTTAATTTAGAAATCACCACGTGTATGTAAAAAAATAAATAAACACTTTTTTGCTGTATTTTAGAGAATTCATATGTTATAAAAATACATACTGCGTGATAGTAACTATCTATAAAAAAGGAGAATCCAAAACGTAGGTACTTTCCATCGGAGATTCAATTAGATTCAATTTATTTCTTTAACATATTGTAGACATTATAAATTATGAGTTTAAGACGTTTACAACATGACATGAAACATTATAACATTGTAAAAAACAAAAAAGTAATAAAAGCGATAAAAATGATAAAGAGAACATAATTTTATAAACATTCAAAAGCAGTGAAAATACAATTGACATCTATATAGAAGTTCAAAGAAGTACATCGAGTTTGCTAAGGAGAGCCTATTTTAAGAATTTATAAAATCTCGTCCACCTAAACTCACCCTCACGCAAGTGGAATATATCAACACCGGAAGCAAATTGGTAGAACATAGTTATCGCCCTCCCAATTGAGATTACCAGTGGCAGGTTAGTTCTGTATCTTGGGAGAATAAACAAATGATGCTCTCTATTTCTAAGATAGTTATCAGCGACACACAGGTCAACACTGCCTAGAATGGCAGAGTTTTCATTTATACGTATATACGTCGAAAAAAATGCGTACCTAAATAAAGATCTCTTGTCTGATACTTTTGTATAATAAAACAAAATTTCGTGAGCTTTTCTCAATAAAATAGTGAAAGCTGATGGTAACAAAATCAAGTACACTACGTTATACAACAAACAAAACACGTAACTGTGCTACGAGGCTCGTGATATATAGACCAGACCACCAAAGGTAAACTTATAATTTTATTCCTGGAAACAAACAATAGCAGATGTGCTGAGAATACAAAAAAACTTTATTTACACATGCCGATGTTCACAAGCAAGTGTAACGCTATTCCCGCAAGCCTTACTATCAAATATTAATAATACTGAAGTCTTTTACTCAAAACTGGGACAATTTTATATTTTAACACGTAACTTGCCTATCCGAAAGTGTTATGTACGCATTTAGTACGGCTTGTATTTTCTAAGCTAATTTTAACTCTGAGTTACAATAAATAATAAATATAACCTTGTTATAAAACAATATGACGCGGGTATCCACAAATTATTACACGTAGATAATGTGGTTCAAGTATATACTCATCTAATATAACTACTTAACTACATTGAGTTTGTCTGTTCATTAGCTATCCATATACGACGAGTTTGACCTGCACGTTGAGGTGCATACCGCGGTCAAAAACTGTACTTTAGTGGGCATATACTTACCACGGAACAGTTCAAACTTCCCCGATGTCAGAGACGCGACAGGGTGCCAGCTCAGAATTTCCGCTCCCGAATCAAAACTATTTCAGAAGTTAACAGAAGTCAAAGAAAAGTTGAACAAATTATCTCATTGTCATCAAAATATTGACTTACTTTATGTATTAAATAATAAAACATTCTAAATTATAATATAAATCGTCTTCAATCAAATATTCAATGAAAGGAAATGGAATTGCGCCTCTGGCGACTTTTTTCATCATAGAATTCATTTTATACAAATGAATAGGTTATGTATTTTTTTTTATTATTATGATTAAAAATGTTTTGTCGGAATTTCGCCCCTAAATTTTGGATTAACACCCCCGCTTGGCACGTCCCTCTCTGATATGGACATGATGAGTAAAGTATAATCGCAAACTATTTATGTATGGTATAGTATACATTGGAAAAGTCATGTCTCAAGAGTGGAAGACATCAAACTACCCAAGAGGTTCGTCTTCAATAGACTGGAGAGGTCAATTTGTTCGGGTTGAGATACTTACACCGTGGTGGTTGGACTGTCTAGCAGTAAAAGGAGCTTATGGTAGACAGACGAATTGAAGCTGTTTCTTGGGGGTAGCTAACACCCACTTAGGCTGTACTGTCAACGATGATGATAAATTTTAATAAAAAGAGCGACGTAGGAGAAATTATTAGTGTGTTGTAATCAAATTTGTAAATACAAATTGGTATTTATATGTATTTGTCACTAACAGTAATTGTAATGCTAGAAATAAATTACCATAACGTTACGTGAGTGCATGTGAGCTCACAGTAATCTCGCGCCAAAAGTCAAGAATGTTGCAAAGTCGTTTTTATCATGTTCGATCCTAAGAAGATCATCTCGGTCCAAACACACATATAAAAATACAATATGTAATTTCTTTGCCAGACCCGAGATTCGAGCCCGAGACCCATGACATGATAGGCAAACACGTTATCGCATCGGCTATCGTGGTCATCGTGTTAATCTGTATTTAAAATGATCAAATCAAATCAGACAGATGTTCCCACCTCGTAGCACATTTTGAACCAAAAACGAACTATGTCGGTTAGCTAAATCTGCCAAAATATATAAGAAGCACACTGAGGTCACCTCACGGATATAATGTCACACTACCAACCTGACGAGTGATATATTTCTACAAGTTTAGAACTTTTTTGGGTCACGTGATCTTATGTATTTTTTTATTTTAGTGGTTTGGAAGGAAGCTACAAATGACTGGTTATTGAATGTTTTGATGATTCTAGCATATAAGATCACACTACCTAGTAGTGTTAATAAAATATTTTTTTTATTCAATGAATAATTTACAAGATTTAAGAATGTCAATAGTAGCTCAATTTGGAAAGCGATTCAGAGAGTATTGAGAGCCATTAGTTAAAAATTGTCGCAATTAAGTATGACGCCTTCAGAACAGTGGCCTAAGTGCATGGGCTCGAAACCCGAGAGATGCAAGTTCGATTCCTGCAGGGTATCTTACTTTTTTCAACTATTGGTTATAATATATTTTCTCAGAAGTGTTTTCAGAATTATGTATGTTTAATAGTAATGTGTATATAGCATAATTCAATTTTGAAGCTTGATTTAGGATGTCAATAAATTTATTAAAAATGAACTGTAATTCACTTCAGTTCCGATCCTATTATAAAGAATATTTTATTTTATATGATTTAACTATAAATGGGTAACTATTTTTCGATAGACTAAATACAAATTTGCTGATATTGAAAACGTGATACAGTGAAAACTCAAATAGAAAAAGGCGTAGGAAAAATCGTACACAATTTTGCGCGAAAAGTCACGTTATCCAAATGCCTAGGTTAACAGAATAAAATAAAAACGTATATAGATAATATGAGCAAGACGCATCGAGCTTTTCGTTCTGCTTCTGACCCATTTGGCTCGGTACCAGAAAAGCTTGCTGGAGCTTTTATCACCAGAGCGTATCTTTTGCGTTTTATATCATCCTTACCCTCTGTTAAATTTCTTGAGGCTTGTTTATTTTTTAAAGATTTATGGTATTTATTTATGAGAGAGGCAAATTTGAAGCCAAAATATTGTTTTAAGTAAGTACACCGTAGATATCTATAATAATATCAATGTTTTATGGGAGTATAAAAATTATACACATGGTTTCAGAAATTTTGAACTTAACGTTTTTTTTTTATTTAATCGTTCAATGGGAAAATCAATTTCCTAATATTTTTATCAGTTCCTTGGTAAAGAGGTCATAAATATTCTGTTTGGCCATCGTATATGCATAAACCGTTTGACAGGAGTTCGAAACTCAAGGTACCCGCATTGGGCTGCAAACAATTTTTAAGATGTCACGACTAGGGCCAGATTTACCGATTTTAAGGTTAAATGAGCAGCTCAGGGCTACGAATTGCTAGGCGTCCGGAGACTAACAAATAAAATGAAATTGTACGGTTAACATAAATCTTGCAATCACATGGTAAAAGACATACAATTTGAGGGTGAATAAAATAATATGCATCGGGGAAGTCTCATATTGTATTTCAGTTGTTTTTTTTATAACTTGAACATGTGTAATATAAATTACAATTTATCATATATTTATGTGAAAAACAACAATGAAAATGAATACAATGCAGGTAGAAAATTATCTCTATCTGCATTGTAATATTTAAGAGTAAATATCCGAACTGCGTTAATTTGTATACCAGATTATTGTTTTTGTTCTATCCAATTAATGCGTCTATAAAAACAGTGCCACCTGTCAACATTTTTATCGATGCGCTCAATAATACTATTCATCTAATATTAATATCATAAGCAAATAAATAGGTATAGGATAAAAATAACTAAAGAACGCATCGATTATAATGTCAATTTTATTGGTAGGTCTCTATTTCGACAATTCCGGTCTATTTGGAGTGAATGGGTGAGCGAAATGCATATACGCGACTATGCGATTAAATGCAGTGCATGAGAGGGAGGCACCACCGTAGGTGGTCTATAAATGCGATCGCGCAACAAAGACGTAATCTCTTTCGCATGCAAAATTACGTGCGTTAGAGAGAGAAAGAGAAAGCTTATGCGTTACAGACAGAGATATAAATAGAGACAAATATATTTATTTATTTAAGAAAAACAAAACACTGTGGACATAATAGATTTAAATTCAAGACGTGCACAACATGAGAATTACATTATAACACATATTACCCTCACAATAGAGAAGAAGAGAATATATATAATAATAATAATAATAAAAAATAAAAAAATACTTAAGTACAATTTTATACAGAAAAATAAAACTTCGAATACAAAATACATAATGTAATATAGATGGTATGTAAGTACTTACTTAAAACTGAACTCAATAAATAATATAATGCAATAAGAAAGATTCTATAACTCTTTCTGGAAAAAGCACCCACGATTGTTTTTTAGATATTGTATCGAATGGTGTATCCTATAGGTACATCAATGTTTACACCTACGTTAAATTGATAGCATAATAACGGATAATGTTGCATGTAACAAAAATGATGCCTTCTCGGTTGACGTGTTCGTCGTGAGTTACTATGGCCGTCCATCTATAACAATGTATAACATAATATAACAATCAAATTAAATGCCTAATGAATACTAAAAATATTCTCACAAGACTTCGACCACTCTTGCGTAAAATTCAAGTGTTGTACAAGCCTTTCCACGAAAACCTTAAGGGTATAAATTATTTATGGGGAAGAATGAAGAAAAAATTCAAAATGGAGTTTTTTTAAGAAGTAAAGGAAAGGCAATGTGCTTTTAAATAAAAATAATGTATTCAAAGAAGAAAGTTTTCTTCGTCAGGAAGGTAGTGAGTGTTTCGGGGCTAAATAATGGTAGCGTAGATAGAATATTTTACTATGAAGTACTTGTGGTCATTAATGAAAATATTATTAAAAGAAATAATAAAGGAAAATTTGTCTCATTATTTTATAGTATTATTATGACCGACAGACTTACATGTTTTATAAAGTTATGGCAAATTCATTTATTTTCGTCCTACAACAAACGCATTTTTTAAGAGAAAAACTTCAGTGAAACGGCAAATAATTGTCAGCAATACAGGAGGGACGCAAGTTCGCAAGCGTTGCCAATCGGAGAGCGATAGTCGACCTGTGAGCACGTCAATTTGTTTTGTGATGGTGTCGGAGGAATTAATTCATAAATCGTGTAAAGATGACTAAAAAATGTGACGTATTTACTTGAAAAACAAAACATGTCAATGAATATAATATTATTATTACTTAAATAACAATAAAAATAACATTAAATGGACGCATGTTGAATTTTTATGACAAATTATGTTTTGTTTGTCACGCGTCGTTTGCACGATCTGAGCGTCGCGTAGTCACGATCGTTTTAGACCATGCCTCAGCTGAAGTAGAGCCTTAATATTATACAATGGCATATTTAGCATATACTGGATATATCCGTATTCATTAATTTTGGCAGGTTCCGATGGGCTGGCCATTTAGCAAGAATGACGTGTCCGGAAACTTGTACGTATGCAGTTCACCGCATCACACTTCACCGTGAAATGTTGTATCGGAAATATATGGCCGTATATTAAAGACCATCTAACCTCTTTGGGTCGTATAGTACTGACATAAAATTCATGTCTAAATAAAACACGGTTCTTGTCGGTTTACACTTTACAGGAAGCCAGCAGCAAACAAATTTTGAAAATAGCCGATATACTGGATAATTTATTAGGTTAAGTTAAGTTTTCATTATTGAATTCATGAATTTTGCCAAAATCAGCTATGGAAATTGAATGTATTAATGTTCATATTGAATCTAATAAAGTAAGAGAACGTATAGTATACGGTCATCTCTTTTCGATAAGAAAGCTCACGGCGAATTGTGCCACGGTGAAATGTTTTACGTACAATTTACATGTAACCCAAGAATGGACAGTGCTCGGGAAAATCCTGAAACTAGACTGGACGGTCAGTCAACTGTCATTTGACAGTTATGGGTGGTTGGACGATGCCAATAAAGATACAAGGGTGGCCGGCGCAGACACCTGGAGTACACTAGCCCAAAATAGGGGGACATGGAGGAAATAATTCGAGTAAAGTAGGATCTGTTCTGGGATTATGGGACACTTATGACAATGGTGATGATGCGAAATATTGTCATTAAAATAGATCTGTACGAAATGTAGCACTAACGAAATTTCGGTAATAATGTATTGTAAGTCAATCGAAAGATTTTCAGATAAATACCTACTTCAATTACTAGTAATTTATTTTGTGTTTGTGTTTGTGTTAAAATTATATTACATTATATATTTGTCTTGATTTATATATCTTTCACTTTGTCTGTAACATATAAGTCGTCTTTTTCTTATGCACGTAAATTTGTATTCGCGTCTTTATTGCGTGATCGCATAAATAGAAGACCCGCGTTACATCTTTGCTATGCACGCTGCACTTAATCGCTCAATGACGTGTGTGTATTATTCTCAGATGTTTCTTAACCAATACCGATGAAACTCATGTAAAATGTAACGGCTTTATCGAAATATATACCTACCAAAATTTATATTGATATTCAAATCAACGCGTTCTTTAACTATGAATATTTCAACTTTATATTGGTTCGCCAATCTATTATATAAAAATAGTATTATTTTTAGCTATATATGAGTGCATCTATATGAATGTTGACAAATGGCACTTTCACACAGTATTTTTTTCTAGTTTATGTAGTCCTATGATCTTTAACATCTTTAACATCTATGAAAAAGCAATCTGTTTTCATTTCCATTTTTTTATAAATAAACTAAATGCCTCTATGTATATTTTTCAATACTTCGATATATTTTGTGGTAAACGACGTTATTGTATTTCAAGCGCAAGCCATTTGTTTTAACGATATATAGTTTTTATTCAATGAAATGTATTTTTAAATTATCAAAGAAATTATTCGCCAATATTGACTTTTTTGAATTTAACAATTTTGATTAATCGGTACGTTATTAAGTTTTATACGATTTTTTCCGTATGTTGGCGGGTTTTTGAAGTTAAAGATTATTACATATCATGTGAAATTTTTGTTTTTATTATACGCTTCCAACTTTAAATTAGGTAACATTTCAAATTATTAAAGTTTTCAGCATACTTATCAAAAGAAATACTTGGAAAAATAAATAAAAAATTGGAGCTCTATTTCTAAGAAATGAAAGCAAAAATCCCGTATGTATTTATTTACCTTCACGATATAAGCATATACATAATGTAAAATATGGACCTTTTTCTGATTTGGGTGAAAATAATTTTGTTGAAATAGCATTTTTGATATTACGTAAAATCCCATACAATATGCGGCTGTATTTTTGCGTCCGTTATACGCAGTTTGTATGCGGACAGTCATATCGGAGGAGCGGCCATTGACAGGTCTAAAACTCATATGTGAATGACACCGAAGTGGTACAGTTTTCGCTAAATAGCCTTAATAACGTATGTCAGCTGGCATCTTTGCTAATTTTATTAATATAATTTAAGTTCTTTGTCATTCTACACTAGTGAGTTTAAAGGTTCCGTAGTCCTAATTAATTGGTCATTCGATATAATTAGCATGTTATTTAAATCCGGTAATTAAAACGTAATTAAATGCTCCGCAGTCAACAAGTTAAGGCTATACTTCAGCTGAGGCATGGTCTGAAAAGATCGTGACTAGGCGATGCGCGGATTGTGCAAATGACGCGAGCCGAACGAAATATAATTTGTCATAAAAATTCAACATGCGTCCATTTAATGTTATGTTTATTGTTATATTAGTAATAATAATAGTATATTCATTGACATGTTTTCTTTTTCAAGTACATGAGTAACCTTTTTTAGTCACCTTTACACGATTTAAGAATATATTCTTCAGACGCCATCACAAAACAAATTGACGAGCTCACACCTCTACTGTCGGTTTCCGATTGGCGACGAGTGCGAAATTTTGTCCCACCTACTTACTGTTGAAAATTATTTGCCGTTTCACTTATGTATGCTCTTAAATAATCAATACGTGGGTATCTAAAAAACGACTTAAGTACCTATAATTATTAAAAAGATATATAGAAAATGTACGTTACATTTAAAGCTTATTATTATTATGTAGGTACATAGTATATTATTATTATTTTTTATCATAAAAATGTACCTTAATAAGTTCTCTTGAATATTAATAATTTATATACCTATACTTCTTACGAATTTTTAATAAGCATTGAAAAACTATTCTTATTTGAAATTCTTTTTACTAACATAAAATCGAGCTTCGTGCAGTCATTTTTTTTTTATAAAACTTCAATAAATTGAATGAGATATCGAAATAAGCACAGATACTTTTTGTCATCGCTAATATGTATAATATATTATGATTTAATTGTATTAAACCGTTACTCTAATCTCTAGCTAGACAAATGCAGTTATAGAGTGGTAGCTAAGGGATACTAAATGACCACAGGGTTGCCTTAAATTAGATCGGAAAACTCATTAAGTTTGGTGGATCTACGTGGAAACGAAGGACTATAGACCGAGAAGAAGAACTAGAATGTAATGCTAAATCCTACGCACGCACAATGGAGTAAGAATATAAAATTATTTTCAGCGCTCGGAATGGAGCAGAACGCACCGGAGTGCCGTACCAGTTCGTGGGATTTCCGAGGATGGAGTTCCTGTTCGTAAAAACCTCAAAAATGGCGTACCGGTTTGTAAAATATCCGACTTTCAGCGAGCCGCTCCTAGGGACGCCCCTGATTGTGTTATTACTAAATCGACATAATATATCAAATCAATCAAAATAAATACATTATTAATTATAAGTAAAAATACAGTGACGTCCCGTGGGGGTAGATGGTACATATGCAGAAAATAGAGACAAAAAAGAAAATAAATATATATATATTTCGTAAAAATGCGTTGTATTTTCGTATGCGGCGCTGATAAACGTTGCCTGTCCATATATTCAGTCGATGTGCATTTTTAATGGCTATTTGCATTTTATCCTTCCATAGTAGGTAGTTAAGGTACCTATAGTTATAACAAAAATTCTGGCAGATGTAATTTTTTGGAAAATTATCGAGCGCTCCGGTTCGTAAAATTTTCTATTTCGAGCACTGAGTATTTTACATATTGTAAAATTTTGGTAGGTTTTGGCAAAACTCACCGTGGCTGACGATGATATTTATGTACAACGAGGTACAACATTTTCAAGAAAATCAAATATAGGTATTGTAGTTAGCGGATGTTGGCTTGTCAATAATTTGAAAATCAATAATATAGACATTAATAACATATATATTAAGATAATGGTATGACTAGAGAATAAACTATTTTTACTGACCGCAGTTAGGCTAGCCCTATTTCAAGGTCAGAGTAATAGTTTACCGTAATGGTAGGTCCGTTATCAAGATCTCAATATTTACAATCGAAAATGGAAGTGAAATTACGAACTGTGACAATATTGACATAACGGTGACATTACTAAGCCCGATAGAGACATTGGGTATTCTATTTTGAAAGAGCAGTGTGCATAATATGAATTATCTTTAAACATTTATAAACTAGGTTACGCAGCCGTGTTAATACGTCAGTGTGGGCCGGCTCTTATAAGCTTTAGTTATATATTATAGGGATAGCAATACCGAATGAAAATACTAATAAGTACCGTATTTCGGAATTTTCTTTTGAATCCCGGTATTGATACCGTTATTCGTGAAATATATTGAAAAACAGAAGTATCTACCAATAAATATATCTATATAAATCTCTTACACTTTCTAAACATATTAATATTTTAAAGCACGTGCCATTGATGGTTTACAAGGACATTAAAAGGCAACGGAAGTAAACCAGACACCGCGTAACCCGACAAAAATACAGCCATGTTAAATATTTTATGTTAATTAATAATTTAGTATTCACTTTCAATACCGAATAATATATTGGTATTATCAGATTATTAAAAGCGGTATTTCGGTATCGAAAAATACTGGGATACCGGTTTTGAAATACCGGTATTGCAATCTCTAATTATACACGAGTAGGGTGGCAGATCGTCGTAAGCAACCGTCATCCTTAAATACCAATTACACGCAATGATTCAGGTACTAATAATATCGTCTTAGCAGTTGTTTTAATTTGTTCAAAATATACGTTGTCTGTTATTTAAAATTATAGATAATCAAAAAAAAATATATTGGTGCTAACCAAACAGGCCCCAGGTATTTAAATTTCTAAAAAAATCGTACCCACACAAGAAAGAGATTTAAAGTGTATTGATTATTTATTACTAACAAAAATCCACATTACTAAAATCGGTAATCCGTTTGCTTTTATTGTAAATTAATTTTGTAAAATAATTAAGTGTTTAATATTTTGTTTTAGAAAAAAGGATTTATTGGATGTTTTTAATTACAAACATACAATAATTATAATTGCGTTATTATTTTCCCTTCACATGCCTCTCTACTAAAAGGTAATTTAAAAGGAGATTAATAATATTGTGAAAATGTCAAAATAATAAATATTATAACCATAAACTATATTATAATTACAATTACGAACAATAAATTTAATTTTACTTACAGATGACACATTTATATTACTTAGACGGAAGCGAAAGCTTTTGGTTTTAGTGTAAAAGCTGTGAGACTCAATTGGGATAGCTTCTGTGAGGGAGTAATTTATTGATATGAGAACTGGAGAGGGAGGTGAGGAAGCTTCATGGAACAGTGACTATGCAATCTTGAAAAATATATAGGATAAGAAAAAGTGCCAACGATTTGTCTAAGACAATCAGTCGGGTGTGAGTGCTACTTAGAGTTAATGCTTTTGGGTATTTGGTATGTTATATTTTACAATCAAGTTGATTTTATTTAATATTTTTTAAAACTAACCCTTGGCCGTATAACGAAGAGGTTTCTTAACAAATTTTTGATAATATCGAACGATGTTATTAATTTGCTCCATCAACTAGGACATACTATATTGATTACAACATGCAGGGTTGGTTATTATTATAATACTGTTTTGATATGTGACCACAAAATTATCTTAACTAAATCTACATATAATAATAAAAAATGAAAACAACTCGAAACATAAAAAAACTTTGAAAGAACATGACAATGGGCGGGACTTATTTACCCCGCACCCCGGACCCAGCATTTATTGGATTCCGACCAAAGTGATTAATGTGATTAGCCAATTGATCTACTTGCGTATTTTCAAATTATATGTGTGCAATACAGAATGTTATTGTCCGTCAACAAGAAATCGGCGATAATAGGAAGTCGCTGTAGTCGCATGTAGATGAGTGACGTACAAGGTCTCGTCATGGCGGCAACGTGTGCTAGATACGTATTTAAATAATGTATCGGCTCTTCTTTTAGATGGGACTCCTTTTTTTCTTTGCCTTCCTTATCGTTTTAGACATACTTTATTATAAAAAGCTTAAAATTATGTAAATTGACAGATACGTACAACACGGGAGCGTAAAATGAAATGATATATTTGGGGGTGTTCTTCATTTGAAAACGGAAGTGCGATTAGCTCCACCGGAGGGGATTGTTAGCAACTATACATTCTCAAATTTCTTGAATAAAAAAAATAGTTTATTAAATCAACATAATTTTATTTAAAAACGATTGGGATATATTTTTGTTGAAAATAAAAGTTAAATTAAGTTGAGAATTTTTGTATATGGTGGGCGAAAACAGTTTTGATCGACATTCAGTAATGTGAATTAAGTAAAATGAAATGTAATTTGATCTTATAAATAGAATGAGTCGAATGAATGCACACATTGGCGTATACATACAAATATTTATCAAAATTACAAAAGTTAATTAGCAGTATCAAATATTATTCTTTCACTTATTCTTACTATGTCCATGTAAACGTCTCTGTGATCAATATTTAATTAATATACTTTTCTATATAAAGTGAGTTGAGTTCTTTATAAAGTTGAGGACGAAAACGGCTTCATAAATAATCATAGAAGTCAATACTTGAAATTTGTGATGCTTTGGCGACATCGAGATATCATCATTCAAGAGAACATTTCTGGTAAGCGAGGCATTCAAAGAAGAAGAACGTCCTGGCTCAAAAATGTCATCAACATACAGAAGAACGGTGCCAAAAAAGTTGACGCCTTGTAAAGGATATGACACAAAGATGACAACAAGATGGCGGCTCTCGTGGTGCAGTGCGTAAGGCGCTCTCCTTCCATCCCGGAGTTCTCGGTTCGATTCCCGCTGAGGTCAAAATATATTTACATAATCTAATATGTAAATTCCTCAAGCCTGGGAGTTTTACCACTATTATTGGGCTTCACGGCCTGTTGTGGTGTTTAATAAAGAAACAAATAATAATAATAAAAGATTTGTGTAATCATTGAAATATACGTGTTTATCTGTTACATTACATCTATATTTACCTACTTCTAAATAAATGTACAAATAACAATATTTCTTTATACAAATAGCTAAACTAAATTCAAAATTGGCTTAGTTTTGTAACTAACAATTGTATTAGTGTAAATAATATTTTGCGTTCTCTCTCTTGCACTAAATAAGATGAGATTAAATAATAAAAAGTGAAAGAAATGTCTTGATTTAAAATATTCTATAATGCGAATGATATGGCAGGGCCGCAGCAGCTCACGGGCTAAATAGCTGAAGTGAATGAGGGCTGTATATGACAGGGCTGTAGGTAACCCTTCGCAAAAAAGGTCATGGGGTGAGTGACCTAGGGTGAGACGGAAGAGATATTGGAGAGATTTCCAACTGTCGAAATTTAATATAAAGCATATTATTATTTGATTAATATTATTCGCACGTGGAAATTAATTCTTATTCGATACGCGAAAGTCGTCAGTTTGGATTTTACAGGCATACATACATGAATTAAATATAAAAGCATATTGGTGCTTAAAGTATTATTAACAAGAGTTTTTGGGTATATAAAAACAAATATGCTACATATGCTTGATCCGAGCTGATTTGAATTCGATCAACACCAATTATGTGTATCTACTATGTACATTAAAAATTGTACGTCATATAATAATTATGTTGATAACATCATAAAAACAGAAACTGGGGTCGACTGACCCAAGTCTCAGAAAAGAAATATTAATAGAGCTTTTGTTCATCTGTCGAGGGTAGTTTTTCATATGTTTGTATCGAAGTATTATAATTGTTACAATAAGTTAGCCGTCTAAATAGTCAAAACTGTCTATCTCACACATTGACTTTAACACAGTCAATAGAGGTGCTGATAAAACATAGCACTTCTTGTAAAAGTTACAACCAACTTATTGTAATTGTTACAATAGATGCTAATACTTCGATACAAAAATATGCAAAACTACCCTCGATGATAATTATGAGGTATGATATAGGCAACAAGTAATAGCAAACAATAATAGGCAAGAAGAGTAAAAGGTCGAGCTTTGCGGTTTGAATTAAAAATCATTATTTCGAAATGATTGTTAAAAGAATACGTACTCTATCATACAAAATTCTTCTCTAGACAGTCCGACGCCTCCGCTCTCGGGAGAGTGCATACCTACATGTTTTTTAGCAGATGCACGCTTGTGACAAGCGGCTTGTCTATGAATTAAAAAATAACCCTACATAATTACCGTTTATAATAATAATGTATTACGTTCTGCATAATATAAATTTTTGCAACCATTATTTTATTTACTGTCAAATCATGTAGCCACATATATATTCTTCTGACAGTTTTAAAATATAAACGTTAGATATATAATTTCTTATCATAATTTTTCCAATCTAGTTAGGCCAGAGCAAGAGTAGTGTAATCAAAAATCCCAAGTCCCAGCTTGACGTAAGTGCTTTTTTTATATCCAATACAAATTAGGGGAGTTAGAGATCATTTTTGCCTAATTTTCATATTTTAGCTCCATTCAATATCCACTATCATCAGTTGGGGTCAATCTATTGCTGAATGAAGGCATCTCTTAACTCATTCTACATTTCTCGGTCTCTAATTATTTGCGGTCACGTATATACACCGAACTATCCAACGGGTTTTGGACATCTCTGCGGTCATTTTGGTGTCCATTGAGTACCACAGTATGATGGGATGTGTCCAGCAGTTGTCCAACCCATTGCATTTTTATCTGCTTAGCTACCTCTATCACATCGCTTACTCTTGTCTGCTTCTTTATCCATTGATTGATTTTGTGGTCTTTCCGCGTTATGCCCAACATGTAAATTTACATGCTACGTTGCGCTAATCGTATTTTTTGGATTTCTCTTAGATTAAGGGTCAATCTTTTACGCCCATACATGAGCACTGATAACACATATTCGTTGAACACTTTACAATGAGACATCAATGTCTATAGAATATATAAGTAGACTTTCTTCAATGCTTTTAAGTGTGGTGGATTAAGAAAACATATAAACGATGTGGTATTAATAATTAATACTTGCTTACACAATTACAAGCCTGAATATACTGACACAGTTGATACACCCTGGTTAACCAATTAACGTACATAATATAATATTATTGTATTCTTGATGACCAAAGATTAAAGGAATGCAAATGACATTATACGTAAACAATGTAGTTTTGAGTAGCGAGCTACGATGGTAGTGCTGATTATTGATTATCTTCGAATGCAATGCGGTAACCTCGATTAAATAGTTTGTTCAAATTAATTCATGTATTATCATTTTAGAACAATTATCATTTTCTACAAACAGTTTACCATACCACAGTGCCTTGGCACAATTGCAACGTATATAATATCTAATTAAAATGTTTTGTTCAAATGTGCTTCTTAAGATATTAATAAATATTTTTTATAAATAATGTTGAATGTTATTGCTTATCTATATATGTACCTATGCAATACTTTGAATGCATTTGAGATTAAAGACATATTATCTAATTTTTGGTTTGCGATCCATTTGTTAAGAAGCAATGGTGTTTGGAAGCTTCCATACCTGTTTTATAAGTACCACGGGAACGTGCATGCTTCACGGGATCGCTTTTTATGGGAAAGCATTTAGAGTTATACATCCAACGATAGGTATACATCATACGTCATACTCACGAATGGCACCCTCTACCCTCCTAATGTCGATCGCTGTTTCACCAAGCTATGCGTGCAGCCCTGGCGAATATGTGTAAATGTCAATTTAAATTCAAATAAAGAATTTTAAAACTCGAACGGCTTTTTGTAATTCAAATTTGGAATGGAATAAATAATTGTCACAAAGACTGAAAAAAGAATGACGCGTTATCAAAATACAATCGGCTATCGATTCTATTTGAAGCTTAGTTTATTTGAGTATAATTTATAGCTCTAAAATTATTCGTGTGTATAAAATTATCAACGTAAATTAAATTTTATTCAAAATATATGGGTAGCTACTTTTGAAAAACTTCAGAATCATACTTATACACATAAGTTGGACTAAGTTGGAATTGAACTCATATATTTTATTTTCCGGAAAAGTGCTGATATCCTTTGAATGAGATTGAGCTTTTTTCTGAATTTTTTTCTAACATGTATATTTCTGAGGTTTTTTGAAGTTCAGTATTTATTAATAAAAATAATGAACCTTATTCGATGGATTTCATAATATTAGTATAGGTTTATCATATATATTGACTTTATAAGAAGAATACGATGGTTAATAAAATGATTTATAATGGTATGTACTGCTAATGATATATAATAGATCAATCTAAAATCTACATATTTATGTCATGATATTTCATCAGTCAAAAACATCAAAAAATCCAGCAACGTTAAATGGGGGTATACAGACCAGTTGAGTGGCGAAGGGTGATTTTTGGAAATACGTAGGCTGTGGAGAAAGCACACTTGTTAGATATATTTACGGGAAATAATAAGATAATTCGACATTACTGATGAGTAGGTACACAAAAATCGATGAAATTTCAAAAGCTCATTGATGGTATAAAATTAAGGAATTAGTTTGAATTATGTATTTTCATAAACATTTATAAACGCAAGATACGCTCAAAATATATTGTCATCTTCAAAAAAAAATCCGTTGTTGTGTATCTGTTCCATAACAATTTATAATTGAACCCTTAAAACTAGATATTTTAAAATACTTTTATATTTAAAACACAGATTAGGTACAATAGCCGATTTCAACTGACATAACTGACTAAATATATTGTCTTAGTCTACGAATGAACTGATAAATAAAAATCACGAGATAAATTAATATATATTTTTAACAACAATCAATATTTATATGTGATTGAATCCCATAGAAATTATTTTTTTAAATTATCAATTATTTTGAATAGATGTGCACTTTCGTACAGATTTGTATGAGCGGCCCCAGACATCTTGAAATTATGAGAAATAAAGTTCAAATAAAAAAAATGTGAAGCGAAACGACATGTCGCTTATTTTTTTAAACTTTCAAGAGATGCCATAAATGGTGCTTATTGAAAAAGGGGAAAAGATCGTAAAATTATTATGAAAATTATACGATAGATGTGGTTGGGCATATTGAATATATTATAATGTGATTATATTATTTATTATGTCAATATAAAATTAAAAATATTTTTCTTAAGAAGGTAGGCTTTAAATAATCGCCTAGTATGAAGTCTTCGCCACTGATACAGACTATGACTAATAATGAATGTATAGTAGAAAATAAATCCAATGGTGTGAACTCAAGATGTGATTGGCTATAAACTTAACTTATTTACATTTTAAGGAGTAATTCCAATCCATATTATTATATGCCAAATGCAATGGTAATTATTTTATTCAATATCACAATGTGTAAGTAAACATTTTTATAAAAAGCTTGCTAATTTACTCATTCGTGAACATTGCCGTATACGAGTAACAGTGATATTGTATTTTGATTAAAATTTTTGTTGTAATTTGTCATTTCTCGACTTAGTTGCCATAATCGCCAAAAATAAAATGATCCCCCAGGAGCTGTTGAGTGAACCTTATAAAGAAGTTTAACCCTTGGAGACCAATAAGATGCGAAGTTTCGATTATGTGGCTTACAGTTCAAGTAAAGGCACTTACAGTAAAACGTAAAGACATAGACTAGTAGGAAAATAGATCGATTACATCATGGGTATTCCATCCTTTCTGGACTCCGAGGGATTTTATATTTAGAACATATTATCGAGAAAAGGGTATAAGGGACAATTGATCAGGAGAGCAATTTGAGAGGGTCAACAATTTCGTATACCTGGTATCCTCCATTGATAGCGAGAGTAGCATATAAACAGATATTACAAGAAGAATTGTGTGAGACTCATAATCAACAGCCGTGGTTGATTCACCGCTGGATGAAGGCCTCCCTTTAGCTTCCTCCAGCTCCCTCCACTCTCCCCGGGCCCTAATTCTTTGCTGCCACGTACATCACCGAACTTTATGAGTTCGTTTATCCAGCGGGTTTTATGGTGTACCTGTGGGCGTTTAGTGCCTCTTGGGTACCACTGCATAACGGGATTATTATCGAGCAGTTGTCCAACTCACCGAGCAACATTCCAGCCCATTGCCATTTCATCTGCATAGCGACCTATATAACATCGCATACTTTTGTCTGCTTCCTTATCTATTGGTTTTTTCTGTACTGTTTACGCATTATGCCCAACATGCACCTTTCAATGCCACATTTGGATTTCTCTTACATTAACAGTCCATGTTTCATATGTATACGTGAGCATTGGTAGTACACATCGGTTGAACAATTTACGCTTAAGACACACGATACTTTACTATATGAAACATCTGACATAGTACTATAAGAATCATTCTTATTGCAATGTTGGTAGAGCTCAGTTCATAACAATTCTCTCAAAAAATATCGCATAAATTTTAATTATCTTCCTTTATTTTAAATCTATATAGATGGAGATAAGTAGGTATGCTATGAATACAAAAAGAAATTACTTAGAATTAATTTACAGCAAATCATATCTCATGGTATATGGAGAAAATTCCTAATTGAGCTCTAAAATTTATTAAATCGCCAATAAGCTTTCATTATTTAGATAAACAATCACATGTGATAGCAAATAGTAGTACTTAATTGAGTCATCAGAGCAATACGTCGACAGTGTACGTCGCTATAGGATTTGTTTCCCGAATAGACCAAATGTCAATTTTACAGGAGACGAAAAACAAATTTCATTGTCGTATATTTTAATATCAGTAGATGTATCAATCATTCTTTCTATACTGTATGATTGCAACATTATCTAAGAATAGATTCCAAGAATAATATACTGGTATAAATCATTAAATGCACAGAAAATGCGTTTTATTTACAAGTACTCACTGTGGATATTCGGGAAATTATTAGAGCTCTCTCAGAATAATGGATATTCGGGATAAAACATGGACGTTCGGGATTTAAGACCGTAGCGTATTGCTGCACGGCCCACAGATTACTGAGTGGTAAAAAAGTACGCGCCTCAAATGTTATATTTATTTACACGATAATTGTTAATAATTACCTCTACTATTTAAATACTTAATGATCGTAATTACCCAAGTTCGTATGTAATAATAACATGCGGCAATCGCTTTTTCGGTTTTTTTTCGGATTAAGTAATAAAATAGTTTTTAAGTAATTAACTATTTTTTTATCGAACGAATAATTCACAATATTTAAGAATGTACCATTCTAATAATTGAACATACTTACATAATTTTTTAAAATTACTTCTGAGAAAATATATTATAAGGTATCTACTACTTCAGTTACTAACCGACGTCACGGTCATTTCTCCAATATTTTATGATGGTACTTACTCGTACTTGCTAACAATTTTATATTAATACTTTTTCCAAAAAAAAAAAATCTATTTATATATATCTGTATATTATTATATCTATATATTTCTATAATTGACAATTAAACTTATTACAAACCACCAAATAAATATTATATATTTACTATTGTAAGGAATAACAACACAAAATAATAGCATGTATAAATTAATTACCATTGGCTGCTAATATTAGGTAGGTACTAATATCCTAAGTTTTTAATATCCACCAAATAAATAATTATTAACATACATATTAAATTAAATGAACTATCAGCGCATTTAAAAATAAATAATAACATCGCCTTTATTTTCATAGAAATACCCAGATAAAAAGTAAAATAAAGACAAACAATGTTTGATTAATAATAATTTGAAATAATAATTATTTTTTACGTCATAGTAGTTGCCGAGTCATACTGTAGAATTCATATAACCGTTGGGAGTTTGTGTCATTTATCAAAACAAAATGCAGTTATTTAGGTTAAAATACTCACTTCCACAACTCTACTGTAAGTTCAGGGCAAACTGGTGATGTATCAGCTATGAATAATCTCTTCAAATTTGATGAATTCACTATTAAAACAATAGTAACATTAAAAACAATATCAATAAGACGAAATTTGAAAGAAGTCTCCGGACGGCCGAAAAATATGAAAGTGGGCGTGATTGTTTTAGAGCTAGACAGCGTGAATGTGGGAGCGAGATGCACGGAGTGAGCGCGGTTTGATTGGCATATTCGGGAAATAAACACTCAGCCAGAGATATATTTCGACCGAAATTAACTTGGATATTCAGGTACGAATAGTTGGACATTCAGGAGTACACCACGGAGTAATTGTAACTTAACATGGCGTATTCGGGTTTTTTAAAAAAATATCTCTGTTCCTAGATAAAAATATATTGTTTTTATAAATGATTTCGGTAGAGTTCGATAAAAGAAATTGAACTGCATTAAAATGTCGATTTCGACAAAAATGGATATTCGGGAAACAAATCCTATAGCGACGAGTAGCTGTCACTTTACAAGATGAAGATTATTTTATCTTAATTAACAATACTTACTAAAAATGTTTTGGAACCGTCAAGTGTTGTCATACAAAAAGTTCCCGTTACACCCTTTATTCTAATAGATCAACGTCTTCGGATGGAAAGCTTTTTTGATTTGTGTTAACGGCTGTGCAATTAACAGATTATACACACCGGAACATTCATCGATAATGACGTTAAAAGCAATCGAATACACAAAAACATAATAATTATAATAACAAGTATTAATGAAGTATTCACTCTTAACAATAGAATAATAAACACAATCCATGAACTTGACGCCACCCATTAGTCCGGCCTTGGATCGATTTTTTTTATTGAGAATTGATGTGTTTTGGTTTGCTTCCAAACATAGAAAAAATGGCACCCGTAAAAAATCTATGCCTTCGAAAACGTGACTCGTGTTATTTGTGATGTACGAAACTGCTAAAGTGACGTTTCACAAAACTGGACGATGTAATTTCATTTTGAAGTGTCATTATACTATGTAACTATGGACACATTGATGTCATTGTTAATTGAACAGAAGTTTACACGGTACTTACCTATACGCTTTTGAAACATAGGTTTTTCTATTATTTTTTTTTACATTTTTTGATTAATTTCCAATCCATCGTAAGAATAATTCAACGATAGGTAATGGAAATTGTAGAATTAATGTAAAAATTGTTTCAAAACCAGTATAGGTACTGTCAACGACTTTTATGGTGGAGTTTAGCCGTAAAACTAATTAACCAGGGATCGTTGTGGCAATACAATATAAATTTATAGGGTCAAGACATCATTACTCTGAGGTCAAAAGACACGGCAACGGAAGTCTTGCTTGATTCCTGTTAAATGAAAAAATATACAAAATATTGGAATCAATTAAGACCTGCGTGGTGGTATTGCAATTTTGATGTAGATTGAAGCGTCAGATATCTTGGCACTTAGTGTCACATATTATGATTAACAATAGATAATTCAAATAAATGAATATTAAGCAATTCATTGCCAAAAACTTATTTTTTATTTAGTATTTTATTATAAGTCATTTAAGTTATACTATATAGCAGTGGTGCACAACCTATTTGAAAGAAGTGCCAATCTACCCATTTTCAAGTGTATTTTTTAATTAAATAGTTACTTAAACAGATACTCCAATCACTCTTCACTCTGGAATACGTGAATATTTGTAAGATATAATTTATCATCAACCCTATCAATCATATTCAATGAAATACTTGGTAAAGAAGTGCGATGTCTAATATTAGCGATTCTAATCAGTTTTGTAATACTTTATCACTTCAAAAAAATCCAATCCTTCATCCCCTATACTTACTTTATATTGGCTTGAAGTCAGACGCCAGTTTGTTAATAGGTATTAACTGCTATCGGCACCATTTTACATACATCAGAATAATAGGCTATTTAAATACCAGAAAATACATTGATTATTTTAAAGATTTAAAGGATATGACTTTTGTTGAGTGAGCTTGTTACTCCGTCCCTGGAAACGTAAGGCAGTATTATCAGTAACGTCAGGTATTGGAAATGTCATAAAATAAGGTTTTTGGTTTGTATTAATTCACAATTAACTTGAAATGCATGTATATTTCGATCGTTGTAAAACCGGTTCCAGACTATGCGTCAAAATTCTTCGGGTTGTAATGCAATAACAGCTGCGTGGTTAGATAGCGTGTCGTGTGGTAATACCCAGAAAGCACTCACGGTATGTTGAATGCGTCAAAAACTGACGAAAGTCTTGAAATAAGTACGCTGTCGACTGTAAATCATATGATTAGCGCAGTTTTACAACCATCCGGAAAGTGCTACAAACCACTGGTGTGCCAGAGGCTTAATGTTGTACTGGTTCACAGCCAGCTCTAATACATACCATGTAGATACATAGAAAGTTTCGCATAAATGGTTCGTAGTTGTGAAAATCAAAATGTATCTAAATTTGATCGAACATCCATGATTTATTAATTCAACTGGCGTTCAGATGGTAGAACCCTATTATAATGGTTTTAATCAGCGCTCGGAATGGAGTAGAACGCCCTGGAGCGCCGCTCCGGTTCGTGAATTCCTAGAGAATACCGTTCCGTCTCTTGGAATCCTCGAATATACCGTTCCTTCTCGTGGAATCCTAGAATATAGCAAGATGTCTCGTAAAATACTCGAGCCTCATCAGAATATTTCATATAGCGTTCCGGTTCAAAATATTTTGAAACATAATAAAATAATTATCTTTCTATTAAACAATGATTTTACTGGTTGAAAATCCCTGATTATTGCTCCTACATATGTCGATAAGAATGGGTGCCACAATTAGCCAAGCTAAAATTTTGTTCTTAGAAATGCATCGAGCTAGGTATATTTTTTCCCAACAATGCATTTCTAGACAACCCATGTATCTAATAATAAAAAAATAAAAGTTTTTATTGAAGAAAGCACCTTTAGATTTATTGCTCTCTTCCGTTTTCTTAATAAGACAATATGAGATATTATATTACGAGTATTATAACAATGTTATTTTGCGTGCAGACAAAATCACAAAATACATCATTAGGGTACATGGTATTATGGATATAGATTATAGAAGGACGTACGGTAGATGGTTTGTGAAATTCAGAAGTATCAACCCACTTTTCGATTATTCACGTCATTCTTATAATAGTAATACATACAATGGAAAACGTAGATGTATATTGGTATATTATAATCAAATTATTAATGAAAATAGTTTTTATTATTATTTAAAAATTATCTTGGTTATGGCTATGCCTTCAAAATATTTTACCAATTTATTACTAAGCTTAAAATAATACCAATATTGCAAATTTAAAAAAAAATGTATTAGGCCCTCATAAACCCCTGCAGGTAGATTGTTTATGAAAAATGGTAATGCCTTCTACTATTTTCACCTTTTTACTTCTAAGCTTAAAATAATATCGATATTGCAAATTAAAAAAAAAATGTATAAGGCTCTCATAAAATAGAGCTTATAGATAAGGTAGATTGTTTGCGAATGAAATATAAAATTATCATAATGTAATCTACTTTTCAAATATTAACTACATTCTTATCGATGCACTGGAAAATGTATTAGGCACTCATAAACTTATGTAGGTATATTGCTTTATAATCACTGAAAGAAAATTGTTTTTGATTATTTTTTAATAGTACTTACATGGTAATGGCAATTTATTTTAGAATTTTCGCATTCTTACTTAGTTTAAATAATGAATAATGATATTTTTATACTAGGTGAATGTATACAATCCCTGTAGAGTGTAGGTAGTAGATGGTTTATGAAATACAAAAGTAGGTATCATGATACTATTTACTTTTAGAATATTCTCCACATTCTTTTATAATGGCACTGGAAAATGTCTAGGCACTCATACAACCTATGCAGGTGAATATATTGTTTTTTAAGTTTTTTTTGAAGTTATACTTCTTTTGGCACATTTAGGAAAACATATCAGAGTGTATTTTTAAACAAAAGTGGTACTGATTCGTGTCGTGGCACCAGCGGTACTGGTGGGGGTGTTAGAATGTGGCCCTTTCTAACACTCCCAGTACCCCTCACCCCACCCCCACGCACCATCTGGAACATTGGGCCCATTGCCCATAAAGTCTAGTTTGTAACCCTAAACTGTTTATTTGTAAGATCTTAAGTTTAAAATGGTATTTCTTCTCATTAAAGTTTGATTTTTACTAAAACGCGTGTTTTAGAATACATATATACTGTTTTCAACAGCAAATATCTCATAAACGGTCAAAGATAGAAAAAAACGTATGATATAAAAATTTTAGGAAATTTAATAAGCTCTAAAATTGTATATAACTATATTTTTGCTACGACCGACCATTTTTTGAGATATAAGCGAAAAACCAAAAAAAAATCACAAAATTTTGCGGTTTTTTGCCCACCAAAAGTTGTGCCGAAGTCATCCGAATTGGCAAAATCGTTTTTTTCGTACTCATTATCATTATATACAAGTAGGAAAAAAAATCTTCTACCCCACCTTTTGCAACCATAACGTATTTTTCGGTCTAATTTGACTGGACTAGAACTAAAGGAACACTTTTATTTATTTTTTGAACCTGATTCTAAATCACCACACCAGAGCTACTCGAAGAATCTAGGTCTAAGTTTGTTTAAAAGTATGCGTATTTAATAAAGAATGCTACATTCGTAAAACTTGTGTATTAATTGAATACCTAATTCTATTAAATTAATTTATTACGATGTTCATACTGTGTTCTTGATACTTGATGCTCTTGCTTTTTCGTACATGTTGGATTTTGATTTGATTAAAAAATAGTTTTATCAAAATATTTCCAATTTACTAAAAATCAGAGCTTTGAATAAAGTAGCATGTGTTTTGTCTGTATCTATCTCAAAGGCTGTTTGAGACTTTCACGGTTGTTTGTCATCGTAATTGATTTTTGGGTTTTCACCGCATGGATTTCTTCCTTTTTTCCTTGACGTTTCGGGCTAGTTGCAGTGCATATCAAGAGATATCATAATCAAACATAATAATTATATTATAACATATCGAGGAAAGAAGGAAGAAGTACACTTGGTAAAAACCCAAAAATCAATTACGACAAGATATCTTTACTCATGTTTCCATCTACACTAAACTTAGTTATACATTTATAATTTATTCAAACTATTGAGGAAACCAATGGGAAATTGTATTGGTTTGTCCATTATTTCATGTATTTTTTCCTACTCCAATTAGATTCATATACATTTAGATATTTATATTTGTATATTAATGTTATGATTTTGTAAACAATTTCGTAAACTTATATTATTATATATTTTGATGTCACAAACAACTGATTCGGGCGAATGTGATGATGAGAATGTTTTATAAAGTACATTATGTAAAACTGAGATATTTTTGTATTACAGTTATTATATCGAATATTGCACATATTTTTTGAAAAAATATTGAGCTTTCCTGTTCGTAAAATTTTCTATTTCGAGCACTGGTTTTAATAAGATTTGTTTATGTTATTATTAAATCAAATGATATAAATCACGACTTAAGATTATTGTATAAAACTATTTGATTGGAATGGTCGCTCAAATATATATATACTTAAAGTAAAAATGCCAAAATTTCATTTTCATTACCTAATTATTTAAAAAAAAATTGAACTCACACGGAAAGTGAAAGATGTGAGTTCCATTAGATTCATTTTGTTTCTAAGATTTTTGAAGTTATACTTCTTTGGCGCGTTTAGTAGAGGGTAAAATTGAAAGCTGCGCGCGCACACCGTTACGACAGTGCGAGATGATGAAGTTAGCCGTGATCGAGGTATAACCAATGCGCATGTGCGAATCAGTCAGCTGTATACATACGCAAGGTAGTAGGGATTCCAATCCCGGGATCCCGAGCTATTTTCGATACCTATGAATCGCGGGATTGATAAACATAATCCCGAAACTTTCGGGATTGATTTCTTTATCAATTTTCATGGAAAATAAAATAAAAACGAAAATATAACAGAAAAAATACTTTTAATAACAAATAACTACATTAAAAATAAACTGAGTTTGAATAAAGTTTGATTTATACCCATATATAAGTTTCCGATTCATTTTATTTTTTCACTTAAATTAATAAAAATGAGAATGATTGGAAAAAATAATGCTTCGCACTATTAACAAAGTAATTCCACCAGGATATCATACGTTTTACGGCAGTTTCATATTTGGTTGACTAATTAGATTTATGAAGCGGAAAGGCCATAAGTACACCATGATTTTTACTATTTTAAATCTCGCTTACCCATTCATTCCAAGTCTTTACTATCAGAAACAGCAATCTTATATTGAATTCACATTATTATTTATATTACAATATTATTTACTCCATTAAATTTATGTATTTCCAAGATTGAACGTATACAATATTAACAATAAATGTCTTAAATAGTATAAATTATACTAGATTTATTTTTGAAAGATTTTATCAATGTTAGTTGCAAATATAAATTTTTTATATGAACAATGGAAAAAAAAATGTCAATCCCGGGACCAGTCCCGGGATTGTCAAATTGTAATCCCGAAATCCCGGGATCAGAATTTTGGCTCGGGATTGGATTACCTCCTACAAGGTACTCAGCATAACACGTGGTTATTGTGAACATCCATAGTGAAGCAGTTCATGTATTACATTTTTTTATAATACTTAGTTATGTTTGAGGTCTTTCAAAATAATGTATTTTCAATACTCAATAAAAACATTCATATTTTTTTCAATTTAATGGTATTTTTTTGTGAAACTTTTGATATAAATGTCTTAAAAAAATGTAGTAAGAAGAAAATGTGGAAAAATAAATTTTTATTGTATAACAAGTTTCAATGGGCGAACGATATCGTTGATAGTCGATTGAGGATAATGTATCAAAAAGTTTTGCCGTCATTTTCTGACAGTTGTATACGTATGTGTTTGCCATTATTGTTAATATGATACGATATACATTATTTCAACAATGTTCCCGATTATTTTTGGTTGAATGGCTTCGTCAATAAGAAAATTTGTGGACTCTGAGTTAGTGAAAATCCTCAAAAGATGATTCTAAACTGTCCGTTGCTTTCTGAACAGTAACTGTCTAGTATCTGGTAAGGACTTTGGTCTGGCGGTATTTTTGGGTCAGTATTTCTTCCATGATGAGGCTAGTACACTGACCGTTAATAATTGCGACCGATGCCGATTTCTTTTGAACTCAATTGGAAGATCTGGATCTGATAAACACGTGTTTCCAATAAGACATCGCAACGTGCCATAAAAATATTCTGGGATACTACGGACTTATCCATGGAGCGTTCAAAGACATTTCTTGTTTAATGAAAATCCCTAAATACTGAGTAACAGTTAAAACAAAATATTTTTTAGGTTTTTTGTTATTTTAACTATGAAGCTTCAGCTGAGATTTATTTACATGTACATTTATAATTATAAAAAAATACATAATATCTTTAATAATGGGTAGGCACATAATATTACACGTTAGCATCACCCCTATGGTATTATAATTAAATTTATACTTGAAAGTAGGGTATACAATTAACTGAGGAGAAAATTCTACCCGGTTAGCGGTTTTCTACGAATAACTAACTGGTGAACTGGTTTAAAGCGTCAGACTTAAAATATATTATATTATACATATTGCATATTTCAATATTTTGAATTGAAATAAGTAATAACGTCAAAAATATTGTTTAAAATATGTTGGGTATATTATATTATATAAATATCTTATAACTTTTATTAGGTACCTACTTAGTTAAATTTGATTAAAATTAATTTTTTTTTCATTATAAAACATCGGTAGGAAATATATACTTATTGATGTGGCTTTTAAAATAATTCTATTTTTTTTGTACAAAATAATATATACCAAGAATTCAGTCGCTTAACCGAGTAAAATTGCCCGGTTTCAGTTAATTAGAAATATTTGGATACACAAAATCGCTTTGATGTTTGGCTGAGCTATAAACTTTTAAGATTAAGTGGTACTACGTCTTCGTCTTTGATCATCAGAAAGCTGGCATGACCAAAACAACATTATTTATATTTTCATTATCATTCCCCCACTGACATTTAGGATTATTTATTATATCGAAGCGAGATGGCAATTTTGTAAGATTGTAATTATCAGCTTTGGAGCGATTAATTGTTACAATTATTTCCCACTCAAGCATGTTATTACCAGAGGTTGGTTTTAGGGGATTTAGGGGTTGCCCATCAGGTGGTCATTAGATATAATTAGCATGTTATTTAAATGTGGTAATTAAATTGATCTCAGAGCATTTTTTTTCCGACCATGTCCGATACTGATAGGATCATATGGGCCTCCACGGAGTGGAGGTTTGTATTGACAGATTTTTGTTTTTTACGAGAAATGGATGTCAGCCACTTGCTCAACCTATTAGGTCCATACCCTGACACACACAAATTGAAAAACAATATGTGTACTTGCCAGACCCAGGATTCGAACCTGGGACCCACGGCTTTATAGTCCAACGCTTAAGCCACGCGGCCACCGTGGGTGTCAAGAACTCAGAGCATACTCCACCTAAAACTTGTAACTGACATATTATACTATGTCCCCAAGCATTTTAAACATAATATACTAAGTATAAAAAATATAATTATCTTTCATAACATAATAATATATTATATAACTTCTCAAAAAAATGCATACTATATCTACCACAATATAATAGAACTGAACTCAACTATAACTACATACACATCCTCAAACTACTCCGCATTCGCCAGATGTAAGAATATAAAACTACAGAACTCTCTGGAGACATGCCTCCACTTTAGATAAATTAGTTATATTTTTTGTACACGATATTGTACATAACATTGGTGAAATGAATATAAAGAAATAGTGTTTTTATATAAATTAATTCGGTTATAGAATCAATGACATAACATTAAGAAATCTGTACTATCATAGCATACATAATAAATATATTACATTATCACCATTAACTGAGGTTAATATACCGGTGAATTAAAGCCTCCTTTGACTCCTTACATTCATCTCGGTGTACAGTATGTGGATAAAGCGGGGTTTATGCTGACGTCGGAAGAAAAAATGAATAGTTCTGACGTGATCTATAAATCTAATTTTAAAATGTTATTGCGTTGATTTATCTAACAAAGATACCTAGTGGCCATCTGTTGATGTAAATTTGAACTATAAGAAAATCATTCTACAGGGTACGGGGAAAACGGCTTCCAGTTGCAGTGATATGTTTGCTGGCATTGAAATAGGCATTTAACAGTAAACAATTCCAAAACACTTATAAATGAAAATAATCGTATGTATTGTACAAAATTTGCAAGGAAGACATTTGGTTTGATACACTGATACTCTCACCCAACATGCGAAAGATGTATCTTAGAATCTCGATAGATTCCTGATTTCTGAAAGAGGTGTGTATCTGAAACTTTATAAGAGTTTTAAATACGTTACTCAAAAGTAACTTGAATTTATTGGCTGTTAATTAATTATATTTTGAAACAAATATTGTGTAAAAACACCTGTACAACAAAATAGGTGTACTTACATTAATTAATTGCGAGATTGTTTTGATTTTAATGTATTAATGAAAAAATTTATGGGACTTTAAACATTTCATAATAATACAGACGCAAATATAAAGTCTTGTTTGTTAAGTATCCCCTCCCCAACCAACTTAGAAAATGTTCAGTTTTATAATGGCGCCGAAAGTTTTGAAACAATCTTCGTAACAGATCCAGCTGAGAGAAGTAATAAAAGATTGAGATAGTCGATATGTTAACAAAAAATATAAATAATAATAAAACGAATTCGGTAACTAACTATGCATGCGAACGATTTACCTAATCGCTTCCAAAATAATTAATTACGGGTAACATTACTTAAGCTATTCATCAAGTAGTGTCTACTCAGCCTTTCGAAATGTCTTAATATTTCAATAGCCACATCCTGCCGTTGGGGAAAAGTCAATCGAGATTTTCCGGCGCCTTCTGTTCGGCGTTTTTTCTCGAGTCGCGTGACTCCAGTCTGTTTGAATTTTCACGCATTGCGTATAGGCCTGACGAACTGCGCATGCTCCCTGCAACTCCAACTTTTCTTATTATTTATAACTTCACTGGCATTTGTTTTGTGGGACATCCACTTGGTTAAAGTTAATAGAATTACAGAGCGGTTTAACGCCTTCGTCAATTCTGGACAAGTTCTCGTTTAAACTTATGAAATATTGCGTAGGTATTTATCTACATTATTCTACAAATTGTGAACAATTATTATGAAATAAGACACATTATTTTTATAAATATTGAATGGTAATATTATTTTCACAATTATTTCATATTATGTATGAGCACAGAAAAGGTACTTAATTGTTTGCTGACCACAAGAATCTTCATATATATGTATATGTATGGTGATAAGAGTTTTTATTGCCAAAATGAAGCTTAAATTTTTTAATGAAAAATAGTAGGTAGGTAACTTTAACATCAGTCAATTGTTTACACACTATAAGTAAAAAATAAATCGAACACAAACAAGTAAAAAGGAAAAACTCACTAAAACCGATTTCAATAGAATAACACAAAACAATCATAAATTAATAATTTACTATAGAAGTATTATTGAATATTGAAAGTTTCTAATCAATCCGTATTATACGTAGTGTAAATGAAAACTCTACCATTCTTATTTGCATTGATATATGTGTGTGTGATAAGTAATACTAATGTCAATTAGGCGCACATAGATTGCGAAAAATGCACGTCTCACCACTCTATATTGAAAGATCGGGGAATTTAAATTGCCACAAAAATTATGCTTGCGCAAACATTAATGTTCTCCATATTTTTATACGATGTCGAGTCATGGAGCCTGAAGGTAAGGATGCGGAATGCAATTGATGCCTTCGAGGTGTGGTGTTGGCGCCAAAAGTTTAAATTTCTTGGATAGAGCACATGACGAACCAGTCAATCATACAGAGACTGCGGATAAAGGAACGGCTCTCGACAATATGTCTGAGACGCATTCTGCAGTTTTTTGACATATTGTCCGGCGCGGTCCGGACAACCTGGAGAGACTGGTGGTTTTGGGTGGCTTCCAGGGAAGGAAAGGCAGAGTAAGAGCATCGGCGCGCCGGAGCGATCGAGTGAAGGGGCTAATTGGGGGCATCATTCATTCTACCCTGAGAGAAGCGGAAGATCGAGAGAGATTACACGATCCTCAGCCATGAGGGTATGACCAAGAAGAATAAGAAGAATGTCTATAGAACATGGATGCCATTTTTATTATTACTGTCAGTAATACTGATTGTGTAGGGTCTGCTTAATACTTTGGACGCTGAAGACGCACATGCGCGTAATGACCAGGCGGCCGATCGATGTAATTAACGTGCATTTTAAATGTGGTAATTAAAAAATCATTATCTACTCAGCAGCGAATGCGTTAAAAAATATATAGTTATAGTAAATATACTTTGTTTGTGTATAACTATTACTAACCTGTCATTGGTGATGCCAACTAGGAGGCCAATAGCTGTGTCAAGTAAAAATAATTCGAATATTGATACCATGTGAGAGTGAATTCAGATACACATGGTTTACAGTTTCAATGACTACTAGATGCTTCACCGTATTTCTCAATGATCTTACTGTATCACACGTTACTGCTGCATTCTTGACGTATAAATAAAATTACACCAAATTTTTTGTTTCGATTATAGATATTTTCTTATTTTTTTCGTAATGAAGATAGCTAGATGGAAGTGAATTTTGTCTGCATAGTAAAAAAGTGTACCTACATTTTAAAATTCCGTTAACTTGTATATTATGTCATAATGTGGTTTTCCTTGCAAATGCGTCTGTATCCATACGCCAGGTGTTAATCGTATAAACACACATTGTCCGTAATTATTACAGACATTAGTCAAATAATGTCTATAACCCATCGCTCGAAATCGAAAATTTTGCAAACTGGAGCGCTCGATAATTTTCCAAAAATATTAGCATATTTTATATACATTTTATAAAAATAAGTGTGTTATATCTTTTGTTTTATGACTTACTTAGTTTAGACAGTAAAATTAACTAGATGGAGTGATAATCTCCAAGATTTTATGAACCGGGAGCTGTGGCCAGGTGCGCTCCAGTTATTTTTGAGCCCTGCTATAACCCTTTCTAGATATTGCATGGAATGGCATATCCTGTAGATAAATGAATGAAGCATGAATCCAATATAAAGTAATATTGCAAACATGTTGAATTAATTATATATAATATGCGTAATGTTCTAATACACATATTGTATTTTAATTTAATTAAAAATAATTTCGAATATGAATAAAATTTTTGCTTCAGCAAATTCAAATACGCCAATTAGTAAGTACCAAATCTCCATTTCCTCTTCTAGCAAAGAATATCCACCAACATACCACGGAACAATTTTAATGAACATACTTTTATGCTACTATGTTCTGAATATGACTAATTATTAGTCATATTATAAGCGTGTCAAAGGAAGTGTACCTAATGAGAGAAAATTACGACCACCCATTCCTGTTTATCTAAATGCGAACAAAATGTATAAACGCACGTGAAACCGCTAAACACCTAATATACTATGATATATTATAATATATGGGTATGGTAGATTTATAATAATGGTATTAAATATTCAGAACCACAATAATTATAATGAAAGCTCAAATGCATAATTTGTTTGCGGTGCAATGTTTACGTATATATTATTATTCAATAGTCATACGCGTTTACGGTTATTTTCAACGTGCATGTGAATACAACATTTAATAAAGCTGATTTTAATAATAATTAGTATTGTATTTTGAGAGCAATTGTCCATGCTCACGTATCCCACAAAAACCAAATATGTTTTTTGAATAAATACATTAAATTATTTCAAACAGAGAAAACCAATTAAATTTTCGAATATGAAAAAAGTACAAACGCCCGTATAATAACCAACGTATCAGGGTAATGTTAATGAGATATTAATGATAGGACTCTTGCAAGTGGATTATGTAAAAAAAAATTTAAACAGCAGTTGCAGTGGTTAAAATACATGAATTCAGATTTTATTGAAGACACAAGTGGATGAAGGAGAGAGAAGGAAGTTACAAAATCAAAGTTTTGAGTAAATTGAGGTCAAAGTTTTTTTGATGTATTTTTTTCAGTTGAGGATAATTTAACGAGTGATGTATTCAAGTGGTAACGAAGGATCACAAAATTTTACTAACGTCAGAAATAGTCTGTTAAAATCTTCAAATGAGTAATTTATTTATAAAAACGTGTACATGACACCTACATCCACTAGAGAAAATAACAAAATAAAACTAAAACTAAAAAAAATAAAGTAACATAATCCCTTCATCCCTTGCCGTAATGCCAGATCAATGATTATTTTAAGATGTTTGATACATTCATATGAAAGATGGGTTCATAACACCTTCATCCACGCAATAAAAAGACTTTGTCATAAAATGTAATATAACACCTTCATCCACTTGTGTCTTCAATTGAACTACTGTAACTGCTAGTTTGACCCTCTATCAAATTATATTTATTCCCAAACATATTACTAACTATAATAACTAATAATAAGTAATATTTTAAAGGAAACACATTTTCGCTTATTAATGAGGTGACAAATACTGATCTACGTATTTTAATATTAACAAGAATAAATAACTAGTTAATTTATTTAATGATAATCAATTAAGAAGAGTAGAAGCCTTTGAGATATGGTTGAAAATAGATACCTTCAAAATTCCTTGCATCGACAAGGAAACTAATTTTGACGTTCTGAAATTAATAGGAATGTATCAATAAGTTTTGTGTGGCATCGAAGTTAGAAAGATAAAATATATCGGCCACATTATGAGATAATAAATATACAGTGTACCCCACCTTATTAGCTAAGGAAACATCAAGAAGACGCCGAATTTCATGGATTAAGCATCTCCATGATCAGTATGAGTAAAGCTTCTCTGAACTGTTCCAGATAGTTGATGATAAAGTAGTGAAGATCGGTAAGATGGTGGCCGTTCTTGAATGGGGTATGACACAGGTTGTAAAAGAAGATTGATTTATTTTTGCCATGATAAATAATCTCTCTAGATCTTTGCTGTTACTGAACTTTATGAGTTCGTTAATCCAACGGGCTTAAGGCTGTCCATGTGGTCGTACAGTGCCCCTTGGGTGCCACTGTATGACAGCATTCGACCAGAGGTTTTCCACTACTCGCCGAGCAATATCTCGTTACAATTTCACCTGTTTGGCTACTTCTATTATTATATCACTTACTCTTATTTGCATTATTATCCATTGGTTTATTTTGTGGTCTTTTCGCGTTATGACCAACATGAATATTTCCATGCCATTCATAATTTTTGGATTTATTTTACATTAAGGATCCATGTTTCACATTTGCATTTCACAGTGGGAGATCAATTTAGAAGATATTATTCAGGCGCTAAATTGTGCTCAATGCCAGTTTGGTTCTAAGAGAGATTTTGTCACACATACCACCGTCAAGTTAGACGCAATTGTTAATCAGTTCCATTTACGAGGATCGCGTTTGGTTCAGCAAAACAGTTTATCATTAATTTTGTCTTCGAGACATTTATATTTAAAACTAGTATACGGATTTGATTTTCAAGCATATGTGTTCTATTCGGAATGAAATCTGGGTTCTTCTCAAAGACAACTTAACGTATGTATGAATTCATATTGTATTCACGTATGCGACTAGTAGTAATGAAAATATAGGCCATGAAAAAATAAACCTATCGAATTCTATCGAGTTACTAGCTGAAAGTAAGTAAGTATATTATATTATTTTCCAAGGTTCTGATTTCGAATTTTTGGCGGAATAAACAAAGATAATATATGGACATATAGGATTTTCCGATCCCAAGTAAATATTGAAAAACCCCCGTCTCTTTTATTTGCCGTGCGACGTAGCTCCCAATGTTCATTAAATAATCATACTGCGAGCCAAAATAAAAATGTTGCCATTAGAAAAAAAAACCCCGCTTACTCCTTCCAATTGTGCATTGAAGTCACGTATTTAGGTAGGTGGATATATTTATTCCATCTATCATGATTTCCAGCTTCATTTTGGCGTCTTTTGTCCGTGAATATAATCGATCTTGCGGGAATATATTTAATGAATATATATTATTATTATTAATAATAATAATAAATAATGTATTACGTCAAAAATGAATGTCGAGAAACCACTTTTAAAGATAATATTATAATTATGAACAAAAAGCACATTAGGTCCTGTTAGGGGTAGGCAGGTCATGCGTTGCATAGGGCGGCGAACAAAAGGACGAATAAAATTTTTCCAACTTTTGAGATCAGTGGAATTTTCCACGAAGCAAACGATGATACAAGCATTGACATTTTAATTAAAAAAAATTCGAAGCATGTACAATCCTGACAAAATATATTTTAATGTATTGTGATATTGTAATGGCAGTTTATCACATAGACATTTTCATAAAGGTGCCTCCAAACCCGTCAGCGCCACCGATCTCCACACACCTCTACGTACTTAAAACCAATAATGAGAGTAGTTTTCGTGGAAATGCTTTAATTATCAGTAGATGGTGTGTGTGTCAATTTACATGTCTGATTTAAATTGTACATTTTGTAATTGGAAACTCTTTTCTATAATTATCATCTTTTATGGTATTAAATACTAATTTAAACTTAAAAAAATATATTATCCAAAAAACTCCAAGATGGTGGACAAAAATGATGTAATTATTTTTTTCTGATTCGATTGCTTATTTTTTAATCAATTATGGTAAGTGTACAAAAAGTTTTGTAATTTTTAAAACTTTTAGTTTTTTCAACATTATTAGGTGATATAAGAATGTGCATGTTGGGCATAAAAAAGAATGAATAAAAAGTACCTACGTGATATGATAGAAGCCGCCAAGTGGATGAAATCGCAATTGGCCAACCATGCGGAGCAGCGCTGGATAAATTAAATCATACGGCGGTACCCAAGTGGTACAAAACGGACACCGTGCCAACCTAAAACTCGCTGGGTAAACGAACTAATGAAGTTCATCTAGCATTGAATCTACCCCGGTTGATGATGGTATATAAATTAGTAAATATTATTTATCAACAACAAATCCTTCGTTTGATGTTAATTAAATATTTGATTAAATAATTTTGAAACGATCTAAAGAAACACTTTCTATTGAAAATATTATCTTTAACACAGTGAGAGCTTTTATTTAAAACTTTCAAAACAAATTTACCGAGAAAACTAATAATGTAGGCCGTTGAGGAATAGGCTTTTTATAGACCTTACTTTATATTTACAAGTAACAAGTTTTAGGCGTTGAAAGCCTTTTACAGAAGCTAAACTGTCAAGTCATAAAAATATCAACGAGTAATGAATTTTGATTAATGTAAAGAAATAAATGTACTCACATTTGGGTCTTTGTAATGTTTAAAGTGGACAGAATTATTAAGTACACGAGTATTCCATTTGAATATTTACTTTTTTATTGCTGTATGTAACATGGGATAAAAAGTAGGCAAAAAAATATATGCCAGTTATCCACATAATAATATTTGACTTTTGAAAGGCAAAAGGATTTAACCCTCAGTGTTTTCAAAGTAGGTTATATTGGATAGTAACGTTGTATACGACTAGGGATTCCAATCCCGGGATCCCGAGCTATTTTTGATATCTATGAATCCCGGGATTGATTAACATAATCCCGGGATTTCGGGAATGATTTTTTTTATCAATTTTTATGGAAAATAAAATAAAAGCGAAAATATAACAGAAAAAATACTCTTAATAAAAAATAACTACATTAGAAATAAACTGAGTTTGAAAGAAGTTTGATTTATACCCATATGTGGATTCATTTTATTTTTTCACATAAATTATTAAAAATGGAAAGGTTGGAAAAAAACAATGCTTCGCACTTTTAACAAAGTAATTCCACCATGATATCATACGTTTTACGGCAGTTTCATATTTGTCTGACTAATTAGATTTATGAAGCGGAAAGGCCATAAGTACGCCATGATTATTTGCTTTACTATTTTAAATCTCGCTAATACATTCATTAAGTCTTAGTCTTAATTAACTATCAGAAACAGCAATCTCCTATTAAATTCACATTATTATTTAAATAACAATATTATTTACTCCGTTAAACTTGTGTATTTCCAAGATTGAACGTATACAATATTAACAATAAATGTCTTAGATAGTATAAATTATACTAGATTTATTTTTGACCGATTTTATCAATGCTATTTGTAAATATAAAATGTTTATATTAACAATGGAAAAATAAAATCAGTCAAAAATAAATCTAGTATAATTTATAATATTTAAGACATTTATTGTTAATATTGTATATCTACGTTCAATCTTGTAAATACATAAGTTTAATGGAGTAAATAATATTAAATATATATATAAATAATAATGTGAATTTAATACGAGATTGCTGTTTCTGATAGTAAAGACTTAACGAATGTGAAAATAGTAAAGCAAATAATCATGGCGTACCTACTTATGGCCTTTCCGCTTCATAAATCTAATTAGTCAGCCAAATATGAAATTGCCGTAAAACGTATGAGATCATGGTGGAATTACTTTGTTAAAAGTGCGAAGAATTGTTTTTTTCCAATCTTTCTCATTTTTAATAATTTATGTGAAAAAATAAAATGAATCGGCAACTTACTCATGGGTATAAATCAAACTTCATTCAAACTGAGTTTATTTCTAATGTAGTTATTTTTTATTAAAAGTATTTTTTCTGTTATATTTTCGCTTTTATTTTATGTTCCATAAAAATTGATAAAAAAATCAATCCCGAAATCCCGGGATTATGTTTATCAATCCCGGGATTCATAGGTATCGAAAATAGCCGGGGATTGGAATCCCTATAATCATGACCAATTATATTTTTGCAGACCCATTTTATGTCTATTATGATAGTACGAACCGCTCTATTAAAGAGTTCCAGATAATAGTTTTCAGTACATTTATAATGTAAGTAATTACTCTACAACAACAAGATTTAGGCAAAAGCCGGAAGGTGCAGTAGTCAACTAAATGGGAGGAGCTTGTTAGCCAAAAGATGTTGTTCGAGTATAGTCATAGATCGGAGATTGCAAACTCATAAATATGATTATTATTATGTACATAATATGTTTAAATATATATATTTTTTAATTCTTTGATTTTCCGTTTTTTCATCATTACTTTCCGGTAGTATGCAATACACGTAGGGACTTCATATGTTTCAAAAAAATAATTGAAATTATTAATAATAAATATTAGGCATAATAAAATGTATTGCATGTGGTTTTGCCACCCTCTGAATTCTACAGCCCGGGTGCTGTGTACCCCATACTGCCGTTTGGCGCATCCATGTACTTTGTGTTTGTATTATGTCTGTCAATGACGTTCGTGTGCGACACACAAGTAAAAAGTCAAAGCTTAATAATTAATTTCATATTTTCCAATTTTATTGTCCATTTGTTTATTATATTATAGAAAAAAATATCTGGATAAAAGACATTTGTGTATTTAATGATAAAAGTTGTGTGGCTATACAGAGAATTCTTCGAGCAAGCACGCTTGTGTATAAAAACTTTTATCATGTATTAGCAAGAACATGTTCGGAATAATTTTAACACGAAGGCGTCTACGCTCCAAATGACTGGTAGTAAATACAAAAAAACATTAATTTAATGCGAAATATGTTTGAATTTTTATACGGAAATAATCATTATTACAAATAAATGTGTAATGAATGTCAAATGTGTTTTTATCTAAGGCTGTAAATCAGTTTTATTTTGACAGTTTCTTAGAGAGATATAAGTAAAACTGTTTTAATTATCATGATATTCAGTGGTGGATTAAGAGACTTTGAAGGCCTTAGGCATAAAGCCCACCAAGAAAACGCTCGACGCGCTCACTACTGAGTAGGCCCCCTCCCACCCGCGCATTACCCTTCACCTATGTAATAAGCGGCTCAAGCAGCACAAAATAATTATTATTACAGCGCCTCTCATAACAAAGCAATAAAAATATTATATTATTTCGGGGCATGTAATTAATATTTACGACGACATTATTCAACCAGCGAAATATAAGACATGCAATAAAATTAAACAATGAGATCTCTGTTATTAAATAATTGCTTCTCGCACGCCGTCCAGAGCGTGATTTTGCTCGCTGTGTTCGATGAATGGACTCCATTGTATTTTCTTTCATTTGTATCGCCGAGAAGCGGCGATTCGCGAAAAAACGATGATTCATGCGGCGGGCGCGTATAATGCGTCGTCAAATCCAGTGGGCGCTGGCGTATTTGATTACGTTGTATTTTCGTTGATTTACGCGCCACTTGTGAAATTTTGCGCGAGAGCCACACTTGCTGCGTTAAGTGGGTTTTACGCCTTATAACTAAAATAACCCCAGGTTAAATATAACATAAGATGCAACAGTTACTGAAAATACGACGCGAATAAAATTTAATAATCAGGTAAAGCACCGGCTAGACGCTCATGCTTTACCACAAGCTTACCTGCGAAAACCGGTTTGTATCGGGAAGCCCGTGTGTATGGACGGGAAAACTGTAGCTCGCGCAAACCGAATAGCGCTGTAAATGTATTTTTTGCACAAACTATATCGCGCAGGCAAGTCGCTGCAATCAAGCCAGCGCATAAGACGTATATCCTAAAAAATAAGGTGAAAATTAGCGATGAATGTTACATTATTGATTCTTGTATATTGTATTAATTTAAAAAGACTGGATTGCGATTTAATTCAATTTGATTAGTATGAGATTATGAGGTCATTATGAGTTAAAATTCTTTACATAATAGTGTCTATGAAATAAACCGCCTCTGAAAATATAATATACTTCTGTTCTACAAATATTATGAAAATTTAGACGTGACTTAAGAAGTCTTTGCCTGGCAAGATTAATTTGAAAGATATTAATTATTATAGTACTGGACTATATTTTCTCATCCGAGTAATTTCAAACTTGTTTTTAAGATAAGACATTCTACGAGTTTCATTTACTTACTGGAGAGAACGATAATAAATTATAGTTGGCCATATGGCTTCTAAATATTTATGTATCAAGGATAAAAATTAAAGAAATGAATGAATAAAATCCATTATAAATATCAGTATCACTCATAATCGTGACAAGAATAAAAGTCACACACGAATACCAAGGTTAGTATTTCATTACAAAAAAACTTTTACTGTAAAGAAACTTCAGATAAATACACTAAAAAACTAAAAAAAGGTATATACAGTTGGATGAACTATGGATCGGAATGCTATGTTTTGTAAAAAAGGTGATGGAGATGAAAAAAAGATATTGATAAAGATTTCGCAGCAGTATGCGATGACGATGGCATGTCGAGACTATAACAACGAGCTGTACGCTTTATACAATGCCCCTTGTATCATACGTTGAATAGGTTATGTCTTATGGATGGAAGATACTCAATCATCCATGTCGTTCTTCTTCACTAAATAAGAGTCAGGATATCTAAATTGGGGTAGTTGAACTATATAGAAAGAGTCACAGAACACCGAGGAAAGACGGTGATAGGAGCTTTTGGCAGACACAGTGGTGATATTTCCCGGAGGTAGCTAAGATCCAAGAAGGTTTCTAAAGTAGACGATTATGATGAAATATGCAATGCAGGAAAAGAAGGTGATCATGGTTAATTGATGTGCTTTTGATTAGATGAGCTTAAGTAGAGTTTTTAAATCACCACAAATATTTTTAATACGTAGTGATACTTTTCCTAAGTAGATCCTATGTGAGGTTGCTTAGGGAGTTCTTAATTGTGGGATTTGAGTGGAGGAGGATTTTTGTAATTATTTTCCAATAAAAGTTAAGAAAAAAACCAGGCTTGAAATTCGATACCTCTGTGTAGAGTTAGATATATTATTATGTAGCATAAGTAAATTAGGAGCATTTGTTGAGGATTAATAATTAATTATTATGATAAACATTTTACAATTATTACGGGGGTTAGGTACATGAACATTATCTACTTAAAGGGGTTTTTTATCTGTCCGGCACTTGGGATCACACAAATCGCTTGTCCACCATATTTCATTTGTTATAACACATTATTAGTTAACTATTATTATATTTTATACGATATGTATCTGCTATGTAAGATTATTCTAAAATTTAATATTAATAATATTGAGTTTTTGCAGGAAATTGAAAATAAATATTAATACATTTTTCTTGGAAAAATATACATCATTTGTGAGCAAGGCATCATTTAGAATATTTAGAGATTGTTGAAAACAATTAATTATGTAGAGTTTACGCATAACGTATTTAAATTTGAAGTTGATTTATTCTACATAGTAATCAATGCACGTATTTTAATTATCAGTTTCTCAACTAAGAATTAGATATACTATGGTCAAAACAATTTGACCATACTTTATAATTTATGATGCATTTTGTAAAAGTTCTCTTCTATATAATAGATTCCTCCAAGATATTTTTAAAGTCGCCTGTCAGTCTCAAAAGTGTAGAATAAGCTTCAACCTTTACCCATGAAACCCATTCACTGTACCACATTATTTTGTGAAGAGCAGCCAAGTCACAAACGTAAGGAGATAGCCCGCAAGCCTTTTGCCTTGTGACTATGCTTACTTTGTAGCTCGAAACGAAAAACTGACTATACCCCTACCAACGATACTTCAGAGCAGCATTTTTTTTAACAAAACCTTAGACTCACTGTGAGAACGGAATTGAGTCTTATTTATTCAGAGTTTAGGGGTTTCAGCTTTTTATTTGAAAAGCGTTTCTGGTTAGTGTCATTTGATACGAGCGACCGCAAGTAATCGGAAACATCATGTTCTTTTGAGAAAGAAGCGCAACATATGAGTAAACTATGAATGTTTGATATAGTTTATTAAATATTTCAGTGCACAAATAAAAATACACAATTTGGAACAATACTAGAAACCTAACATAATTACCGATTAAAAAAAATCTTAAAAAATAATTAACCCGGTGGAATTGTTAACACATCCGTCGCAATAATTAGGATGGTTAGCTTTATTTTTTGATTATAATGTGGGTGGTTCAAAATATTTATGGATCAAGTCCATCAAAATGGATCCTGAGATATTGGGACCTAAAGTTAAAAACTCCTTATGTAAAATTCAAGAATGTTTTCATTGTATATACTTCCATATTTTGATAGTACATGGATCAATTAAAATAAATAGTCGAAACATAAAGTATATTCAGAGTTTATTATTATTAGAAAATTAATGTTAGCAAATACCACTTAATATTGCTGAAGGAACTGTCAAAATGGACATGATTCACATTCAATTTGATGTCTTATCAATACTAATATTTCCATTTATGCGGGAAATTGTAGAGCTACGATTGTGATATTAACACACAATATAGAAATCCAATTTTATGAATATTGGACTTGATCCATAATTATTGTGACCCACCCATACGTTGCTGTTTTTCATGTAATACTTATTTAGTGTTTTGCGGGATAAAATTTAGAAAACGCTATTTTAACAATACGCTGGAATATAATTTATGATATTCCGGTATATTCTATAATATTCTTGTTTATCAAACATAAAATTTTACCTTAATATATTATGCATAAAAATACGACTCCAAATCTGACTCTATTTCCAACCCAACTGTGTCCCCAACTCCTAATTAGACCCTGACTAATATTCAGTTGTTATAATTATTTTAAAGATTAATTAAAAAAAAAAAAACGAAATCGGTCGATTTATGATGAATCCAATCCCTACTCCACAACTCTAGTTAGTATGACTTTAGCAAGAGATACCATTTAATAGAAAAGCAAAGACAACAATAACCGAACCAACGAGGATACTAGAAGGTTTCTACGTATTATACATTCATAAAAGAGTTTGGTGATCAAAAGAAAAATACATTTACTATTCTGATGTATAAAAACTGTGTGCTTCAAAGAATGTTGTTATATTCAAATCGTCTGTATGGTAAATCCATTTTATTTTATCACATCAAAATGTCGTCAAAATAAGAAAAGTTAATCACTATTTATTTTTAAAAAAGCTCAGAAAATAACTTGATCAATTCGTTTATGATTCATGTGTTATTATAATAATAACTAAGTTTTATCTGACGTATCTAATCTAAATTCTGCCAAAAAAAGGCGATCTGAAGATTTAAGAATGTTAGGTTGCTATTCAAAAAATCCTAGAAAAAATCTATCATTTTACAGGCGAGTGCTTTATGATCCGTCTATGATACGTGTAAATTAATTCTAATAAACAGGTACGCTGTACATGGGTACTTTCAATTCCACCAATCAAAAGGCTACTGAACGAAAAAAAACAGACACCAATGGCTTGACAAAACTATTATATTAGTCGACACTGATGCAGTGAGCAAAAGAAAATGCCCTGATATGATGATGGAATATTTACGGTGTATTTAAATTTTATAAATATCTTATTCATGATTTAACTTATTCTAAGATCGTAATCGGTTTATAGTGCAAATATTTAGAATAATTTATTTAGATGTTTGGTCCTTATATAAAGTATGCTATTTGAAAACTTTTTTTTTTCACTCTAAATTTTAAACCTAATATTTTTATGACCATGGAGATAAACATTAAAAAAGCAAGACTTTAATATTACATAAAGATGAAATGTAAATTATCATTACCACAAAATAGAGGTACCTACCTATTGGTGAATATTCGTAGGTAAAATTTACCTATGCATAGTATATTATAATTTAAATTATTATAAAAGGTAGTTATAAACTTCATACTAAAATTTAAAGTTGTATGGGTAAACTTATAATATAAACAATCAACGAGAAATAGTTATATGCATATATTAAGACAGGAAGCGCCAGCTGCTATAGGTACTTCTTGCTAAGATGTTAAAAAACTAAATAAAAAATAAAACAGCGGTGTCCAACCTTTATTAACTCAATAAGTTTCCATATTATTTATCTTATACGTAATATTTTCTAAACTATTATGACACACAATTCTATATTCATGTTGTGGTTATGAGGCGCCAGTTAGATACGATCCTCGATCAATGCACAGTCTGCATATGTAAACGTATTTGGTGATATTAGTTTGATTTATTAAGTTATATTTTTGTTGTATATATCGTCACCATAATTTATTTTTATTATTGGTTGCGAATTTATATTAATTATCATACAATGTTAAATTTGATTTTTATTTAATTATACATATATTCACAGTAAGTACTTACATAGTGTCAAGGGGAGTATAAATGTTTTTATTTTGTTAATAAAACAACTAATCTCTAATTCAGATATCGCTTAGTTTTTTGTCATCAATAACGTAATAAAACATGTGAAACAACTTTCGTCAGGCGGATTTTTATATTATTTATATTATATTATAAGTAAATTACCATAATATACACTATTTAGGGGAGCATATTATGCACCTCAGAAAGAGGACATTATTATATTAACAGATGGTTGTTAGCCATTCGCCCAAGCCATTGCGTCCTTGTATTGGATCAAAAACAATTTGAAGCAACGTCCGCTCTACCCAACAGACAACAATGAGTGCTGGTTTTACGTTATAATAATACTACGTAATACATAATAATACGTGTATATTACTGGGCTAGTCATTACTACCTATTTATACTCACTACACAGTAATATCTTTAGATGATTAAAATTATTTTTTTGATTCCTTTATTGGTGGTTACTTTACTATCAACTTATATTTTATACTATATTAAGTATATAACATATGTAATAGTTTTATATAATAATATATAATATTTTATATATTAAAAATAATATTTAAAAGAGAATTTTAGTAGTATCAACTATAACAATAACTAAATAAATACTCACCAATCATTTGATTATAATTATTTTATAAAATAACTATCTGTACACATTATTACAGGTTTTTAAAAACTATATCAATACAAAGCATATAAAGTGTTGCCAGTGGTTTCATCTAACCTTGCGAAAATCGCCGAAAGTCAAGGCTGTTGACCGTGAAATTGGACACAATATTTTCATATATTTCAACTCAATAATCACTTATATTACAAAACCATTTCTATACATGTTGGCGTTTTATTTTATGGAAAATAATAGAGTTGTCGTGCTTTATTATTTAATTGCGACTCCAGAAGGTCTGGCGAGCTCAACTATCGATCCGTAGCAGTAACTACTACTTGTTAGTTCAACAACCTCTCTATAGTATTATTTACTCGTTTGAATGCACTTACATGCGTGGAAACTACATGTTTTACATTTTACAAGATTAGTAGTAAACATTATGTGAATTCTCTAATACTAATATTTAAATAATAATTACAAATGAATAATCGCAGTGAGTAGTTGAAAAAAATCATTTAACTTATCATAAATAATTAACATATCCGTAGGTACCTTAGAGCTAAAAGTCTGGAAGTCACATATTATTAAATATTTTGCAGGAGAGTAGTTTTAAGATAGTTAATTTAATCTAGTTAAAATAATCACTCGTTTGGACTAAAACACCGTATGTTGGATTTCCGCACTCTTGCAATTAATATTTTTGCTATAGCTTAAAGAAAAAATGACTTAAATTGGACATCCACTCTCAGCTCTGAAGTATAATAATTGGACTACCGTCATTTTAGAAAATATTTTGAAAACCATGTGACACTGGACTCCCAAATTCAGCATTAAGAGAACGTAAATACATATTTAAATCTGCATACTTAACTCAAAAATGATAAAAATGTGACTTCCGCACTTTCAGTTCTAAGGTACAGATAAAATATCATAATTATTTTAGTACTACTTTGGCGATTCCAGTGACGGCATTTTTTAATCGCATTGGCCAAATACTTTCAAATCTCCCGTGGTGTAGTCTATCTCTATTACAGCCGTTCCGGTCTTCTTTTACCCTCAGTGGATGCGTACATAGTCCACCTTGGTGGTAGGTCTTCCGGCATTCTCCGTCTGTGTCCAATCCAGCACAATTGATGTAAATCCACTTGATCTTGTCGCCTCCAGAAAATGAGAATACCATCTCATTATATCTTGACCCCCAAATATTATTTTATTCAATAGGCCAAAAAATTCTTTTCAGGACTTTCCTCTTAACGATATTCTGTATATATTATAACGAGAGGGGACGATAAAAGATACCGTTGAGGGAATAATACGGTGAGGAAAAGTACGCATTAGGTCGCACTGTCATTGTCACTGTCATCAACCATTGACACGTGTTGTAGCGGCTGCCATCGTAGTGGGCGCAAGATCTTAGGTGCACGACTGCAAACACTGCAATGCTGAAATGTTAGGGAACGCAGGCAGAGAACGTTGCTCAAAGTAAAATAGGCGACTGATTTATTAATTGTGACCAGATACGCTATATTAGACATTCGATTTTTCTTAATGTGCCAGAAACCACGAGAGTTCTAAATGTCATAAATAAAGGTCCTTTATTAATGAAAAAATCTATCAATGTAATTTTAAATTATGCAATAAGTATAAATTATTAATGGTCCCTAGTTAAGATTGATTGTCTTAAAGTTAAATGCACTCAACACAATCTTGGATGTGAAACAGCGAGTGATTAATGATCTGGCTTCGCAAACGTTATCTATTAATCACACAGCTTAAATTCTAAATAATATGTTAAGATTTTTGTTAAAAGACTGCAGAATATTGTGATTAATTAAATGTCATAAGAGTTAACTGCGTATGCATTTTTGAACAATGTCATTATATTTATGCACCAAATTATAATGTGTGCCTCCATTATTGGATTCAATATAACTGTCACATGATGCGCCGTCTACTGTGTCAGTCACCACTGCATTAATAAACCACGAGCCAATGTTAGACCGCAACAGCTCCAATTTAAGCATAATTTTATTTTAGATTATTTTTTTCAAGTAAACCTGAAATATGAAAGAATCTGAATAAATACAATTACTCATAAATAATGCTACATTATTGAATCTTTTTGAAAAATAAAAAAATATAGATTAATTTGATCGAAATTGATTATAAGCTAATTTTCAAACATTTTCGTTTCATGGCATCCTTAGTATAATACACAGATTCTTCTGACATTACACCTTAAAATAGTATAGTAAATAGTAAAAATAGTAGAATCAAATTCGAGACATATTTTAGTTGTTCCGAGGAACCGATTGAAAATTAAGCTTTTCGAATTTCCCAGCTTTCAATCGATAAATTTTTCACCATGTCCAATATATGCAACAGTTTTTCGGAATAACTAGGTTAGGTTAGGTTAGGTTAGGTTAGGTTAAGTTAGGTTAAGATAGGTTTGGTTAGGTTAACCTAACAAATAATCCAGTTTATCGGCTATTTTCAAAATGTGTTTTCCGCTGTATTCCTGATAACCGAACAGTACCCTAACTATCCATTTATGGAATTGGAAATTTTTTAATATTTTTTCAGCGTCCCAACCATGACAGGAAGAATTATTACGTGAAAGTACCCTTTGACCGGATAGATTGTTAGTGAAAATTAACACCCAATAAAGTTATTTTTGCTAATTGATTTTCTGTAAAGTTGTCGTTTATTACTAACGTCACTTTGGCTTAGTACTGTGTATATTTTGATATATATTAATAACATTTAAAATTCGCATTAAACTAGTTTAGGTAGGTATTCACACATAATTGAACGGTTTCTAGACTGACTTTCAGATCACGTTTTATCGTTTTTTCTCGCCGTTTTATGCGAGTTTACGTCGAACTTATCTGTTTTCAGCCAGAAGATTGAATTAACATAGAGAAATGAATTTTCCGATTTTTCTTTGTGGAAAGCTCGAGAAAATATGAATCCCGTGACACTACGAGGAATTAGAATGTACGCCGGTGCGAACACAAGAGCCTGATTAAAAAATACTTGTTTTGTTTTTTGTAAGAACAAAGAAAACAGAAACAGGATATTGTGAATGTATGAGCTTTTCACAAAACGTTAAGATGTTTTTTGTAAGGAAATATTGTATTTATATTTTGTATTAAAATTAAATATATTCAATCAAATTATTATAAGCCTTCCTATTATGTTGTGATTGTCTTCCAAATTCTTGCTAGTTTACTAATTTATCATAATTATTATTACTCCTTGAAGTGAAGTTTAATCAATATGACTAACCTGTAGAGTAGACACTTTGAGAAAACATAGATTTAGACATATTTAAAAAATATTAATACTATTGACAGGCACTTAATTATTAATTTATTATAATTACAACGTTTTTCTTAGCTCGTCCGGTGGTTCTTTGTCCGGTACAAATCTTGCAATCGTTTTAACTAACTTCCCGACTAGCTAGACATTTGAAACTTTTAGAATATATCAGAACACGATGCTAATGAATTTTTTAATACTTTTAGCCATCTTTAAGTAGAATTGAATTGATATTAATTTAATTCTGTTTTGTATAAAAAAATATTTCGACACCATTATTGGCTGCTAGGGGTCTGGGGTCCTAGCAACTAAATTATTAATATATACGTGCGTTACTATGGAAATCAATATTATATGTCAAAATGACATTTCAGTATTATTTATATTAAGTTGAAATTTTTTGATCGTTTAAGCTAGTCAAGTCAAGTTTATATGATACAACAGAAAATTTAAGGACGTTGAAATAAAAAGTTCTTTTTATCTTGTAATTATACGTCATTATTTTTGTCATTAACATAAAGAGTTAGGTAATTGAACAAAATTGATTATCAAAAATTATAAACTTTGGTTGTAAAACTATCGAAATTATGACTTTTTATTATACAAAAAATATCGATTTTAAATAAAATTAAAAATAATGTGATACTTTGGGGAATAATGGAAAATTGCCGGCTCACAAAGCCGATGGGCGTGTTATGCAACGGCCATATCCAGCATCACTGCCTTCTTTACTTTTGAATCATACTATGTATACTTGTTTGGATCTAGCAGTCCGGTATATTTAGACTTGTATCATATTTTCCAGTACTTATTTATAAATTCACACATTTGACATAATATATATGGCGTAAGAATAGACGTTTTAGACTCAACATATTATATAATATTAATACTATCGACCGAATGTACTTTATGGGATTTGAATTTAATTATAATGAATTACTTCGCATAATATGATATATTTTACAGAAGAAGTTGTTGCGATTTCGTTAATATTTTGTGATTGTCGCTAGAATTTAGGGTGGATTTGTAAATCGCAAATCAATACACTGAACTGATAATTATTTTAAATTCTAATGGATTTAAGTGTTGTACAATTCCATTTGAGTCGTTTTTTTGCGACCCAGGTTTCGCCTTTCGGCATCTTCAGGTACTGTGTACACTCACCAAAAGGCAAATATATACTAACAACGAGTACTATTAACTCTATCTTATATAACCAATCAATACAATAAAGTTGGTAAAAACTCCATTATCTACCTATCAAGTCAAGGGTCACAATAAAAAAAATATAACAAACAAATTATGAATAGTTGAAGTGTTAGTAACAAACCCCATACCTATGTTATTAATAATAAATAATACACTCGATAAGCATATTATAATAAATCGTCAAAACCTAATAATAGATCATTTGTAATAATTATAAACAATAAAAATATTACACCCAAGAGGTGCAAAATCGTCCATTCTAGGAACAATGGTAACGTATTGGAAATTAATGGAGTTAACTAATGAGATATATATATATATATATATATATATATATATATATATATGATATCACTCACTGATATCAGTCTTTAAAAGTTATTACTTATTAGTTATACAAACGATTCAAATGGAATAGTACAAAACTTAAATCCATTAGAATTTGAATTCATATATTATATCTTATATACCTAGTCTTTATAATATGACAATTATAGTTATCTGTAAATCTTGACAAGCATGTAAACGAATCGTTTAACGCTCTATCTTTTGTTTAAATTAATTCAGACTGAGTTTTAAAACTCAGACAGGAAAAACAAATTCCGCCATTAGATATTGTAAAAGCGTCGGTGAAAGCATGCGTGACAAGCGGGAATTAAAAATGGCATATTGTGCATCGGCCATTGTAATAGCTATATGCAAAATGGCGGATTATCATGAAAATGGATGTCATCACAGCAAACGAACGACGCATCAAAATTTCCCTAAAATTTGTCAATAAAATATCCACACAATATTCCACGTACCTATGAACTATGACGTATTAATTGTACGTAACGGAATAAAATGTACACATGATAATTTATCGTAATATTACAGCAATTTTGATATTATGCTTTGGTTACCTATTTATATCGAGTTCAGACCCAAGATCCATAGTGTCCGTAATGGTGGGTAAACTTTTACCGCTAGACAGATGGATGCGCACTGTCATTTAATTGAAAGTTTTGATACATAAAGTACGTCCACACCTGAGAATATTACTATAGAATTTAATATAGTTTAGACAGTCCACATCGTACAAATTTGTGCATTTTCATCAGAATAAAACATTTTCCTCACATATGGCTACATTTGTTTTTCTGAAAGCATACATCTTCTAATATATAAAAAATAATATTTGTGTGTTTGTGTGTTTGTTTGTTCGTATTTAATGCGCAGCCATACCGTTCATCCGATTGCAATAAAACTTTGTAAACTTATTGCTTGCACTTGCGGAAAGAGTATAGGCTATACTAACATATAAAAATAAATGTCTGTCTGTCTGTATGTCTGTCTGTCTGTGTGTCTGTCGCGTATGCGTTCCTATACCATTCATCCGATTGCAATGAAATTTTGGTAATTGGTTGCATGCACACCCATGAAGGTTTCTGAAGTAGAAAAATCATCATATTCTTCTTCTTCTTCATTATATTTTCTTTTATTCGTATGGTTCCTATACCATTCATCCGATTGCAAAGAAATTTTGGTAAGTGGTTGTATGCACACCCATAAAGGTTTCTGAATTAGAAAAATCATCATCTTCTTCTTCATTCTATCTTCTTTTATTCGTATGGTCCCTATACCATTCATCCGATTGCAATGAAACCTTCGTCAGTTGTTGTGGTAACACCCGCAATGGTTTTTGAATTAGTACAACTATCTTCTTCTTCTTCTTCTATTCGTATGCGTTTCTATTCCATTCATCCGATTGCAATAAAATTTTCGTCAGTAATTGTGCCAACACCCGCGAAGGTTTCTGAATTAGTACAACCATCTTCTTCTTCTATTCTATCTTCTATTCGTATGCGTTCCTATACCATTCATCCGATTGCAATGAAATTTTGATCAAGTGTTGTGCTCACGCCGCAAAGGTTTCTGAATTGTTACAACTATTTTCTTTTTCTTCTATTCTATCTTCTTCTATTTGTATGCGTTCTTATATCATTCACCCGATTGCGATGAAATTTTGACCAGTTGTTGTGAGTACGCCCGCGAAGAGTTCTGAATTAGTACAACCATCTTCTTCTTCTTCTATTCGTATGCGTTCCTATACCATTCATCCGATTGCAATGGTAAATTTGATTAAGTGTTGTGTTCACGCCCGCAAAGGTTTCTGAATTGATACAACCATTTTCTTCTTATTTTTCTTCTATTCTATCTTCTTCTATTCGTATGCGTTCTTATACCATTCATCCAATTGCGATGAAATTTTGACCAGTTGTTGTGCGCAAGCCCGCGAAGGTTTCTGAATTAGTACAACCGTCTTCTTCTTCTTCTATTCGTATGCGTTCCTATACCATTCATCCGATTGCAATGAAACTTTGGTGAGTTGTCGTGCGCACGCCTGCGAAGGTTTCTGAATTAGTACAACCATCATCTTCTTCTTCTATTCGAATGCCTACCTACACCATTCATCCGATTGCAATGAAACTTTGGTGAGTTGTCGTGCGCATGTCCACAAAGATTTCTGAATTAGAAAATCATCTTCTACTTCTATTCGTATGCGTTCCCATACCATTCATCCGATTGCAATGACATTTTGATCAAGTGTTGTGCCCTTGCCCGCAAAGGTTTCTGAATTAGTACAACCATCATCTTCTTCTTCTATTCGAATGCCTACCTACACCATTCATCCGATTGCAATGAAACTTTGGTGAGTTGTCATGCGCATGCCCACGAAGATTTCTGAATTAGAAAATCATCTTCTACTATTCGTATGCGTTCCTATACCATTCATCCGATTGCGATGAAACTTTTGTCAGTTGTGTGCGCACACCTAGGAAGGTTTCTAAATTATTATTATATAACATACAAAGTTTGTTGTTTGTTTGTTCCATCCAATTTAGATTTTTTTTTACTACATATTAATAACATTAATAACGTTTTCATATTTTGGATTCGATTTCAATTTAGTGTTATTATGTTTGACCTTTACTCCTATTAGAATTATTTTCATATTGCCATATTGTATTACACAGATATTTTAATATTAAAAAAATAATTACCTCTTATTATTTTTCAAATATCTAAGATAAATATAACCACGAAGCGATCCTGTGCGAAGCCGGGTACTTCAGCTAGTATTCAATAAATTTAACATTTTTAAATGGCGTGTATTCAAAAGTATTCAATAATAAAAAATAGTAATAACGGTTTACAAGTATAAAGATGTCATAAATAAATTTGGCTAACACCTAGCACTATCAATAAGTTGTGTTAGCCAAGTCGCACATCTTAACTCATCTTGACTACAACACCTCGAGTGTGACGATGTGATTTTGTTTATATTCACAAAACACAATAATATGTAAATGAATGTACTTTCGCACACACCTCGAATGGGGAATTTTAGTTTGAAAAAAAAACAGCATGTATCTTGTAACAAGGAACAAATTTCACCTGGCAGGAGGCGATAATACCAAAATGTTGCACTTCGAGATTTATTTTGGCTAGTCGCGTAACGATACTGTCCCAGCATGGCGTCACCGATGTGCTCGAAAAAGAGTTGCAACATTGCGCCTTGTTTTGATTTATGACTATATTCTAGTAGAGACGATTTTTAATGTGAGACTGGGCTTAGTAATATATATCATTTCTTCGACTTAATGATTGGGTGGTTCAAAGGATCAAGCAAGTCCTTTAAAATGGATCTTGATATATTTGGCCCTAAAGATAAAACTTATTTTGTAAAATTCAGGAATGTTTTCACTATATTTTGATATTACATGGATCATTTAAAAAATAGTCGAAACATAAATTATATTCAGGCTTTATTAATATTAGTAAATTAATATTAGCAAATACCTCTTTACACTGCTGAAGGAACTGTCAAAATGAACACGACTCACATTCAATTTGATGTCTCACCAATACTAGTATTGCCATTTATGCGGAAAATTGTAGAGTTACGATTGTGACAATATAGAAATCTGTTTTATCTAACCACTGAAATAAAAAGGTCGAATTTTATGAAAATTGGACTTGATCCATAATTATTGTGAACCACCCAATTATAAAGCGAGTTGCTTCATCTTGGAGAACTTTGATATACTTTCGATCCCATAAAATATTAGATGTAATTCGTATGGGATTTTTAATAAGTGTATATTCTGAGGTATTTTGACATTAATGTTGCTCAGTTAATTAAAATAAATGTCGGATATACCTAACAAAGAAAATGGCTTTCCATTTTATTACTTTGGTAAGCAGCGGTGACACTATACAGTGCATACACCGTTCCTATTCGCCCACCTTTATCTTATATATACCTATACCCATTTTACCGGAATCCCATTAACTTGAGCAAAGGGTCTAATGGGAAGGTACTATTAAAACTTTTGGGCACGGTTTAACTGACGCTCTATTTTAATTATAAAGCTTTATATTTGATTTTATTATTATTGTTATATATTATACTCACTATATTATGAGAATATACAGCGAAATAACGCAATAATAAAAAATATACTAGCATGAACCACAGGTGATTTCCAGGTGTTTTGATAGGTAATATAATTCGTGTTTAATTTTTATTCTGTGAATAATATCCAAGATTTCAGAATGTAGCATTCATTATTGAACATACATATTGTCCGTCGTTTCATTGGTAGGTATAGCACAGGGGTCGGCAAACTCTTGGACCAAAAGAGCTAAATATGAGTATCACAACGGTTAAAATTTTTTTCGAGAGCCATACATATATTTTTATAAATATGATTTATTTCAGTGAATGTTATTGTTTATCAAGTAAAGAGGATTTTGCGAATAAAACTAACGCAAATATAAGTTTTTTTATTGTTGAAATTATAAATATAATTTTTACAGAAAATGAGTTACATACAATTTTAACGCATTCCTTAAAACTAATGTGAACAATGACCTTCCTTGCATTTCTTTGGAGAGTGTCTGTTTGTTTGGTATGTAACTTGTAGTTTTCAATTTAAGCGCGACTCCAAATTCTCATCGGTTATTTGGCTTCTCTAAATGCTATTTATATTCATCATGCTTGAAAATGATTGTTCACATACATATTATCTAGACTCAAATATGAGTTCAGAAAGCTATACCAAGTATTAAAAATCGTAGTATCTACCTTATTATGTAGATCTTTTAGAGCGCTCCGCTGAGTTGTGAAATTAAATTGCATTTTTCTCTCTCCAAATCCTCAATTTTAGTGGCAAGACCTACAAATTTGGAACTATATAACTCTTTGCTTGTTAAATCCACAAAAAAATCTATTTCAAAAGTGCTCGTGTCGATATGAAATGGAGAAAAATTAAATTTGTCGACTTTTGCAACGGGCGGATTTAAAACGACAACAATTATACCTTTTTTGTAAAAAATGTGAATTGGGAATTTGGCAAAGAGCCGCATGTGGCTCGCGAGCCGCGGTTTGCCGACCCCTGGTATAGCACATTAGAAGCACAAGTTGAAGTCCGGCTCGATACAAATATATAAAAAAAATATGTTTTTGATGTGTTCTAAAGCATGTATGTTTAATGTAATTTTACGAAATGAATTGGCCCTTATGTAATTTACTCATAATGTCATTTTAATATATTGAAATAAAGATTTTTTCGTTAATACATACACCTTACAGTAGACTTAATTAACATATATTATTATCTCTTGAGAATAGCCTCTGCAACGAGTCCGAAACATCGAGGAAAAAAGGAGGAATAACACAGGGAGGATACCCAAAAAACATTAAGCTAACAAGCAACCGCGAAAGTTTCAAACATTATACAGCTTACGAAATTCTTTTTTAATTTAACCACGATGATCCTTACGTGACCTCTTCGTATCATTTGATTTGAATTACATAACTCGTGGCCTGCCACAGGAGTGAGGGAAAGACGAGATTTGAATTATAGCTCTTGAAAATAATAATTTGACGATGTGTACCCAAAAAAAAAAAACAATACTTACGGTTTTCAGGAATAATGGAAAAATTAAGTATTTATTTGTGGTGGAGAAATGTACCTAAGTGATGTTAATTAAGTTGTAACACTTCATAAGTTGAATAGTGACAATAGAAGTATTAGATCATTACCAGTTTTGATATTGAATAGTAGATAATAGCCTAAATAAAGTTGGACATGCCTGTCGTATAGGATTGAATTAATTATTAATCACAGAAAAGGTTATTCGATTTATTTTTGTTGACTTGTTTTTTTATTGATAAAGAAAAAGTTTTTGATTAACCCAAAACCTTGAAATATTTAGTTGTTTTCGTACATAAATAACTTGAGTATTGTTATGGTAATTATTGCTGTCAACCTTTTTAAAGTATATAAATTCCTAGTATACTATAAGTATATATTTTTTATATTGGTCTGTTTGGGAGAATATAAGCTAATTATTGAGAAGTGGTTGATTTTATAACTGTGCTCTATTTTCCTTAATATGATAAAACGAAGCACACAAAGCGAATTTTGGTACAGAACTGAATGTTGTATGACTGCTTCAAAATCTATACCACCTTTGTGTCGTAGTCAAGTGTGGTTAGGTGCATCGATGTGTGTCAATGTACGAAGGTGTTAGTTAATATGAAATTGATGGCACGTTCAAACTTGCCGTGTTAAATCACACACATGTCGAGTTACACTGTTTCCGGGAAGGATTTCCGGTTACGCTCTGCCACATCCTGTAAGCTCAGTATATAATCTCGTACAATCTACTCCACTCTACATATTTCAGTATTAACTGGCCACCGCGTGATTAGTATTTACCACTGTGAAGCTTGGCTATTTCAATATTTTTTATTGTTATTAATAAGGTACACAAAAGAAATTATTTTTGCTTTCATTTTTGTGTGGAAAATCGAGCATAACGTATTTATGAATAATGACTATTTTTTAAATGCCGCATAACTGAAAATACAGTATGGCAATTATAATAAAATTTAATTTGAATACATAAATAAACATACATATTTCGCATTTCTTTGAAACCAAAATTTAAATAACAAACAGAAACGATACAAAGTCAACATTATTTATATCATTTGATTTCAGAATTAATTATCATAAAACTATTCATAAATAGTGAAAGAGGAATTTTCATCTGTATGTAGGTACTTGCCATAACTAATGTATATCTTGAGACCGAGAAACGTAACTTGAAGTGCGGTGAGCTCGTAATACTCACATCGCAGAATTAGCGTCAAGGTCATGATTGAAGTTATAGTCGTCGATCTATCTATAGTCTATATTATGATATAATTGTGGCGTTGAACGTCTTAGTAGCATTCTGCATTCACGTACATACCCTCGCTTCTGTTCTTTTTAGTTTACACTAAATATACAGCGTCATTAAATGGAAGTTATAATAATTTGGTTATAGGATACATTTGAATTTATGTACATGTAAAAGGCATTGAAACTGATTTTTACTTTTATTTCATGGGGATAAGGTACACACACGAGTTGTCAATCTTCGAATGTACCTACCACAAAGTTTACCAGTGGCGTGCGTTGACTTTTGCTTTTAAGGATTCTGTTTAAATCATATTATATACACACCTACCATTTGTTGCGTAGTAGTGACAAGGGTATTGTATATAATTACATATTTGTGGGTGGATGATAAAGTATATAACATAATGGCGTATGCAATTCCTTTGTGATATTATTTTTTTTGCGTAACTATTAAAATAAAACACAATATGTAGTACTAGTTTTAATAATTTGTACAAATACTATAATTATATTACAGTTGGTAACACTGAGGTGTACAAAACAAAATATTGTATAACTTAATAATGGGTGTGGAAAATCGTTTTTAATCTTTAATAATTAACAAAAAATAGTAGTTTTCTTTTTATGTTCAAGAGCCGCTGTGCACAAGCTGTGGTATTATTTGCCGACCTCTGCAAGGGTAAGCCCATACCGTATGCGGTATGCAACTATATATTATATTTGCTGGATTGTGTGATGTAAGTATTTCATTAAAACAGATAAACACACAACTGATATTGAATTATAAAATCGGTTAAAACTGTGTTAATTAACTTGCTAATAACTATAAATAATGAGTAAACTTTATTAAAGTGTTTGATATTATTTTTTTGCCTCATATGTCTTTTGCATTAGATATTAATATTTTCTTACGCTTAAAGCAAGATTAGAGCACAAGCTTAGAATGGTTAGGTGGACTTGAAATATAAATGAATCCTAAACCAAGTTTACGTAGGTAGTTGATTAGTTATGTATATGAGGGCTTTCGTTATATTATCTACTTAAGCACGAAAATGTTCATAACTCAAAAAATATATTTTAATTATAATTACCTGACTGTTGATTATAGTTTTTTCGTTATTCCTGTAATGGTGTTGACTCTTTTGAAAAAAAAATATTTAGAAAACCAGTCCTAATCACCTCCGTGACTTTATTATTGCATGAAAAGTGCTATATTCGATTTTTTCAAAAATATGAATAAAACATTGTCCAACATAGCTAGTTTACAACTCTGGTTACATATAAATTGTACGTAAAATATTTCACCGTAACACAGTTCGCCGTGAGCTTTCTTATCGGAAAGAGATGCCCGTATACGGCGTATACTATATGGTTTCCAATTTAATTAGATTCAATATGAACATTAATTCAATTTTCATAGCTGATTATGGCAAAATTCATGAATTCAAGAATGAAAACCTAACCTAACCTAACCTAACCTAACCTAACCTAACTTAAACTAACCTAACCCAACCTAACAAATAATTCAATATATCGGCTATTTTCAAAATTTGATTGCTGCTGGCTTCCAGTAAAGCGACAAGAACCGTGTTTTATCTAGACATGAATTTTATGTCAGTACTATACGAGACAAAGAGGTTGGACGATCTTTAATATACGGCCATATATTACCGATACAACATTTTACGGTGAAGTGTGATACGGCGAACTGTATACGTATAAGTTTTTGGAGACGTATAACTCTAGGGGGTGGCTTAAGTGTAGAAACAAACAACCATGGATGGCAGTGTACGGTTTTGTAGATATGTGCATCGACGCGTTGTCGTGAAAGAGTAGCACATGTGATGTGAGGTTTCCACGACTTTGCTCCTTAAGGGGGGACATGCTCGTCGAAGGTCAAAATTGAGTTTTTATTGTATTTTCAAACCATGATCCTGGACACTCCTTAAACGTTGTAGATAATCTATTTATATAATTTTGAAGCCTTATTATTCTTTATAGTTATTTTAAACATTTGATGACTGCATAAAGTATTTTTGTTACATTAAATAGTATTCTTTTAAACCTCTCGCTCTAATGTTTTAGAATATAGTCATATTTCGGTACATAACTGTGCAGTGGTGTTAAGATTTTTTACATTTATTAATTTTTAAACTTATTTATAAAACCATTAGCATAATTTATTATGAGATAATTTTTGTAAAATATTCACGATAAAAAATTATATTGATAATCTCTGTGATCCAAAATTTGACAAGAATTAGGCATTTTATTATTCAAAAAATCGGCAAGATTAACACATTTGAAGATGATTCTAAAGATACTTATTATAATTTATGCTTTTGACCATTCAAATGTGATAAAGATCTTATGAATAATGATGTTAGGTACATGTTCAAACACGCGCGTTAACATAATTTTACTCCTTACTTTAATTATAGTTTGTCAATTTATGGCTACGGCCGTATGTTGTAGCTTAATCACTGGGGAATGACAAAAGAAATGGCGTATTTCAAAAAAACACTACCTTATTCTTAGGTCAATAATTATTATAAAGCAATCATTATTCATAAGATCTTTATCACGCTTGAATGGTCAAATACATAGCTTATAATAAGTATCTTTAGAATCATCTTCAAATGTGTAAATCTTGCCGATTTTTTGAATAATAAAATGCCTAATTCTTGTCAAATTTGGGATCACAGAGATTATCAATATAATTTTTTATCGTGAATATTTTACAAAAATTATCTCGTAATAAATTATACTAATGGTTTTATAAATGCGTTTAAAAATTAATAAATGTAAAAAATCTTAACACCACTGCACAGTTATGTACCGAAATATGACTATATTCTAAAACATTAGAGCGAGAGGTTTAAAAGAATACTATTTTAGGTAACAAAAATACTTTATGCAGTCATAAAATGTTTAAAATAACTATAAAGGATAATAAGGCTTCAAAATTTTATAAATAGATTATCTACAATGTTTAAGGAGTGTCCAGGATTATGGTTTGAAAATACAATAAAAACTCAATTTTGACCTACGACCAGCACGTGGGCCGTTAATAAGACATCGCAAAACAGCCATTATACTAACGTAACTTTCCCCTGATGTGATTGTATTATGTGGAATCAACTCAAAGAGAAAAGCCCTTCCTTATCTCGGAAGGCAGATGTAATGAACTTGATAGGGGATGTTTCCAAAGATGTTCTTTTCGGAGGTAGGGGAAATATTACGCTTCGATTGTAGATACTCCATTATTTACTCAGAATACCTGTAATACTTCACCTGCAACTCATTTCCAGTCATAATAAAGCAGCGTTGGTGCCTATCCTTTTTATCATTCACAAGACACAATATCCACCAACCTTGCACACGTTCAATATTTTATTTTCCAAAGTATATCAGACATTTATTTAGATATTTGAGAAACTGTCAGTCGTATTCCTTCAACAGTATATATATAATATGTATATTCACATGATGTATTCATGAATCGCCAAGGATGAGAGTGGGTAGTCTTTAATAGCTTCTCCACCCTTATTATGCTTATGCCAAAATTTTAATTTATAGTTTAAAGACTCAAATTAAACTGCTACTATGTATTCTTGATTTTTTTAGGCTTTTTCACCTTTCTTGGTACAATATTTTACCAATGAATGTCTTGTAATTATTTTAAATATCAGACTTGTTTGAATGGGCTCAGTATTTTCATTTATACTGAGGTAGGTAATACAGTGAACGCCCTATGTATGTTGTAATAGTCTTGTAGATAGTTTGATTGTATATAAAACATACTAAGGTAGGTATCTGAATTTTGGATTACTTCAAGAATTCTGCGTATATTACATTAATAATACTGGAAAAGCTGTAAGGATTAATTGAGGATAGAAAGTAGAAAATATTCGAGAAGATTTACATATAGACATGGAAAAAAAACCTTCATAACGATAACTGAATATATGAAAGTGAAACAAAACTAAAGACTACTAAGATTATGACAACTGACAAGTCAGTTAAATTGCAAATTAATTGGTTACACACTTCATACTAATATCGCATTTCAGTCAAAAACATCAATATTTTCTACACAATTTTAAATTCAATCAAATAGTAGATTCGATTTTTTTAAACGTGCAAAGACAATTATTTTATTATGCCACTAACATTGAACATTTCCAAAACGAAACATGGTCAACTTTTACCGAAACCAAAATATTCACAATACAATGCGAAATTAGCTATTACTGTTATGTGACAGGGCAAGTCGCGTCAATTGTATATAGAATTGGATAATCAGCTAAATGTACCAAACCATCATTATTGAGAATATTAAGGTGAAAACATAATATAAACGTGGCGTTTGTTATATGTACTTATAGCTATAATTCCGTCATAATATTTTTTCTATGGGTAAAAATTCAATGATTCAACACGTTGTAGAATTACTATGCATAGTTAGTTAAGCTGGATGTAATAATATGATTCCATCTTTTGTCAAAACTTTTCGCAGTGGATACATGGCGGCTGATTATACCAGGGTTATTTTTTATATTTTCTCAAGTGTGTTTAATTTATTTTCTTCTATATTGTAATAATATAATGCGCATTACAAAAATAAAAGCCATCACCGTAAACCTCCAAAATTATTCTACCGTAAATGAGCATAATAATTACGTTTTTGCCTGCGACAAATAAATTAAATATTTCGTTGAAACATTGTCCGCTCTCACGTTTTTTAATTAAAAATTTACGAATTTTCACCAAAGCCTGAATGGTTTTATAAATGAATAAGCAATTGTTATTATTCATCAAATTAATTTCCTTTGAAATAGGTATGGATTTTGACTATATTCTCAATACTTATTTATATACATTTAATTTTACGATAAAATATGTTGACCAAAATTTATTCAAGAATACAATTTTATTCAATGGAATGACGATAAAATTTGTATTGTTACTTTTAACACGAATTTTAATTTAAACTTTAGGCAAAATATTAGATATCTATGTTTTCTTTCAATTAAGCCCTGGATTTATAGTTTTACTATAAAAATGCCATCAAGGAGTACTTATAATATATAATATAATAGTTATAATATAGAGTTATATTATATAATAATTGTCCCATTTTATTGCATGTTTCGACTAGCGATTTTCATTTTTTCCAGTTGAGCAATTTACGCGGTTGTCCGCGTGACTCATAATTAAGACAATTCACCTAATTCACTCCGTTTACCTTGTTAAGCGTTTGTGTTTTCTAAAAAATCACAATCTCCACTGACATGATAGTACATTTGTTGACACACTTGCGTGCCAATTGAAAGGTTTGATGTTCCGAGCTGACTATGACTTACTGTAGGCATTTTTGTCTTGCAATTATGATAGTTTTTTAATACACATCTACCGGGTTCACTATACTGATGAAATTGCTGTACCGTTCGAAAAAAAATGTTGATTATATTGATAAGCGACGGGAATTCTTGAAAGCCCCGTGTGATATCTATATACTCTACATAAGGAACGGAAATTGACAAACATAATTTAAAAAGTTTTATTTAAATATTAATATGTTACATACACCAAACATATTTATAATTGAATATAAAAAAATGTTTCCAAATTTTTCGAATTTTCGATAATTTAAAGCAAATATTGTACATGATTAAAACATGTCGAAAGCTTAGAAATTTACTCAGAAATACGTGTAGATCAAAAAATCTCAAGTAATTTATTGATTTATTACAAAAACCAAAAACATGTCACACTGAAACGATACTTTTCCGATATGTGAAACGAGAAAATTCCACGCGGCGTGAAAAATCCGATTTCGGAAAAGTCTGGCATCCATTTCCCAAAGTAAGCCGTCCACAAATTGATTGAGGTATGTGTACGGCGGTGGACCTAAGACCCTGACACTTAATGGATTGGCTCCTGAAAAAAACCTTCGAGATAAGGTTTTATGACCCCCGTCCGTAGACGTTCGTGGGACCCGATGGTCGTTTTACTGCCTATGTACCGAGTAATATAAATTATTGACATCAATGTTTCGGATGGTTTCCATGGAATTGTCAAAGTAATATAATGTGCAATTTGATAAATTATGATGTAGGTAGTTTAAAAAGATTTTTTTTCTTTTTTACAAACTCTTATTTGGGTTACATATTATGTTTTAAATTTAAATTTATAAAATATGTTTTTTAAAGCTCGATTTAACTTGAAATTGTAAAAAATAACACAAAAAAATACTTATAATATATATATATTTTTATTTAAATGATCAATACATGGCATTAACATTTGAAAATAGTTTGGGGAACTGCGGCTGTTCTTTACTTCCAATTTTGGACCACTTTTTTTAGCACTTCTGGTCGTATTACACGAACAATGGTGGCTTTCTGAGCGTCAATTCATGCTGGTTTATCAGCATAAACCAGTAAATTTACGTAGTCTTACAGGAAATTTATTTATTTGAGAAAATAAAACAATGTGGACATAACAAATTAAAATTGAAGACGTTCACAACATGATAATTTACGTTATAACAAATATTACCTCATGAAGAAGAATTTTATACAGTAAAATAATAAAATTAAAAAAAAATATCTCTGGATATCGTAAGTAGGTAAGTAGCTAATATTTGATAAAAAACAGCAAGTATAAGAAACATGCGAATGATTATACTTTTTTTCGATGTCCAAGAAAATATTGAATTTTTAAAAAAATACATCCATGTTGTGACGACTATAAACAGGTTTTCTATAAAATTATGAGAAATGGGGATTCGCACGGACTTTTTGTGTTAAATACAATTTTTAAGGGGGGACATGCTCGTCGAAGGTCAAAATTGTCATGTTCAAATACGCGCGTTAATATCATTTTACTCCCTACTTCAATTGTAGTTTGTCAATTTATGGCGACGGCCGTAGGTTGTAGCTTAACCACTGGAGAATGACAAAAGAAATGGAGTATTTCAAAAAAACACTACCTTATTCTTAGGTCAATAATTATTATAAAGCAATCATTATTCATAAGATGTTTATCACACTTGAATGGTCAAAGACATAGCTTATAATAAATATCTTTAGAATCATCTTCAAATGTGTTAATCTTGCCGATTTTTTGAATAATAAAATGCCTAATTCTTGTCAAATTTGGGATCACAGAGATTATCAATATAATTTTTTATCGTGAATATTTTACAAAAATTATCTCGTAATAAATTATGCTAATGGTTTTATAAATGCGTTTAAAAATTAAAAAATGTAAAAAAATTTAACACCACTGCACAGTTATGTACCGAAATATGACTATATTCTAAAACATTAGAGCGAGAGGTTTAAAAGAATACTATTTAATGTAACAAAAATACTTTATGCAGTCATCAAATGTTTAAAATAACTATAAAGGATAATAAGGCTTCAAAATTATATAAATAGATTATCTACAACGTTTAACGAGTGTCCAGGATCATGGTTTGAAAATACAATAAAAACTCAATTTTGACCTTCGACGAGCATGTCCCCCCTTAAAGACGATATGGATGGTATGGAAAGTATGGACGCTAAACCAAGAGATGTCACGGAGACTTGAAGCTTTCGAGATGTGTCTGTATTGGCGCTTCCTCAAAATTCCTTGGACTGACCGGGTGACAAATGTTGAAGTTCTCAATCGAATGGGGAAGGACCGAGAAGTTCTACGTAGTATCAAAACCAGGAATCTACAGTACCTCGGCTACATTATGAGAGGACAAAAATACAACATTCCCCAACTTGTCATTCAAGGAAAGATCAATGGGAAGCGTAGCAGAGCACGGCGCCGCATTTCGTGGCTTAAGAACCTCCATGATTGGTACGAGTGCAGCTCCACTGAACTGTTCCGGGTAGCAGACGACAAAGATAAGATCGCCTTGATGGTGGCTGACCTCCGCTAGGGGATGGCACAATAAGAAGAAGAAAGACGATATCAAAAAGTGTTTAGCAAGGTTGAATTGGTATGAGTTAAAAAAAATAGTGTCATTATTTTGTCTTAGCATTATTGAAACATAGTGGCCGAAATGTGGTAGCAACCTGTTTTGTAGATAATTTGGTTATAAATTGTGTGTTAGGTGTATTTGCTATATTTTTTTAATTTTTCATCTACATATTTTAATGCATTGTATAAAAACTTGTTTTTCACTTTGAATAAAATCTAAGAGCACACATTTGATACAAATGAATATGTATTACAATATGACTTACGTAATTCAATCGTTAGGCTTAGTATTTATTTTATAGCTTTAATTTTATATATTTAATTTTAGGTTGTAATTATTTTAACGTTGTAATATTATTTTGTGATAATTTGTTTCACCAATAAGTAATAGATTTATATAATATGCGTATAAATTTACTTTATTCAGTAATTGTCCTGTCCAAGTAATTTTCTTCAGTTAAAAAAAAAACAAAAATCGGGGAGTAAAGTTTCAACTCTACAAAGTAATTATTTTTTTTACAAAATGCTCCAAACTATTACCTACTTAATTAAGTATCCAAGGAAATATTTACGAATTCATTTTAAGTTGCAACACACAGATGTTTGGCACAAAAATAAGAGATATTTGATACAAACGCCGCGTTGAAAGCACCGAGGCTTCAGTAGGAAATAGTACCTACAAAGCGAGCTTGTTTAATTTAAATTAATCTTGAAAATTTAGTATAAAGAAACTAAATAATGGCGAACTGGAAGAGAAAATGTTGGTAATTATTATTTTAGAGGTATTTTAATGACATCAATTTGTTAAGGAGAAAGTTTAAAACTTTAGTGAGAGGTTAAGATTGTAACGTCGTCAAAATTTAATAAAATAATTCCTCTAGAATAAAATATAAAATTTCATATTTTGGAAAGTATTCAAGGACAAAATACGACAAACAAACAATAAAAAGTATTGACAAATCATATTATGTACTACCAGTGTTCTCACAAAACTTTTAATAAGCACCTACCTAAGCAAATTAAATTTTATTTTAGTAGATATTATATTGTCATATTTTTCTCAGAAATATTTAGGTACGGCAAGAAAAGAGTATGTTGTTCTTGTTTAAGTCGGTCTAGTCAATTATTCTTAAGTCCATCGGACTGTTCTATCTGATTGCCACAAAGGCCAACTTTAATTCATTTAAAAAAAATCGACGTAATACGGTCAGCAAAGTATTTAACTACTTTCCCTTAGGCATTGTTTTTACCTAAACTGTAGGTTTTCTATCATTATTTAATAATTTCTCATTTGTGGGTTTTTATGAATTAAATTTAGTCATAATTATTATTGGGTGCATTTTACCTCAGTTTCGTATGACTGCTCCTGAGTGGTTTGAAAAAATACAGATTGTCTAATATGTCACCTACTTGATTTTTAGAGTACGCCCGAAAAGATTGGGTATGATACGGGTCGGGTTATATTTAAAAAAAAAACGGTGCATTATTATCTCAAGTATTGTTTGCAGCTTAGAATTGAGTATGTAGCAGTCAATGACTTCGGGCCTTGACAGCATTATTTCAACAGTATAAGAATTAGCAAGTCATTTAAACTATCGCACAATCGTTGCATCTACAGTCAGCATATTTTACACGTGTGACATTATTCGATGAAAATTGAAACGTTCGAAGTGCAATTTCGAGGCCAGCAGATTTCTCAATTGCAAAATTCATCAGCAATGACTCGCAATTTACCGAATATTCATGCATATAATAAGCAGGTCATAGTAGATGAATCAGTCTAAATACCTATTAGTATCAATCATATTCTCCGTCCGATCAGTAATCTTCGTGTCAGTCGCTCCGCACAGCATTATATTCTATCGAACTCGGACCTCGAAACAGTATCGTAAGTATTGTAACATAACGCTCTTATAAAATAATCTTGTACCGACTGTTTACGCTGCAAATAAAACTCGCTCCTCCATCCATCGAAGCAACCACCAAATCTCGACTTCTCATCTTTCCTCCTGACGACTCTTCATCTACACCTCCTGGACATCCCCAATCATACCCGTCTCCTGCCCCCACAATTAGACACACAAAAAGAATAACAGATTCAGGATATTTTCTATGATTTTTCGAATAGGTAGGTACCTATGTTTTGTAAGCTTTTCCAAGTTATGAATGTACTCATTTTTTTCAATAAGTTTAAAACATTCTATATTAATACTAATTAATTATAAATAAGTACAATTAAAGTTTATATAAAAAATGTAACATTAAATATTATTGACAATAATTTAAAATTATACTTACCATAAATACTATATTGTGATACCAAGGCTTATGGTACTTTTCGTTGTATGTCAGAAAATTGGACATAGTCGCAAATTGAGGGGTAAGTAATTGATAACTCGCACTTCATTTTCAAACAAACACATTTATTTATGTACTAATTATCTACACATTAATAGACAAAGCATATTTATGTGGCAATTACAAAGGTTATGGATTTATTTTTAACTTCCTCGGCCCGAAAACAACAAACCTCCAGAAGTTATATTTTTGGATCCACTACTTAACGGATGGCAACTCACCTTTTTTCAGGTACCTGATTGAAGTCAAAGCGCTTATGTTAGCGCCTTTGCAGAGAGAAAGCGCATTTTGTTAAAGAAGCGCCAATTTCAAATAAAATCAAACCGGGTTTGCTTTAGTCAATTTATTAAAATTAAGATAATACATCGTTTTAAAGGTATTATTGATATATGTATATAATGGTATATTTATATAAGTATATGTAAAAAAGTAATGAATGTCTCGAAGAAATATTTTCATCCAATAGAAAAATTTTCCCTTTGAAAGATTGGAAGTCACAAAATACAAAAATCTTTCCTTCTGTGAACTTACGCTCGATTGAATTTTCAATAACACAGTCGAAATGAGAATTGACGCCTGATACCTATTCGGGGAGCAACATTTATATTGGAAGGCATTGACATCAAGGGAAATAACGATTGAATGTCATGAGACAAAAGCAGTCAAAGTAAACGGAAAACTTATAAATCGGGGGTACTCGGGAAAACAGTCTAATTTGGAGAAATGAGATATGTACTGATTTGAAATAAGAATGTATAAAGGTTCAATCTATTGGTATCTTATCTCAAAATTAATTATTTGGAATTGTAAAATAAGACAAAGACTTTTTTTTTTAAATCGAAAATGGTTATTTTTTGAGTTGTGTTTATGTTTGATATGTAGATATGTTGTGTATGATTGTAATAATTTATATATTTTAAAGTTAAAATATCTGTAAAAGCGTTAAATGGTATTAGAAAAACTCGATTTTATCATAATAATATATAAACCTTATTGATCTCCGGTGGTAGCTTTACAAATTATTGATGGGGTTTTTTAGCCATTATTTATTAAATATTATACCTACACCCTTTATCATAATATTATAAATTATATACCAAGCTCTTTATATAAGTATTTGTATTAATGGGGATTGAGTGTAATTTTACGTGTTAAATACACTTTTGAGAATAAATATCATTATTTTGAAATGTGAAAAAAATCCGACAATGTAATTTACATACACAGGGTTATTTGAAATCATCCCCAGTGCGCGTATATTGACGCTAATGTATTTCTGAATCATTTGTTGAATGAAATTTGTACCGCAGAAACGGGATGGAACAGAGTGATCACGGTAATCGAGAAATATGTGATTAATAGCTTTCTTAATATGTCAGCGCGTAATGCTGCGTAATTAATTTATTTTATTTGATTGATTTATTTTTATAAACATAATAAATATAGCTCTATAAAAGACGGACGGGTTGAGACGTATGAAATAAATTAAATATTTAATTCAATCATTTAATGAATATTGCAACAAAAAAATATCATACGTGTATTTTTGACATGTTAGGTATGTGGGGATGGTCTCTACGCTGCGTATCTCAACATAATGATTTATGATATCACGTCGTTAGATAATTTCTTATTCTCAATTTACGACGTATGGCAAATAATACGTAATATGTGTTGATAGAATATAAATAATAATTAACTAAGTATAATATTGAAATCGTGGTTACAAGCGATGGATAGAGGACAACATTTTATTCTTGAAGGAGGCTAATACTAGCGGCGAAAGCGCTCTATTTTAATGGTTATTTTTACTCGTAAAAATGATAAATTATTGTGAGATTGCACTTACGAATCGTAGAACGAATACACAATAGAGTTTTTCTCAACAGTTCATAGCGTGCGTTTATTTACCTGAAACAAAAGAAAATATACTTATATAAATACTTTTGAAAGTATTATTAATTTTATACATAATATATGTAATATACACAACAGTCAACATGATGAAACCAATTTCATTTGAATATTAAATTGCAAACCAGTAAAATTATGTGAGTTTTATTATTATCGTACGTTACGTACGTATATTATAATATATGTTGAATTTAGTTCATTCATTTTTTTAAATTGTGTCATACTACACAAGATTATATTGTAAAATTTATTAAGTAGTTATCAACAGCAGAAGAGTAGGCACTATTATCGTTTACTTCAATTTGTAAAAAAAATAACTTATTTACTAAAAATTGTGGATTCAACACAGAAAAATTATATAATAATTACAATCATCATAGGCAGGGTCTAGTATCTTAGGTCAGTGTCCTCCAGGTATCTACACTGGCTATTTTTCGAATATATATATTATTTAACACTACATCGGACTATGATGCCTAATGATAGTAGTTTTTACAAAACAGTAGTGTGATTAGTAAAAACATTTACAAATACACAAATACTTTGAGAAAATCACGTAAATATATTGTAACCTCACCGGGATCCGATCCCAAAATCCTCGTATGCACACCAGCATCTTATGCACTGGATTATTAAAGGCGATATCTAGCTTATAATCCTTATTGACATCGTCTAACCATCTGAGACTGGGCCTTCCAGTCAGTGGCGCACCCAGGATTTAATATTGGGGGGGCCCAAGGAGGAGAATGTAAATTAGTCCCATAGGCTCTTTTCCTTCTTCACAGCCTAATTTCTCGTTTATCGATCTTTTGTCTATTGCAATCGGTGTACCTATACCATGGTCCCCACATCCAGAAACGGGCCCTCAGGCTAGGATATTTAGCGGGCCTCCTACCTACCGCTAAGATTAAAAGCAGTGTGAAACACTACATTAACGTTTTTCAAATTGTGTTTTAGTTCAAATTAAAACTTAATTATACAATTAAATTACTTATACAGTGAATTATTGGCGATTTTTAATACATCTACTTTAATAATGGAGCTGTCGAGTATCGACACATAATAATCAAAAAATATATTGCACAATTATATAAGTAATTGAAAGTGTTCGACTTTTTTACTATTAAAGCTAATTTATGATGTGTGTTTATCTCACTTATCTGGTCAACCCGACTAGCCGGGCCCCCCACAGCCCTCCCCAGCAATGACCTACACCACTCCGGAATTCGGGTGGACACCGAGAATTTTTCGACAGTTCCATTAGGGATTGGTTTTCTAAAAAAACCTGACATTAGTGTATCGAAATTGCTGTGTTAGAAATTAAGATCTAAGAATTTTTTTCTAAAAAGGGTGCCGGAGAATTATTACAAATCATTTTTTTGCCGTGTTTTTATTTGTCTAAGCCCAAAGGTATAGTTTATTGGCTTTCAATTTCAATGTTTAAAATCATCCTGATAATTTTCATGTTTGGGGGGTGCCATAAGATCCTGCAGGTAGATTGTTTTTAAAAAAATGGCAATGTCTTCTAAAATTTTCAACTATCTTAAAATAATATTCATATCGTATATTTTGAAAAAAATGTATCAGGCTCGCATAGAACCCTGCAGGTAGATTGTTTTTAAAAAAATGGCAATGTCTTCTAAAATTTTCACCTATCTTAAAATAATATTCATATCGCATATTTTGAAAAAAAAGTATCAGGCTCGCATATAACCCTGCAGGTAGATTGTTTTTAAAAAAATGTCAATGTCTTCTAAAATTTTCACCTATCTTAAAATAATATTCATATCGCATATTTTGAAAAAAATGTATCAGGATCGCATAGAACCCTGCAGGTAGATTGTTTTAAAAAAATAAAAATTTCTTTTAGAATTTTCACCTAGCTTAAAATAATATACATATCGCATTTAAAAAAAAAATGTATAAGGCTCGCATAAGATCCTGCAGGTAGATTGTTTATGAAGAAATGACAATGCATTCTACAATTTTTCAATTTCTTCAATTTACAATAAAAATAATATTGATATTCCATATTTAAAAAAAATGTATTAGGCTTTCATAATATAGATAAGGTACATTGTTTGTGAACGAAATATAAAATCATCATAATGTTCTATTTTTCAAATATTATCGGTGCACTGGAAAAAAAGTATTAGGCACTCATAAACTTATGTAGGTATATATTGCTTTATAATCAAATAAAGACAATTCGTTTTTATTATTGTTTAATAGTTACCATGGTAATTTCTTTTAGAATTTTCGCATTCTTACTAAATTTAAATAATGAATAAAGATATTTTCATACTAGGCGAATGTATTAGGTTCTTATAAAATCCCTGTATAGTGTAGGTAGTAGATGATGGTTTATGAAATACAAAAGTAGGTGTCATGATACTATTTACTTTAGTCTACATTCTTATAAAAGCACTGGAAAATGTCTAGGCACTCATACAACCCAGGCGATGCTTTTTTTTGAAGTTATACTTATATTGGCGCGTTTAGGAAAACAGATCAGAGTGTATTTTTTGCGTGTGACTAGCCGCGATGTAACATATAATTTTTATAATTTATAATGCATTCTGGTTGCGTAATACTTTGAAATATAGATAGTTCGATGAACCAAAGAAACACTTTTATTTATTTTGTGAACCTGATTCTAAATCACCACACCAGAGCTAGCCGAAGAATCTAGGTTATTACAAGTTTTGTTTTTGTTTAGACGCCAAAGAAGAATAACTTCTAACGCGCGTACATAAGTACACACACCAATTTATGCAATATTTTTGTTTGTTTGAAACTAAATACTGTAATCTAAGCTCAAATTTTGTGGTGTGAATCCTACGCAAAATAGATGCGATATGGTTGTCTGTTAATTTTGATCTTAAGTTTGATTTATTAATGCTCATTGTAGAAAATGTTTTTTCACAAATATAGGTACTTCCAAATAAAGAAGCGTTTTTAACTATATTTGGATATACCTCAAGTAAAAGTTCTTTGTAGAATTCAATTAAAATCTTATCATGATGTAGATACATACTACGAAACGGCCACAGGGTCGCCCTAAAAGCCGCTGGATTGACGAACTGGTAAAGTTCGGCGGAAATACGTGGCAGCGAAAGACACAGGACCGAGAGAGTTGGAAGAAGCTTGGGGAGGCCTTCATCTAGCAGTGGATTGACCCCGGCCGATGATGATACATAGTTCATATCACAGAATAGATTAATAAATATCATTCCGATAGTCTATTCCCCAATACATTACATTTTGAAGCAGGTTTTTGAAAGTGTGAGTGTCCTACAAAAATGAACCAAACATTATAGACGTGCAATAGTGTGTGATGCAACCTTCAATACACCAATATTGAATAAGCGTCAATGCATACACCGAGAGCAGTTGTCAGTATTTGACGTGTGACATTCTTGACACGTCGTGTTTAATTTTATCACATATTATTCCACACTCGCGATCAGTTGCCTGTTACTCCACACCAGCACCGTCTTTAGATTAATAAAGCCTGAGCATATCTTTTTGCACAAGCAACGAGCGGTCCACTGTTTAGTTGTCAAAATCAGATCCCAGATTGCTTGACATATTGATTCGCCCTTTCTCGTTTCAAATTGAATTATACAAACATCTCAAATCAAAATATATTAACTATCAGTGTTATTTATAAATAATATACATTCCTGTTATTCATCACCAGGTCAAAGTCAGACTAGTATTTCACACAAAAACCGTTGGTAATATCGATTTCCAAAAAATATGTAGCATTGATCTATGCATTACATTTGTAAACGGTGTGTTAATGCTAGTGTATTATTTATCATGTAACTTATCTATTCAAATCAAACCATTCCCTGTGTGAACACGACAGACGCGTCAGTATGAGCACTCTATAGAACAATGACAGGTCATCCATAGACAACAACGAGAGGGGCGGAAAAAGTAGGACCAGTCGTTGTGAATGTATCGGCTTTCTACTTTAGTCGCAAATGTCCACACTCAGAGTTCCCTGATAGAGTATATGCTTCATAACTTTGCACTCCAGCTCTAGGATGAAAATGATTTAAAATATTCTAAAATTTTTTTTTTACATGCATTGTTCGTCTATTTATTTATTAGTAAATAATATATTATATTAATACAAGTAAATATCATTTGATCTAATTTTATGCGAGGTAATTACGCAAAGAGGCTTATCAGTATAGTAAAGAGTGAAAAAAAGTGCAAAGTTATAAAACGTTTACTCTGGCAACCCTTCGATATGCAGTATTAACTAAATTAGCCGTACAATTTTAGAATATTAATGGAAGGGGTTGCATTATTTTATTCTGCTTTAGGGCGGCACTTTACCTAAAGACGTCACTGTGTCTATGTGCTTGGTCAAACGGAATCTTTGATGGAATCTACTATTGTTATTGAATATATATACAATTATAGTTGATTACAGTGGCGCACCCAGGATTTATTATTGGGGGGGGGGGGGGGGGGGCGAAGGAGGAGAACGGAAATTAGTCCCATAGGCTCTTTTTCTTCTTCATATAAATATTTTTACATAATTTCACAATACACGGTGATATATTTGTACAGTTTCTCCTAGTTTCTATTAAATTGGAGGCATAGTGGCGGTAACCGTTGAGCGTGTCATCAGCGACTGGCGGATTGGAAGTGAACAGCGACCATGCTGGACATGTGAACCTAGTATGCTGAAACATTACTTAAATAATATCGGCTGTGCTACCTGCTTGGTCTAGAGCAGTGTTTCCCAAAGTGTGGTACGCATACCCCCTGGGGTACGGGAAGAGTTTGGTGGGGGTACGCGCTGCACCGGGTTATGGCTACGCCTGGTGCAACAAGCATTAATACAACATCCATGCTAGAAGGTTTATCGCATGCGGAAGAAGTGCAATTGTTGGAATTATTAGCTTCAGACGGATTCTTGCAAAATAAATATAAGGAGTGTACTTAAACATCATTTAGGTTGCAAATGCAACATGTGTATCCAGTTTTAACAGAGAAATTCCTGAAATACATTTCCTTTTTCAACTTCGTATATGTGAAGTTGCTTTTTCAGCATTTGTAGACATTAAGTCAAAAAAAGGAACAGCCTTTGGGTGTGGAACGGCATCTCAGATTAAAATTAATAACCAGGGTTCCAAATTATGATGATCTGTCGTTTTAACATAAATAATTTCATCCTTCTCATGGTTTATAATAAATTTTATTTTTTATAATATAACTTTTATTTATATTTTATTATGAATGAATTTTATTTTTCGTTTATTATTATTTTATTTATGTACTACAAAAGGAATATATTTTGATTGTTATTAAAGTACTTATATGCATTTTTCTTTGACGAGGAGTACTCAGTGTTACGAAAATTATAGAAGGGGTACACAAAGTTTGGGTAATACTAGTCTAGAGAGCTACAATATTTATGTCGAATTCCACCGAAAAAAATGTTCTTTTGATTTACACCACCACCGAAGTGGGTGTAGTCGTTCTTTTCGCCGAATGTTTATCGCAGATTTTTGGTTTTTTAATATTGAGGTTTCAACATATTAATTAAAAATGGACAAAAAAAGTATTATTGCTTTTAAATTATACACAACCTACTCAATACAACACAGCCTAATATCTCGTTTATCGGTCTTTTGTCTATTGCACTCGGTGTACCTACATCATGGCCCCCACATCCTGAAACGGGCCCTCAGGCTAGGGCAGTGGTCGGCAAACTGCGGCTTTTTGGCTCCTTGAGTGCGGCTCTGCCACAGATGCTCTCTGCCATATTTGACATGGCTACAAAGAAGACGCAAAGAAAATGGAAGATGATAACCGTAAATGTAATGTTGAATAGACCGAGACTTCGCGTTTATTCAAAGCTTAAATGGCTTACCGACCTTTATTTATGTGTCGGGAAAAATTAGCGCATTCAAATTTAGAGAGATACTACAACTAAAAACTCGTAATTTTGCGCTAAATATTCTGTCGATGATGCAAGGAAGAAAGCAGCTGAGGAGAAGAGTCAAGAAAAATAAAGTTCTGTATTTAATTAGGTACTGAATAAAATCTTTCAACAATGTTAATATTGCAAGTTTTGTGGTTAGTAAAAAGATTTCCAAGAGAGGAAATCAAGAATAAATATTAAGAAATCGATTTATTGATGAGAACCTGGAATCGTGCTTAAAATTAAATCAACAACATACGAACCTGACTTATCCACATCCATTATTCACATTGAGTTTGTCAGTCATTGTTATGATTCAATTTTATGGATACCTGACATACAATTTAATTTTATAAGATCATTCTTACGTATGATATTCAGTTTTATTCAGTGTACCTACCTATAATTTAATTAGGACTTAAAACTCTAACTAAAGTTTATTAAGTAAATTAGCAGTGTACCTACTTACTACCTACGCATATAATTTCAGTTTAAGAAATTTGGCTCTCAAAAGAAATCTCAATCGTTGTACTGTTGATATTTGGCTCTATTGACTAATGAGTTTGCCGACCACTGGGCTAGGATATTTGACGGGCCCCCTATCCACCGCTTAGATTAAAGACAGTGTAAAACACTACATTAACGTTTTTTAAATTGTGTTTTACTTCAAATTGAGGGTACTTATACAGTGAATTATTGGCGATTTTCAATACATCTACTTTAATAATGGAGCTGTCGAGTATCGACACATAATAATCTGAAAATATATTGGACAATTATATAATTTAAAATGTTGTGATGATGTGTGTTTATCTCACTTATCTGGTCAACCCGACACGCCGGCCCCCCACAGCCCGGGCCCCCAGGCTAGAGCCCTGTCAACCCTCTCCAGCCATCACCTATATCACTCCAGGATTCGGGTGGACACCGAGAATTTCATTAGGGAACGGGTTTCTAAAAAAACCTGACATCAGTGTTTCGAAATTTTTGTGTTAGAAATTAAAATCTAAAAAATTTTACTAAAAAGGGTGCTGGAGAATTACAAATCATTTTTTGCCGTGTTGTTTGTCTAAGCCCAAGGTATAGTTTATTGGCTTTCGATATCAATGAGTAAAATCATTCTGATGATTTTCATATTTTGGGGGGGGGGGCAAGGCCCCCTGGCCCCCCCCTGGGTGCGCTACTGCTTCCAGTAGATATCTTACCATCTGATCTTGTATCTCGGATCCATCTCGTCAGTTGGGCACTGTCTATTCGTATCATAAATTTATATAGAAATCGATTTCCTAAGTTTTAAAGTGTGTACTGCAGTGGAGATTAGTGTTTTTTTGGACAAAAACTATTACTATAATATTAAACTTTTAAAATTGTGAAAATATTTAAAAAAAAAACCGCTTTCGAAGTGATTCGTCTATGTTATTTCTTAAAAAAAAAAAAAAAAAATATATATATATATAGACAAAATAAAAAAATAAATACCACGATATACACTTTTAGAGAACAAAAGTGCAAAATAGATTTCTACCCTGGATGTGTAAAATCACGATGATTATTATATGAAAAATCTCGAGTTATTGAAAACTTGGAAACATTCCAACGACGTATGATATCCAAATTTCCAATTTCCAATTAAAATTATGATGCGAACTTCCAATTCTCATCAATAACATTTCAATTCGACGGTTATAGGAGGAATAATTTAGAAATCATTTAAGAATGCAAACTGAGAATTTTGTCTGCTGGCTCCGGTTCGGCTAGCATTTGTTAGAATATTAAATGAACTAGAGATCTTTCTATTTGCACGGAGACGTACGAGATGGCGTTTTAGTGTTTAAAGATGCAAAGTGACGGGGCTTTTGTCGCCCTTAAGTATATGAAAGTTTTTTTGCGATTTATACTGGCGATATATTATATCACCAAAATTGTGCGTAATACAAAGAAATTCTGTTATGAAAAACAAGCATTTTTTCAGTAGAAACTAGTTTGTTTATATTTCTTGTCAAAAATAAGATACAAACATAGAAGAAGAATTGAGACATGTATATTGATGTTATATAAAAACCCCGTAAGTAAAATATATACAAACCTAATAATTAATCACTGCACATTTTTCCTCGTCAGCAAGAAGTAGTCTACAATTTATATATTGTATATGGTTACTATCGCTTAAATACAGTGTATTGACTTGTCAAGATCGGCATGTCTCCTCCTTTTTCTTGGGTCCGAAGTCCGATCATATGGCAGGGTGGAATTCAAAACTCGTTTTTTTAAATCAATATCTGAGTTTGAATACAGGAAATGTTTACAATATAATGATTATATTGGTTTATAATATTAATCCTCGTAAAAAGTCTATATTTTCCATTCAGATGTGAAAATCAAAAGGTACCTGTATGTTTCCATATTATAATATAGTTGAAAATAGTTAGATAATATATAAATATTCCTAGTCGTAAATGCTATGCAATATTTAATTTTAAATTAAGTATAGTTTCAACCAATATTATGGAAAATAATGGTTTTATAAAAAAAACGTTCCTATTTAGAGCATATGAGTCGCTTATTTCCAAAATTCACTTGTCCATTTAGTTTTGTTTTGATATATTCACAAAAAAACTTGTAGGGAACCTCAGATAGAAAAAAAAAGTTTCAAAATACTCTCTCTGTAACAATGGAAAAGATGTAATTTGAAAATGGCCACCTACCGGACAAGATTCATTTTGAAATTGGACGATATTTTTCAACCGTTATCATCATCATCATCATCATCAGCCTGAATCTATCCACTGCTGGATGAAGGCCTCTTCAAGTTGCTTCCACTTCTCTCGGTCCTGTGCATTGCGTTGCCACGTACTTCCGCAGAACTTTATCATTTCATCGATCCAGCGGCCTCTAGGTCTACCTTGTGGACGTTTTGTACTTCTTGGATACCACTGGATGACTAGATTTGTCCAACGATTGTCTCTTCTTCGAGCTATGTGTCCAGCCCATCTCCATTTAAGGCTTTTAATAAACTCTATTACATCGCAAACCCTTGTCTGCTTCCTTATCCACTCATTCCTCTTTTTGTCCTTTCGCGTTATGCCCAGCATGCACCTCTCCATACCACGTTGTGCTACTCTAAGTTTCTGGATCTCTCTTTTACTTAGGGTCCATGTTTCACACGCATATGTCATCACGGGAAGCACACACTGGTTGAACACTTTGCGCTTTAGGCACAGTGGAAGGTCACTTTTGAAGACATTATTCAGGCGGCCAAAAGCACTCCAGCCTAGCTTTACTCTGCGAACAATTTCATCAAATATACATCCATCTATAGATACTTGTTGTCCCAGATAGATGTAGCTTTTCACCTGTTCGAGCTGAGTGCCATTGATGAGGATCTCTTTTTGGCCTGCAAAGCAGTTGAACATGACTTTCGTCTTTGTTACATTTATTTTCAAACCTACTTTGTTGCTTACTTCAGCGAGTTCCTGCATTCTGCTTTGGAGGTCTTCTGAGTCTTGCGAGAAAATTACTATGTCATCGGCAAAGCGCAGATGACTCAGGTATTCTCCATTTATGGGGATCCCTTTGTCATTCCAGTCAAGTTGCCTGAATAAGTCTTCAAGGGTAGCTGTAAATAGTTTAGGTGAGATTGTATCACCTTGTCGGACTCCTTTGCTGATAGGAAATCTGCGCGATGGTTTATGGAGATTTACAGATGCTGTTGCGCTACTGTATATATTATTGAAAATATTTATATAGCGTCCAGGGATTCCTTGTTTTCTGAGTGCGTCGAGTATTGAACATTTCTTTATCGAATCAAACGCCTTCTCATAGTCTATAAAACCCATGCATAGTGGCAGTTTGTATTCCTGGTACCGCTCTATGATTTCTCTGACGACTTGGATATGGTCCATAGTGCTGTATCCTCCTCTAAATCCGGCTTGTTCTCTCGGTTGGTTCTCGTCTAGTACATTTTGCAGACGGTTTGAGAGAATTTTTGTGAACGTCTTGTAGAGAATAGGGAGTAGACTTATTGGACGATAATTTGCTAGGTCTTCTCTGTCACCTTTTTTGTGAAGAATGACAATGCTGGCATTTTTCCATACCTCTGGGACATCCTCTTTGCATATGCAGGCTGTGAACAATTGTGCAAGTACTTCATTTGCATCCTTTCCTGCTTTTTTGAGGATATCTATCGTTAGACCGTCTTCCCCGGGGGCTTTCCCACTTTTCATGTAATTTAAAGCATGGGTTACTTCCCAGGATGTAATTTCGGGAGTATGGTCTTCCGAATTTCTATTTCTCTGAAGATCTAAGTCTATAGTCGTATTGTCAGTGTCATCACTGTAGAGATCGCTGTAGAACTCTTCAACTCGGCTTAACAAGTGTTCCCAATTTCTGACGATAGAACCATCTTGGTGGGCAAAGGCTGACTATGGCCTCAATGATGTATACCGATGCCAATAGGTATACTTCTAAAAAATGTTGAGACGCCACTGTCCAAGAAAGTCAGCAAATCCTATCTCTAGCCTCCGCGTGGCGTCCCCCGGGCAATGCAGATAATGTGCTGTATAACGCAACATAATATCTGTAGCCAATAGAGAAGGGTGCAAGGCGAAACTCTGGCGCCTTAAAACGAGAGACCTTTGGCTACGGGAAGGATCACCCAGACAGAAAAACCACACACCAACCCGTCTGGACAGCGTGGTGTGTTATGTCCAAAACCTTCATATGAAAACAAAAACTTCTAGAACCCGGCCCTCATTCTCCGGAGGCCAACCTGATACTGATCACGGCAGCGATCAGCGAAGGAAGGCAGAGGGTGCTAAAAATCCCCGGAGACCCGGAAAAGGCTGCCAACAGATGACCATTGCTACATATAACGCAAGAACATTGTCCAGCGATGCCAAACTTGTAGAGTTTCAAGAAGAGCTCCGGAATATCCACTGGGATGTTGTCGGACTCAGCGAAGTAAGGCGTAAAGGTGAGAGTATTATTACTTTACAAAGCGGACATGTGCTGTACTCCAAAGGAACCGATGAAGGACGCACGAGCGGTGTTGGATTTGTTGTCAACAAAGCCTGGAGGGACCGCATAGTCGAGTTCAACTGCATTTCTGACAGGGTCGCAAGCGTGATACTTAAAATCAATGCTAGGTACCGCATTCAGATTTTGCAAGTATATGCTCCGACACAGAGCTATCCTGATGAAAAAGTGGAAGAGTTTTACGAGGAAATAACATCCTTGAAAAATAAAAGTAAATGCCACTTCAACATCATAATGGGAGATTTCAATGCACGTATTGGATCATACCAAAGAGATGACGTAGCGGTCGGACATTTCGGACATGGCTCAAGGGATGGTAGAGGGGACATGCTTGTGGAGTTTGCTGAAACCAACAATCTTCACATCATGAATTCCTTTTTTCAACATAAACCTACACGTAAATGGACGTGGAGAAGCCCGACAGGAAGGACCAGCGAAATCGATTACATCCTCACTGACAGAAAATATACATTTTTAAACTGTAAGGTGATCAATCAGTTTAACACCGGCAGTGATCACCGGATGGTGAGATGTAAGATAAGATTGAACGTCAAATCAGAAAGATCCAAACTGCAGAAGAAGTCAAATGCTCGCGTATACCTGCAGAACAATACTGAATTCCAAAATGAACTCAAAAATGCACTATCGGCTTTCTTAGATGAGAACGAAACCGTTTCCCTATCCAACGCGGAGGATATAACGAATATTATTCTACAATGTGCAGAAAAAACAGGCGTAAAAAGCTCAGAAGTTACACCTTCCACCAAGCTTTCGAAGGCAACATTGAATCTTATGGAGCAGAGAAGGAAAACCAAGAGCGATAGACAGGCGCAAAACGATATGGAGTTTTCATCACTTTGCAAAACCCTCCGAAGGAAGATTAGAGAAGACCTTCGTAAATTCAATGTAAACCTCATACAAGCAATTGTGAAAGCAGGCAGAAGTTTAAACAAAAACAAGCAATGCTTGTCGATAGGAAAACGTCAAATCACAGCACTAAAAGCAAAAGATGTTTCAACCGTTATACTGACTGCAAAAGATTAGTTTTGGATTTTTTTATAGAATATGTGCGTTGAATAATTAATAATATTGCATAATATTATTCAGTTAATTTTTGGTCAAAACTGGACAATATGATTTTTGGAAATGAGCGACTAATTTTTAAATAAAATTTCTCCATACAGATAGTAAAACATGATAAAAATAAAACGTTAATAAAAAAGTATTTAAAATGATTTTTTGTTTTTGTGTAGAAAAAAGGTTTTAACACTTAAAAACAAAATAATTACAAGATAAAAAGAGCTTTTTATAAACCACGTTTTTAAATTTTCTATTGAATCATATAAACTTGACAATTCTATGTATTAATAATTTAGGACAAATAAGGCAATTGTCAACAAACCATTTTTTGCTATTTTACAACAAACAAACAAATATAGAATACTGAAATGTCATTTTGATTTCCATAGTAACGCACGTATACTTATATTAATAATTTAGTTGTTAGGACCACCCCCTTAGCAACAAATAATAGTAGATTGTATGAAGGATTTCTTCCGAAATAAATTTTCATATAGAATTAACTGAAAATGAATTCAATTATAGTTAAAGATGGCTAAAAGTATTAAAAGAACGCATTGGCATCGTGTTCTGATATGTTCTAAAAGTTTCAAATGTCTAGCTAGTCGGGAAGTTAGTTAAAACTCGATTGCAAGATTTGTACTGGATAAAAAACCACCGGACAAACAAGAAGACGAGCTAAGAAAAACATGGTAAAAAAATAGACATACCTACTGTTGAATAACCATTTAATTGCGATGATTTTTATTATGATATCTCTCAATAGCACCCTCGCATTCCAGCACCTCCATTAAATCTTCTCGTGCCTATCAATTATATGTACATAGCAATCACTGTATAATATTGGTGTTCAACGTTTTGGTTTTGAAAAAAATGTTTTATAAGCATGTTGGTAATAATTTGATTAAGTAATATAAAAATTTTATAGTCATATTTATTAGTATAATATATTAACTTATAGTATATGAGTAACATAGAAAAATAATACATTACTACAAAAAAATAAATAAATTAAAAATAAACCTATCTATTGATACCTTTAAAAAACCTGTCGTGATAAAACGTTTCTTAAGAGATTGAAAAATAGATTTTAGAAATAATTATTATATTTCTTGTCACTAATCGAAAAAATCTCATTTACCTAATACTTTTTTTATTAGCCGTTAGTAATGGAAGCAGATATAATTTCCGAAATTTACATAGGCATTAATTTTTTTCTTACTGGAAAATGTAATTTCCTTATAATATTTCAGAAAATCTTATGCAAACATTTCAAAACGGAAAGCACTTAGTAATGACATAATACATTTTTGAAGAATATCGTGAATTTTTTAGTGAAATTAAGAATATTTTAGCCCCTCTTATTTACGTAAAATTTATTACCAAAAATTATAATTCATTGCCCATTACATTTTCTTTAAAATATGTCTTTTCTGTAAATATCGTTTGCTTTTATTAAATAATAACAATTGTTTACTGTTTTATAAATTTAAATATTTTACATAACATACCGCGACCCGAGAACTACAAGGTTCTAAGTGTCGATTTTTGGCCAAACTAAAGTAATAATGAGGCAGTCTTCCAAGTCACATTATCTACGAGGGTGGGTCAATAAGTCCTTAGAAAAGCCGACAGGTGGCGCGACTAGTACTGTAAGCGGTTTGTTTTCATGCAGCGGCACTACCGATTCAGTATGCTGCGAAGTTTCAATCAGATTGGTCGGGTTGTTGTGTGTTTCTCGTACATTTAAAAAAAAATTTGCTTGTGGAAAATGGAAAAATGGAAAATGGAGAAAATTGAGTTTAGAGCTGTTATTAAACATTTTAATATAAAAGGGTTAACAGCAAAGGAAATAAAAAATGAGTTGGATTTAGTTCACGGCATATCTGCTCCTTTACTTGCAACTATTTATAACTGGTTAAATGAATTTAAACGTGGTCGTACATCAACAAAGGATGAACCACGCTAAGGACGTCCTGTAGAGGTGACTACACCAGAAATGATCAATAAAATCCACGATATGGTGTTAAGTGACCGAAGATTAAAGTTGAATGAGATAATTGAGGTTACAGGGATCTCAAAAGGTAGCGTCATTTCTATTTTACATGACAAATTGGGCATGAAAAATATTTCTGCAAGATGGGTGCCGCGTTTGCTCACAGTCGACAATAAACGCAATAGGGTGGTGGCCTCTAAAGCCCTGTTGTCGCTCATGCAACGCAATCCGGATGAATTTTTTCGTCGCTTTGTGACTGTAGATGAAACATGGATACACCACTATACTCCCGAGACGAAAGAACAGTCAAAGCAGTGGATTGCGAAGACAAACCATGTCCAAAGAAGGCGAAAACCGTAAAATCAGCTGGTAAGGTTATGGCTACTGTATTTTGGGATGCACGTGGAATTATTTTCGTTGACTATTTGGAAAAAGGAAAAACAATAACAAGGGATTATTATGCATCTTTATTGGACCAGCTAAAAAACGAAATTGAAGAAAAACGGCCTCATTTAAACAGGAAAAAAATCCTCTTTCATCAGGACAATGCCCGTGTTCACACATGTTTACGATCAATGGCTAAAATTGAAGAATTGAAGTTCGAATTGGTCGACCACCCACCGTATTCGCCAGATTTAGCCCCCAGTGACTTTTTCCTTTTCCCAAACTTAAAAAAATGGCTAAGTGGACAACGTTTTTTTTCAAATGAAGAAGTTATCGATCGGACAAATGCTTATTTTGAGGACCTTCCGAAAACTTATTTTTCTGACGGTTTAAAAAAAATTGAGAAACGTCTCACCAAGTGTATTGAGCTCCAAGGAGATTATGTTGAGAAATAAAAAAAAAATACAAAAATAAAAACTGTTTTAATGCTTTTTTCTAAGGAATTATTGACCCACCCTCGTACATACTATATCAATATGAGGTCGATATTTCTTATATTTTTTCATTAAACCCTAATACTACTGAGTTCTATGTGCACTTTACAGAATATCTGTGGTACTACAGAGTTCTACCATAATCTAAAAAGATCCGTCGTTCTACAAAGTTCTATGTGCTTTGACATTTCGTGGTTGTGAATACATTTAAAGTTGTTAAAATGGTTTTAATTGCAATACGAAGAGTAAAATCTTGTTGTTTTGTATTTTAAATTTATTATTAGGACTTCATGCAGTATACTTAACTAGAAACCACGAGTATTTACATAAACTACTATAACTTCGTGATACATAACCTCAAAAAAATGTCTCGTGATATTTGATATCAACAGTAAATTGTGAACTCACTAATAGATGAATAATAAATAATATTACGAAACGTAAGTAAGGTTTAATTATATTATCGTTATTTTTTAAAATTTCGTTATAAACGACGTTACAGTTACATATTCACAAACTGTTAATTTCAATACCTACATAATTGATTATAATAATGTGAATGTCACACTATAGAGATTTAGTTTATTCATTATACAATATCATTATGATGTTATGATGGATCTGAAAGATATGCCTCTTGCTGGCTTGAAGTTTATTCTTAAACTGAGGCGAATAATTTAATAGAAGAATTTTTACACAACATTCCCTCAGCCATTAGTAACAACAATCTTGTATACACAATTACAATAAATGTATCTGATTTGAAGACAATAGGTCAGTTGAAATTCAACAATAAACATTGGGCTTGTTGCATCAACAATAGTTTTGTATTTTTATTAAATTATATTTTCAATATAATTTTCATTTCAAAATGGTAGTAAACAAAAATTACAAAAAAATATTTATGTTTTTCCAAATTTCCCATTTTCCCAACAATGTCCATACATTTTCCCCGGAAAAAAATGTTATATTAGATAACTTTCAATAATTTTATTTATTTTAACATGAAAAGTGAAACTATGTGTCCTGAATCACCAGGATTTCCATACAAATTTCAGTTAGAACCTTGTAGTAAAGGCGATTTGTTTGAGTTTCAGGTGGACAAAGTTCTAACTGAATTAATGATATTTAAAATTAACGATTAAAAACTAGTTTTAACTTAGTTTTATTGATAGTTGCAACATAGCAGTACCATCATTGATATATTCAATCAAAAAAACAATTGAAAACATTCACAATTAACAAAATACAAGCGTTCAAAACTTCAACAGCCCATAACTTTTTTGCTGCAGTTGTTCACTTAGAACTCTGTAGTTCTCGGGTCGCGATACGTAAGGAATGCAAAGCTTATAATTGGAAATTTAAAAATTCCCTTACTTATTTCCAATTTTATTGTTTGTTTCAAAAACCCTTTCATAATATTATTAATAAAATTTATGCTAATTGAAAGTGAAATGTGCTTAGTTACTCGCATATTCGAGATTGATGCGTTAAATGAAAAAATAAACCATTTCAGATGACGCAATGGCTGGAATTATGTAATATTGTTTTATTTCGGCTTTAAGTTATTATTAATTACCGATGAATATTAGAACATAATTAATTGCTTCACCCTAGCTAATAACGCAACATTTAAAATGGATTTTTTTTGCATTTACAAAAAAAAGATAATAACCCAAACCACTTTATACGAGTATTTCATTCCGTGATTACTAAATACAGAACTATTAATCATTTTTGGCTTTTCCCGCGCCAGATATTAAGAAAAGAAATAAAAATATTATTTATGTATAACGAAGAAATAGACTGATTCGATTTGAATGCAATTTAATAACCTATTTTTTTTTTTAATAAATGAGATAGACAATGGTTGGAACCGCTCTGTTTTTATGAATATCAGCATTAATTACGTCAGTGTCACATTCTATTAAGACGGCGCTTTCTACCCGCAGCTCACCTCACCATTCCACCGTTGCTATATGAGTACTTGTTTAAAATAAATAGAATAAATTGTTGCAATTTCGTTAATTTCGAGAAGTGACATCATACTTTTAAAACCGTTTGAGACGTATTAAATATAAAATTAAAGACCAATTTGGTTAATTTCCTGCACAAATTTCATCAATAATTTTAGTAGTTTTTTTAGTTATAGCAGAAGAAACAGAGAGACAGACAACAATTAAAAGTCTTTGTTAATATTTTGAAATCACAGACAATATAATTTTATTATTAGTATTTAAGAGAATACTGTAGTAGTAGAAAATTATTTAAAAATACCCTCTATTTTAATTTAGTCAAATATTGTATTATGTACATTATCTAAAACATGAAATATAATATATTAGGTTGAATAAATAAGAACAACACAAATTTTGAAGCACGCTTAAAAATAGTATATAATTTGCTAATGCAATGTGTGTCCGTATATACAACTAAATTGCAATGAGCTATACGCTATATTATTATCATTATAATAAAAAAGTCTGCATTTACTAATTATTGAGTGTTGCCTGTATTATTAAAAACTCTCCGAATTACACAATAAGAAAATGATACAGCCGAGTTAGATATCAGTATAAAAAGTAAGGATATAAAAAAATAGTGTTTTGTAGATATTCAACTTTATTAATTTTCAACGCTGTCTAATTTAGTCAACAAACTACAGGTTCCACAACAAGGATAAATTAGTGCGCTATGTTGGACTCAAGATACATGTAAATTAATTTGCACACATTAAAGTTATTACTTAAAGTTTCTTTATTATTGTAATATGATCTTAAACGAGTAGACTGGAAAAGCATAATATTTACTTCACGATATGAATATATTAATTGTATATATTATAAGCTTTTCTTTAACAAGTTATTAGAATATGTTTCTATGTTCAGAAATATTCATTGAATTTTACAAGTCATGTCAACTACCTTCCCCTTTCCGTTTTCTTCCAGCCGAACCGATGTTATGACTACTATCTCAGGTATTTAATATATTTTTCCTATGCCAGGTTACAGAGAGCATCAGTAGCCCCATACAATGTCAATTTGTGATACCATTATCATTGGAAAATGCCTGATATAGTATATTTTGCTTAGTTGCACAATTTTCACGAGTATTCAGAAAGCAGTTCCATTACTGCTATATTCATAACTTAATATTAATCAAAATAGCAAACAAACTGGTATATTAGTGAGTTCTCGTGAGGTGCAGCGCTCGAAATGGACAATTTTACGACCTGGAGCACTTGACAATTTTCAGAAAATATTAACATATTTATGTATTATATAAAAATAAGTGAATTAGATTTTTTTGTAATTTACCTGCCAATATCAGACGGTCAAACGAGATAATAGTCTTGTAGCATGTAAGATTAGGGCAAAATGTTGTCGGCGCCGTAGATGAAAATTGAGATTTATGTCACGTTATGACATAGTAAGAACTTAAAAATATATGTTTAATTTTTTAATAATCCACGATTCATAATACAGTAGGTATTTCATTTTTCCACGAGACTGAGCAATAATCTCGGGGATTTCACGAACAGGAGTTGCGCTCCGGTAAGTTCCAGTCCATTTACCGCTACCAGATGTACATATAAAACAATGATATATCTATCATGATTTTCCAGAGTATTTGCATGGCGGTTTCATATTTAAATCAGCAATACCTGATATGGGTAGATGAATAGTTTCAATAAGGCATTTGTCACAGGTGGGACAATTTTTCTTTGGTTTAGCATCGATTATAATAGTTTGCGTGCCAACGTCCTTAAAAAAACCGTGATAGAAAATGCGAGGTATCTATAAAGAAATCTAGAAAAAAGCTATCATGCATACGGCATTGTCATAATATGTGAGCTGTTGAGGTATTTTCTAAATACATCAGTATCGACTAAATATATTATAAGTTTTAACATTTTCATAAACTCTGAATTAATCAAAAACCAACCACTCACTACCTTGATCGTATCGGAAGTAAAAAAGTCAGTTTTTTTAGAATAACGTTTTATGGAGATCCCATATTTAGAGTACAACAGCAGTACCAGATATCATTGTATAGAATGCCACGTCACTGCACTGGCGCCTTTACTGGTTTGAAAGTCTGCTAGTGTACGCAAAATAACCGAAAATGTGTTCGAAGTTTAAATGAAAGCTCAGTGGCGAAGATTCTACACTGGGCAATTATTTAGAACCCACCTCAATACCAGAGCCAACCTATCAAAAACAAAACTCAATTTTTAGCGTACAATGTCAAAGAATTGATGGTAAACGCTTGAACTTTACTATGTTTAAATTATTAGCACGTCAAGTACGTTATAACTAAAATTTGGTAAGATCCTGACACCGGTTAGTAATTAGGGTACTTAATTGAAACTTTGATTAAAAAACGCAAAAACCGATTGTCGAAATTAACGCAATTTGTGAAGCGCTTCAGAAATAAAAAAAACTACAAGTTAATCTCTTCGTAATTAGATATGACGCACATGGTTCAATTGGTAATGCACATTAGGGCGAATCCAGGTATATGAATTTGAGTACCGCTGGGCGTCGTATTTTTTCAGTAGGTATAAATATATATGACGTGTTATCAAATTGTGTGTGATATTACAGAATTAAAAAAAAAAGTTAATTTACAACTATATATATTTAGATTCATTCAATTTCGCCACCAGGGCACGTATTCATTCAATCCTCAGAACCTCAATTATCATTATTTATATTACTACGTATTATTTTAAAGAGTTTTTACTCTGAAAACAAACTATTTTCATTATTTTAAAGATTTAATTGACAATTTAAGAAATTGCCCGCCATATTACATTGTTAACTTGAGTGTGTAAAATCGTTAATGGCAATTATTATTACGTCAAGGATAATTAAAGATTCTACGATGCCTCTTAACACAATGCTTACGGACCCTTTTAATTAATTTTGTAATTAACGTGTTAATTTGCATTTGAAAAGTAATTAGCAAAAACACAATTTTGTGATGACTATGATAAATCAATAAAAGATATAGATTACATAAATTTGCCAAAAAATATTATTGGAAAAACAAAAAAAAAATAAAAAGTGTAATTTCATAACCCACCACTGAATTTTTTAAAGTGTTAAAAAAGATAAGACATTTTTTTAAAAGTCGTAATATTACATATAAATATATATATATTAAAAAAAACAAAGTATGACAAGGAAGATTAACGTTCAGTCTATTTTTAACACCTTTTATGGAAATGTGGGCTGAAAAAGGTAGCTTTTTGTATTTCCTCTTACACGCAGCCTAATATTTAAAAGATTATCTCAGAGAAAATCTCAGAGTGATATTTTATGATGAGAAATTGGTGCTTATTTAAAAAGGCCTTTTAAGAAAGAAAATCTTTATTCTACTTTATTCACCAATCACGGAGGTAAAAACATCGCTCTGTGAAATTATTCACCTGTTAACGTAGCTGAGCTTGTAACAAGTATTTTTTTTTCAAAAACAATGCATAGAATAGAACCTACATAGATTGGAGGTTTTTGTATTAACCGATTTTTGTTTTTACGAGAAATTGATGTTAGCCACTTGCTCAACCTATTAGGTCCATACTCTGACTCTACATAAATTGAAAAACAATATGTGTACTTGCCAGATTCACGACGTTATAGGCCGTCTGGCCTAGGTCTGGCAAGTACATAATTTAATATTTATACTTATCGGTAAAACTATTTTTGAAAAATATTTGTATCAAACGGGACTTGAGCTCATATCCATCGCAATGCATATTATTACTGATTAAGCAACAGGTTTTTTTAACCATACATCCAAGATGTACCTAATCTTAAATTCCGTTATTATAGGCAAACATCTTTGGTATTTTTGAGTCCAGGTATGAACAATATTTATATCCAAGATGGTCTTAGTATCTCTACAATTTTTATTTTTTATTCAATGAATTATTAGAATAATATGCAAGATTTCAGAATACCTATATCATTATTTCTTTGTTGAAAAGTTTTGTATTCGTTCAAATTTTTGTATATTAACCAACGAATGGTACAATTTATTAATTGAATAATAATAGTTTAATTACAATTTATTAGTTTCCATTGAATCCAAATTCATATGATTGATTATAATTAATTATGAGTACAAAGACTTAATCTAGTGGATCAAAATATTATAATGCCTGTTATGAGTGTTATGCATAATACAAAACTACACACGATTGTAATAACTACGTCAATTTTACTTTACAAAAATATATAAATAATAAATTGGTAAAAGACTAATTGGTTACCTGAAAATATTATTAAACGAACAGTAGTACTATAATAAATTATATTAAACGCGATGCACATTCCTCATTTATTTGCTATACTAGATAAATATATCAATATATTTATATAACAACTTACTACAACTTATATCAAAATAATTATAGAAAAAGAAAAAGCTTATTACCTTTTTTACAAATACATCATCGATAATGGTATATGATAATAATATTCCACTTGTATATACCGTTAAATTCCTTGGTCTTTCCAAGTGTTACAGCAGTGTTTAGCAGGATTGAGAGCGGAGCTCTATTATTTAGGCCTCACATTGGTTGAAATCCGGCCTTAATATAGGATTTTTTTGAGACTCCTTTACGTACAGTAGTCCAAACGCAAGAAGATAGTATCTATGTATGCCTACATATTTTTTTAGACTTTTACACGGTGTAAAATATAAATGAACATTAGTTTTTTGTTATCATAATGTGCAGAAATAATTTGCCAATAGTAATGCCAATAAAGAGGACAACTAACTGTGTTCAACCAGATCGCTTCAGATATTGATTTATCCTACTTGTGTGAGAACAAGTTTGTGTAGAAGTTCATTTATAAATTCTTAAAATATGGTCCTTTCGGCTTCGGCTTTGGCTCATTCGGGATACTTCCATTTACTTTCTTAAGTTGTTTCTGCTTACTCTTCTAATTACTAAATATATTTGAATTTGAATTAATAAACCATTAAACCATAATTTAAAATGTCCAATTATTTACTAATTTTATTTTTCGCCACCAAATAGCAAGACTCACACCATACCGCATTTGATATCATAAGTAGCAATACCGGGAGCCTAGTAACTTATAATTGTATGCAAATTTTAATAATAGCTGTACCTACTCTATACACTTATAATTATGTCTACACATAATATGTGTTATAAGTGTTATAACTTTGAACTAGATATTATAGGTGTAATAAAATTATGATGAAAATATTTAAAAACCTTACAGTGCATCAAAATTATATTGAGCTTTTATAAAATTCACGACCAACAATTCACCAGCACATGTCGACAGAAATTAATTCCATGTATCTATTTCAAAACGTTGTAAAATATGACGTCGCAAAGTTCATAAAAGTTGAAAGCCATTTAAAATGCGGCACCGCAGAAGCCCATCCTTTTATGAACACCAATTTAACATAGATACGAGAGCATATGTGAACAGGTTGAGTTAGGCGGGAAAAGACTGGCCTATTTCTGAGATAAATGTTAAGTATTTCAAGGAATTTGCAAGAGATACTTTACTCAAAGAAAATAGGTTATTCAAAATTTTGAACTTAAGAGAGAATGCTTCCACATAATTATACAAAAGTTATACGAAACTTTTGCTCTAGTTTTCTTTAGAAATAATATTATGTTAATTTTTAAAACTCCATGTTTATATTCCGTGATATTAAATTTTTAATTTGCTTAAAAATGTATTGCAATATACGTGTAAAATACCTACCTATAATATATTTTATAATCGAGAATTATCGGAGTAAGTATTTTCAATAATTTTAATAAAATATTTTGGTACAAGTCGGTTATGGGGAAGTCAGCGGCAAACACATTTTGAAAATAGCCGATATACTGGATTATTTGTTAGGTTGGGTTAGTTATGGTTAGGTTTTCATTCTTGAATTCATGAATTTTATCAAAATCGGCTATGACAATTAGCGCGGTTCCCGCCTGGATTCCCCATAACCGAATTGTACCAATATTTTTTATATGAGAGTATTATATACAAATTAGAAAAATCCATGAAAATTGATATTTGTGATTTAAGCTCATCGAAAACAATTTAAACTGTCATATATTTATATCATACTAGGAAGGTGATTTACTAATTGAGTAAGATACCGAATCAAGAACCGAATTCCACTAGGTGTATTTCTAAAGCTAATTTATTATAGGTAGGTATGTAATTCCATATTTACATTAAGCGATTTTTGTAAACTTCCATCTTGTTTAACTTCTCGATTAACGACTGAGAAGGAATGTGATCACCATATCATTATGCTGAAGAAAATCTTATTATATGTCAATATAAGCTATATATATATATATATATGAAAATGATGCTGAAAAAGGGTTACTAAGGCGAATTAATAAATCATCAGTAAGTTGAATACATAACTTGAAAGTAGGTACATCAGATAATACGTAGCAGAAAAGTGTATGAACTACCAATTACAATTATCGTAATTAAGTAGGATGCCCGTAGCTTAATTGGTTAAAGCACATTGGCGTAATACTTGTGGTTAAACAGGTTCAAATCCCGTCGGATATCGTATTTTTTTCAAAAAAGATTTTTTCTAGTAGGTATAATACTGCCCCCATAAGCAAAAACACAGCTAATGGGAAAAAATGAAAAATTAAAGTAAGTATGAGGTGACATACTAGATAAAATTCTGAACATAATTACAAGAATTGTGAAAAAAAGATTCTCAGCCCTGTTTTGGAGAGTATGCAATTGGATAAACTTGATCAAAATGCTGCAAAATCCAATGAAATTATAATGGCAAGTAAAATATTATTGACCAGTTAATTCCTTTTTAATAACCACATTTAAATATCATGTTAATTATATCTAATGGCCAACTACTGAAAACGCGCCAGTCCCGTTGTTAGCACTAAATGAGTTATTTTTTTTTAACACATTTATAACTATCTGGTCTTATAAAATTAACGATATTTGTACTTATGTCTCTGAACATTTGATATTAAATTTAAAAATAATGCAAACGGAAATTCCTCAATATTCCTTTTTTTCAATGCGAGCCGCATGGCTGCTTCTAAGTTTACATCTGTCAACTGGCTTCGATATTTGTTTTTACAAAGTGCATTACACTGAATAATCTTTCACAGTAACAGTAGTAGGAAAAATTGACAATATGAGTTAACTCATTTAGTGCTGCCACTTGACACTAATCAAGTGATCAAGAGTAATGCCTACAAATAGGATGACGTTTTGGGAGTCTTCCCACCAAAACTGACGAATTTTTGTGTATTTAAAAATATATATATTTTGTCATTCCAATATTATTTAATAAATAAAATACCATTACATTAAAAAATTAGTATTTCATTTTTCAAAAATATCCATTAAAATTTAAATTATAAGCAAAAAAACATATTTACTGTTTTTTCCCTATGAAACTGACATTATTCCATTCAAAATCATAAATAAAAAGACAATAGTGAGTAATCAATATTTTTGTAATTTTGCCATTTTTATGTAATCAAAATATCAATTTTTAAATAATCTATTATAAACCGAAACATTTATTAAAATTGATTAACTTTTAATGAAGCAGCAATGAAAAACATGATAACCTCTCTTTTCTCAAAATTGACTTATTCCCATTAGCTGTGTTTTTGCTTATGGGGGCAGAATATATCTGAGGTGTTTTCAAGTTATCTATGTTCAATATATAGTAAGCACTTATGTTACATTCTCAATTTTTGTGAATTATTCGTTGAATAAAAGAAATTGTTCATCAGTATGTAAGTTAGTTTTTTTATAGATCCATGCATAGAAACGTTCCACTATCAGCACCATAATTGATCAAAATCACAAGTATTTCAACATAATATATTTTAGATTCACTCAACTAGTCATTTCCACAAAATAATAAATATGTAGATATTGTTAAGATAAATAAATCATGAACACGAAATACTATCGACCTGTACCGAATCTAATCCATTGATATTAAAATAAAAAAACCTAGCACTGAATGAATAATGGCAAATACAAGACTAATTCATAAAACTCTCACTAAAAAATTCTTGTATTGACTGTCAGCCGATGGCTAGTTGTTATTATGCAAATATATTCCATTAAAAACGGTAGGTACACTCATATATTTTATTTTCTTATATTGTACTATTGAGGCTCACCGGCCCGAAAACAAAAACCTCTACCATTATTTCACAAGATGAGCAGAATAAATGACTATAATGCAATGTTTGTATTGAGTCCCCATCTTTAGAATACCGGAACACTCTCAAATTTTAATAGAATGTATTCTATTATGCAATCTGGGTATACGGACAGTAAGCAAAATGAGTTCAAAAGAGGAGTTAATACAAAAAAAATGCAGATTTCATGTTATTTTTTTATATTATAGGTCAGTGTTTCCCAATCAATGTATCGCGAATTTTTTTTACTATAATACTATACTTTGTACGGAAGCCTTACAAGCTGAAACGGCAGAAATTGTGGTTAATGGGAAACCTATTAACAATATATTATAGTATGCTAATACCACGGTGCTGATTGCTGATTGCTTTGTTATGTATCCGTAACTTCCCTCTCTATGATATCTCTCCAATGAATTGTCTTTTGTTTAATTCATCGATACCCTAAGTTACTAATTATGTACCATTGTTAAGAATATTCGATCGGTGTGATTTCGACTATTTCAAAGTACCTACTCAATATACTATTGATCAACCCCACTTTATCCACCCTATCTAGCTGTGTTACTACACACATATAAACACTACTTGTACATGAACTAAGCGTCACTAATATTACTTACTTACTATTTCATATTTATACTATTGTAAATGATTCTAATATCATCCAACTTGTTCAAACTTAACTCAGTTCTGCTCACCGAGTTATTTCACTGTGGATTGAACTCTCCTGCGTTATTTCCCTTTTATTTACAACATGTAACTATACTTTGAGACATGAGAAATAAACAACTCTGAAGATTAACATCCATCGAGTCGTATTACTGACATATACCTTCCACTGGACCACGTGAAGGATCGGGGCCCGTTGGTAAAGATTTCCGTTGCCGAAAGCATAACAGCTTAAAAAGTTTATATTAATTGGTAGAAAGGGTAATGAGGTCAGCAATTACTATGATTTAAAAATGAACCTCAGAAGAATAAAATTATTATCAGTATAAAAAATAGCGACACCAAATACGAAGTTTTTATTAACAGCAAACCTATTGAACGTGTGACCTACTATCGATATTTAGCAACGTGGGTTAATGAGAAATGGGACCAGTTTCAAGACATAAGTAGAATTGAGATCGCAAGGAGTGCTTTTTTCAAAATGAGACATCTTCTTCTCCTTAGTAATCTAGACCTAAACCTAAGAGCCTGTCTACATGGCGCGTATTTGCGCGCGCTAAGCGCGCGAGTACCAAAAGTGTGTTGCGCCCACATGACACGTTTTACGCGCGAGTAGCAAAAATGATTTACGCTCAGTATTCAACATGGAAACCGAGGAAACTGTGGCTTGCGTATCTACCATCAATGGTCATACAAGATGATCTAATGCAGCGGTCACCATTTTTTTGTTTTTGAAAAGGGTCAACATGTAAATATTTTAGGCTATTCGGTCCAAAAATCTAGGATATTTATGTATCTACCTACCGAGCCTATTTAAATAACATATTATTTTAATAAGTAAAAAATACACTGTCACCAATTTGACCTGTCAACAAACTGTTATTTTAATAATAATAATAAGAATTATAATAATAAGTAAATTTTATTGAAATACAGCTCTAGGTACTTGCTGAGAGTTACTATAACTATATAACTAACTGTAATTCATTGTTAGAGCACCCAAATTTTTCTAAATAAAATTTTTCACTTACCCAGAATTTTTTTTTGTTCTTCCGAATTACCAGGTTTACAAAAATTTCTACGAGCTCTTCCCAGCTTGTGCGTTTTATATTTCTATTAAAATAATCAGAAGATTCCATGACCCATATAGCCTCCCTTTATTTCCATTTCGTCAATAAATAATTTTGTATCGAAGTATTCACGCTCCATTGTGAAAAAAAATAATGTATATTTTAAAACAAGCCGACAAATCACTTCCGCGCACGTTGGCAAACGCGTTCAATTAATTTATATGGTATGGATGTATGAACGCTAAGCCAAGAGATTTTATGAAGAGTTGAGGCTTTCGAGCTGTGGATGTACAGATGCATCCTCAAAATGGGTGACAAATATTGACGTTGTCAACCGAATGGGAAAAGACCGAAAAGTTTTGCGTAGTATCAAAACCAGAAAATTACAGTACCTCGGACACATTATGGGAGGATAAATGTACAACATTCTCCAACTTCCTAAGGAAGATCAACAGTGAGCGTAGCAGAAGACGATACCACATTTCGTGGCTTAAGAATTTCCGTGAGTGGTACTTACGAGTGCAGCTTCACTGAAATTTATAATTATTTGTTATTTCATTAATCATTATAACAGTGCCATGCTGTAGAGCACCTTAACTAATGTTATACAGATTTGTTTTGTAGTAATTATATAAATATGTAGTTATATGATGATGTGTATGAATAAGCACTTTCCATCATAGGTACCATATTGTAATAAACACAAATAAACACTAATCCAAACAATAAACTTGCGTTCGCCTCGTTAAACCGGCACTTAAGTTGAACAATTTATACTGTTTGAGTTTCCCTTGAAAGCTGTTTAACTTACAAAAGGCGATGCAACCGAGATCCAATAAAGCCCCGAGCCCACTGTTTCACTTTCGTGGGAAAACTTTTAAAAATATATTCCCCAAGTTTTCAAATGAAGTTTACAAGAGAGGATTAAGAGTGCCATTAAAAGTTTAAAAGTAGTGCAAATTTTTCACAACTAGTTGGTAAAGGTAATAATTTATTTTTTAATCTTCTTCTTCTTCATCTCCGATATTGCTTTAGCTTCACTTGAGTCGTGATATTATGCAAAATATATTTTTGAAGTTATACTTCTTAAAGGGCGTTTGCAAAATCAGATCAGAGTGTATTTTTGGCGTGTGACATGTAACACATAATTAAATTTTTTCACACAAAAAAAACACACTCGATTGGATTCGAACCAACGATTTTTCGGTTATCAGCCGAACGCACAACCATTACGCCACAGAATGATACTGCAATAGTGACGATTATACAGAATAATATTGTAGTTTAGAATTGTTCCGTTGCTAGGCAGCGAATTTATTATTGTCGGCCATTTGCAATTCCTTACATAAACAAACTATTAAGCGTCATAGTGCCAGTTGTTACTTTAAAAATAAAAACAACGATAAATAATTATATGATTTAGTAATGTAAGTGAAAGTGTATATAAATAAACCAACAGCGTTCCAATAAGCGGTCCTTTTTCTTAAATGTGTAATTTAGCAAGATAATTAAGAGCTAGTCGAAGAATCTAGTTTATCACAAGTTTTGTTTTTGTTTTGTTACGCCAAAGAAGTATAACTTCTAACGCGCGTACACAAGTACACACGCTATTTTTTTAATACAACTAACAACTGAAAATAATGCTAATTTTCACAAACATTTATATTTATTTTTTAACAACCTTTTAAAATCTAAAGTTAGGTTTTAGATTTGTCTAGACTCAAGGCGTATTAATTAAACAGGTTCATGTTCAAAATGTGATAAAAATCACTTTGTTATAATATTATAATATTTTTTTAAATAAAATTAATAAATACTTAATTGTATTATGAGTTTCAAATTGAAAACCTTGAAAGCTAACAACGATTTTTTTGTTGTTGAAAAACGCTTGTTTATCAAAAACACAGCAGGGGCGAGGGTTGAAGGTAGGCTGTTAAGATTAAACCTTAATAGTCACACTAAACTTTGTCAGTTATACTTATTTGTTTTCATTGAACTAATAATACAACTTACGGATGGTGCTGATTAGTTTTTAAAATTCAATGAAACTCTGCCTAAGCCAAACTACAATCGATAAAAATATTCTTCTATCTATAAAATATCTATAATTATGCATAGTTTAATAGCATAATTTTAAAGATACTATGGCTTGGAATAGGCACGGTTAAATTTAAAGTAAAAACTAACAAACACTATCTACAATAAAATTCAATAAAAACAAATACGTTTGACTGACAAAGTTTATTGTGCACTATTTATGTCAAATCTTAACAGCCTACCTCCACCTTTCGCCACTGTTATAGCCAGCATCCAATGTTGTCTAGTAGGTAGAGCGGCCGTTGCTTCAAATTGTTTTTAATACAATACAATGACGCAATGGCTTGGGCGAATGGCTAACAACCATCTGTTAATATGATTACCTCCTCTTTGTGAGGTGCATATTATGCTCCCCTGAATAGCGTATATTATGGTAATTTACCTTTTTTGTCTAATATAAAAATCCGCCTTACGTAAGTTGTTTCAAATATTTTATTACGTGATTGATGACAAAAAGATTAGCGATTTCTGAATTAGAGATTAGTTATTTTATGAACAAAATATAACAATTTATACTCCCCTTTAAACTATGTAAGTACTGTGTATAATACTATGTATAATATTAATTACAACTGTTTTTCTTAGATTTTAAACATTGGTATATTCATTTAAGACTTTTATAATGATTGCAAACGTGTATTCGACTACTATAGAAAAATATTTAAAAGTATATAATGTGCAAAAAGGATTAAAATAGTTGGATAGCATTAGCATTACATATTTGCTTTATTATACTACCATTATATTAACTAATTATAATCTATTTACACACAATTATAGTTGATTTCAAAAATGTCAAAGGTATTTAATATCTAGAATTAACCCAGTTAACGTGTTTGAGTGACTCTATTAAACTAAATGGCTTATTTTGTCATGAATTTCAGATAATTTATTTACAATCCCACGGAGTAACAAATATTAACTGGACGTTTAACTGACGCACCGTTATTTATCTCAAATGTAAAGTGCGCTGATAATATTTTTTAATAGTTTTCTTTGTCAATAAAGACATTAAAACTTTCTATTTACCACATTATAGAGCACGAAAAAGAATTTTTAACAAAAACTTAATATCACAAAATTTGAACCTCTCGTATACTACAGAAACGTTTTTTCTACGCCATAAAGGAATACTATCACGTGAACCTAGCGGTCAATCGATATAATATTCAAAAGTCCTTTAGAAATTGTTATACTTACATAATAAGATGCTCACAGGCGTAAGAGGTTTATACTCGTACTGTCTGAAAATAACTTCTCGTAAGAGTTACTAACGATAGGTCAGAAGTTATGCACTGTAAATGGGTTGAAAAGCAGACAGGAAATTGGTTCGCTTTATAAAATAACTGCCCAGTCATGTTGGTCTCATAATAATATTAGAGTAAATTTTATACGGAAAGTTTACGTATCGGTGTATGCTGGGAAAATAATACAGTAAAAAAATTCAGGATAATATTGACGATACATTTTGAGTTTTTTTTTTGTCAGAATAAAGATTCGATAAAATGGTACCGAAAGTGCTTTGTCAAAAATTTTGCTAAAAATTACTTATTTATGGAATTAGATTATTTAGAATGTAATATTCAGTGTCCCACAACTGCTATTCCACCATTATGAATATATAACTATTTTTTGAAAAGATAAATAATGAATAATGTATAACCATAATGGTAAATTCTTATTTCAAATCGCTTTCCTGCATAGTTGCAATTTGCTAGTTAATCAATTTGTTACTTTGACTTAGAAAAGTAAGAAGAACATACCTACATATAAAAAAAATACTATCATTACTTGAGTTAATTTCTATATATCGTCAGATTTTGATTAAATTTTGGTTAGTATATACCTACGTGCACTTCTAATACATATTTAAAAAAATATAGTTTATTCAAGATACCTAGAATAAAATTTAATTTAATTAAATATGATTGTAATCAAATAATTCTGTTGAATTTAAGAATGAAAAATTCTTCATAGAATAAATGTACATATTTTGAAACAGCCCCAGAAATATACGTACTTAGACACAAGAAAGAATAAATATCATAATAGCCACATTTAAGATATAACTACACGTAAAAGGAGTTCTTTTTTTATGTCATACCTATCAGTTACCGGACGTCGGCTCTTATTCCGGCGATGTGGTCCTTATCGGTCGGTGTCCGGAGTGCTGTAGTTGAATCGGGTTTCCAGAAAAGGTTTTGTGAATATGACATCAACTGACCGGGAAAGTCTTGAGGGCGCCCGTACTCACCGCCATTTTTCACAGACAATTAAGAGTTACCTACTCAAATGGTTTTTGCGTTTCTTCTAAAGGAACTTTTAGGTATGTGTTTTACAATATGAAATCACCATGTTTCGTTTCAGTTTAACAGGATTGTCCCTTGAATAATATAGTATTTACTCGTATGTATAGTACACATGGATGATCTTTGATAAAAACAACTCTTAAGGACATTCTTATAGGCCTGACATCATAATATTATCACCCTTTTCTATTGCGGAGTAAAGAATTCTTTTTACTTATTTCTTGGTGCGTGATAGTTGAAAGAAATAACACAATTTTTAGTGTTTATGAAAAAAAATATTATTCGAAACCCTTTCCATATATTATTATTACGTGAAAACAATAAGCATTTTTAAAAGCACAATAATGGAATATGCATATCTTTCAACTATGTAATGAAAACTAAGTTATATATTATTCAAAAGAAAATTACGATTCTGGAGTTGTTACGAATTCAGTTAATTTAGCAATTATAGGTGTAAGTAAAAAAAAGGAAATACCTAATTGTTTTTTTTCCTTTTAAACACAATTGGCCACGAGGCAAAATTAAAATGTCACCGTAGAATCAGTGATAAATATGTGTTAGGTTATGACCATATTGGAAATCAAACCAGGAACCCGTGGTATGAGAAGCCAGTGCATACGTATTGGAATATGAGGGTCACCAAAGTTTGGGTATATGGAGTGTAGATTATCTCATCGGCCGCTTTACGAATAATAATACAATAATTGTTACCCATTCGTTCAACCCATAAGGTATATCCAAACACATATTTGAAAAAAAACACACGATTTAACTGTGAGACTCGAGCCCATAATCCGTGGATTTAAGTAGACAGGATCAACAATTCTATTGCGGATATTTTATTTACCTACCAATTTATGTTAAATATTGAATAGGTAATAATGACCGAATAACTCTAAATATAAATTAGAATTAAAGTTAATTTTAATTAATTTACAGCAGTTACTTATAAATCTAACAATATTTTTATTTAAATATCTTATCATTCAGTTGGATACCCGGTAAATTACTTTGGCATGAAAATGATGGAGGAACCAATTCAAGCTAATCGGGTTACGAACAAACAGACGAGGAAAGGTAACCTCTCAGAGCTTTTGTTCTACACATAATAGGTCCCCGGGAGCTTTTCAATAATTTAATAAATGCTCGGACGTCGGACTTTATATTGACAGAAGAGATAATATAGTAAGTGAGTTGATGAATAAATTTAAATTGCTCAGACGATTTTAAGGTTTTAGGTCCGGAGTTTTTGAAGCGGATATTTAATACGTTTTTATAGAATGAAATATGCGAAATGGTTTACAAAAAATGGCAGTTCTTCTTTACTTTTTCAATTGTGCAATTATTATTTAGATTTACTTATATTAATAAACTAATAAAGAACCAGAAAAGGGTTCTCGATGTGATTGAAGTTAATTGTTGAAATGATGTCAAATGATGTGATAAAAATGGGTTTTAATTACCACAAGACCACGCAAAAGCTCGCTGGATCAAAAAACTATAACAAAAATAAATCTAAATAGTATTAAATTTATCTAATTACACATTATGTTATTTGATAACCAACATTTTGCAATGTATTATGAGCCCACTATGGTCATGTGGTAACATTAGTTTATAAAGTATATAAATAGGTAATAGTATATAAATAGGTTGATAAAGTGGCTAGCATTTATTTCTTGTAAGGTGAGGCGGGTCAGATATTCACACAATATATGAGTGTGTTTTGTGCAATTATAGTTATAGATAAATTATACCTATATGATGATCTGTGATGAGTGACTGATGACATACTGAAAGTTAAAAAAATCGGTGTGTGTACTTACGTACACGCGTTAGAAGTTATTCTTCTTTGGCGTAACAAAATGAAAACAAAACTTGTGATAAACTAGATTCTTTGGCTAGCTCTTAATTATCTTGTTTAATTACACACTCAAGAAAAAGGACCGCTTATTGGAACGCCGTTGGTTTATTTCTATACACTTTAACTTATATTACTAAATTATATAATGGTTTCTTGTTATTTTTATTTTTAAAGTACCAACTGTCAGTCTGGTGTTTAACCGTTTGTTTACGTAAGGAATTGAAAATGGTTGACAATAATAAATTCGCTGTCTAGGCAACGGAACAATTCTAAACTATAATATTATACTGTATAATCGTCAGGATTGCAGTATCATACTGTAGCGTAAAGGTAGTGCGTTCGGCTGATAACCGAACAATCGGTGGTTCGAATGCAATCGAGTGCGTTTTTTTTTCGTGTGAAAAAATAAATTATGTGTACAAAAATACACTCTGATCCGATTTCCCAAACATGCCAAAAGAAATATAACTATATATATATAAAATATGAAAGATTACTTACGTACTTGTAGTTAGCAGTTGTTTCAAAATATTCAACTACCTACCGAATATTTTAAGGCGAATAGAAAATGTATTCGTGCTATTTATTAAAACATGGAACTAGAAGGATAGGTACTATGTTAAACAAGTAAGCTTACAACAAACTATGAAAGTTTTCCAATTTGTAATCAACTGGAATTTAAAATATTTTAGTACCTACCCAATATTTAACGCCGCTACTAGGCGGGCAGAAAATCTCGAAGGTGTTCAAACGACCGCAAAAATTACCCGTGCAAGGCATTCGAATTGCTGTGAATTCCTGCTTGTGGGAGTAATATTTTAACGATAGCAATGCCTGCCTTTCTGAAAGTATCTGAAACTTTATATACTTTTGCGCCTAATGCATTCTGCGGTCCATTACAGATGCAGGCAAATGGATGTAGGCGCATTTCAAAGCGGCGAAGTGATGTGGAAAAAATTACGATGGAAATGCAGCAGGTGGAAGCGTGTGATATCATTTACGAGTCGTTAGGCTTTGAATTGGACTTTAACAGTTCAGGTGCAGTGGAATGCATCCACACTATCATAAATGTTGAAATGCAGTCATTAATATTTTAATAACTTTAAAGTAATAATTCACAGTTTTATGTTTACAAAATGTACAATTAAAATCTAAGAGTTGCTAGACTAAAGACTATACCTACTGCTCTCATAAATGAATAGGCAAACTCAACTCAACATTTCTGCCAATATAGAATTAAATTTGGAAACTCGTTTGAATTATAATATTGATTTCAAAAAGTTTTTACGATTTTTTAAAAACCTACCTAACTGTATAATATCGTCACTGTAGGTACAGGCCAATTTTCGTAACCTTCAAATATCAAATTATTCATAAAGTGAATAAAACTGTGGGCATTGGATTTACTTATTATTTTATATAATACTTACATATTTTTTATATATATAACTTTATAACAAAACGAGTGGCTTACTCTGTACCTACACCAGTGGTTTCCAAACTTTATTTTACTACGCCTCCCTTTAAGAAAATCTAATCTTGGCGCCTCTTCCCTCTTTAAATCGTCAACAATGTACAAATACAAAAATGAAAAAAAAAATTATAAAAATGAACAAGGTTTTACTACTTATGTTATATATTTTTAAATTAATTTGTTTTTCATGCGATGAACGTTCTTGTTTATTAGCACAATAAATTTTAATAGTAGTCAATCCTTTCCAGTTTCCCAAATTATACACGGGAGTTATCATTTAAGTAAGTATATCAATTATAATACAGGTATCACATCAAATTGCAACGCACAACTACATATTTAAAATTAAATTAAAAAAAAAATATTAATAAAATAATGTGAAAAGTGCATTAGAAAACTAACCAAGAACTCAGTAAATTTTTGTTTACTTCAATATATCTGGCGCAGAAATCATTTAAAAGTGGAAACATGGCGAACTTATTTTTTTGTGATTTTGATTTCCAAAGCTCATACTTTTTATGAATGCCTTCACTTTGTCTTTTTAAATCAGTGAATGCATTAGTGATCCTTGAATTGATTTAATCACTCATTTTTTTTTATATTTCAACCAAATAGACAAACTTAACATCAAAATTATCGTTCCTGAACAAATTTGTCTCAAATTTCAACATTATGATTTGACCCTTTTATTTCATTTTTTCACGAAATAGCCAGCGCGCTTCACAAAAGTATAGAAGTGAGGTATGTATTATAAAATTAGTCTCCATATTTTCTCACAGGTTTGCAAATAACCTTTTATAGGACTGTTTTTTTTATAGAGTTTTAGGGCCTAGCGGCCGTTTTATAAATTATACATTTGCAAACTGCAAACTTGTAGCTACATTCTGTGTGTTAAATCTTTCGCGCCTCCCTTTGCAACACTCCGCGCCTCCCCAGAGGCGCGCCTCCCAGTTTGGAAATCGCTGACCTACACAGTGGCGTACGTTAGAGAGTTACAACATTTGGCTAGAATATTTTTGTCAAGTTACAAATGGCTTAAAAACAGTTTTAAATTATTTTGATATGACATATTTTTTTATGATACTTGGCCAGTTCGTGTAAGAGTATGCAATAAGTTCATCACCATCAAAATGTCACTTTGGTGAAAAGTGAGGGTTACAGCAATTGGCATGTACAGTGACGATATATAGTTTATGGTCGTTCTAATTGAACTGAAACGATAATAGTCATTATTAATTAAAGTAAATTAAATAATATGTATTGTGTTTTATTTTAATAAATTCATCGTGGTATGGAAGAGTGTATGCTGTAACCTCTGAAACTGAGTAAAAGAGGCTAATGACGAGAGAAAGTTTAGGAAAAAGATTCCTGGAGGATGGTTGTGCAGTCAGTCATGAGTTTTAATGGTATGTAGGCCGAGTTTGAATACGTAAAAACACACTTGAATGCGCAGTAACCTAATTCATAGGCTTAAAAACTGTAGACACGGCCGCTTGCGACCGGATCTGTTTCAAGCAATGACATTAGTATGGACGAAGCATCTGGAAAACAAAATGACACTCACTTTTTTGTCGGGTCTGCCGAACGGCATAATCTGTTCTAACGCCATTACAATAAAGGTGATATTGCTATAAATTCCCGATGCATTTTGTCGGGTCTGCCGAATGGTTCGGTTCGAACGGGTTCACTCAAATGAACATTGACACTAAAACCACTGTTCTAACGCCATTACAATAAAGGTCATGTTGCTATAAATTCCCGATGCGTGATATCGCATAATGGAAATTGCGTGACGTCTACCTATAGATGTGCGAATGTTGCTAGGCACGAATTTACTTGCTAGCTACTGTATTGAGTGCGTTGTCCATTAATAATGTCATTGGTTTCAAGCAGGTTGGATGATGGGTTCTATATTCTACGTGAGTATTACGTTTTTCATAAAAAAACTCAATAATAATAGTTCATTGTATAAAAATGTATTCCGTTTGTGATAATTGTGCAATGTGTTTTATTTCGGTGTAGTCTCGCCAAATAAGTCTTAGGCATAAAGTCCACTAAAGCAGGCTTGCGGGGCGCTCGCGCATTTTCTATGTGAATCATCGAAAATACAACGTAATCAAATACGCCAGCGCACACTGGATTTGACGACGCATTTTGCCCGCCTGCCCCATGAGTCACCGTTTTTTGGCTTCTCAACGATACGAATTAACAAAAATACAACGCAGTCCATTCATTGAACACGGCAAGCAAAATCACGCTCCTCGAAGCGTCGTCGATAGACGGGCGAGAAGCCATTATTTAAGAACAGTGAACTCTTTGTTTAGTTATTTCGTGTCCGATATTAATTACAAGCCCCGAGAAATTTAATAATATTTTTATTGCTTTGTTATGAGAGAAGCTGATAATAATAATTATTTTGTGCTCCTTGAGCCCCTTATTACATAGGTGAAGGGTAATGCGCGGGTGGGAGGGGGCCTACTCCGTAGTGAGCGCACCGAACGCTTTTTTGGTGGGCTTTATGCCTTAGGACTCACACATGCGATGTTTGTTACAAACAAAAGCTTATAAAATGCGATATGACTGTAATCTAATTTTATCATTCGCCTTAGAAAGCTTAATCTCAACTTTACTTTCATATATCATTTATACTCCGTCTCTCTAGAATATGTATTTTTAAAATTATATTCAACTCATATTTGTTTTTTTTTCTTCGATATTTTCAGTCGTTAATTAAATATAGTCGAAAAACTTTAAACTGTACGCTATATTCCAAGATGGCGGCTGTAGCACAGTACATACGAGTATAGATTTTTGCTACGTTGTTACTGGGCACTAACACTATACGTATGCAAATCCACTATTTAGGAGAATTATATCCAGGTCAGGGGATATTTTGACTTAATATGACCAGAGAAAAGGTATATTTTCTTTAACGTCCGTTGTTTAACTTTGTTTAATTTAATTTAATTGTTAATTTGTTTAATGTTAAATTAAATGCTTGTAAGTAAAAGTATATATAATGTATACACAATTTTACAATTGTTTTATGTTTATATTTTTTTCGCATGGAAAACAGTTAATTTTAAAGTAATAATCTTATAACGTACCCTTTTGCTCTTTTTTCATGTAAGTACCTATGTTACTATAAAATTAAGTATCACGTTTACATACGTGTTAACAGAGTTTATATTAAAGTTATAAATTGGTATTTTACATTCGTTTTCATCATAGAGGTATTAAATAAGCTAACAGGTTTTCATAGCTTATAATAAATATCGTTGGACGAATTTAGTCATCCAGTGGTATCCAAGAGGAACAAAACGTCCACAAGGTAGACCTAGAGGCCGCTGGATCGATGAAATGATAAAGTTCTGCGGAAGTACGTGGCAACGCAACGCACAGGACCGAGAGAAGTGGAAGTAGCTTGAAGAGGCCTTCATCCAGCAGTGGATAGATTCAGGCTGATGATGATAATAAATAATTTTATTCATGATGTATTTATATTGACTATGAAATAATTATATAAGCAAACTGTAACTTCTCAAAAAAATAATGCTGTAAAGATTTCAGACGCAATAGAAATCAATAAAAATAGTTTATAACAACGAATATATTTTTACTGCGTTGATTTCAAGCATAGAAATGTGAAAACATTTTTTTTCACTTGACAAATCAAGAATCTTTTCCGTATCACTCGACGTAATAAGTTTGCTAGGCTTAAAATCGCCGATAGAAGCGTAGCGATGTTTCGCAAATAGCAAATAAAATTGGCGCCACTTGGTCGTGGTGAGAGAGGGTATGGCGCCAAACCGCTGAGCTTTGCCTTAACAAAAAAGCTATACTAGGATTTTACAACGAGCTTTTAGAATAACACCATTATGGGCTTAGGCATATTATTACATTTTTCTAATGGCACGATCATTATGAAGTATTGTTGATTTCGTTTGTATAGCGTAGTCTTTTCGAGACTGGAAAATTGGTTTAAATTTAGCGGTGATATTGTATTTAAAATGCATAATATTAATATTAATAAAGCAATCTACATTATCAAAATAATAAAGTAGCCAATTTCTATTCAATGGATAATTCACAAGATTTAAAAATACATCATTCTTTATTGAACGAACTAATTACATAATTAATTTTCAATGATAAAGTTCTTATGGAACATAGATTTGAATTCGGATTTCCATATACGTATAATTATTACTTATTACAACCCTTAAGTTTTATCAGGACATATTATTATATGAATGAAATGTGCAGAAAATAAAATTTCTAATCTGCCCTGAAGTTAAGTCTGCCAGAATCTTCTATAAGTATTTTATTCTTTCAATATAAATAGTTTTCTAGAATTATTTTATTTTTAATAAATACCTCCCTAGATTCTTCCAATCTTTTTGGTCTCTAGTTTTAAATTTCATTTTTTTTAACATAATTATAGTGAACGTTACAAATTATTAATTTAAGACGTTCACAACATGACATTTAGAAATAAAGAAATAATATTAAAACAGTATTATAATATTACCTAAAGTTATTAAACAGTAGACAAGTGCAAATACATATATAAAACAATGCCCACCTATAGTCATCCTCACGCAGGTGGAATATGTCAATATCCGAAGTGATTTGGTTGAACATAGTTATCGCCCTTCCAATTGGCATTACCAGTGGCAGGTTGGTTCTGCACCTTGGGAGAATAAACAACTGATGCTCTCTATTTTTAAGATAGTTATAATGCCGGGTCCACGCTGGCAACATGTCGCGCGACAACCTCGTTAAATTTTACGATAATTATCATAATTGCTTAAGAAATTTTACGATAATTATCATACTTATCGTAAAATTTAATGCGGTTGTCGCGCGACATGTTGCCAGTGTGGACCCGACATTAGGGACACACAGGTCAACGTCAACACTTCCCAGAATGGCAGAGTTCTCATTTATACCTCGTATGAGTCGATAAAAATACGTAATTGAATAAAGATCTCTTCTAAATTGCAGACTGCAGTGTGCATACATACCATCTACATCCGCCGAACTTGATGAGATCGTCGATACAGCGGATATTAAAGTATCCATGTGGCCATGTAGTGTCTCTCAGGAACCACAGAATAATTGCCTATGTCAAGTATACACTGATTGTCAATCGCGTAGTTCTCTCTGCCTACTGATAATATATTATATTATTTTATGGTCTTTTGAAATTTAAAAAAATAAGACATTATTAAATCTATAAGATATATTATAATTGTTATACTGTGTCTAAAAACACAATTTCAAATAAGTTTTTTCTTGAATTAGGCATGTTATTTACTATGTATAGCAATATGTGATAGGTATATGTAAAAATAAGCTATTAAAATATTTTATTATGTTATTATTATTGCTTGTGCTGTAATCATTTTAGTATACTAGGTATCTATTATTATTGTGGATTACAAAAGACTTAAAAAAAACCTCGGCTTAATCATATATATTATATTGTTAGCATATCCGATTACCCATAATACTAATTTAATAAATGTTTTGCTTCTATATACGCGTATAATAGAACATAATATTATATTATATAATGTTAAGCTTTTTCCGGAGAGAAAATGTGAATTTATCAGAAGGAATTTTCCGGGCTATAAGTCAACGATCCGAAAAAAAATGAAATATGATCACCATTTTCCAATCTAGGAAAACAAAATAATTGCGTTATTTATAAAAAAAAACATCTAAGGTATGTTGTTATTTGATAAAGAAATTTTGGCTTACGTGCCAAAATACATGAGACGAAGATGGGAGAAAAAAATAAGTGTGGCAGACGAAAGGGGTGGCTCGTGGTGCGTCAAAAAATGGCGTTTCATGCAACAGGGCGGTGATTTTCTACGCCGCTGCTAATCAGACACAGCACGGGTTTTCCCACGCGGGTCAGTAGCCGTAATAATAAGAATGCTTATTTTTTTATAATAGTACGCGCCAGAAAATTGACGTTAGTATAATTTGCAAAAAAAAAAACGAAACAGGTAGTACAATGAACTATGAATCTGTAGATTTTCGCGTAGTTTACTATTACACAAGTACATTCTATTTTGTGCTAGAAGAATTTTTTTATAGTATTACCTCTTGTATATTCAAATCGGCTACATTTGAGGGTGTAAAGGGAAAAAGACGTAACTCATATTTTCGTAAAAAATAGTTATTTATTATTCAGAATAATTACATTGTCTAGAGGATTATTATTTTTGGACGAAATCAATAAAAAGTCATATTTGAAATCTATATTTTCTCTCTTGTTTCTTAAACACTTTTGGCCAGTGGCGAAGGGTGGAGGTAGGCTGTTAAGATCCGACATAAATACTGCACATTAAACTTTATCAGTCATACGTATTTGTTTTTATTGAACTAAGACTAATTATTATAGGTATGGTGTTGGTTAGTTTTTAAACATCAATGAAACCCTGCCTAACCAAACCATATTAGTTTTGGTATGCTTTGGGCGATTAGACAAAATTGTGTACACTTTTTCATTCATACTTATTTGTTTTCGTTGAATTAAAAATACTTTCACCTAAACCAAACCATAATAGATAAAAAATATTGTTCTATCTATAAAATATGAAAAAAATATTCATAATTTTAGATATTTTGTAGATGAGTATTTTTTTTTTAACTATTATTATCTATTATGGCTTGATTTTTTCAAGGTTTAATTTAGTTTTAAAAAACTAACCATCACCATCTATACCTAAATTGTAATCTTAGTTCAATGAAAACAAATACGCATGACTGACAAAATTTAGTGTACACTATTTATGTCGGATCTAACAGCCTCCCTCCACCCTTCGCCACTGCTTCTGGCCATAAGATTTCGCTACATGACAAATATATATTAAAATAGTTTTTTAGTTAGTTTAAATTCTAAAGGTAGGCACACATGTTTTATTCTATAGATTTTTCCGTTCTGATAGAAATCAAGTATAATACAAAATTTATTAATATTATGTTATTGTAAAGTTGAATTTTACAAAGTAAATGTTATCGCATTTAAAAACGAATGTTATATACGACGCAATTAATAATATGGACTAGCTATGAAAATTATAAATATGTAAATTATCAATTGAGGACCGTGGCTAGAGTTGATTCTTAATATGCTAACAGAATAGATGAGCATCACTTAAGTGAGTAGCAATAAAGTAAATAAGCATGTACATCTAAATAAGTAATATGGTCGCTGCTTTAGGTACATTCGAAATACTTATCTAGAGGGCTAGAAGAGTGAAACCATGTATTCGCTAGGGGACAAATGGAGCAACATGTCACGGAACATTTTGCTTGAACACATCAAAACCAGTGTTGCCAATCGTACTATAATTATAGTACAATACTATAATTTTGAATTAGGGAAAAATATAAAATATTATAATTTTATGCAAATATGCCAAAAATACCACGATTTTTTAAGGATTCGAAACGAAAAATGTTCCTGTACTATCTTTTTTACAATTTTGTGCTATAATCAATATAGAAAAAGATGGCAACACTGATCAGGACTCACATCGATTGTCAGAGAAATGTCGCCCATGAAGGTTGTGTCAGTGCCGCGTACATATATATTCTAATGAGTAAACTACTCAACGTAAGAGAAGGTAATGGGTGCGGAACTATTTACTACAAAGAGAAAGTTGAGTGGATATTCTAAACGATCTTTGAATGTCTGACGGATCATTTGTAAATTTTACTCGAATGACAACAACTGATTTTGAAAGTTTATTACAAACGATCAGGCCTTCCAGAGCCAAGCAAGATACAATAACATTGAGATTCCTTTCGACTGGAGATTCCTATGTTTCCGTGTCGTTCACTTTTAGAATGTCAAAACAACTGACCAGTATTATCATAATTAGTAAGTATATACTTGATATAGTATTACCTGAATTTTGTATGGAACTGATAAATTCATTGAAGAAGTGAGTACGGAATCAATTTAATATTTATTCATCATCAAAAATATATGTACTTATTTATCTACATAATTATTTAAACATTACAATTTATTTATACATATATTTTACTAACTGAAAAAGATTTAGGGGGGAGTTATTCTGAATCAAAAATTGATCACACTACAAAGGTACCACCTACATAGGGAGTAAAATCATGAATTTAAGATTATATTCAGATTTATTTAGAGAAACAAAATCAATCTGTTGCGTCAAGATATGCGAGTCAATGTTTGAAATGATGTCCAAAATTTGCGCATCCAACTGCTCTAGGACTTATACTATCTGTCGGATCCTGGTTCTGAACACGTATCCTGGATGTGATCACTTGCTGATGCTGTACTATACTCGGTATTTCCCCAAGCGTGCTTCAGTTAATACATTATTAATATAATATTTCACCATGAGAACAGAGTGTACATCTTTCACCTCACGTAGCTCTGAGGCGACATATTGTCCATATACAGAAAATTCGTCCTTTTTTGAAGTCAGCATGCTTCTTTTGGCGCTTCGTATAACTTCAAATGCCTCTTCCAATTTATCTTCAAGTGGAACGGTTCTCTTCTTCGAGGTTTTAGACGATGTAGGAGACGGCGGCGTCGTCGTTTCTATAGATTCATGACTAAGTTGCGACGGGCTCGCATTGGTATTTTCAGTCCTTATTATGTTGGGGAATACGAAAAATTGGTCATTTGAGTCCTGGGATACTGTCTGAAAAAAAAAATCTCTCATAAGTAAAACTATCACTTTAAGGAAAGCATAAATTTATGCTTTTAGATCCCAGCTACTGCAAATAGATGGAAGGAAAAAGCTCATAATTAAGAAATATTATAAAACTTGCCACATTGTATTGGAGTCATAGACCGGAAGCTTTCGCGTATCGAAAACAAAATGCAAAAATTGAAAAATTGTCGATAGGTACGTGTAAAAACCACACAAAGGTGAATATATTTTAAAATTGACAAAAACATTAAATGCCTAATGCATGAAATTGTTTAATCGTGTTTTATTTCTCACTTAAATAGGTACCGACCTACCTGCATTAAGTATTTGATGCGCATGAAAATAAATAAACTTAATATCTTATAAAAATATAAATGTGTTTAACTTGAAATCCTAAAGAATCTTATTTAGGTATGGTCCCAATATTGAAGCTCAATTTGATATAAAAAAGGGTTTCAAGTTATACACATTTATATTTTTATAAAAATCGATGTTTTTTTTTTTAAATAAATATAAAAACAATTTTTCATTTAAATAAATGTAAAATTCACATTTTATAACATTTTTTACAATTATTATAAGTAAGTTTATCTTTGACTTAAAATAAAAAATATTTTTCTTTTTAATGTTTTCAGATACATATTATGTATTAATTAATACAGTTTAAATTGTAAATTATCAAAAAATGTCTCAAATTGCAAGTTTCGTATTTTTCCGCTAGGTGCCTCTGGTAGGTTAAAACATCGTCTTAAACAACGGCCCCACAATTTATATCATACACAAGTGTTATTTCTTATTTTTTTTTAGTAATGTTTTTTTATATAATAAAATAACAATACCATCAATTTCTTTTCTAACCATTAACCTTCTTAGAATATAAATTATTTTTATAGTGAAAACCGCATCTAAATCAATGCAGCGGTTGCAGAGATATTTATTAATTTACATAGCCAAATACATGTTATACAGGTGAAACTGAGATTGATATCGGTTAAAAATATATTAAACTTGACTTACTTGTGTCTTCGATGTGTCCACGCTGCCGGCAGATGTCGCTTCTCTCAGTAAAAACTTCATTGCATCATACGCAAACCATGAACTGGTTTTATCCTGTCCGCTACCAGTAGGTTGTGAAGACGATTTTATTTTCTTTTTTTCTCGAACAAATTGTGAGCGGAGGGTGTGTATTTTGGCCTCTATTTCTTGTCTTGATAATTTCATCACTTTGCCTATATCCTCCCAAGCATTTTTTTTCTTTAACTTATTTTTGTAGTCGGGATTTGTAGTATCCCACAGCAATGCATGACTTTGATAGAGCCCTATGAGTTGTAGTACGATCTTATTTTTCCACACTACTGCCATGTTGCGCGACACAATACACTCTCGTCTTCACTCGCCAACAAATGACGCGGGACTGACTTGGCAGCCCGCGCGCTCGCTCGCACATGTTCAGCGTCACGTAGGAATGTCGCATTATGTCGCGTGCAACGTTGGAGGACAGTAGGCAACGTTGCGCGTTATTTTCCCCGAGTGCGCGTGCGTGTCTTTTATCCTATTGAGCGATCGGTGAATCATACCACAATAATTACCGCGGCACGGATTCGAATTGTATAGAATAACCAAAGTGAACTACTCGCGAAGCCACAACGCGATATTCGATTCAACTCGTTGTGAGTACGTGGAATAAAGCTGCTGTAAAGACAGACGACGTTGTCCAGCAGTTTGACTCTTAATGGGTGACATGTCTGCCTCATTAGTCATTACCATATAACCAACTTGGCGACTTTTATTACATATTTTAAGATTTTTTTTTTTCTGATTTTTTTAATTGTCAATTATTATTAAGAATACTTATATATTAAATAATGCGAAATGCAAATTTGTTATAATGATGTTATACTTACATATTTTATATCCAAACCTAACCCTATTGATCGAAGTCGGCGAACACAATGAGGTTCGTTCACCTCCATATGCTATTATGTTGTGTTAAAGAAAGTGTTTCACGTTAATATTGTTATTAATGAACATCTGTAAAAGCTTCTAAGGAAAACAACGAAAATATATTCATGTAGATTTCATATTGTATTGTTAGTTATGGGGATCATCCCGTCATAATAATGAACATAACAAATGCTTTTGTATCCGTTTAATATTCAGTAACTTTTGATTTGAATCGTTTTGATGCTTTGTAACAGTATAAATTCTAATTAAACCTTTCATGAATTCTTAAACAGGGTAACTTGGTTACTATATTTATGTTATACAAAAGCTTTAACAAAAGAATACATTAATAGCAATACTCAATGGTAAACATGACTGAATTAAAGTATTGTCTTCAAAAACCTCAGCCACATAGGGGTCTCCATAAAATTTTTATAAAATATCTTATTTTAAATTTTCATCTCCCTTATTTTAAAATATACATTTATTTTATTATCGTATTATAAACACAATTTCCTGGAATTTAATAACAATGCTCTAAAGAACTTACAAATTACTGTGATGTTTTTTTAAATGAAATTATGCAAAAAAATATATGAATTTAAATTATTACATAATGTAATAATTTTATTTTCTTTTGAAAATATTACTAAGGTAACTTTACAATACTTGTAGCTCTGAGGCTTGATCCCGCCCTGTGGCAAAGAATGACAGAGTACTCCAGTCACTAATTTTAATTCATTTTACTTCCCTTTGTTAAGCCCTAAGAACCTTTTATGCTGAATGTCTGGAGAGAATGATTAGTGTTGGTAAATTTTTTCTACCTTGATTATAGCTCAACATGAAACATAAAATTAGTAAGTATTTAAATATAAATTTAATGTAGATTAGGACAACGACTATTGCCTATTGTATTTTTTAACCAACAGATAATTCAAGATTTTCGATTACATATTTTTTGATTAAAATTATTACCATTTATTTCAATATGCAACAATCATTATTTTGTACAGACTGTTTATTGCATTCGAAGTATGAGTAATAATAAATTAGAACCTAGTACATACTCGTACCATTGAAGTTTACAGCTTTGTGTCAACGGCCTGACTATTAGAGCATTGGAAATATACCTAGGTACTATATTTTTAAAATACTACGTCGAATGGGACTCGAGCCTGTATTCATCCGATTCCATTACGGCCAATATGCTTTACTGGTAACTAGCCACCTGTGTTCTACCTAATTACGATACAATTAACTAGTAGTATAATATTATACAACTGAGGCTCATATAAATATTTTTCTCCAGTCAACGGTATTATAACAATTAACTTTATTTAATAATTTTTGCAATTAACAAAAAAGTTACACTCTAAAAAATATACAGAATGCGGCCATCTTATGTTACAGTGACGAAAGGTGAAGGTAGGCTGTTAAGATCCAATATAAATATTGCACACTAAACATTGTCAGTCATTTGTATTGGTTTTCATTGGACTAACACTACAAATTGCAGATGGTTTTTAAAATTCATTTAAACACTGCGTTAACCAAACCATAATAGACAAAAATATTCGTCTATCTTATTAAATCATACATAATTTTTAATATTTTATAGATAAAAGAATATTTTTTTTATCTACCATGGCTTGGTTTAGGCAGGGGTGATATGAATTTTATAAACTAACTAACACCAACTGCAATTTGTACTAATAATTCAATGAAAACAATTAAGCATGAATGATGAAGTGTACACTATTCGCAGCCTAGCTTCACTATGATGGTTTGGTTTAGGCATTGTGTAATTAAATTTACAAAACTAATCAGCACCATCTGCAGTTTGTATTATTAGTTCAATAAAAATAAATATGTATGACTGACAAAGTTTTGTGTGCACTATTTATGTCGGATCATAACAGCCTACTCCACCATTCACCACTGCTATGTTACATATTATGGTATGCATCTAGTATTATTGGTGTTTGTTAGATTTATACTATAATGTATGCATATCATGTAAGTATGTAGATGTCAATTAAATTGCTAGAGTTGTCAAGTAAAAATCTGTGTTGACTTTGACCAGTACTTTTAGTTAGTACCAATGACTATGTACAAATTAGTTAATTTTGGATTAAACTAACACATCCGGTATCCGGGTGCTATGTAATACATTTTCACTTTATATTAACCATCGTCGCTGTACATTATAATGTTCTAGTATACCGACGATAAGGTATAAATTTTCATAAAATATACCGAAATTTTTCCGGCAATGCCACCCGAAGGGATTTAATATTTCATACCGTGAGAGCCCTAAATGTTTAAGGGAATGATTTAGAGTTTTAGGATTATCCTACGACTTTATAAAATACATCACGTCTCGTTAAGGTTGAAATTTGAAATGAAATTTATTGCCTACCTGAGTCGAGTTTACTATTTTTTTCAGCAGAGGGTTAAAGAAGGCTCTCACTAAAATTCCCGCAGGTTTGAATATTTTTGAGTGACTATTAGTATATACATAATTTGAAAACATCTCATGCATTTTGAATTGCGCATTTCACGTAATAACTACTAGTTAAAATCATCGTAATTATTTAAGGCGCCCGTAGTTTAATTGGTAAAACATACTTGCGCGAATCCAGCAGATACAGGTTCAAGTCCCGTCGGGCGTCGTATTTTTTTTCTCTCTACAAAACAATTTTTTCAAATGATGTATATTCAATATATAGAATGTTACATTCTGAAATCTTGTGTCTTATTCGTTGAATAAAAGAAATAGTTTATTAAGACTATTAGTATCATGATATACTAGCATATAATTTTATATTATTTAACATGCGCTTTGATGTAATCGCAAAGACGCGCCACACGTGGCTCGGACATGCGCCAGAGAGTTTGACACTCCGCACAGCGTCATTAATTTTGTTGCAGCGGCTAACCTTTCATCACCATGCAACGGTGCTACAGCAGCGATCTATGCGCTGCAGGTCTTGCATGACGATAGTTGCGATACGTAGCAATGGATCGAAGGAAATGGCGCGATCTTGTGAGCTTTTATAACATCTGTTGCGGTCGAATGGAATAATATCTGCTTATGAAGCCATGGGTCACGGGATCAATTTCCGATTATAAAAATCAACTTTTCATTTTTGTTATGTGCGTTTCATCCATAGTAGCGATCAGGAGTATTGGGTAAATCAAAACATCTCAGACTACTTGAATTTTTTTTTGAAAAACTATTTAACGTAATTTGTTAAGCGCTTCAAGATGTAAATACTACTAGTAGATTTCGTTGTAATTAGACAATATGATGTACGCTGGTCAATTGGTAAAACACATTGCCGCGAATCTAGTGGATACGGATTCGTTTTCTCCGTGCGTCGTATTTCTTCAAATATTTTTTCTAGGTGTTTTTTAATTAGTTATAGACATAGATAATTATTTACATTCAGAATCGTAACCTACATACTATTTATAAGAACATAGATAAACACAAATCATAAATATCAACCACATATTAGATAGCATAAACAAAACTACCTAAAAATGAGCTTAAATACTGTGCCGCGGTTGCTTTGAGTATAGATATCCGCTGGTTTTAAAAAATACACTGGGACAATGAAACCCCGATTCTACGGTTTTCAAGGGATCCTAAAAAATGATAAATGCGGATATATAAAAAAATAGATAAAAAACTCGTTTTTCTCCTGGATTTTTTTTCGACGTCTTGAATTATTTTCAGTTTCTCAGCTAGAGTTCTAGTTTTCTTCATGGGGGGCATTTTAGTTGCGACATAAAAAATGGTGATACGAGATGCGAGGCAAGCCTGAGCGCCAACCGACCTGTGCAAACAAAGTGACACGACTGAAAGGTCTGTAAGTATCATAAACAATTCTACGAAAGTGAAATGAAAAGTATTCAACAAAAAGGGTCAATCGAGATAATATTTGTGACGGGACCATAATATTTGGACTATAGATCGAGGAAAATGATAAATCGGGGAACGGTTAATGCGGGATTATTTAACATAGTTCTTATGGGTGTTTTGCGGGACTTTCAAAAATGAACGATCCGTGCGAGAAAACGATTTATGCGAGAACGGTAGATCGGGGTTACACTGTAAACTAGTGTTGAATTAACGTGTCAGTCCTCAATGTTGGATGTGATCACGAAGACGCCGCCAGAGATTGTGCCATTCTGTACCATTCTTGGCCGACCATCACTCCTCACCCTGTGATGATAGTAAGCAATATATTATATCTATTGGCTGTAGGTTTTAAATGTCAAAAGACGCGGGACATGATACTGATTTGATTCCGATACTGTAATAGCAAGGCAGGATTATGTAAAGAAGTATACGCGAAGGATTATAAACGCACCAATTGAAAAATAATGTTACCAACTAACCAAACTTGCGTTCTATTTGCATTTGATGTCCATTAAATATTCCTGTCACAAATAAATAGTTTTCAATGACGTTACTTCAAATTCGAATTTTTAATGACGTCGATATTCACGATTTCAAACTATTTTTCCTCAACTTTTGCTGGAAGAGCGATGTGAAATATCGTGCCGCAGTACAGTATTTTGCCAGATGCCGTTTTTCAAATAATGCCTATTGTAAACCACGACATATAGGAAGTGAACCCATGACAATATAATATTAAGAATGATTTGTTTTCTGGCAACACATGCCGGAAAATTATTTTAACTTCATTAGAGTTCATAATAATATAGAGATATCAAATTAAATATCTATTTTCCGTAATGCCAAATTATAGCAAACTCGGTAAGGAGCTGACCGCAATAATAAATTCCGCATATCCGTTTTTCACTAAGTCAGTCATCCATTGATACAAACGCCAGATAATACCTGACGCGATTATTACAATAAAATTAATATTATTTTGATTGTATAAATAGCGAATAATAATCCATCGGAAATGTCACTCGAATATACGTTTCTGGTTTGTTACTATCTCAATCTCCGTATCGTCCCACACAACATCAAATTGTACCGAGATGCGGACCTCAGATCCGTGTCATAAGTTTAGTATTGTAACATAACTACTGTAACATACTCTTGTACCTACTGACTGTTTAACCTGCAAATAAAACTCGCTCCTCCATCCATCGGAGCAACCACCAAATCTCGACTTCTCATCTCTGATTCTGACGACCTCATCATCCATCACACCATGGGTCCCCCCACAGTGATGACTCCCCACAATAATAACCACTATTTATCAGTAATTCCTAGAATTAACAGTTATACGAGCTAAGAACCATAAGAAAGATTTTTGGGTCAAACTGCGAAGATAGCATGTCTGACGAGGTGGGTACAATAATCAATATAAACAATAAACATAGAACAAACCAACCCACCTACACCATACTAGGACCTTATCAGCTGTATTACGAGACTCTACGTTTCGATGTCGTGCAGTTTTTTAAGCCTCGGAATGTCTTAGGAGTAGATACCCAATACTGAAATTTCTACGCTCTCAAGTGGGATTTGACAGAGACTTTTTAAAAAGTGTACATGAGAGAGATGAGCATGGTGAATTAACAAAAATAATGATTCTACTTCATATATAAATATTATGTATAAAAAAATTAAGTATAAAAAATATTGACAAAATTAAGTGAAGAGGTCGTCACGTTCACTATAGGTCACCACATTTTATCTAAACGGAACAAAATTGGTCTTTGTGGCGACCAGGTCGGACGACCCGGTGATGCAGGCCTACGTAGTTCATCTATAAATTTGTTAGTTGAGTCGTTACATATTCGTAAAGTACCAATCATTAATATCGCGCACTTCAATAAATTTGATTTCTTTATAATCAGAATTGTGTCATCTTTTTCGTCAGAAAACTTGTCGGAAATTAATGATTACGAATTAAGCACTCATAAAGACCATATAACCAATAGACAGTCAGTGTAAAGTGACACAATATAATGTAAGTGTGCGTCGCATATAATGCATATTTGATGCAGCGACTCTGGCGGGTGAATTCAGAAAGAATTTTAAACGCTGGAAAAAAGGAAAACCATAGAGAATTGATGAGTTTACTTGAGATAAACAAGATCTACTTCCTTCTGTAGTATCGCTATATACGAAAATTAAGAAATTGCACGATTTCTATGGGGTTTCAGTCACCTCTTGTCATTTGACAATATTCCGATGGAGTATGTCGCGTGTTAAGTACTGACACGGCAACTCGCCTACTGAAACATGTGAACGCGGAAATATATCCATGCAAAATGGCCACAACCATTTCAATGTGTGGTAAAGTCAATGACATTAATATGGACGAAGCATCTAGAAAATAAAATGACACTCACTTTGTGTCGGGTCTGCCGGATGGCGAAATTCATATTTTAATATCGGTATCCTACGCTCAAATGAACATTCTGCTTGCAAGCGGTCTGGCGACACCGCTGGGTCTGCCCATACAAAATTTCTGACTGTCAGGTTTCGACTTCACCGTTATTATTGTGTTACAAAATGCCAATGTGCCTAGTTAAAAATTGTAAAAAAAAATCTACTAAACACTCCAAGAAAGATGGGATATCACTTTTCATGTGTTAGTTTTATTTATTATTTATAAAATGCCATTTTAAGATAATGATTATTCAATGCAATTGAATGACAGAACCCATTGGACAGTCGCCTGTGATGCGCTGGGCTCACTTGCGTCTAATCTCCGAGAAGTCGTAAGTAACCGAGAATCTGTTTCTAACGCAATGAGTCATGACACTAATACGCCATTTCAATAAAGGTTATATTACTATAAATTCTCGAAGCTTGTATCGCATAATGGAAATGGATACGTCATATGGTCACGTATCACACATCTACCTATACACCTGTGAATGACTTTCATGCACAATTTCTCGTGCGCGCCGGTATGAAGTGAGTTGTCCATTTAATATGTCATTGGGTAAAGTCAACTTAAAAAAATATGTATAATGAAAGAATTATATTGACAAGGCTTTTTAAAATATTTATATTATATTAGCTGAGTAGGTAATTTAATGGATTGTTTATCAATATAAAAACATCATTTGAAAAAAGTGTACGTTCAGTGTTATCCTAAAATCATACTTAAGTATTTGAATTGAGTTATAATTAACTTGATCTAATTTAATTTTCCATTAAAAGTTTTTTAGTCGATAGGTTGTCATACCGTTATTGGCAAATCAAAAAACCTTTATTTAAGAAAGAGACGAACTCTAAATTCATATTCACCATAATAATTATTGTAGATATAGGTACTGTAAAAATCAATATTTCCATGATTTTTCAGGTATTTCATGACTCGATTCAAATTCCCTGATTCCTTTTCAATACCCATCTTTCCAGATATCTTCACTCCACAATAGATGGACCATTCGGTTAGGGCTTCCTCTTTTGCGTTAACGTTCCATGTTACCGCTGACAGTGAGTTTGGCTAAACAATTGCCATCATCTATTCTGGCTATATTATAAAATAACTGCAGAATTCTTTGTAATACTATTTTAATCTATATTTAGAAGATGAAATTAATGAATGAAAAATGCATTATTTTTTCATGCGCTTCAAATGATCTCGTAAAAAACACTAATAATACTTGATAACATGGATTAGAATAGATTAATTTGAACGGAGCGTGATGTATGGTATATTTGGAGCCATCAATGACACACATTTAGGTTGGATATGGAGATAAAATAACGAGCTATTATACACTTTGTAAACAGTAGTCCGCGCAATATACAGTTCATTAAATTGGGTCGTCTTATATGGCTGTCACATGCACATGAAACGGACGAGTCACGCATGAAAAGGAACTGACATTCAGGAAGCCGGGAAACAACCGAAGACCTGGTTGATTTAGTATAAGATGGAGAGTTGTTGAGTTGAATTTAATGATTTTGAGCATCAATAACTAAAAGTAAGCTGCTTTGGATAAACTTAGGTAGATACAAATGCCAGAGGATACTAAAATACACAAATGGTTGAAGTGTCATGAAGATGAAGAATAATATAATAATTCGTGAAATTAATCATTTTAATCTGATAGTTATTAATACAAAAAAGTATAAATATATATGACGAAGTGATGAAGTATTTTTTGTTAAAAAATAGGTTCTACTCAAAGCTTTGTCACGTTTTCAAAGTTTTCACAAACCAAATTGCTTTTCTGACACCAGAATGGAATCAGGTACCTATCTAAAATTGAACTGCAAAGTTATTCCTGAAATAACCAGCCATTCACGAAAGCTTTTATAAATGCAATTATATTTAAAAAGTGTTAGTAATGGAAGCTGGTATGGAAAAGTGCATTTATGATAGATTTTAAATAAAAATATAATAGTACGTATGACGTGAGAGTAAGTACCAGTCTGTAAATATCACCATTTTTACTATTGACTTTGATATGATTTTAATATACCTAGTCTTTTTAAAATTTTATTTATCTGTTTATTCTTTTATAACTTAAAGAACTTCAACACTAATATTAATAAAGCTTGCAGAAAGCGTATAGAATACATTATTAGTACCAATTTGTGCCAAACTTAAGATAAAACGCATCTTTATCAATTCATCACGATTACATAAAGCTGTGAGAAGTAGTAACGTAACGTCCGGTTAGAAAGTATACCCAACTGTTGTTTAGATGTATGGATCACTCCGATGTTTTATTAAATGTTTATGATTAAATTGGAAAAATCGTTTTAAGAAAGATTTATTTTCTACTTAAGAAAGAAATCCCGTTGTTTTGTTATTAGTATCTTGAAGACAATATTAATGATAAATTGCTTTGCTGAACCAAAAGCGATCCAAAGTCCAAATTAAACAGCTAGTCTATCTTGGACAACAGATTTTAGCTACAACATCAGCGTTAACCACAAAATAAAGCAATGAGTAAGGAAGCAGACAATAGTATGCAGATGAAGTGGCAATGGGGTGGACATGTTGCTCAGCGAGTGGAAAACTGTTGTATAAATTTAATGCCGTTATACAGTGATAACCAAGGGGCGTAAAACGACAACAGGGACGCTCTAAAATCCACCGGATAGAAGAACTCATAAAACTCGGTGGATGTACGTGGCAGCGAAGGGTTGGTGATCGAGAATCCTGGAGGGTGCTAGGAATGGTGCTAAGGTGGATCGACCTCGGCTGATGACGATGACGATGATGATGATGATGATGATGATGATGATGATGATGATGATGATGATGATGATGATGATGATGATGATGATGATGATTAAAAGGCACGGCTTTATGGGTTCAAATTATATCATATTGTGGTGTATTATTAACATAGAATGAAGTGACTTTTTATGATAATAGAAAACGTCAATCATAGTAATATTAACGCATTAAATACTATAATATTTATGACTAAATGCTTTCCCCGACCTAATCCATTAGGAACTCAGAAGGATTCAGGAAGTGCTGTGAATAATTTAATATCAATTAACAGGGTAACGAATTACTTTACTTAAAATATTGAGATATGAAACGCTGCACGAAAATGAACTGCTCATATTTTATGATTGTTCTGTATAATTAATATTCCAAGCAACATGTGTCCAAGTTAAATGCTATTTTCATGACTATTTTCGTATCAAACTTATCATTAAAATGTTTTAGACTAAACCAAACCTGAAAAGTTCTTTATACAGTATTAAAATTAAATGACTACAACCAATTGAGACGAACAAAAACATTGCCGCAACGATTAAAATGTGTTTCGTATTCAGGAGTTGGCAAACTTTTTCAGATGAGAGCCAAATGTGAGTAGCGTGAAGTGACTGGCCATGATAATCAGCGTAAATGTAAAAAAAGAAATGTCCGAATGTTGAAAATTGTCATATCTGCATTCTGAAAATCCACCATAGCAGCATTTGCATTGTGATATTTAAAAAAAAATCAGATTCCATTTTTCCTTCTGCAGATCAATAAATCTTCAGCAGATCTGTAAATTTAGAGCCCAATAACTTTTTACACGTTACTTTACAAGTCCCCATCAAAATATCAAATGTAGAAGAAACACTTTCACAAAAATATTTTTCTGGTTTAATTTCCTAAAATAATAAATGTTATTAGAGACATTGTTTTCATAGCGATGTTTTAAAAATGTGGCGGCTTATTTCACATTCAATGTTTCTGAAGGGCCACTCGCACGTATCAAGGCTCGATCTGTAATATGTCGAACCACGGTCTAGTAAAATCTTATGTTATCACAATTTGCATATATGGCTCCAGGAGTTGGACAACGAAGTTAAAATAAAGATGTTGAGATTGTAGAAACTGTCAAACGGACGAAAAAGTCCATCATCAGTGAGCTTAACATTCTAGTTGAGATTCTCTTCGATTTGACTTAACAGTTTTTATTGCCACTCAATCTGTAAGGAGGGTGATAATACTTGCAGTAGGTATTTTGTAAGGTAGAAGATTAAAGAAAGGTGAAGAAGAATTCCTTTCAAATCAACAGACAAAATAAAGAGTGTTACTACACGCTCTGCATGCTACTGAAGGCCAAAAGAATAAGAGCCGTGTAGTAAAAGCTCCTTGACAGACAAAGAAAAAAAAATAAACTAATTATGTATTAACACAAATTTAACGATGAGTCCGTTAAAACTACGGCTATGTTTAATAATTAAAAATAAATATAGAGAAAACCCTACTAATAAAGCATTCTAAAGCCAACGCCTCATTTGTTTCAGATTTTTTTACGTACGAGTATCAGTATTGCTTCGTTTAACACTTCGCGGAGTTCGCATAATATGATGTGACATATTGTTTTTATCCAGAAAAATCACAAAACTAGTGTCTCTTCCTCTAAATTCACACCTCATAATGTTACGACGGTAGTTTTCTGTTGAATATTATTGACATTTTATTCACGAGTGAGAATACAGTGTTATTCATTTTTTTTAGAATTATTATTAACCATGTCCTTGCTTTTTCGTACAAGGTAGTTGTTAGTAATTTTGAACAATCACAAACACCCAGGCTTTGAAAAAAACACATAAAAATTGTGTCCTCACCGGGAATCGAACCAAGAACTCTCCAGAAGGCCAGCGCCTTCCGCGCTGTACCACGAGAGCCGCCTTAGCCTTACCTTTCATATTAATTTAAAAACCTTTTCTTAATAAATAAATGGTAAGAATTTTTTAGCTTATATTACGGTTTCATAACGAAAATATAGGATTTTAAACATTAACTCAGAAACATACATAGTTAGAAAAAAAAATTGGCACAATTGGATTTGAAATTACGTAATTAAACGGATCGATAGCTTAAAGAATAAGAACACATAGATACCAGGAAAATGAATAATGTGAGTTCAAATCCTACTTGTCTTAATAGGTTTATTTTTGAAGCTTTTATTTTAAATAATACGAACTTAAGATTTTTAAATCTTACTGTATAATAATGTATAAAAAAATAATACTGGTTAGAATTTATATTGAAATATCTATTGCGTAGATATATTAATTAATTGCTCATTAAAATTTTTAAAGAATATTGTTTTTATTTTAACCAGTTTTTATCGTTATTGATACTGTATTAATTTTATACTTATTTAAAATTAATTAACGACTTATAGTTGGAAATATATTTTAAAATTTAAATAAATTTTCATTCGATTAATAAATGGTAAATTGAAGGTAAATAAAACTGAAGTATAATTTACCGATTAGTTATAGGTAGAGTGAAAAAAACATTTTTATGTGTAAAAGAAGCACTTCATGCCTTTGGAAACGATACTCCAGGGATTAAACTCGCGTGAAAGCACTGATATACCACATGCGGATAAGTTTGGAGGTTTCCAAGTTTCAACAACACAATTTTCTTCAACCACAAATAGGTTTTGACTAAAGCAATACAACGGAAATATAAAGACACCGTTCGGGGTGAATTTTCATTAAAAATAAGAAACTTTATAAGCGTTTATAAAGTAAGGTATGTAAACAATTTAGCTATGGTATGAATATAATTATATTAGCATTCACCGAAAATTTACAAAAAAAACACACATTACAAATTTGTCTTGATTTATCTGTCTGTAACGCAGCACAACATAACACATTAGTGAACGTAAATTGTATCAGTTAAAATTGATTAGTTCGACGTATTGTCACATCATATAATTTTAGTAAATTGAATATCTGTTGAAATATTTCGTAATTTATTAAAAAAAAGAGTCAATGTTAAATAATGGCTAGATAGGAATATTACAATACTACGAAATGTATAATACTGACAACGTCGCAAAATGTCATTACGGCCAAATGTAATCTACGCCTATAAATAATATAAAAGAGAAGTCCATTTCGTATTTCGTGGCTTCTTTTAAAAAATGTCTATCATGAGTCTATGGTGTTTAATGTAGTTTTTCTTGGCAAACGTCCACTAATGTATGGCGTTATACAGCTCGCCCTTGGACTCTCGTATGCATAATATTGTATAACTACATTTATACGCCTTAGTCATAAATATAAAATATTATACGATTTGATTTTCCGAATGCCTGTGAATGGTTTAGAATACTAAACTGCTTTAATTTGGCTCATTTTGAATTGGCCGTTTCCGTTCCACATTTAAGGGGGGACATGCTCGTCGAAGGTCAAAATTAAGTTTTTATTGTATTTTCAAACCATGATCCTGGACACTCCTTAAACGTTGTAGATAATCTATTTATACAATTTTGAAGCCTTATTATCCTTTATAGTTATTTTAAACATTTGATGACTGCATGAAGTATTTTTGTTACATAAAATAGTATTCTTTTAAACCTCTCGCTCTAATGTTTTAGAATATAGTCATATTTCGGTACATAACTGTGCAATGTTGTTAAGATTTTTTACATTTATTAATTTTTAAACGCATTTATAAAACCATTAGCATAATTTATTACGAGATAATTTTTGTAAAATATTCACGATAAAAAAATATATTGATAATCTCTGTGATCCCAAATTTGACAAGAATTAGGCATTTTATTATTCAAAAAATCGGCAAGATTAACACATTTGAAGATGATTTTAAAGATATTTATTAAAAGCTATGTCTTTGACCATTCAAGTGTGATAAACATCTTATGAATAATGATTGCTTTATAATAATTATTGACCTAAGAATAAGGTAGTGTTTTTTTGAAATACGCCATTTCTTTTGTCATTCCCCAGTGGTTAAGCTACAACATACGGCCGTAGCCATAAATTGACAAACTATAATTGAAGTAGGGAGTCAAATGATATTGACGCACGTGTTTGAACATGTACCGTTTAAAGAAAAATTTAAAAAAATTCAGTTAGGTACATGTTCAAACACGCGCGTTAACATAATTTTGCTCCCTACTTTAATTAGAGTTTGTCAATTTATGGCTACGGCCGTATGTTGTAGCTTAACTACTAGGGAATGACAAAAGAAATGGCGTATTTCAAAAAAACACTACCTTATTCTTAGGTCAATAATTATTATAAAGCAATCATTATTCATAAGATGTTTATCACACTTGAATGGTCAAAGACATAGCTTATAATAAGTATCTTTAGAATCATCTTCAAATGTGTTAATATTGCCGATTTTTTGAATAATAAAATGTCTAATTCTTGTCAAATTTGGGATCACAGAGATTATCAATATATTTTTTTATCGTGAATATTTTACAAAAATTATCTCGTAATAAATTATGCTAATGGTTTTATAAATGCGTTTAAAAATTAATAAATGTAAAAAATCTTAACACCACTGCACAGTTATGTACTGAAATATGACTATATTCTAAAACATTAGAGCGAGAGGTTTAAAAGAATACTATTTCATGTAACAAAAATACTTCATGCAGTCATCAAATGTTTAAAATAACTATAAAGGATAATAAGGCTTCAAAATTATATAAATAGATTATCTACAACGTTTAAGGAGTGTCCAGGATCATGGTTTGAAAATACAATAAAAACTCAATTTTGACCTTCGACGAGCACGTCCCCCCTTAAAGCTTTTATAATAATAATAAGTATTGATTTTGTGATTAAAATTGATTGGGAAAAGAGTTGGTTTGCGGCGCATATCGTATTAATTTTCATTGATTTGTTAAATATAAAAAGTGAGTAGGTTCTACCTGCTTAATGAGGTCAGAAAGCAATTATTCCTTAATATAAACCAGCCGCTTATTGTAACAAATATGAACGTAGTATTAACAATGAATAAAGCCATTAAAATAATCATATCAAGTTAAAGCTAGAAAATTATCAGTATTATCAGTATCACACTTTGAGTAAATAATGTGACATAACGAATAGTAAGTATCTTATTATTCAAATGAGTAATGCAAAACTCACGCTTTATTTTGACATATTACATTCAATTCAATAATAAGCAATTTTCTAATGAATATAATGAAACTTTTTATAATAATTCTTTTTCTTCTAACAATGACACATGATTAACCATGTCTTTTATTCAACGAATAATTCACAAAATTTAAGAATTTACCATTCTAATTAATGATTCTTAAATCTTGAGAATTATTCGGTGAATAAAAGAAATAGTTAATTAAAATTATTAGCTAGATCAAGTAAGTTACAACAGAAAATATTGGACGTCGGTTAGTAATTAAAGTAATAAATACTTTAATTTAGAATACAAAAATCGATCGCCTACTGTAAATCAATTTGGAGAGCGCAGGTATTAAAAAAGGCCAATAGTTAAAATTTCTCGCAATTAAATACAACAGTCGTAGCATAGTGGTAATGCACAAGGCGCGATACCCAAGAGACGCAGGTTCTATTCCTACCGAGTGTCTTACTTTTTTCGATAAAGATTTTTTCTATTGGCTATATTTCCTCATGAGTGTTTTCAGAAATATGTATAATAGCACATGAATACTGTTTTTAAAATGACACGACTATTTGTTTTGTAATTAAAACTATATTAAAAATAGTAATTGATGTGTATCATATTATGTGTATTATGGTTATTATAAAAAATGTAATGTAAGAAACCTGGGTCACAAACGATTTACATTATAATATTATAAAATGTAGTTTTAAATTCAAATCAATAATGGTGAACTGTACACAGTATGTACTATAAGATTAATTTGATGAGTCATTATTATGTTTTTTTTTACGATTATATGTATGATACTTTGTATAATATGTTATCTTCTTTGGTATGTAATAAATTGATATCCGTTGAAAAAAACAGATTTATATTCCATAAGCGGAATATTTTCATTTGATGGAAAATACATCCATCAAAACGTTTCACTGACAAACATATATCATTTAATTGTAAAACTAAAAACGTATCAAACAATAATACTAACTTAGGTATGTACGTAATAAAAATAGCAGTGATTTCAAACTATAAAAGGTCGAATCGTTAATACTCAAAATATTCAAGCACTGCGCCACACTCAACAAGATTTTTCATGTCACCACAGAAATACGTTGAAAAGAATACGCTAAAATATACATCGAGTAGTGAGAACCATTACTGCTAGTGGTGGTTTCAGTTGTTTATTCCCCTAGGATCGTAGGTCATTGAGTTAACGAACCTGTGCATATTTGAGGGTAATAACGGTTTTCAATCAAAACACTTCGAATATCGATATATTCAATTTACGTGAAATGATTTTAGACGCAAAAGGGGGGACATGCTCGTCGAAGGTCAAAATTGAGTTTTTATTGTATTTTCAAACCATGATCCTGGACACTCCTTAAACGTTGTAGATAATCTATTTATATAATTTTGAAGCCTTATTATCCTTTATAGTTATTTTAAACATTTGATGACTGCATGAAGTATTTTTGTTACATAAAATAGTATTCTTTTAAACCTCTCGCTCTAATGTTTTAGAATATAGTCATATTTCGGTACAGAACTGTGCAGTGGTGTTAAGATTTTTTACATTTATTAATTTTTAAACGCATTTATAAAACCATTAGTATAATTTATTACGAGATAATTTTTGTAAAATATTCACCATAAAAAATTATTTTGATAATCTCTGTGATCCCAAATTTGACAAGAATTAGGCATTTTATTATTCAAAAAATCGGCAAGATTAACACATTTGAAGATGAATCTAAAGATTTTTATTATAAGCTATGTCTTTGACCATTCAAGTGTGATAAAAATCTTATGAATAATGATTGCTTTATAATAATTATTGACCTAAGAATAAGGTAGTGTTTTTTTGAAATACGCCATTTCTTTTGTCATTCCCTAGTAATTAAGCTACAACATACGGCCGTAGCCATAAAATGACAAACTATAATTAAAGTAGGGAGTAAAATTATGTTAACGCGCGTGTTTGAACATGTACTTAACCGGATTTTTTAATATTTTTTTTTAAACGGTACATGTTCAAACACGCGCGTCAATATCATTTTACTCCCTACTTCAATTATAGTTTGTCAATTTATGGCTACGGCCGTATGTTGTAGCTTAACTACTGGGGAATGACAAAAGAAATGGCGTATTTCAAAAAAACACTACCTTATTCTTAGGTCAATAATTATTATAAAGCAATCATTATTCATAAGATGTTTATCACACTTGAATGGTCAAAAACATAGCTTATAATAAATATCTTTAGAATCATCTTGAAATGTGTTAATCTTGCCGATTTTTGAATAATAAAATGCCTAATTCTTGTCAAATTTGGGATCACAGAGATTATCAATATAATTTTTTATCGTGAATATTTTACAAAAATTATCTCGTAATAAATTATACTAATGGTTTTATAAATGCGTTTAAAAATTAATAAATGTAAAAAATCTTAACACCACTGCACAGTTATGTACCGAAATATGACTATATTCTAAAACATTAGAGCGAGAGGTTTAAAAGAATACTATTTTATGTAACAAAAATACTTCATGCAGTCATCAAATGTTTAAAATAACTATAAAGGATAATAAGGCTTCAAAATTATATAAATAGATCATCTACAACGTTTAAGGAGTGTCCAGGCTCATGGTTTGAATATACAATAAAAACTCAATTTTGACCTTCGACGAGCATGTCCCCCCTTAACTAACATGGCTTATTGTATTGTACTATTATCAGCCAGCTTCAATTCACTGCAGGATGAAAGCTTCTTCTAGCTCCCTCCACTCTTCTCAGTCCCTAGTTATTTGCTGCCACGTATATCCACCGAATTTTATGAGTTCGTATATTCATCGGGTTTTAGGGCATTCATGTGGGTGTTTAGTACCCCTTGGGTACCACTACATGACGGCATTTATCCAGCGGTTGTTCACTCGCCGAGCGACATGCCAACCCATTGAAATTTCATGTGATTACTGACCTTTACGACATAGCGCACTCTTGCCGGGTTCCTTATCCATTGGTTTCTTTTGTGATATTTACGCGTTATGTCTAAGATGCACATTTTCATGCCATGTTGCGCTACTCGTAATTTTTGGATTTCTCTTACATTAAGAGTCCATGTGCAGTTTTATACTATACTATTAATGTCAATTGGGATAGCAATAACCGTGTTTAATCAAATCGCTTCGGATATTGATATATTCCACTTACGTGAGGTGAATTTAGGTGGACGCTATTTTATAAGTTTTTAAGATAGGGTCTATCAACCTAGTTCACTGTGTATGCTTCCATGTACTTTTGGTTTTGTTATCTTATTTCTTATTTTATTACCTACTTATTGTATTATATTAACTCATATTGCCCTGTATTTTATGTCGTGAAAACTTTGAATTTATAATTAGTTATGTTAATTATATGTAAAATAAATCTATTTGAATCAATTTGAATAAATAAATCGTTTTTAATGTATTGAAATTTTTGATGAGACAAAATTGAAACTATACAGGATAGAAAAAAACTGATGGTACCTACTCTTTTTTAAGGATAACGATGAAAATAGGCTTTCAATTTGATTTATAAGTAGCTGAATTATTTGATTTATCTAAATAGCAGGTTATTACCATGTACTCATATATGATGTGATGACTACGAATGTTGGAAGAACTATACTTAATTATTATATTATTTTGGTGGTGTATATAACATGGTGGTTTTATCAATCGATTCAGTCTCCTATAAAAAATGTTACATCGAAGGTTTTAACAGGTCAACGACAAAGTATTCGTATTATCCCACAATATTCACTGCGTTACGTAAATCCATTAGAAGCTTTTGGCCAACAACCAATACCTCTGACCCATGGAGGCATTAAATAAACCATTTCACTCGAAGAAGACCTATCATCTGCACATGGCGGTCTGAAAAAATATGTAAGTTTAGCAGATTATTTCATTCAGTAGCCCGGCTTGAGTACGAACATTGAATGGAAGTTATCTGACAACAAAAATACGTATTTTTATGCAAGACATAGTAAAAAAATGTAATTTCAATGAAATCCGATAAAATGAGGAAAAATTGTTTTTTATTATTCATGTAAATAAATTAATTTTAATTTTGATCGCATCATATTCTTTTTTGTGTTTAAGAAAAATTTTGATCATTAATTTTACAGTTTTTACAGAGTTTAAGTATCTTATGCCATGTATTTTCCTAGCGTCATTCAGTCTAGTTAAATATAGAGGTTGCAAAACCAAAATAGCGTTACGGAAGTTATTTATTAGGTTATATTATTTAGAGTGTTATCTTTAGCGTTTAAGAATGTCGCTCGCAAGAATTATAGATTTTTTTGTAGAGGAGTCAGTGAAAAATATAAGATAAAACTTGTAAAATTGCATTGTTGCTTAATTTCATAAAACGCATTTTTTTGTAGTACTTATTCCACTTTTAATCAATAAATTAATTAAGTTATAAAAGTTGAATAAGTACTACAAAAAAAAATGTGTTTTATTAAATTAAACAACAATAAAATGCAGTTCCGCCATGAATTGACAGTTAATAAAATACAAGAAATTGTAAAATTGCTCTCCTGCACAGTTGTAAATTACCACTGGTGCTCTTTTGGCTTAGCAGTCTCAATAATTATAATGTAATTCTTGAAATAGTTCATAATTAAAATATTATTTATATACAGAGATACACTTATTCAAATTTACACTTAATTAAAACGTAGCATTTTGACACCAGAAACACAGCGTGCTGATTGCGATGGTTATTAGTTGAAACATTTTTTCCTTGTAGGTCCTCTTTGAATTGTGTACATTGAAATAATTCACTCATTATTGTCATAGAATTACATTTTACATAGAAAATCCCATAATTTTATTATTAGTAACCTACATAACAGAGATAGATAGAGAGATTTCCTTGGTGTAATTCATTTTAATATTTTAATATACTTAACTATTGCGATTTTCTACTATAAATCTTCATAAATTTTCAAAATAATTTACATTGCCTTGTAAATTTTATAGATACAATAAAATGTATGTATACAATTTATTTATCTGATATCTGGTAAATAGTAAATTCATAATCAGAGTTGTCACACTAACTAAAATTTATGATTAGTTTACTCACGATGTTTCCATATTAAATATTAATTAATACTGTAAACCATTAGGGTTTATTTATACTAAATAATTATTGTACTGTATATTTACAGGTCGCTGTGATTTTTCTCGGTCAGTCAGTACAAATTTATCGAATTCTAAAAAGCGGTTTGTTGTTTTGGCAAAGTGCCGCGTTTAGCGGGTAATTTCGCAGCCCCTATTCAAGGGCGGAGGTGTTTTGATAATAATGCGATAATGCTTTAACTGCATAACGTGGCATTGGCGTGATTATGCTAAACTGAAATTAGCAGCTAATAATAAAACCAAATTTACCGATACTCTTACAATATATGGAATGCCACTACGTTTGTATATACGAGTAGTAAAAACTTAATTTAAAGAGCCTCACTTATTTTGTATTGCACTCCAACATTGGAGTATACGCTAACCATAAAATCGCACGATTTTTTCGTCCATTGACACAAATCAAGTCTTATATTTTATACGATTATATAAGCAGATTACTCAAGTATTTTGTGCAGTTGAATAATAAAGCTATTCTTTATTTAAAAGTTTACTTTTTACATATATGCATTTTTTATAGAAAAGTTTCTCCAGTAAAGTTTTCATAAATAGTATAATATAGCAGATAGCTGATAACCTAACAAGATAGTGAAAGTATATTAAACATATCGATAATATAAAATAAAAACTAATCTGAGGATAAAAATAAATTTAAATTATAAATGGAGACGTTAATTTTTTATATTCCATTACTAAGGATTAACCCTCTGTCTACCTTCAGCGTACCAACCACCCAACAAGAGACCTTACCTCCTGACTACCCTAACTCTGATGATTAAACATACTTACATAATTTGAAAAAATCTCATGCATATTATAACCATTTGAAAAAAATACGACAGGTGACGGGAATTGAATCTGTCACCGCTGGATTCACGCCAGTGTGCTTTATTAATGAAGCTACGGGTATCCTACTCAATTACGACGATTTTACCCATTTTTGTGAATTATTCGTTGAATAAAAGAAATAGTTAATTAAATTATTAGCAAGTTCAAGTACGTTAGGTATATAAAAAAATAATTGGATTACTCGGACAGTATCGTTGTAATTAAGTAGAAAGTCCCTAGTTTAATTGGTAAAACACACTGGCGCGAATTCAGCGGTTATAGATTCAATCCTCGTTGGATGTCGTATTTTTTTCTAAAAATATATTTTTTCTAGTATTTATATGCATGAGATATTTTCAAATTATGTATGTTCAATAATTACATAGAATCTTATATTTTGAAATCGTATCAATTATTCGTTGAATAAAAGAAATAATTTATTTCAATTTTTCAATTTTCAATTTATTTATTTTACATATTGTGGAAATTACAAATTATAAATTTAAGACGTTCACAACGTGACATTTAGAAAGATTCAAGATTCAGATAAATTCCGAGAACGGGCAGCCGGTGTTCCATGATACAACCTCGCACATCTGCCTAGCGACATCGACATTCGCCGCATCGCGGCTGCTCCGAACGCGGCGACAGTCTGGAGAGAAATGGTCGATTGTGTGGCTTTGCGCATGCGCGGAGTCGATATTGGCCGATGTCGACATGCAGGCTCTGGCCAACGCAACTCGACGCATGCGGCAGCGTCGCAGTTGCATCGGCCAATCTGCGAAGCTCCATTTGATAACGTTTGTTTCTTGGTTTACGATGACGTCATATCGACGAATTCGTCGTAAGACGCATGCGGCGAGTTCTGATGTGCGAGCCCTCTTAACGCTTTCGCTGCTGAAGAGATAATGAGATTTTAATTGCCCCCTTTAAAATGCACGTTAATTACATCGATCGGCCGCCTGGTCATTACGCGCCGTGTGCGTCTTCCGCGTCCAAAGTATTAATGAGTAATCGGGTAATAGGCAACAAATAAGCGTGACAAAAAATATAACAGACAACGTTGCAGATTTAGGCTTATCTTTTTATATCAAAGTAATAAAAGCAATGTAATGTTATATCCAAGATTTTTGCGTTTTTCTATCGAAAATTTTTCTATATTGGCACAAGCCGGGCGAGTGGGTTTTATTAAGGTTTGCACGGTAGGCGAGAGAATGAAAAATTTACGACGAGGTGTATGAAAATATATGGGTGTGTACGTAGGTTTATACAATTTCAGACAGGTAAGGGGACTTGAATGGCCCCAAAAAGAAAACAAAATGAATTGATTTAAGATTGCTTATGATTTTTTTTACTGTTACACAAATAGTTTGAACTATAGCGAGAGAGAGACCTTGGAAAAAAAGGTGTTATTACAACACTTAATAGTTATTACTCAACATTTTTTGTATGGGTCGATTGGTAACTTACTATGTAACTATATTACTCGTAATAAATACTGTTATTTGATTGGGGCTGGTTGGGTCAATTATATTCGCATTCATCCTTTCTTTCCACCAATCTCAAATCCCCAATTATTATCACAAGACCACCAATCACGGGTCATGATCGACCGAGATGAAAGTTAAGTTTATTTACCTCAAGTGACATCAAGAAAGCGGACGCGGGCAGACTTGTTAAAGCTATCGCGCTCTATCTGATACGATACGAACGAGGCCGTGTTAACTACCGAGTGACTCAAAACGTATTTGTTTGATCTTTGTTGCTGCGCTAAATCTGATACGGCTTAAGCAAACGTCACGTCTATCATACATTATGAACTTTTCATCACCATTCATCCCAAAACAAAACCGTGAGAGTGACATCCGAGTGAACCGGCTCTATTCCTCTCAGCATACAAGGTCAGTGTCTGGCATCATATTACCCCGCCCCCCTTAGATCCGTAATCAGTAAATCGTAATCGTAACCCATCTTCAAATTACAGTCCATTGCTATAAGCGCCACCAGGGACAATTAAAGATATATGCTGATAAATATATATGATTATTGTTATTGTTCATATTCTAAATAATAATGGTTCAGTGAATTCAGTTGCCCCTCTACATACATACAATACTTGTTGCGGCCTGGGTATTAAAAGATAAATTTATATTGTGAATGCTTTGGTTCCGGTACGCGTCAAATATGTTTCGAGTTCTAAATTGACAATGTAATATCTATACCTGAAACTCAGTGTATCGTATGTCCAAAAAGAACAAAACATATATCATTAGAAAACACAATGTAACGTTTTTTCAGCCGCTTTTTTTTTTTAAAGATTTAAGAATTTTCTTATAAATACATTCAAGAGATGAATTGACTTAGAAAGTTAAGATAAGATAAAATTTAAGCTATAAAATCTGTACTTAATTATAATTCGTATGCAACATCATATACGACATACTGACTCTGAGATATAAATATTATTATAGTCATATATATTTTTCTTGGTTAACTTAATGTATACCAGTATACAATTTTAATATATTATTAATTTTATAACATGAAACAAAAGTTAATAAAAACAAAAACATGTTAAACTGAGAGTAATCATTGCTTATTGGATCAATAAGATTGGTTGTAAATGCAAAAAAAATGTAACGAAAAGTATTAAGGGCGGACGTGCTCAGCGTGGGTCAAAATGGAGCTTTTTTCTATTTTTAAATCATGATCCTGGACATACCTTAAACGTTGTAGATAATCTATTTATATAATTTTGAAGCCTTATTATCCGTTATATTTATTTTAAACATTTGATGACTGCATTACATTCATCGCAGAGCTGCGATTCTCTTCTTCCCATAAGGACAATGAATCTTTTGCCCATTGTGTGCCCTGTTCTTAGACTCAGTATTAACTTAAGCTCATTCCTCGTCAAATGAGACTCTACAAACCAGGGCATCTCTCGTGGTGATGGTAGAATAGACTTACTCCATTTTCCCTTTTCTAATTTAACGTCGTTTATGTAGCATATTTTTTCATACAAATTAAATTACAATTTATAATATTTGTTTATAGCGAAAGGATTAGTATTTTGAGGATTGCTTGGTGTAGTACCATATTTTCTATAGGATATAAAACATTTTACAATAACATATAAAACATCAAAATTGTCAAAAGGCTCATCTTCAATGAACTACTAGGATAAAGGAGTATTGGAACATCTAAACTAACGAAGTTTGACTCCTTAGGGATAAGACATCGAAGAACCTTGCAATATGCAGAGGGGAGTGGATGAGATAGGATAATAGGATAAGTGGCCAAAATCTATCGGGAATTGTAGTAGCCTGAATCCAAGTATATAATAATATATTGATTAACATAAAGAAACACATTTGAATTTTATCCAGATTTTGGAAAACAACTACGAAGCCTTAATTGCTCGATGTACAGAGGGTCGGAAAGCTTTTTCCAATCATAACATTTCACACGGTTGTAGTTTTATAGACTTAATAGCGGGTGTAAGATACTTTTTATATCTGGTACTTTTTAGCAGATTTTATACAAGGAATGGTTACTCCGTCAGCCTATATTTTGAAGTGGAAATATGAAAGGGGGCGGCTGTGATCGACGAGTGGTGAAGTGTCCGCGTATGAAGTCGTGGATTTCGTGTTCGAATCCCAGGTCTATCAAATTCATAATATGCTATTGTTAAATGTGTGTTTAGATTCAGACCGTGGACGTAATATATTGAGCAAGTAGCTAACGTCCATTTATTTAGAAACAATTCCAGACAATTAATTATTTTAATCAAAAAAAAAAAAACAATATTCAACATGTTATACTTTAGCAAGATTATTTAATAAAGATCAGTATCGGTTTCGTCCACTACCATGTACATTTTCATTTGATAACAAAGTACAATTTATAAGTTGTATATTAATTGAATTGTTATAAAAATATTAAATAATTAATGATATTTTAAAATATTTTATGAATGAAAAGAACTAGACTAGAAAAATCCCACAACATTGTCCGTGTGAAATACGGTAATAAAAAGATACTGACAGATATACGGAATAGAGAAATTAACTAATTATATTTTCATTTTTTAAATCAATGAGATAGATAATGGTTGCACGTACGTGCGCGCCTCTACCCATCCGTTTCATTCTATGAATATTTATCAAGTGAATTTAGACACGTTTGTCTACCCGTACATAACCAATGCTATCTGACCAATTTACCAAGACGTCGTGTCACGATCGATGCTGAATTGTTACAAGTGCGGTATTTTTGAAAAGTTATATTGTATAATGACTACGGAAGATTTTAAGATATCGAGATATAACTCTACTAATTACATTATTAGATGTTTCTTTTTCAGTAGAAACAGAAAGACCAAAATAAAAAAAAACTTTTGATAATACTTTTGTGGTAGAAATGTTTTGATATTACATACAGGCACTCAAGTAATAGGTAGATATCAATTGATTTCATTTTAATATTAATATATACCATCGACCGAAGGTACTTGATGGAATTTGAATTTAAATTCTAATGGATTTAAGTTTTGTACTATTCCATTTGAGTTAAATGGAATAGTAGCACTTAAATGGAATAGTACATAACTTAAATCCATTAGAATTTTGATTTAATTTTAAATGGTATTCAATACGAACAATTTAATAAAATTCAATGATAAATGTATGATTTTACAATTTTATTCTTCATTAATAAATGTATATTAATTTGTTATGAATAATCAAATTTATATTTAAATATTCATGAAACGTATTCATCCATAGGCGATATTTAAAAGTTAAATAACGATCCACGGATTCATAAAACATTTTCAGAGAAATAAATTTCTGTAAAAGAAAAATTTTTTCCATAATACATCGGTAGCATGGAAATAAAATACTAAAATAAAAGAAGAGCTAAGATAATAATTGTATGGCTATTAAACCCATTTTACCCCGAATGCTATAATGAGAACTCATCTTTATTGCGTTAATTTGAATTCAGACGAAGATTTTGGTACATTTATAATAATAATACACTTACCATCATGGTCTTTTTATTGCTGTTATACGTAGAATACATTATAATAATATTATGGTCACTTTAATATTATAATATAGGCTTGGATAATATTTAAAAATAGTGTTCACATCTAGTAAATATATTTCACATTCATGGGAAAAAAATACAAATGATTGAGAACTATTTGATTGTTGGTAAAAAAATTGTTACAAGTAAATCGAAAAAAATATCATTTAAAATTTAAAATCGCCAAAATATGATTTACGACATTGGACATATGTATTACCATGTACATAAGGATACATATTATATCAGCGGCTTTTCATACATTTATAATAAATGAAAAATTAAGAATCAATTAAAATAAGTAGATAATATACAGTTTTATCAAGCTTTACGAGTTCATTCATTTGATCAATCCGAACGATTGAAGTACGTTATTATGGGTGGTAACGTATCGGCTTATAATTCCGTGGGTCCTGGATTCTAACCTCGAGTCTATACAATTAGCATGTTTATTTTCGATGAATGTTTGGACCCAGAGTTGTATCTAGTAGGTTGAGCAAGTGGTAACATCCATGCGTGAACGTAACAATACAAATCTGTTAATAAAACCTAAACTCTGTCTAGGCACATATTATGATCCTGTCAGGATCGAACATAGTGATATAATGATTATATAATTTACTATTGCAGTTTATTTTCTCGGTTTATAGGAAGAAATAAAAAATTCCAATAATCTGAATGAAAAAAATACTTAATGGCTTTGTACTTATTATAAATTTAGCATACGTCACTTATATGTACCCCACACGACGTAATGCGTAGAAAATAGTTTGGTTAAATATCTATGTCATCCATTTTCATGAATGAATGCATATCATAAAAAAATGCCCTTACCTCTATGCATTTTATCACGTTTTTCTTTCATACACAAATTGGTATTTCTGTTCTACTTTACGGGAGGAAAAATTTCATTATCTCTTAAATAGTTCAGGCTTCATGAATAATTCAATGATTTTCCTGTTATAGTACTTGCTATCGGTGGTTAAAACTTTTGTTTTTGTTCATTGAGTTCTATCTATACGTCAATATTTTAAAACCAAACCACGAACATATTTTATGCTAATAAATAACTGCGGTAGTCTTGTAGTAATGTGTAAGGCACTTTCTTCTCACAAAATGCGATTTCCGCAGAACTAATACATAATAAATAATATATGTGATGGTCTCTCTACTCAAATTTGTACACGCGTGGCCTTATAATGATAACATAATCATAAAAACAAGTTAAAAAATAATTTACATGGATACTCACGATGTTAAAAGTGTCTATGACACGAGATATCTTTGAGCTTTGTATCGTTGATACGATGTATGACGTTTAAGATTTCAAAATGAGTAAAATAAAGGTTCGGTTACATTTAAGTATAAACCTTAGAGTAATGATATAATATAGAGAGCGCCTATTTTAAGGCAAAATGAAGCCGTGTTTCTCTCGTATAACATACAGTAGAACCTCGATTTCATTATTATCAACTTATCTATGAAACGGTATACCATCGTGTTGCTTCGTAGTACGGCTACCAAATTTAAACACAACATAGTTAACAATATGTTTTACTAAAATAACTAAAAATAATTAACCCTAACTTTATACATAACAAAAAACAATAAATTTCAGCAACACGTGCGGGCAGTTTTTAAATGAATGTAATCAGTCAAATCCATTTTCAGCGGCGACGCTTACAATTTTTTTTAATTCAACCGTAGAAATTCTATCTTACTCTAACATATAGTGCGGAGAAATAAGCGTGTCGAATGGTCCGTTTTCGTTCAGGCTTTGGTATAAACACACCAAAAATACATCATTATCATAGATAAAGACTGTTATCAGTTTTGACTATTTCGCATTAATGGTTATGCGATTCTACTAATACTGACTATCGAATTCTAATGGATTTAAGTTTTCTACTATTCCATTTGAGTCGTTTTTGCGACCCGGGTTTCGCCTTTCGGCATCTTCAGGCACTGTATACACTCAACAAAAGGCAAATAAACACTGATATTGAATACTATTAACTATAACTTATATAACAAATCAATACAATAAAGTAGGTACAAACTTATCACCTACCTATTAAGTCAAGGGTAATAATAAAAAAATATATTTAACATACAAATTATGAATAGTTAAACGACTCAACTGGAATAGTACAAAACTTAAATCCATTAGAATTGAAATTCAAATTCTATCAAGTACCTTCGGTCGATAGAATTAATATTACAAACTATCGGTTTTAAGCAAGTTAATATGTAGACCTCGTGTTAATATTGTTAGACCATTCTTACATTATTTAATTTAGATGCACATATAATGACATGTTAATTATGATGCAAATGAAGCTACTATAAAAACGTAAGTACTTACATACAAGAATATTAAAGTAATATTACACTATTTAAATACAGTATATTCAATAATACTTTAGGAGATGATTAAAAACTTGAAAGAAATGTATTATAACGAAACCTTAAGATTAAAAAATCGTACTGTTGGTAGATACAGTAAAAAAAGTAATATTTTTTCGATAAATTATTTTTTATTATTTTAAAATGTAGACTTTGGAATGGAAAAGTTTTGACTCTTAAATTGAGACAATAATTAAACTTATAAGCTACAACTTAACTGAAAATAATTGAATTTTCAAATAAGGGTTGACGTAAAAAGGTGGATAGAAAGATTTTTACGGAAAAATCATCAGTACCCTTGCAGACAAAAATGGTTAGAATAACATGTAGTTCGTAATTATTTTTTTAATTAGAAATGTTGACAATAATTGAAAAATACTTTTATGTAGGAAAAGGGTTGGATATTGTAATGGTTTTGTGAATGAAGTCTTTCAACTAATATTGTCATTTTTAATTGAAAATATATAATGTAATATAACAAGTGTTTCAAACGAATAGGATGTCAGGGTTTTTTGTTATTCTTTTGCTCGTTATCGCTCCGTAACGGAGGCTTTTAACCTACGGCCTTTGAGGGCTTTTCACGTCGAAAATTAACCGACACTAGCTGTACTTTGCACGTGGGATCATTGTGTCACATGCGAAAGCTTACCTAACCCCTGACCGATGAAATACAGCGTCCCTTTTCTCATGAAATATTGTGATTTCACGGGAAATACAGTGTGACAGTTATTGACAGTTAAGTCTAAGATACCTACATGAAACTAATTTATTTTCTTAAATCTATATATCTCTATCTGTTTTATTTATTGAGCAAAACAAACCGATATGTCAGCCCCCCGCTTGTGGAGGCCATGACTGGCATAAATTGGAAATATGCAAGAAGACTGGCGATCGATGGAGATTCTTAGAGGCAGCGTGAGGTGTCCATAATATGCTTCAAATGAGGAGCGGATATAATCAAAGAATAACAAAGATATGGTTAGTTTTACGATTAAAATTTTATTCAAAAGCTCATACTAAATCTGCAAAAATCAAGATTTTTTAATAAGTCATTTTCAGTTTTAATGTATTTTATATTTAACTCAAAAAACAAATGTTTCTAGAAAGTTAAAATATGTTCATATAACATGAAATCCTTTTTATTAATATTCATTTTTATTAATACCAAATACTTCTTACCATTTTATTACCATTCATTCCATTCATATTGTCTAACCTCTAACACGGTCGTAAAATTACTTGTTGGTTTTTGTGAGTATTTCGTATTAATTATTATTTAAATTTGAAACCAATATCCCCTAATATTACTACTAATAAAACAATAAAGTTGTATATTTTAATAATAAGAAGAATTTTCATCTAAAATGTATGTATGCTTTATTTACGGAACGTTTATTTATCTTTATTAAAAAGGTCTATTTCAGGTAAAATTAATAAAGTTTATATTAAAAAAATATTCATTTTTGTACAAAAGTTAAAAGTGGATCGGAAAGTAAATTAAAAAACGGTAAATATTTTCAATTTCGGTTGAATGAGTCAGTCAATAAAAAGCTCATTGCCTAGAGCTTTTACTGGCAGGCCATTGCTTCATCAGATTAGTTTGTATTTGTTTACTGCCTTTATTAACGGCTTTATTAAACACTTGATCAAATTAATTATTTTAGTACCGATCTGTATTAAAAAAGGAAAAAAAATATTTTAAATTACTAACCGACAGACAACACGAAGCAGACTGATTAAATATTTCTCGTATACCTAGGTGAGTTTGGGGTGAATTTACATACGTAAAGTTTTTTTTATACAGAAGATATTAATGTAATTATGATGTATTATTTTTCTCTCAATATGATATTTAGACACAATGAATATGGTATAAAATAATTTTAAATCTATAGGTCGTGTAACGCCTACGATGTCCGAGCGGTTACGCGTCAAGCATATAATGTCGTGGCCCTCGGAATCGAATCCCGGGTTTGGCAAATTCACATGTTTTTTTTTCAAAGCGTGGATCCAAAGTTTAAACCTAATAGGATAAGCAAGTGGCTAACGTCCATTTTACGTAAAAAAACAAAACTCTGCAATATAACTTCCACTGTGTGGAGGCCCATATTATGATCCTCTTAGAATCGGACATGGTTAAAGAAAAACGTGTTATTTTTAAACCTCGATATTCTGAAATTTTGTACGTTTTGCTATTGTACGTTTTCAAATAATTATACTTATGTCAACAGTCACAAACACTCGAGTTTACAGTCGTCAGTGACTGAAGTATCGAAGTTCTGAATAGTGAAAATATATTTCCATGAACAGAAATCATAATTTTAATATGTCTCACGGTTCAAAACAACTTACAGTTTTAGTCTATGGATGGCCACTAGGTGGATGAATTGGTGAAGTACAATAGCTGAAATCTGATGAGTGTGTGTTTAAATCTCACTCGGCACTAACAGTTTCTCAAAAATATTTTTTTCAGTTTAGTGTTCTGAGTCATCTAAGAAAATACCGCATTTGTGATAAATTCAGTCATATTTAGAGAATGCTGATATTATTTTAACAATTTCGGGTAATTTCGTATCATATCTGACTTATTGATATAATCATTTAGTTATTCACAGTTATACTACAATATTTTAAGTATAATAATTACATATCTTTTTTAAACTGAAGTCAGATAAGCGTTTGAATAAAAGATTTTATCTGATGACTTATTTCAAACAAATGCAAAGTAGACAAATCCCAGTTAGATTAAATAAAGCTAGTTGGTATCCAACATTGATCAAAAAGGGTTATAAGGTAAGATTTAAAGTTTATGTAACAAAGTTTTCCGGTTTAGAAAAACTTTCATGCGATAACCGGCTGGCGTTAGGTATGCGACTTTTCCAACGATGACTGGAGAATTAAATGCTAAAAACTTACTCTCAGTTAAGTTTTTAATATATGTATATATTCATGCTTTTTTTTTAAATAGTAATCAACAATCATTATGTTAAAAACTAAATCTAGAAACTATATACATGTTATACAGAACAATTAATATTTTTTATGTATATACCTACATATTTGACTGATTTTTTAAAAAAATCGTGGGTAACAAGTGAACTAATAAATTACTAAATGTATTTAAATACTTTTTGAAATTATTAAGATTCCTTCTGGCTATATGGCCAAAGAACTGTTAAACTCGCTATATTTTAGACAAATATGGTCGACTTGTTTGGAAACCAAATAAAAATCATTCAAATTCATTCCAAAAAATAATCCATATGTTGGAAAGTTGACAGCATAATTTATTGTATATGTAGCCAAATACACCAAACTGCTATTATTTAGAATATTTGGATGAACAATTACAACAAATCGAACATGTAATAAGTAGGGAGGTACATATTATTGCATATATATTTAACAGTCATGTCAAAACTAAAATTTCTAAAGTTGTTTTAGAGTGCGCATTCGTTTCATTCCCTTGAATCGTGGAGGTAATTTTCTCTTTTAAAATATTGTTCTATCTTTTTTAACAGGTAATATCAGTGACCCAGGATATTAACTTTTATCGTAACAGGTACTCTTAATATTTATAATATGCGTAATTTATGAGATGGTATTTTTTACACTCCACTGTTTCTTGGCGTCGAGCTTATCAGACGCTAGTTGCAGACGTTAGTTGCAAAACAAATTATCTACGCACTGCCCAGACATATTCACGTTTATTGCTTGCGTTGAAGATGATTTTTTAAAAAAAATCATTTTTGTTATTTACCTACTTTTTTATTCAACTTATATGTAACTTCAATGTAACATTCTTAAATCTTGTGGACTATTCGTTGAATAAAAAGTAATCAATTAAAAAATATAAAATAGTGTTTTTAAATGGTTACAGAATGGACATAAAATGTTGTAATACAAAAAAATCGTGAGCATATCTAGCAATAGTACAAACTCAATAAATAAAAAACCTTCCACAGTAATAATTTAAATATATATTTTAATTTAAATATAATATACACTATGCGTTAACCAGAAAGTTTACCTCGAATATGAGCTAGTTTATATTACGTTAAGTTTCGAGTGAAGCATGTTTTGGTAAAATTATAACAAAGCTCCTCATTTTGAAATCTAATCAAAATCTGACAGTTATGCTTTACTCACAATGTAAATAAAGTTTACAACGCAAAACCATGTTATATGAACGAGTATATTTATTAAGAATTGTCAAAATTAAGGCCAATGCAAATAGTGACGAAGAATATTATATGATAACGTATTATGACAATATGTTTGAAATTATAACAATTTTCAAATTAACGTATGTATTATTATTTTAGGTTCCATATAATATGCTTGCTAACGTTAAAATAAGTAAATATATGGGTAAATTCAGAAATTCATTATTTTCAGGTAGAAATATGTATAATATAAAATTATACAAACTCATTAAGGTGACGCATCAGTGAAACGCCAAATAATTTTCAACTGTACGCGTGACGAAATTTTGGACTCGCTGCCATTCAGTGAGAGAATGTTGACCCAGGAACACGTCACTTTGCTGCGTGATGGCGACGGGTCAATTAATTCTAAAATCGTGTAAAGATGACTAAAAACGTTACCCATTTACTTTAAAAAGAAAACATGTCAATGAATATATTATTATTGTTACTAATAGAACAATAAACAGAACATAAAATGGACGTATGTTGGACTTATATGACAAATAATATTTCGTTTGACAGGCGTCATTTTCACCCGCCACCCGCAATCCGCGCATCGCCTAGCAACGATCTTTTTAGACCGTGCCTCAACTAATGCATGGCCTTAAAATTACACATTATTTTATAATATGAGATATTTTGATGACAAAGAAAATAAACATTTTATTTTGTATTTCATTTTAAACTTCTGATACATTTAAATTTGTTGTAAATATTTTTTAATTTGTTATCTTCAATTACCTACCTATTAAATATATTGCAAAATTGTCACTTTTACTGATTAATTAAATACATGTTGATACTCTGAAGCAAAAACAACCCTGACGTGGCTCCTGGTGATTCGGTGATGTGTAAAAATCGATGATGAGGATGTTAGAAGGATTGATGGCTCAGTCATAAAAAAACAACAACGAGATGTATAGAGAACGGCGAGATTTATTTACAATGAGGTTTTTTACAAATCATGGCATGTACAATTAATTATAAATACAAAAATATAATATTACACAGCATTATTTAAATGATTGTATTGTAATTGAATTTAACAACATTTTTAGTAAATTAATTGTTAAACAAAATAAAAGAAATAGTAACAAAACCGTACTCAGATGCCATTCAAATTATATTATTCCACAAAGGTAATGAAATGGAATTTCTTTTTATAATACGTCCGCAAATAGCAAATAAACAGACTGAATTCCTAAAAAGTCAATATTTTAAGGCACAATGAAAACTTCGGCAGTTGAGTTAGGTGTGGTGGCATTAGGGCAGCATAAAATTGGGGAGGTTTTTTATCGACGTAGATTTTTTTTAAATAAAAAGAATTTATTGTACCTTTACAGTTATTATTATTATTATTATGGCACCATACATCATACAAATATTCAATGAAATGTGAGAAATTGATAAGGTACTTATGATGTATAATGAGGTGCTGTTGATTGAAAAAGTACAAGTGACATATATAAAAAAAATAATAAAGCTTTCACATCACCGCACACCTTTTTATGTGTACAGTTATAAGAATTTCATTCCTAAAATTTGATTACACCTCAAAAACTCTTCTAGGTATATTAATTTTTCTGCCTTTATTAAAAACTCAAATAAGAATAGGTTAATCGATATTTTTCTTGAAACAGTAATAAAAGATCACTATTTAAGAACAATATATATTTTACAGATTATTAACAATAGATAGATATGTGAAATTAACAATCGCATATTTTACCTTTTAGTCGGTCTACGAACTTAGAGCATTTTAATCCTCAACTCAATTATTATGCTATCAAACATCTAAAAGATTTAATGTTTCGAAACAAGAATGTTTTAAATAGAAAACATACTGTATGATTGAGTACACTAGTAATAGGGTATCATATTTTTTCAGGAGGTAGTTTTCCATATTTTTTGAATTGGTAACATATTACGAGAATAGGTGACATTGAATATTAATGTTTACGCTATATAATTTAAAATGGTATCCACGTAGAGGAGAAGACAAGTAAGAATGCTGTTCTCCTGATAGTTGAGTTGTGGATTTAAATTCTTAAGAAAGAGTTTTGTATAGGTATACGTTTTAAACAAATATTTGTATTCGATGGAATGATCAGCAAATACTTTTTTTTAATGTGAATTTTTGTAACTCTTGTAATTTGTCGAATTTTTGATACAATTATTCTTCAATTTGTAGTGGAAAAAAATATGATTAATACATGGAATCTTGGAATTAAATTCTAAATTTAATAAATGCTGCTTCGATACTTCACCACTATAATATACAAAAATGACCTACTTCCTGTCTGGAATAATCATTAAAGTGGCTAAAAGGAGAAATTCCAATACATTGCTTTTAGACTGAAAATAAAAAAAATGACAATGCACATTGTATAACGATACGATATAATAATATTTTATGTATTTCCAATTTAATCGTGTATGCGTTTCTCAATATATTACTTATACTACAAGGCTGATAATATTCAGTACAGTAAGTTGCTTCATACCTTTGCGCAAAACAATTACTCTCATATGTTTTGATTAAAGCCATAATACGTATCGTCATACCAGGGGAGAATAATGTGACGAGGAAAATCAATCATTCAAATTATGCGGGCATTGTCTGCTACTGAAGTCTACCGTGTTCGATAATATAGACTGAAAAGACTTATGATACCCTGTTACAATTAATATCAGATTTAGGCTTTAGATTAATTATTCATATTATGTACAACACGGAAAAGAGCTTAAACTAAACTATAGAGAGCGTTATATGAACTTTCGATGGAATTTCTGGAACATTTAGCGTATGTTTCAAGCCACAAAAATAATTATTTTATAAGATGGAGCTACGAAGCTTATGAGTACCGCATTGTTTATAGTTTTCACTATTTTTATATTCGATAGTTGACTTCTCGTACGTATATCATATGCAATTTTATGATTGTTTATTTAAATATTATGAAATGATTGAATGCTTATTTATATACAATATTTGATGCAGAGAATACGTTCATATGCAGTTATAACTTGCAACTAATGTATTATAATATGCATGATTTTGTTTCAGTATAAGTCAAAGATTTTTCGTAGATATTTGTAATGGTCCACTATGTAGTGCCTACTTAATAAAACAATATCATCCACTCGTAACTAACAGAATTTTAGGGAAAATTTTAACAATACCTGTTTTCAACCAAATTGCTTTGAATATTAATATATTCCACTTCCGTTAGAGTGAGTTCAGATTGTCATTATTTTTAAAAATTAAAAAAAATTACTTAGCTCAGTCAGCATCCATGTACTTACATATTTTTCATAATTTATATAGTTACGCCGTTATTTGTATACATATGGTTAATATTGTTTCAAGGCATGCTGTGACCATTTTGAGTTTCTAATTTGTAATGTTCACTATATTAAAAATAGATCAATTTGAATTTAAAATAGGTGCACATTAAATGATTTGTGGAATTTACTGTTTTGATTTGTGTTTGGAATACTTGCAATAATTTAAAGATGCATGTGAGAATAGTGTGAAGTTTTCTACAGATGAATCCACATTACAAAACGAAAAATCTAATTCTCTTTCCACAAGTCCTTTCTAAATTTTAAATTTAAATTTTAATATGGTTATTTCACTCCGTATAGTGGAAAAAGTAAACTTCTGCGTATTTGTAAAATACAATAAATTTATTATTTCGATGTAAGGCGACGGCACCTTTTTATTGAGCAGTACGACGCAAAATAGACAAGACAAGTGGATGGAGAAGCTATCTCTAAGGACACTATCACTTCGTGAATATTGATTATGTATAATCCTATTTGGCGAAAAACGAATCAGACAGTTTGGATGTTTGCGGTAAAAATGAGATTTAAAAATGCAATAGATATCAACGAAATCTCTATAGACCTTCCCCGTTACATGATATCAAGTTACATAACATACGTTCTTAAATATTTTATATTTCAGTTAGGTAATATACACTTTATTCAAATTGTATATTGGTTATTTCGAGAGTGATCGATACAATTGTAAAGAAATATATAAATCTATATCATTTTCATCATCCTGTTTAAATGTACTTTTCTCGGTTTTTTGTTCTGTGCTGCCACATATTTCTACCACATTTTATTATGTTGTCAATCCAATTTTTACGACCTTGCAGTGCGACTTAGCGTATTATTGTACTTAAGTATCCGGTCCACCTCGATTTAAGTATACTCGCATAATGAATAATACTGCGTTCTGACCAGGCGATTTTTATCGTTTAGGTAACTGTATGTTTAATGTTAAAAAACTCAATTAGTAGGTAAATGAGAACCATATTTCATCATAGTTGATCATCTTTTACAAGTTGAGTTCCTTTCTACTTTTGTCGATTCAACATTGAATCATTATTCGCGTTAACTGGTCACCTAGCTAGATCATCCAAGATGATAAGAATTCAAATCAGCGAATCTTGATTACGACTATCGGTTTAACTTATATGCGGCGTAATATACACGTCTCTATGTTACGTTGTGCTACTCTTCATTTTTGGATTCATATGTTATGAATATAATAATAATAATAAATTGTGTTGCATCGGCGCGTGCAACTTCGTCACACGCCAAAAATACACTCTGATCTGTTTTCCCAAATGTGCCAAAAGAAGTATAACTTCACAAAGTAAAATAAATAATATAAAATATACAAACAATTTGAATTATTTATGAGATTAGATATAATATATAATATTGAGAATATTATTGTGATTGAAAATGAATTTTGCAAACTTGTATCTTGATTTTTTTTGCAATTTGCAATTATATCATAGAAATCATCTGATTGGCAGAATTTTATATGAATAAGTGATTTATTTAGGTAGGTATAGTACCTAGTACCTACTCGTGTAGCCAAATAATTAATTCACAGGTACGGTAATGAGACTTATCTGAGGTGTCAGGGGAGTTTAAATCATTAACAGCCTCCCGTCAAAAATGACAGGCCTTTACAGGTTAGCTAATAGCTACGTTACAAAGTTTACTGTCAGATTATTGATTACCCTGACGTTATAGGCAGATATTCGCCAATGGGAATTCCCAGTTGTTCATGGCATGTTACAATACTAGGGTTGTCACATTAGAGTTAATAATATTACATTCTATAATTAGGTATTCAGTGGATGTATAGGATGCTGACATGACGTAGAAAAAGCTACAAGATAAGATATTATTACATTTAGTACTACATGTAATTTAAGAACCCACGTGATGAAGAATTTAGGGTATCTTGGACAAACTGTTGTCTTTGTATGAAATATATATTTTCTTATGATGTACTATTTACAAAGTTTACGAGTCAAATACAAACACTTTTAGTAAGAATCACTGAAAATATTTTAAAATAGAAATATTTAAAACAATATATAACGGGCGTATTGATAAACCAAATTAGAATAGGTGATATAGACACGAATAGTTGATGAACAAAAATATGACTATATTCTCAATTGTATTCTAGAAGGACGACCTTTTTATGATATTAATATATTTTATGTAATCATTAACTGAAACAGTGATTCACGTTAAGTATAAGAAAATAAGTGAGATCATAATAATAAAAACATATTATATTCTAGAAAGTTTACAGATTATTTAAGCTTAACCACTAAACTTAGGTATCTACATTAAATGGTATTTCGATCTTTTTACGGAACGTGAACCATTAAATTTGTCGTTACTGGTTTTTAGGAGAACTCACGGACGTGTAGATGGTCATCAAAATCGTGAAAAATATAATAGTGCTCTCACAAAATTTTTCACACATACGATGGATTTTTATACAGAACCACGAAATTGTTAATTGGATTTCTATATATGGGTTGAATTTATAATATAGTGTGTGCTAACCCTTAGCATATTTAAATGTAATTTATTAAGTCTGGATAATTTAGTGTATGCACTTCGTGTGTTTAGCAAGCACGCTCTTTTATTGTTTTGAATAATAATGCCACGTTTAAAAGCATGCGTTTAGGGTTTTAATTATTATGCTACGGAACATTGTATGCAAAACCCATTTCGTGATGAAAAAAAAACACGTTACTTCACGTGCATATCAATTATCGCGTCGCAAAACTTAAGTGTACGAGGGACGGCTACGGCAGTAGAATGAATAAACGGTTCTATAATAGAGACCTCGAACGTGACATTGAAGTATTGGAAGACTCACAGAACAGATTAATAAGATATACATATAATAGCCATAGTCATGTACCAAGGTTTTGAAGCAGGGTACTTTATGATGGTCAGGTCATAAAACTCAAATAAAATAAAGCGCACCGACTGTCTTCAAATATTGAACCCGCGTTACATTTACGTGACTAATTTATGATACCAACATAACTGCTGAAAATAATGTACGTGTTTATATTTATCGCATATTATTTTTCACACTCGAGATCCATATACAGTAGGGTAAGCCAGTTCCCATTAATTTTGTGTTTCCTAGGAAGAACCCTACTATGTGGATGGATGACATTAGAAAGACGTTGGACCAAATTAGGTGCAGAATGCCCAGAACCGAAGATAATGGAGAACAATGGGAGAAGATTATATCATGCAGTGTATTTTTCTTTGAAGGAAATATATTAGGTTTACAACAATACTTATGTTTTAAGGGGGCTCGTAAGCTTTAATTGAATATTTAAATTCAGTTGTTGAAGATACGAATTAAAAAAAAAATGTATTTTAAATCGCCACTGCTTGTGTCTCTTTGTTCCGTGTGAGATATTTTTATTTAAAAATGTTATATTCTTAAATCTTGAATATTAAAAGAAAATATATTTAATAATATACATAATTAACACACATAAAATATAGATAATAGAAAAAAATATTTATTGGTGGCACATGAACTCGCATATATTTCAGCCGACGCGTTTTACTAATTATTGAAAAGTTATCAAATTTCGTTAATTTTGGTGTTTGTGTTTTGTTTTGAATTATTGTATTGACAATAGATAGGTACTTACCTAACCAGGCAGGGTATTTAAAAAAATGTCTTTATATACGTGCACTTGCCAATAATGTTAAAACATATTACACATTTGTTTAACATTATGTATTAGTCAATAACGAACACTACATTCTTAAATTTTATGAGTTCTTTATTGAATAAAAAACAGTTAAATAGATATTTTAAAAATCGGAGGATATTATTATTCAATTGTAACGGATTATTATAAATAAAATACTAATAATATATTTATATAGTGTGTGCAGTAATGAATACCGTTCATTGAAGTAATTTTCACAATTAATAATCACTGTGCCATTTTAAAATCATAAGGCATTTAAAATATTTCATTAAAGAGAGCAAAATATTTCATAGATATGTTAAACCTAGCGGCATATCTGGTAGTTGAGAATTTATTAATGAAATGAAAAATGGATTTTTACTCATATTAAAGCGAATAATAAAATAATTAATTATACAGTTAATTTAGAATTAACTATTTCTTTTATTAAACGAATAATTCACAAGATTTAGGAATGTATCATTCTAATTATTGAACATTTTCCACACCAAACAATTAACTGTATGAACATACATAATTTTTAAAAACACTTTCTGAGAGAATATATTATAATCAATAGAAAAAATCTTTTTTTTGAAAAAAGTAAGCCATCAAATCAAGCTACTTTGGCCAAAGTAGCTTGATTTGGAAGAGCGCTGATGAGTGGGTATTAAAAAAGTGACCAATAGTTAAAATTTGTCGCGATTAGTATGTCACTGAGTAGCATAGAGGTAATGCGCGGATGGGGCGTAAACCCGGGAGATGTAGGGTTCGATTTCCTGCCGGAGTGGCTTACTTTAAAAAAAAATATATTTTTTCTATTGGTTATAATATATTCTCTCAGAAAGTGTTTTTAAAAAATTTGTATGTTCAATACACTTAATTGTTTGGTGTTGACCCAATACAAATATTAACCCCATAATTTGTTCATCTATTGTACTGTGTACTATTTGTGTTTAATGTTTATAGTTTCTGTAAAAATAAACATTTTAAAACTTTCAAATTATTATTTTACTGGTATTAATAATTATTGTGTATGTATCGTAATTCTGTTAACAATAAAGAAAGGGGTTAATTGTTTCCACTTCAAACAATTAACCGTATTAGCAATTCTGTGTAAATTTGTGGCTGCTGGCTTGTACTTTTGTATAGGGTTTAAATTATAATTGAGTCTCACCAAATATATATAAAATTCATCATATAATTTGTTCTTATTGCTAATGTAATTTAAAACTGTTGTATTGCATAGGCGCTGGCCTTCCACCCGAGAGTTCTGGGTTCGATTCCCGGTCATGACAAAAACACTTATGTGTTTTTCTCAAAGCCTGGGTGTTTGTGATTGTTCAAAATTACTAACAACCACCTTGTACAAAAAAACAAGGACATGGTTATTAATAATTAAAAAAAAAAAATACGTACCCGGAAAATTCTCCACCGCGTTAATATTTAATTGCACGCACGTAAAATATAGAGAAATAAATAAATAAACAAATATCATTCAATAATGTAGATTGGGGGGTAACTTTCAATAACGACAAAATGTTGAATCAATTTACGAACTCGACTGAGTGAATTTGTATTTTTATCCTTTCTAAATAATTCAGGAAACCAATAATTAAAGAAACAAAGAAAAAATTAGGAAAAAAAATATAATTTCTGCGTTCAATTGCCTGCGAATTAAATTTTAAATAGTCTATTTTTATATATTTAAATAATTTATTGTATACATAATAAATTATTAATTAAAGATGTTCACTACATGAAATTTAGATTAAGTATTATAAAAATACAAAGCAAGAAATAATCTTTGAAAAAGAAAACAATATAATACACAGTTCATAGTTTAAAATGTCTTCGTCTCTAAAAAGCGTATTGACCAAATGTACAACCCTTGCTTTTGATACCTAATACACAGGTAACATGTTAGCTAGTGATACAGGGGGTTAGTTAAATCTCGTTGACTGGTTGAAATGATATTTTATCAATAATATAATAATATTTATGGGCCTAGCACTTGGGTGTTTTCAATATAAATCTTCACCCATAACATAAATAAACAGTTTAAGCGATTAGTAAATTCCAGTAAAAAAAACTATTCAGAAACCTTTCACATACTAATAATATATACACAATTTGAAACGAAAACTGTAATCTTCTTTTCAAATGATGCGAAGAATGCGTACCCATTTAAATACAAGTAATCATAAAAAACGCTAAAGTGGTATGTCATACGACATATATACATTATATTTAGAAGAGATCTTTATTAAGCTAAGTATTTATTTCGACTTCTACGACGTAGAAATGAAAACTCTGCCATTCTGGGCAGTGTTGACCTGTGTGTCCCTGAGAACTATCATAGAAATAGAGAGCATCAGTTGTTTATTCTCCCAAGGTGCAGAACCAACCTGCCACTGGTAATGCCGATTGGGAAGGCTATAACGATGTTCAATTAAATTGTTTCGGGTGTTGATATATTCCACTTGCGTGAAAATGAGTTAAAGTAGACGATATTTTTTTTTACCTTGAACTTCTGTAGATTTATAATTGTATTTTCACTGCTTTTGTATGTTTTTTTTATGTTCTATTTTTATATTTCCATTTTTATCGTTCTTATTACTTTTTTCATTACAATAATGTATCATGTCATGTTGTGAACGTCTTAAACTTATAATTTGTAATGTCCAAGATATGTTAAAAAATAAATTGAAAATTGAAATAATAAAACTTATAAAAAAGGACGCCACCTTTTAATGCGCTAACAAACGGAATATTATTTTTTAGATGACTACAAATTTAACTGCATTTAAAACTTTCTAGAATTTATGTTTATTCTCTCTGTAGATACTAGATATTATAATTTAGAGGACTTGGTTAGATATAGATATAATATGAAAAAGATATAAAAGATTGACGATAAACGATAAGGCAAAGGGGAATATTTTATGTTCTAGCAGCGAATAAAATTTAAAGGCTGAAAACTATGAAAAGTGGTATTATATTATTATAAATGGTTTTAAACTGATTCTTGAAGTGACTTCATATAACGATTTAAAAGAAAATTGATTCGACGTAGACGCAAATAAATAAAAATGACATAATTTCCAGTCGTTATTTTCGCGATTGTTTCAAGTTGGTACAACTGCGTGAATATTTCCCTTGATTTTTCCACGACACGAATGGCTGCCAACAAAGAATTTCCACCTTAGGCAGGTCACTTCAGCGGAAAATCTTGAGCCTTCCGTGACAAAGTCAGCACACTTCGGAATTACCATAAATTATATTATATACAAGTATACTTGTGGAAGATTGTGGAAAATATTATCGCGAGATTACGTTCGCGACTTTTTTTTAAGGTTTGTACCAGTGGTGTGCGATTAATAGATGCTGGGGATAAAGCGCATCCCTAAATTATTCCAACGTACCTATACAAAACATAATTTTACTATCATAAATGTATTAATTTAAAAAAATATATTTAATATAAATATTATTCTTTTTGTTATTATCGCTGTGTTGTTTAAGTTATCAGTATATCAGTAAAATCCGTCGCAATAATTAAAAAAGGGCTATCAATATATCTTTGAAATCGATAATATATCACGGTATGCGAGTAATCAAAAATACGTGGCGTATTAAGGGTAAATTGCAATAACACGTATCTCTCCATATAAAAATTGTACGTGGTGTACTAGTCGCTCGTTAGCTTGCTAAGATTTTTATATTATTCTATTTGATTCATTGATTTAATTAAGTATACATAAATTGCATACATTACAATACAAATTTACGTACATATTTTAAAAGATGAATTTAAATTGAAATGTTTCAATACTTACACAAGTTTTGAAAAAAATATTAAAATTAATCATATAATATAAAAGTTGTAGCAGGTTTAGTAAAATATTGTTTAATTTGGTTGTTGGTTTACTTTTTTCTTCTTTTCTGTCTCCAATGGGTTAATAATGAAGAGCATATTCCATAAGTGACCGCACGCCACTGATAGTACCTAGCAGCAAAAAAAACCTCGAAAGGTTGTTGAGAAAAGAATAGAAAGAAAATAACAATGACGAAAAACAATGTCAATAGGTACAGAGTGTATGAACACACTTTTTTGTTATTTAAGTCTAGAGTTTTTGAGATTTATATCTGGAAAATGTTGAGAAGTGCGTGAAATATGGCTCAAGTGAACCAAGTCTCAATATTTACAGTGAATGATACAGGTATCGCTTTTAAAGTGAATCGGCATTAAAATAATGATACATTGTTGGAAGTAGAACGATAATTTATCACCCGCGTAATTCATAAAACACCTTGTCATGTTTTGACACTTAATAAGGTACATACGCACAGGAAGTTAATACATCGTATGTATACCATGATTATACAGTTTTATGTCATATAATATGTTTTATTTATTTATTTTATTTGATAAAATACCATTCGGATAAAATATGTCAAATTATTATTACGTCTTATTATTTGTGTGCAAAATCAGGTCTGTTTGATATCAACGATCACTTTAGCTAATGAATCTCCCAATATAATATGGAACAATTTCTAAAGTCGTTAAATATTTTTAGTGATTACTTTCCATTAGGTACCTATGTCATTTTTGGGATGTACTTATAGCGCTATGATACCGGATTGAGTGAGTGATTCAAGGGATATTTAAAAAACATACAAATTGTAACTCAATATCCACCCTACACAGGGATTTATTGCGTGGGTAAATATCAGACTCCATAAAAGTCTTTCTAATATTGTACGGAATTTGCAATAAAAATATATATTTATCATTTTTGGTTTATTTGGCATAAGTGGAGAATCTGTGCCTCCATAGAGTAGAGGTTTTATTAATGGACTTTTTATGTGTAGTAATAGTTGTCAGCTTAACATTCATTCAATTAGGTTCATGCTTTCGCTTAAATACATATTGAGAAATCAATATGTATTTTTTGCCAGACACAGAATCCAACCCATGCCAACATGTATGGCCGTCAAAAAAGTCTTCTTTCGATACCGATTTGTGTTTTTTTTTTACAAATAGGTCCTTTGAGGATAAACATCATTTATCAAGTATTTATATTTTTTTTTATATGACAGATGACAGCTCTATCCATATGGCTTCAGAAACAAACGTTCTACCCACAGAACAGATAATAAATTATTTCTGAGTTCCCTGGTTCTACCCATTACGAAATCGAGGAATTCGTATTATCACAATGTGCAAATTAATATAAAAATAGTTATTTACAGTTTTCGAATTTATATATTACAGTCTTTTATCTGTTCATAATGAATGGGGATTGCAATACTGGTATTTCATAACCGGTATACCAATATTTTTCGAAACCGAAATACCGGTTTTAAAAATATAATAATAAATGAGTAAAGGGGGCAATATTGTGTTTGGTTTTACTTTTTATGGGAACAGAGTAAAGAAAAAGTGTAAAAGTGCAATTAGATGTAATTAATTACCAGTGGGGCACACACACATCCACGATAAAATTAATTTATTAAAAAATCATTCGAAAAAGATAGTGCCAATAGTTCATATGTAGTTCACAATATAGATATTTGTACACATCAGTATCCCTATCATAAATCTTACCTTTACCAATTTTAAAGTTAAATATATGTAGGTACTTATATTATTTTTGTTATAAAATATAAATATTTTAAAGAGATTTTTATATATATATTTATTGGTTTCTGTTTTATATATTTTTACAAATACCAGTATTGGTATTTTCATTCGGTATTGCAATCCCTGTTAGTGAAGAAACCATTTCACAAATTTAAAATCAATATTATAAAATTAAGTATTTGTATTAAAATAATTATCTATACTTGTATATACTAAATTAGTAAATAGTTTTCTTCATTACAGTGTATTTATTATATATCGACGTTTCCTGTAAATAACTGTGTTCACAAAGTATTTTTTTTTAAGTAGTCTTATAAAACGAGTTTAAAGTAATCAATAAAATTACTGATCGTTAAAAATAATATCGTCAAAGTCTCTAGATATAAAAATAGAAATGTAATGGATAATAACAAATGGATGTGTATTATATTATACAACATCGATTTTTTAATACGTTTATTACTATATTACGAAGTCGCTATATATTTTTATACCCGCGATACGTTGTTCGTAGGACTATAATTAAGTTCCTTCATATTGAAGACGTATTGTAGTAAAAATTAATACTTCCTACATTCATGATTAAATCGTTCACAAGTATAGGCTTACTTTTAAGCAAGCGTCGTTTTTTTATAGTACCATACTTAAAAAGAGTATAAACACAAATTGAGAAATGTACGACAAAACAGTTTAACCAAATAAAAACACACCAACAAAAAGTGTTAGAGATACTAAACTATATGACATTTTCAATTTGCTCACATCATCATGCCATGTACACGTGGTACAGACTACACACGTGGAAAAAGTAAAGATAACGGAAAATTTTCTACGCAACACGGCACTAAAAAGGAAAAAATGTAGCCTTCAATTTGCGAACATTTAGACCATATATACACTTTTATCAACCCCATGAATTCTAGACGCTGTGCAATATAAAAAAGCTTATCGTTTCTCTTTATATATGGTTTCATCTTTACTTGGGTTTTTTTACATACATTATTAATTTTATTATGGTATATAACTTTTTTACCCATTTTTTAAATATATAAGAATATAATATTATCATCGTTCGCAATTTTCACTTCATATGGAGTGTATGTCCTCTTCTTTATTAAAAAATATATTATTCAAACATACAGACCCTTTCTTTTCATTGGTGCCATTGTTATATGCTTCCATATTATATATATTTTTTTTAATTCCCAGAATTATATATTTTGTGTACCTAGTGTTCTTATTTCATGGTGTCTGCACAAAGCTTTAACTTCTTCATCGCGGAGCATTTAATTACCACATTTAAATAACATGCTAATTATATCTAATGACGACACAACAGCTGTGCCGTCAGCGCTGTAAGCCAGCGCCCATTGCTCCTTTTCTAGTATTGGACAGTTGTTAACGACATGCCACATTATTTGAGATATGTTGCCGTCACATGAAAAGCATTTATCATCTCTCAATTTTGCTTCAAGAATTGGTTGTTTGCTATTTAAGCTATTGTCTCAATCTCTAGTAAGCAAAACAGAACATGTATCCCTTGGATCTAGACATATGCAACACTTGAAAAATACCATGCGAATAACCAAAGCTATGGGATCCAAACCCATGCATTCTGAATTTGTATCAAGCAATGGTACCAACGAAACTACCGGCCGTATAAATGTATGAATGTTAATATTGCACCTCTGCACTGTTAATTACCTTAAGTGAGTGTATTGGATGAGGTAAAATAATAGTGTATTATAGTAATTACTCACCGTACATATTATATCATTAAACGGTTTAAATGTAAATAGTATATGATAAGTTTGAAGCAGGTTTGAAAGTGGGTCGATTGTTTGGAGTCCGTATCAGTGGAAGTTATGAACTTATGGTAAAGTCGATCAGAAGATATTTTTTGTTTTAATTAGGTACTTGGCGCTATATGGATAATATTAGTGCACTGATTGTTAATGCATGGGTCGCGACCCCTTGTGGATGTGTCTTATAAGAAGTTGTAAACTAAATAGTGAATTTACAAAAATACTATGACTTAAATTTTTTAATTGAATTTCTAAATTCATTATTTTTATTGGTGTCTCGGTGTTTTAACAAGTTGACGAACATCTACCATTTAGGTCACTTTGTTTATTTATAAAAAAATAGCGCTTCTTAATGCAGCCTAATAAAAATGAAAATTATAATTGAAATTTTTCGTTTACTTATTTATATATGAGGTTGCAAACAAATTTAGTAATGAAAACTCTCGCAAAATACACGATACTACCATCGGAATGCTTTATTCGGTATCCCGGTCAGTATATAGTAGGTATGCTGTTTTATGTTGTAAATGTAGGCTGTGGGGCATTTATTTGATGAACCCCATTGACCAAAAATTGGAGATATTCATTTCAGGAAGCAGGGATAAACATTTCCAGTATAAAATATATAAAACTGCAACAAACAATATATTCAGAAATAAGCACTGTGAGTCGAGGGTAGAAAAAAATAAATCATAGTCTTTAAGTGATTAGAAAAAGCAAAATTCCAAAAAAGAGTCCAGAAAATTGAAAAGAAATATGACAATTAATAATGCACATGAAAAAACAATAACATGTAATAAAATGTGATAATTGTCATCTCACATAAAAAACATAAGATTTATTAAAATGATACTTTATCAAAATTACTCGGATATTATAGAAAAGGATCGTGACTGGAAAATATTAGAAACAAGTATATTAGGGGATCTTGGACATGGTGAGGTTCATCCCTTGCTCACATAATGTTTTTCGGAAAAAAATATTTAGTGATTTTTTAATACAATTTCAGTCAACATTTAGAAATAAATTTGAATATTATTAATTACTTATTTATTATTAAAACATGTTATATTATTGCTTTTCATGTAGTTTCATTCAACAGTGATTGAATTGTGTTGGTTTATTTAAAGATCGATAAACCAGCTACAAGAATATTTTTCTCGTATACTAGAATGTAGACGTTATCGGTTCGATTTTTTATTGCTTGTTATATTCATTCCAGTTACAGAAAGTGTGAAATAATGAACGACACGCGGGAACGTGGTTGCGTACTGTCTAAATAATGCAAGGCCATAAAACAGAGGGAAGGGGGCGACAACCGGGCGGCGAGGTCTACGATGCTCGCCTGCCGTAGCACTCCCCTGGGAAGTACAATGACCCACCTGGAAAGTGGGACCGTAGAACTACTCTGCCGTAGCGGCGGCAAAGAATTTTACAGTTTAGCAGCAAAGATAACTTAGTATTGACTTAACACAAGGAAGAATTACATTTTCTAGTGTTTTTTGTCACGGAGATATGAAATAATTTGTGTATATAGCTGGTCAGTGGAATCGTAGTACGTCTACGTATACCGTAGAGCGTTGTTAAGTTAACATTTCAGTTTTAATATTACTTGCTATCATCGAACAATTAAGTGACAAGGATTTATAAATGATGCCACATAATACCTAATGTAGTTTAAAATTTAGATTAAAGCCGTAGAGAAGATATGTCGTAGAAGTGATATTTACTTTTTACAGTTTAGGTTAGTAAACCATTTGTCTTACAAATAACGTATTATACTGGTATCTCTATTTATTAAAATATACAAATAAGCTAGCAATTATTGTTATATATGCATAGTTGTATCTAATTATCTATTTAATAATATTGGATGGGTGGTATATCTACAGAATAAAGCAATTTACCCGGATCATATAATCTGGCTTGATCATACAATTTTATCAATACATTCTATTAATGTGGCGAAAAATAAATTCTAATTACATTCATATAAAGATGTTGGTTAGGCCAATTATGGTGGCCGTCATTCCTTATCTTCCCACCTACTTCATATCCTTATTTCTTATTGTCATGAGACCAGACGACGAGACGACCGTGATTGCGAATAACAACCACTTAGCTCAAGTGATATCCAGAAAGAGGACGTGTGCAAGCTTGTTATTGCTCAACTATCGCTAACTACAGCATGACTAATACAAAACGTATCTGTTCGACCTGCACTAAATCTGTTACGGTTTGAGTGAACGTCGCGTCTATACCATCCATTATGAACTTAATTCATCAACCAAATATCATCATCCATCAAAAGTGTACCATCCGTTTACCAGTGCGTGAACACCGAACCGGCTCCAGTGCACGCCAGCCCCCTCAACAAAAAGGTCAGTATCTGACACCATGTGTGAACCCCCTCTCTAGATCCGTAATCCACCAGCATCCCTAAAAATAACATTTCACTGCAAAAAACGCCACCAGATGGTAAATCCGCATTCATGTTTCTACAGTATTATCGTAATTTGTCGATAATTTTGCTGCATATAATGCTACATTAATTGTACATGGCACGTGGTTAAAATAAGGAATTGGAAACCTATTTGATCTATTCTGCTATTGTATTTATTTTAATATTGATATTTTTAAAGCAAGGTTGTGTCTTGTATTATTCAACGTTTGTTACCATTCCACATAATTGATATACACCTTTAAACAGTTATATAAAATATATTTGTACCGAGCGGGACATGAATCAACATCCGTTGGATTTCAGCCACTCTACCAATTAAACAACTGATAAGTTGTGTATATTAAATAACGAATACTTTTTATTTTTTAATTTTATTATAAAAAAGTTCAAGTAACCATTATGAACAATGTTTTTAAAACGTATTATTGATGTAAACATTTTTTAAAATATGGTAGGCAACATTGAAACTTCTATTATTACTATATTGAATATAAACTGAATTCTAGAAGTGTTAATTATTACTAAGTGATTTTTTTGCATGTCATACTTATGCCGTAGTTTCGTTTTTTTTCTTGAAATGTTAAATTAATTTATTGTAACCAAATATTTTTCTATAAAGGCCAAGTTATGTTTGCGCGTGAGGTGGCAAACTATAAATATCGACTTCCGTTTTGTTTTTTTTATTTCAAAATATCAAATATAATGACGTTTAACGTTATATTATCGACTGTTAAAACAATATTTAAAATATGAAACGACTCACTTACGGTAATTTAAACAATGTTTTAGTAAAAAATAGTATGTGTAAAATGCTGCATTCTGGTTTGTCGCAACATCGGCATGGTGACGTCACAGCGTGTCGTGCTCGATATAAGTTAGCTGTAAAAATATCGGTTGGAAAGGGTCTTACAGTGAAATTGATATGCGAGAAGGCATATATGATACATTTTCCTGGTGATAATAGCCCGTTTTGTTTTATTTATTCGATCAATCGTGTCGCTTGGGAAATGAAAAGGTAATACAAAATGAGATTTATTTGGAAATGGGGAAAAACGGTGATAATTGCGAAAAAATATTATTATTTGGCGCTACCCCCTCAGGTAAATCCCGACCACCTCATATCCTTTCATATTTTAGCAAATTTGATATACCTATTGATAGGATGGGTTTATGTAGGGTGTTTATTTATACTTTTACACTTATTAAAAACACGGATTTAGGGACATTAAGTATTACGTAAGTATATTTCGCTTTTAAGACGAGTAACAATTTATTAATTATTAGAAACATTTGTAAACGCACGCTTTGGCGCAAAGAGGTGGCAAATTGTATTTAGTACCTATCTCGGTCCTTCGTCCGCCCAGAAAAAATTAACGGTATTTTTTTTGTTTGTTTGTTTGGCTGTGCACCCTGGCCTGGCCTGGCCTCGACTCATTTACAGTTACAAAATATAATATTATTATCATCCCAACTCTGTTGATTACAAGATTTTTGATGGGGGATTTAGGCATTGTAATATTTGGTATCATTATATATATATATATATAGTCTGGATGATCTTTTCTACTCCATCCGGCCACCAAAGTCGCGGCCTCTCGGTACATTAATTCTAGCTGTATCTACGTTAAGTACTTTATCTTTATAACATTGACGATGTAATATCCAGTTCACCGTAGACACCATATTTGAGGGATGTATTTTCAAAGGGAACTTATTCCACTACTTGATGAAAATTAGTTATGAATGAATGCCAGAATTTAAAGGATAATATTTTAACAAGTATTTTTTGTATAGAAGAACCTAATAGCATTCTTTCCAGTAGAAAATCAACTTAAAAATGAGTGTTATTTACAAAAGTAACTTATTAAAATACAAAAAATACAACAAATTGATTTCGAAGAGCGCTGATGAGCAGATTAGACTGGTACATTCTTAAATCTTGTGAATTATTCGTTGAATAAAAGAACTGGTTAATTAAAAATTATTAGCAAGCAATTAAGTTACATAAAAATATTAGTGAAAGCCGTGACGTCGGTTAGTAGTTAAAGTAGTAGGTACCTAGTTTGATTTATTAAACAAAAACCGATTGCCAAAGTAGCTTGATTTCGAAGAGCGCTGATGAGCAGGTATTAAAAAGGCCAATAGTTAAAATTTGTCGCAATTAGTACGTCGCCTTGTAGCATAAAGGATAAATGCGCGGACACCCTGCGTAGTAAACTCAAGAGATGCAGAGTTCGATACCTGACGGGGTGGTTTACTTTTTTCAAAAAAGGATTTTTTCTATTGGCTATAATATATTTTCTCAGAAGTGTTTTTCAAAATTATGTACGTTCAATACAAAAAATATATGTAACGTCAACACTGCAAACAGTTTTTTGGGTTTTGCCAAAAATTTGTTGAAGTGGAATAAGTTCATTTTGAAAATACACGCCTGATTTTATTTATACAAATTGGACCAAGTACATTCCTAAATATCCAGTCAATACATTAGTATCTGACAATCAGTTAACTACGAGTCCATATTTCAGTTCTTGTCGCCGTGATGTAAGTGTCTTATATAACTATATCATTATTTTTTAAAACAAACAAATTATTATTTATATAATATAATATACTATATAACCTTAAAAACAATACAGAGGAAATTTTATTTATTCATTACTTATATAAAATTATAATTGATTATATTATATTACTTTGGTAATGTACATTATTTCCTATAAGTAACCAAATAATCCACTTAGAACTTCATAGAGGAAAAAGTAAAGACACTAATAGTCTACGGAAAATTTTTACCTACGAATAAAGTATGAGGGCAGACGCAAAAATGTTATATTATTTAAATTTAGTGTTTTTATAAACATTTTTTATTAGGATTATTCAAGAATCTGCTACTAGTATAGCAAATTCAATGGTGATCGTCATGCCTTTGCGAGTGATTTTAAAAATTTAATTTAATATATTTTTTTGATAATTTTCATTTTAAATAATCAATATGTATATTAAGAATAATTAATGATATGTTATAGGTTGCGATTTTTTGAAGTCAGATGTTTATTAGTATATTATACTTAGGGATCGCAATACTGGTATTTAAAAACCGGTATCCCAGTATTTTTCCATACCGAAATATCAGTTTTAAAAATCAGATAATACCGATTTTTATTCGGTATTGAAAGTGGAAACAAAATGTATTAATTAACGTAGAAGGTTTAACGTGACTGAATTTTTTGTCAGATAACGCGATGTCTGGTTTACTTCTGTTGCCTTTCAACGCTCTTGGAGACCAGCAATAGCACGCGCTATATAATATTAATATTTTAAAGAGAATTTTCATTATATATATTATATTTTTATTTATTGTTAGATACTTTTGTTTTTTTTTCCATATATTTCACGAATACCGGCATTAGTATTTTTATTGTGTATTGCGATCCCTAATAAATAAAATTTTTCATTTAGAAATATGAAAAAAAAATATGAATACTCTTAAACACGAGCTGATTATTTAAAACGAGAGTTATCACTAAAATGTATTAAATGCAGGTTTTGCCAAAAACGTTACTCTCCGCCTTAATTGGCTTTTAACTAGAATTATTCAAATTTCTAAATGTAACACCCCAATTTGCATTACGCAATGTTATTTGTGCTGAAATAAAGTTGTTAATATATATTTAATGTTTTGTTTTAATTTAAAAGTGAGTAGGTAATATTGTTTTTAATCATCAGTGAATAATGCTTGTTGTTATCACTACGATTGTTTGGATACGAACTTCAATTAAATTATCACAATTGAGAGACTATTTTCACTCCATGTCATACTATATCAATTCATAGAGCTAAGGTATCGTCAGATATTCATGATAATTAATTTTATTGTTAAATATTCATTAATAATATTAGCTTCTAAATGCTGCCAATAATAATTATTTTTATATTAAAAATGATTGATTTTGCCATCTGATAAATGTTGTTGAAATACATAATATTCCAAACAATCAAACATCCTTTTTTACTGCTATTCTAAATATTTGAAAGAAATTGAGAAAAAAAGAGAATTGAAAGAGTAATAAATTATAATGAAGTTTCCAGATCAATTCCTATAGTTAAAACGAACACTATTATGGTACCTATTCATTATACTAAAAATACGTGATTTATTTTTAAAAAGTAATAAATTATTAGACACGTCAAAATAATATTGAAATATATTATAATTTGAATGAAATAAATATTACGGGAAGACAGTACAAAACTCTTTTTCATGAAAACAAAATACTACACCATATAACGGATTTAGTAATAAGTCGCTTAATCCAGTAATCCGGCTAATCTTTACTGCCGGAATGCTCTATTTATTGCATGGAGAGATTTCAGTACCTACATAAACCGTAAGATTAATTATAAGTAGGATACTGCTGTTCTGATAACTCAAATATGTATATGATATATATACGCCTGCGATGTCCAAATGGTTACGTATCCGCATGGTAAGTCGAGGGTCTTGGGTTCGAATCTCGGGTCTGGATAAAATTCACATATTCTTTTTCAGTGTGTGTTTAGACCAGAGTATATACCTACTAGGTTAAACAAGTGGCCAACATTCATTTCTCGTAAAAAAAAAACTGTCACGAAACCTCTACGTGAGATGGAAAAGATCAACTTTATACTAGAATTGAGATTGTGTATGATTAGCTATTATGTCTTCACGATTATTTTCTATTGATTGTAAGTATGCACACTTAACAAAGAAATATCACAATATCTGAGGCTCTTAAAATATGGTTACATACTAGTGGTAAATATTGACATCCTCAAATGTATCGAAAAGTACCGAGAAGTTCTGTGTAATATGAATATAAGAAAAGTGCATTTTACATATTAATATGAGCTTTAAGCCCAAAAAACTCTCAATATTCGTAGCAGAGAATAACTACCGCATTTTGTGGCTTATACTTTTCATGATTAATACAGGTGCATTTCCAGACAGCTGATTCAGGTGGCAAGTAGAAGATAACTTATCTGAGGTAGAAGACAAGGGAAGAATAAGAATATTTACAAAATATTATATTTTAATAATTTGTATGTCATATTTAATGATTTTATTTCGATAATTCATCATCGTCATTAGTTTCTTCTCAATTAAGTGCGGCATGAAAGTCGCCTTAATCTCTCTCTACTCTTCTCTTTACTGACACGTTATTATACCGAACCTTAATATATCGTCAATACATCGTTTTATGGGACATCTTTTTATTCGTCTTATATCCATTGAGTACCACTGGATTTACGCACTAAGCCATCTTGTATGCGAGATAAGTATCCGACCCATTTTCATTTAAGGGATTTGGAATACTTAATTACGTTGCATACTCTCTTTTGTTCTTTTATCCATTCAATTATATTCCTCTCATTGTGCGCGCTGCCCATTATACATTTCTTTATGCAACTCTTAATTTGTAATACTTAATAATTATTGTTTTTTTTTAATTGACTATGTCCCTCTGTTTGGATTATAAATTTGGTTTTGATTTTTATTATTTTAATACCTTTTTATTATTTTGAATGAATTTACTTAGCTAATAATCGATGAAACACTATGCATATTATAATATAATAATGATTTTGAAAGTAAATTGAAATGTTGCACGTTTAATACAGTGGAATGAATGAGAAAATCGACCCGGCGTAATTGAAATATTTATTATATAGTTGCGGTTTCATTCGAGACGCCATATTGCAGGCATAAAACAGGAAAGCCATTTCTGGCCATAAAAATAAGATTGCATGAATGCACTCAGACAGAATATATCACATATAAAAATAGACACAAAACACTATAAATATAGACAGTTTCGTATTGAGAGTCTGGCCTCTCATTAATTTGTATATATGTATGAAATTAGGAAATCTATAACTGAATAGTGATACTCTAAAATTATTTAAAATATAAATTTAAATCAACTGCAATTAAGACAATAATCGTTCTTGCTACTATATTAAAAATAAATGATTATGCCAAAAACTATAATAAAATAATATAACCGAATTTTGGATTGAAAAGTTATGTATTTTGATAAGTGCCTAAACACATCTAAAAAAATAAAGATAGTATTTATTAGCAATAAAAGAAATGAGAACTACGCCAATGTTAAAAATGAGAAGAGAATCGGCTGATATTAAGATATTAAAACGTATACCATGGCCTCCACATCCTGAAGCGGGCCCACATGCTAGGTTCTTTAGCGGGGCCCCTATTTACCACTATGGTTAAAGGCAGTGTAAAGCTCTACAGTGGTGTTTAAGTTATAATTGAGGGTATTCAGTGTATTATTAGCGATTTTGTATTTTAATGGATCATCTTGAATTGTGAAGTTGTCGAGTATCGATACACAATAATAAAAAAATATATCGTACCGTCACGTAATTATTAAAAAAAAATAACGGGCAAGAAGCAAAGTAGCGCCGCAGGCAACTTTTTTTTACTATTAGAGCAAATTTGCGATGTATGCTTATCTCAGTTATCTGGTCTACCCGTCACGCCGGGCCCCCCTTGATACCGTGGCCTCAGGCTAGAGCCTTGTCAGTCTCCCCTTGTAGGAGCCACGATGTATTTACATATTCTATCGCTCTATCAGAACCGTTCGAGTTTGGATGAAGGCTGTCCGAATTTTCAACTTCAGTAGAAGTAGACCGTTTTGAAGACAAAGTAGAATTATTAACAAAAAAACGTTATTTCAAAACCATACTATGTATGTAATGTGTTTTACTATTATTGGATAGTTACATTAAAAAAGTGAAACTTTTATGATTTTTTTTATTATTTATATAAATAATAAAGATCAGGTTAAAAGTAATTGGGAGACACTTTTTTCGGGAACATTTTATAACTAACATGTTATAATACAGAGTTAACGATTTGAACAACGTATGAGATGGTGTAAGGTGGACTATTAATAGTACTAATGTAAACTATGTAAATGAAATAAAGTTTACATATTATTAATAAAAACAAATTATTGAATTATCACCAGAATCACTAAGTGAAATGGATGTCATTGGTTGGCGAGGAATTCCCTCGTTCGAAATATTTGCAATATCATTCTCCACTGAGCACATCTTCTTTTTATATTTTTATTGAGTCGCTATTCAATTTATGTAGGCATGAGTATTAAAATAATAAAACTATCTCTATAAACAATGAATATTTTATATCATACGGATTTATTGGACATCTGAAGAGATTGTAAACAACATATAAGTAGAACAAGTCATAATTTAAAAAAGATATTTGTTAGGAACTAATTTTCAACAGAACCGAGTTGAAACAGTTGCTAATTTTCTATAATTAAATTATTTAAGTAGGCATGCAAAACAAAAAGTAATTAACTCTTGTTAATCCAAAAGTTTGATTTATTTAGGGCATGTAAGCGATATGTATTAATTAATTAACATGACCTTATCCCAGCTTAAAACTTGTAGTAAAGGAGATTTTTTAGTTATGAGTTAATCGGAATTGAAAATTAAAATACAAACATGTGAAAACTGTGGCAATTTAAGTAATTTTTAATAGGGTAATAATTATTTGTCTACGTTAGCCCTTAAATGCATAAATAATATAAACGCCTGGGATTTAGCACAATTTTAAATTTTACTTGGTTTGTGAATTGGTCATGTTGCACCATACCTACAGCAACAGATCAACTGATTTTACTTAAGTAGTTAGGTAGACAAACATCGTATCTAATTAACTCAATTATTTCTTTGTGTAGAGGACACGGGTGAATAACGTCACGAGCGATGCAGGTAGACACAGTGTGACGGACTTTAGAGGGGAAGGAAGAGCTCGGAGTAACCTAAACCTGCCCACGTTGCAAACACTGGCGTAAGAAAATTAACTGTTAAGTATAATAAAAGAAAGTTCACGATGCAACACCTCCTTAATGTCAAACAAAAATATAAAGTATGATATCAAATACTAAACATCTTATAAAACTCGCGTAGTTCACATAACAAGACGTTCAAATGCACATTCTTAGCACACGATAGCTATCTCAGTTATAATACTAAAGAGAGCGGGAATTGTCCGGCTATATGAAACCCCTTTCTTTGCATAATATGTACAGACGTATAGTATAATCTCAATTTTGATAATATTTACTTATCTATGAAACGTTGTACTATCATCTTGCTTCTCAGTACGGTTACCACATTTAAACAAAACACAGTAAGTAAATCATATTTTCTACTTAATTAACTAAACATATAACCTGTTTATATGTCAGATAAAAACTATATATTACGTTTGGCTTATACGCATTTGTCAAACTAATTTACTGGCTATACGCCCTAAAACCTTTCCTTTATCCATATGTCTTCTAGTATAACACATTATGTTGAGATTATAAGAATATGGAATTCTTTCTCACTCGCACATATAGTAAGTCTTTGTTCAGGACTTGATCACAATCTACAGGAGTAAAAGTTTACATTCAAGGGTCAGTGCCAACCCATCATCTATCGGTTACTTCACACTCCCCGCACACCATTCCTTATAGTAAAAATCTGCTGCTTTTATTATAGTTATTGTGACCTTTATCGTGAGGTAAGTTTTATGGAAGAAAAGAAAAAAAAATGTGACTCACCGAAATCTGGGCCATGATCCTGCGCTAGGGCGACTGCGGCGGCCAAAAGCGCGACGAGCAGTGCGAGAAGGGTGGGCGCGAAGCTGGGCTGCAGCCCGTGCCGTCGGCGAAACATGGGGGTGGTGGTGGGTTGGCGCTCCGCTTCTGGACTGGAACCCCTCTCACTGACCCTCGCGTGTCACATCTCGAGAGTACTGCAAGAACAATATAACAAAATTGATACTATCTACTATGATAACCAAGCCTTAAAAAGCCAGTAGGGTAAAGATTGTTCGGTCGTAAAATTGTCTTTGTGGGCATAAGTGAAAAAGGTTAAAATTGTCTGCTTGTAAAATAACGCTAGAGCATAGACAAAGTAAAATACATTGGTTGCCGTCTAGATTCTGAAGGAATATTGAAGTTTAGACCATATGGTCAAGATCAGGAGTGAGTTGACAAAAGACACTTTTGAAAAAAAAAAATTTCATCCGTAATCGAGACCGGGCACTCGATGGACAAGGTGTGATAAGATACTGCATTGTATCTGTACTGATCTATAAAGTCGACTCTTGGATGTTAAAAAAAATGAAGTCTTTCAAGATGTGGTCTTATCAGCGTATGAAGAGATTGTCCTGAGCTGATCACATTAGCAATGGTTTTAAAATGAGCTACTAAGCAAAGAGAACTTATAGCTGTAGCACAAGAACAAAGTAGCACACTTCGGTCATATTATCTTCTGCAATGAAAAGTATAATTTACTCTTACTCATAATGTAGGGAAAGGTGGATAGCAGTAGAAGAGTAGGCAGAATGAGATTCTTGTGTCTATACAACTTGTGTACTTACTTACTTGACTTAATGTTCAGCGCATTGGTGATCTGGCATGAATGGCTTCAATTCAATTTTTACCAACCTTTGAGAGAAGCTTTGTAATTAATGTAGGTTAATATAATGTGTCTAATTTAATTATATCTGACGTATATACTTATTACAAAATAATATATTTTAAATATTTTTAAGTGTTAACTATAGTGTGAGCAAAATAATACATCAAGTACCTACCATACGTAATGTTTGATCACATCACCCAAAAATAGCAACTTCTGCCTATATTACAAGAGATAAGGTACCTATCAAAAAATAAGCGTTTGTAATCCTGAAATAATCCGTACGTGCATGCATATACCTACCATGCTAGTTTTTACTAACAAAAAATAACTCATAACTACTCCGAGTAACTTGCAATTTAAATGTCATCAGTCAAAGCTTTTATAATTTACAATTATGAAATAGCTAAATTTGATGGCTACAATACAGTGACGTCCCGTGGGGGTAGGCAGATTGAGCGTCGCTTGGGGGCGGCACTTACCCGAAGGGCGGGAAATCGAGGAGAATCATTATTTATATATATCAATAGCTACCTAAACTTAGTAATAACGAAAATATATTTCCATTAAAAAAATCAGCTCACTGGTTGAAAAGAAAATGTATTAATTATTACTATAAAAGTTTTAAAAGGACTTTATTTTTTTGTCGGGTTCGCGATGTCTTGTTTACTTCCGTTGTCCTTAGACGTCACGTTCTTAGTGAACAGATAATGACACGTGTAGATTTGCAAATAATATTTGAATTGTAGGTTATACTTACATTAGGTAGGTCATACGTACATTAATTTAAAATTTATCCAAATATGTTTGCTAGTTACTCGTTTTGGAAGATGTCAGACGTATTTTTAAATGTACCTATCTGAAATCGTAGATTCGCAATATTGTCTATTGAAGCAGAAATGGCATATATATAAGATTAATTATTAGTGGTAGCTATTGTTAGTAATGTATCCATACAACACATTTCTTAGATATTCGAGTCATGAAAGGATGATAAAAAATACTGTAACTTTAAAAAAAGTGGCGGCATTTTGGCACTGCTTACGGGCGGCATTTTGTCTAGGGACGTCACTGCTACAATAGTATTTCAATAACAATTATTACAAGTATTCCTCTATATATAATGACATTTAAATTATAGTTATTACGGATCAATCGATAGTAAATACACCATACCTAAAGTTATTATAAAATGTCTAAATCCATAATTTATTTATTTAATACATCACTGGTGTATAGTGTAATATTTTATAAAGCACATTGGGAATTTGATAAAACAAACTTCATTACACAAGTACCTACACTTCATTTACAAAAGCTTTACGGGCCATCGAATTTTTGTGTTGCCAGTTTATTACTCTTATTGCTATAAATAATTTGTATTTCTCCACTTTTCGGGCGGTAACAAAGCTAGTAATAGATTAACTCATAAAATGACCCTCGTAAAAGTCCTTTTTATACAGTGACCTTTTACACTCTTACAAAACGGTGCTTTCGGCTGGCCTACTTTTCGACAAATTTTCGTTCAAATTTCCCGCTAAATAAGTTTAAAATGTTCTCGATTCTTTTCCCATTATTTTGTATTCTATTGCAAACAAAAGCTTCTTTCGTGTTCGCTTCATACATATCATAACACAGGACTACTAGTGGCTAGCACGTAGTATGAAGTTATTTCAGCGATAATATTGTTTCTTACCAATTTGGTTAAAACCCTCATGGAGAGGTGAAAGTAAAACAGTATTACACTCATTTCATTAAACATATTCTTCATTGTTATTGTTACAATGCACTTACGTGGTTGTTAAAAAGAACTTCTTCTCTTGATATTCCATTGAAAATATTTAAATTTATATAATTATTATTTTTAAATCGATATAGTTTATACTTTTAAACTTTTTTATTGCTTTGTATTTTCTCTTCGAAGATCATTAATACCAATCAGAAATACAATTTTTTAACAAACCATTTCTTTTATTCAATGACAAATTCACAAGATTTTGTAACATTCCATATATTGAAAACACTTCAGATATATACCCACTAGAAAAAATCGTATTTGAAAAAAAAATACGAAACTCGACGGGATTTGAACCCGTTTAACCATTGATGTCACGCCAATATTTGCATTAACCAATTATTATGCCACGAGCCTCCTGTCTAATAACGATAATTTAAACTAGCAATACTAGTAATTTAAGCTACAAAAATAACGCAATTTGATAAGCATTTCATGTAAGACCTACCAATTTCAATTGTCGTAATAAGATAAGAGGCTCGTAGCATAATTGATTAATGCACAGATTGGCGCGACTCCAATGGTTATACGTGTTCAAATCCCGTCGATTTTCGTATTTTTTTTTCAAATATGATTTTTTCTCATGGGATATATATATATCCGAGGTGTTTTCAAGTTATGTACGTACAAATACAAAATTATCTTCGTCAAAAGCTTTGGGTAATTTATTTTTAGCCGCTTTTTAAAGATATTTTAGCTTAACCAATCTAACTTTTATCATTCTATGAAGTCAAATATGAAAATCTTTTGAAAAATATTTCTGCAAAAATTAATATGATAGTCTTCGACCAATTTAACGGTATTTAAGGTAGCTTTTTAGCATCTACGAGTCACTTTATTTATACCTATTTATCGCTTTATAAATAATGTTTTATTCGCTTCCGTCAAAATGTGTCTAATTTATTATCACCATTTCTGGTGATTGTGATCGATATAATAATATTATAACAACGAACACTTTCGTCTATTTGCTAAATCTAATAAACCAAATTAAAATAAAAATAATTGATTTCTTAATGTTGGTACCTACTATTCGTAAACAGTTATCGGAAAGTTATATTTGAATAGATATCAGTTTACCTAATAAATAATACAGGTATACTGCATACCTAAGCAATTAAACTCTCATGAAAACTTAACAAAACAGCTGTCAGAACTTCTTAGGCAAAACATAACTGTACAATATACATAACTTTGTTTCTTCCCAATATTTCAGATCAATGTAATTGAATATTGCCAGTTCAATGAATGTTTTAAAGTATTAACTAATATCTTACTGCGTACATTTAAATAATGGTTTGATGGTAATATAGTAAGTAAATAATTTTGATGCTGTAATGTAAATGAAATCAGGTTGTTATTATTTTCTCTTATAAATGTTTTGTTACCTTTGAAGAGACGGAAGAGAATAATTTTGTTAGCAAGTTTGCCTACGGACAAAAGCACGAGGAAAGTGAATTTGTCAGAATAGAATTATGCCAATGATAATATTATCGAGCCTTATTAAATTTATGCCCTTTTATGTAATAAGTACCTACTATATCAGAACTCAGTAGGTACTTATGTATAATTTTGCTTGGAATGATTGCTTGACAACTTCAAAGAGCATTGGCAATAAAAATATTTTCTTACAACTTTACTGTAAATAATTATATAATACTGGATTTAATAATATAAAATTTATATTGAAAAAAAGTTATTTTTTTGTATAGGTAGGCCTGAAATATAAAGCCTGATAAAATTGATGAAAGTTTTTTTTTACTTGTACTTAAAGAAAATATTATGTACCTACTGCGAAAAAATCATGCATTATGTAAATATTTTTTTATTTAACATTATATAATATTTTAAATCAATAAAATATACTATTAGACGGCGAGTCATTTTTTATACTGCCATATAGTTAAGTATAATATTCTGCCACTACTAAGTACCCATGGTGGCCTCATTGGTAGAGTGGCTGTTGCGGAAGCCGTAGGTTATTAAGTTATTTTTTGAACGTGTATTTGATCATGTGCAATGACTCAATGGGTTACGGCAAATGACTAACAATTAAAAGTTTATTACTTTAACTTTAGTAGAGGTCTATAATATTAAGCTAAACATGGTAATTTACTTTTCACTTTTACATATCTACTTAACAACCCACATGCTCAGCGTAGGTCAAAATGGAGCTTTTATGGTATTTTCAAAGTATAACCCTGGACATTCATTAAACGTTGTAGATAACCTATTTATATAATTTTGAAGCCTTATTATCTTTTATATTTATTTTAAACATTTGATGACTGCACAAAGTATTTTTATTACCTACAATAGTATTCTTTTAAACCGCTCGCTCTAATGTTTTAGAATATAGTCATATTTCAGTACGTCCATGTGCAGTGATGTTAAGATTTTTTATGTTTATTAATTTTTAAATGCATTTACAAAACCATTAGTAAAATTAACATTGACATTTTATAGTGACATATTTACGATAAAAAAATATATTTTATAATCTTTGTGATCCTAAATTTGACAAGAATTAGGCATTTTATTATTCAAAAAACGGGCATGATTAACACATTTTAAGATAATTCTAAAGATACTGATTATAAGCTATGTTTTTGACCATTCCAATGTTATAAACATCCTACGAATAATGATTGCTTTATAGTAATTATTGACCAAAGAATAAGGTAGTATTTTTCTAAAATATGCCATTCCTATTGGCATTTCCCAGTGGCTAAGCTACAACATACGGCCGTAGCCATAAATAAACGATAAATGAAGTAGATAGTAAGATCATGGTAATGCGCGTGTTTGAACTTTGAATTCGTGATTGTTTAAATTTTAGGTATTATTAAATACACTTTTGTTTACTACACTAATCTATTGTGGTGTTATAAAGAATATAATATACTTATACTTAAATATTATATTTTTCTTTTATCAGAATATACGTCATATGCTACAGAGATCTTAACTATTTCGTCGATTCAATGGCTTGTAAGTGTACTTTGCTTTATACCTACTATGTTATTATATTTTAAAATTCTGAATCTATGAATCTATGTTATAATTAGGATTCATGTTTGCACGGATGCGATTATATCTTGGAAGATGAATACTACAGCAGGCCATGAGACTCAATAATATTATTGTAGTGAAACAGTAGTGTATTTAGTAAAAGAAAAGAAATAATCACAAAAAACAGCAAGAATTTTAGAAAATTACATACATGTCATTGTGACCTCAATGAGAATCGAGTTCGGGGCCCTTGGATATACTTTTATCGTAGCTGAATACTTATAAGTTGTATGCACAAAAGCTATTCAATGCTTTTATATTTATATTTGTATAAAAATGAATTTTTGAAAAAACCCCATTGGTAAATTACCCCTTGGGCCGCCCTCGGATTAGTTTTCATTTGGATACATATTTTATTACAAAACACAGAACTGTTTTTTTTATGCTTGTTTATTCGTTTGAAAGGATTAGATTTGTAGTTTATTCGTTTAACCACCGGGGCTCCATTTTTTGTTATTCTATGAAATGTAATTATTTAATGTTATTTAGTTTTACATTACTTTCGGATGGACAGGTCAGTTTATATTAACTGTCTTATGATGGGTGGTTCTTTATTGATTGAGACAGTTATATAGTTTTTTTTTTGTTTATGATGGTGTTGGTATTATGATTGGAGAGAGTACGGGATAGATATTCCTGATAAATATTTATGCAGTCGAGCATGCGTGTCATTCTATTATCTAGCATACATTCTATGAAAAAATAGAGGTGGTCTCGTACTCCAAACATGGAGTCTCCATATAACGTTTTTTTTTTAATACTATTTTTTCCAATGAAAAACGTCACTAAACGATCCTTCATTTTCCTGGATTCCACGACGGTTTTCAAGTAAAAATATAAAAAATATACTCGTCGGCGATCTACTTTTCGAGAACATTACATTATCGTCGTTTGGCGAAGGTTTGGAAAGGAAGAAGAGAGAGTACAGGTGGTAAAGCCCAACTAGTATTTGAATATATGTTGTACCTATATTTTTTTGATACGCGTTGTGGTGTATCATTTTTGTGTCCTGGTAAATCTTTATGCGGCCGCGATGGACGAATGGTTACAATATGTCCGCTTATGAAGTCATGGATCTTGGTATCAATCCCGAATTTGGCTAATTAACTTGTTATTCTTTAATGTATGCTTGGACTAAGATCATGAATCTAATAAATTCGGCAAGAGGTTAATATCGTCTCGTGAAAATCTGTGAAAAACCTTTTCGTGAGTTGGTTAAGATCCACATCAGATCGTAGATTCAATATATTTTATCTCAACTGCTATCAGCCAATTCCAACTTTTATATTTCTTTGAATTTACAATTGAAAGTTGTGAGGAGAGATTTTATTGAAAAAACTTATATACTAAAATTATTTATTATTTTAGTAGTAGCATCATATTGTAGTAGGATTATTGATGAAAAAATGGTGCGTACACTTGTCTATGGGTATAAATAATAAATAACTGAAGTAAGCTGTGTCAAAAAACCTCTTCTGCAAAACATTTCAAATGTGAGTTAGAATAGTTCTGCATTCAGCTGAATTATCCTCAAATGTGTTTTTAAATAATAATGTATGAAATTATCATTCTTTCAAAGATTTAAAAAAACATCTCTCAATAATAAATTATATTATCTTTAGATTATAATATTACAAGAACATTGAATAGCGAAACCACTTTCAATTGGATATTATTAAGTTACAAGTTTGCAAAGAAACAATGTACACTCATCCGTCACAGTTGAGTTGATATGAGCAGCCATTGGCGGTTTATATCGGAAACCGATCGCATAAATTTGCTTTGGGCGCCACTCAAGTTACAAAATGATCGGGATCATATATACTCTACACGCCTGTTATCCACCCTAAGGGTGAACGCATAGTGAAGAAAAGCCTTGCGATGATGTGGGAGAATGAGTTATTTAATAAAGTCGAGCGGCGCGTCCATTCGGCTGGGAGACTATATTATGGTCGAATTATTATTTATAATTGTCGCAAGACCAAGACGACCAGCAGTTATGGGTCATGATATGATGGTGATTGCGAATAACATTTAGTTAGCTCGAGTACATCAAGAAAGCGGTCGTCTGCACAGTAGCGGATCAAGTCAAGTGGAGGCCCTGAGTGGTAAAAATTTCGGGGCCCCCAAATCCAAGTTAGAAAAAAAAGTTTTATAGGTACATAGAAACTCTCATTAATTTATTAACATAAAATATAACAAAGGCAATAGAAATAAAATTTAAAAAAAACATATTTTCTAAATAAATTTTCGTCTTGCTTTATTTCTTGCGAATTCATCAATTATTTTGGTAGTTTTAATTAGGTTAACAATTTCTTGCTCTATATACAAAATGGCTATACTATTTAATCTTTCTTCTTCTATAGTAGGTACTTCTCAAATATTTTTTTACACGCTTTAAAACAGAAAACGATCTTTCACCTGACGTATAAGATAAGGGGATTGTTTAAAAAAAATCAATAGTATTTCTACATTCGGTTAAAACCTTTGCGGAAGAGATCGTGTGTGTATACCTATCGCAATCCTTGCAAGCCACCAATGCGGATGACATCGCTCGATTTTAATAACTTCGTCGTGTTTATTCACATAATATGACGAATAATGACAATGTCGTTAGGTCCCTCTAACAATAATAATATGATACTTTTTTTACCATTTATTTTTAATCGGAAAATTACCGTTTAAATTTCATAACAAAAACTCGAAATTCTGAAAAACATTAAGCCGTAGATTACATGAAACATTAAGGGCATACAAATTCTTCAATTGCATTTTTCTGAATATACTCGTATTATTTTGGACTTGAAATACATTGACTCGATGTAGAGTGATAAAGGGAGAAAAAGTAAAACTGCTCAAAGGTAAAGAGTGTTTTCTTTAGGATTTGAGGTTTCGATAGACCAGTATTTTTTACACTTTGTCTACAAAATACCGTGGAATATTTCTAAATATTATATATACAATTTCCGATGTTTGCCATATTATTATTATTAATATTATTGAATACCAATTTTATCGTATTACAATTTCTTAGACATAACGTCTTTTAAATTGTATGGTTCCTTAGTATGTGCTTACATTTTTGTCGCTCGTCTTCACTATGTATTAAGCCTTAAGCAAGCACGGTTACTTTGACTAACACCGCGATGGTTTTTCGTTCCGACGACACGCTTTCCCGGCCGTTATAATTTTCCCCACAGAGCACAATATAACGACCTCACAGGGTTTTCCTCTCGTAAGTAAGAAAAGCGTATTTCTACAAAACTAAGACAAGGCTTTATTTGTTTTGAATGTTTTGCGAGAGCAAGGGTTGCTGTAATAGAAATTTAATATCGCATGCAGCCTGTTGTAAGGTACCCGCATATTTTGATGTTGTATCATGTTATTGTCTTTCGTAAAAATAAAAAGCGTTCATAAAGTTTCGGTAAAATCTGAAATATTCTTTATGTCTTTATGTGATTTGTGGGATATGCGTAGTCAGTATTTGCACACACTGGGTTATATATTATGAAAAAAATAAATATAAAACATATGTTGCATATTATAGAAAATAGAGCCTTCATTGGTTCTTTTAACAAGATAGCTGAAGCAGTTGACATATTTGTCAGTTTCTATGCAACAAATAAACAATGTTATGGCTGGAGAAAACTCATATTTTAATAGGGAAAAATATTGGAACTTAAAAAAATACATAAATTATATTAATCTTGTATGAAGTTGAAAGACACCACAATATAAAACCCGTTTATAAAAAATTATAAGAAATTAATTAAATTTCCATCAAATACATTTAGAGCTTAGACCGTAATATTGTTATGGGTACCTTTGTTTGTTATTTATGAGATTTACATTAATTTTTATTTTACTTTAAATTATTATTATGGAAATCGTATTTACTGTACACGAAAGCTCTGTAAACTTCATAAATAAGCTATAGTTTATATTTTTTTCACAAGTGGATACCTGATTCAGATTAAAGAATTTATAATGAATTTGTGTTGTTTTTAATATACTAGAATACTATTTATTATATTTAAATAGTATGATAATGGTATCTTTTTTAAATACAATACATTAATTCCCTGTGAACGGTTTCTTAACTGTAGAAATAAACTTTTCTTAGTATTTAAAAGGGTGTAGGTTTTTCCAACCTATTCGTTTTCTCATAATGAATAATTTTCCCTTTAACCCAAGAAATTATTAAAAGAAAAAATCAATCTAAGTACTTACTAGACTTTTAAAGCTTCATAAAAACTTGCAGAACTTTTGAAAAATCATAGTCGTTTTGTCTTGACGCAGTGCGGTTTGAAAATTTTCTAAATTGACTTATACAAAACAACATCATAATCAGTAGACCATGGGTTCATATTTTCAATTTTATACATTTAGGCTCCATTTATATAGAATAAGATTTTTTTCAACATCTTTGAAATATACCTAGACTTATTATAAAGAAAAAATTAAACTGTAAACCGCATCCATGATCATCGAGTTGGTAAATTACCATTGACATGACATGTATAAAACTATTGTCAAATATTTTCGGTGTGTTGTAACAGTGATTAAAAAATATATATGGAACATTAAGCATAATAAAGAAATCATGTAATGTACTGAAAATGACCAATTGTTATTTTATAACTTATATAATATAATGCTCAATGATTAGAAAAATGGGAGTTTAAACTTCTTTTCAGGTTCCCAAACCATGACTATGATGAAGGATTTAATATCGAGATACTCTTTTAATAATATGAAAATTCTTCGAATGGAATTTCATATTCACGTGTATGTATTTCTCAAAAATATGTGTATGAATGCTTATTGCAGTTGCGAAGGGTGGAGGTAGGCTGCTAAAATCCGACATAAATAGTGCACACTAAACGATGTCAGTCAAAAGTATTTGATTTCATTGAACTAAGACTGTAATGTGTACAAAGTGTTTGTTAGTTTTTAAAATCCAATTAAACTCTGCTGCATAATCCAAGCCATAGTAGATAGTCAAAAAATATTAGTTTATCTTTAAAATATCTAAAATTATGTTATTACACCATACATAGTTATAGATATTTTACAGATAGAAGAATAGTTTTATCGATTATGGTTTTATTAGGCAGGGCTAAATGAATTAAAAAAAACTAACTCACACAGTTTTTAATATGTATCTATCCTTAATTCATCAAAAACAAACAAGTATGATGTGCACTATTTTTGTCGGTTTGCCTATAGCATACCTAAACTATTATGTTTAGTTTATGCAGGGTTTAATTGAATTTTAAAAACTAACCAGCAACATTTGCAAGTTGTATTCTTAGTTCAATGAAAACAAATAAGTATTACTGACAAAGTTTAGTGTGCACCCTCCACCCTTCGCCACTGGTTTATAGGATACCCAGTAAAATGATTCTCAAAAAATCATCATTAAAAAAATCAAAGAATCAAGAATAATTTCAGTATTATATTAATAACGTCGAACGAATAACATAAATACAAAATGTGGGTGTTTATCGTTGAAAAAGAAAAAAAATAGTTTTCAAGAGACTAGAAAAAGTATATTTCGTAGTAAACAATAAAGTTGGTAAAGCGAATTGGAATTCGCTGTTTGATAATTCAAATGTACATTGACAGTAATAGACTAATAAATAGTAATAGAAAGTAAATAAACAGTGAAATAAAATGTTATGATTAATAATGTAGATGAAAAAATATGTGATCGTTGCATTATAAACAGATACGGTGAAATAAAATATAATTGATAATCCACAATAAAATTATTGAAAATGTATTTCATTCAGCATAAAAATGCATTCTTATCAAAACGTGCCTACCAAATAGGGGCGGGGAGGTGTTCTCCAGATTACCTGTATATTACAAAAGGGGGTTGCAACTCTAAATTAATTTTTTATCATCGAGCACGAGTTAAGCATACGTATATTCGCAATCTATATAATTTATAAAAATTACAAAGTGATGTGAATCTTGTTCAGGAGTTAATAAGTAGTAAAAAAATAATCAAAGTATAGTAGCAAGAAAGCCTACTATATATTATTTCTGTACAGCCTTTTAAGTCGTAAAACTAAAACAATCTTAAAAGCTTATGCACGGATGCATAAAAATAGCTTTTGTATTCCTCGGTCCAGATTTTTATTAGAAAGATTTTAAAGCTTCGTAGATAAACTCACTAATAATCGCTTTCAGATTTGAGCCGCATACAAAGTGCTACACCAGATGCATATTAAGCTGTAATTAAAAGTTGCACTGGCTACATTTTAATATGGTAGTAGCCAATGTTACAATGTAATTGTGTAATTTTATTTAAATACCATAGATAAAAGACCAATCGAAAGTATCCTAGAATCAGACATAATAGAGTTTTCTATATGTCATTAACTGCCTGGTATTTTTAGCTTATTGTATTTAAAAATAAAAAAAACAAATATAATGAGTACCCGTAAGTAAAATAAAAATGTAAAGGACGCAGCGCTAAATCAAAGGACGAATCATCACCATAGCGATATGGGAATATGTTATAACTGCCTTATAAAAATAGCCAACGAAATATTATACAAATCATTCAGGTCTGCCGGCTTTGGATATTGTTAGCGGAGCCCTTTGTGAAGTAAGGTTTACTACAGGAAGCTACATAATAATACCTATACATAAGAGTCAGTGTATCGTAGGTATTTAAAAAAATATATCACTTTCGAGGTTTAAATGAATGCGGTTTAATATTTTTCAGGCAATGCGGTGAAATTTAAGGTTTCTGTGAATTGTGAATTATTGACTCTGAAGATAATAAATGATAACGGGTTAAAATCTTTCTCAATCTATGTTTTACATTGTGTACACATAATTGCCTAACCATAATAATTTTAGGCGTATTTGTTCAAACAAAAGAATGTCATGTAATAATTCAAAATACGTACTTCGAATAAGCACGTATAGATCTAAGGGAAAACAGAAATTATTATTGACATTTTATATTATTGATTCTGTATGAGGTCACAAACTTTTGCAAACAATATTATGTATACTATTTTTCATAATAATAATATTGTATTGTAAATAATATTTTACAACGTTTTTCTTAGCTCGTATTCTTATTTGTCCGGTACAAATCTTGCAATCGATTTTTAACTAACTTCCCGACTATCTAGACATTTGAAACTTTTAGAATATATCAGAACACGATGCCAATGCATTTTTTTAAAATCCTTTTAGCCATCTTTAAGTAGAATTGATTTCATTTTCAGTTAATTCTGTTTTGTATGAAAAGTTATTTCGGAAGAAAGCCGTAAAAAGTAAAACTATTATTGGTTGCTAAGTGGGTCCTAGTAACTAAATTATTAACAATAATATATACGTGCGTTACTATGGAAACCAATATGACATTTCAGTATTATTTCTATCAAGTTCTAATTTTTTTGATCGCTTAAGCTAGCCAAGTCAAGTTTATATGATTCAACAGAAAATTTAAAAACGTTGTATATAAGAAGTTCTTTTTATCATGTAATTATTTATAACTATAAATAATAATAAATTATAGTAGATACTGAAACAATTTCCGTATTGTGGTCTCTATCACGGCCAAAAAAGGTGACGTAAAATTCCATAGAAAATGACGTCAGACGTATTAGTTTAGTTCCTCAATAATCAATAATTTACATAACTTAGTGATTTAACATTGATATTTTATTCGTAGGAAAATACATATAAAAGTAAGCTACGCACTCAAAGTAAAACCATTAAAAGTACGCCACTAATTTATGGAACTCCCTAAGAATGCCGCAAGATATTGGTGTGAATAATAAAATTTAAGGGAATTAAATTCCGTTGATTCATTACATTTAACGCAATAACTTCTTCTTTCAAATTAGTTAATAAATGTTCTAAAAAGTCTTCTACTATTTACGGCCACAATTATTAATAACATTAAAATTTACAAGAATTGAAAAGGGTCAACTTTAAAAATTCTTGATCAAAAATTACGAGTAGTTACGTAGCTCTTGTAAGCATTTATTAGATCAATGGATGTTATTTTTATGGCAATAAAATTTTGTTCTTTTTTAATTTGGGTTTATCATTAGGTACTTTATAAAAAAACTGATGACAAGAAAAAATAATGGGTAAAAGTTATGATCTAGCATGCACACAATTTCTATGTTTTTTTATATATATTATAATATATTATTACAGTATTACGAATGGGGTCGTTATTATGTTCAGATAAAATATTTGATCAAAATATGTTAATTTCAAAGTGGTTTAAAAGGGTTTTTAAGTATACCACGAAAACAATATAATTTAAATAGTGTGCCGTAGTATAACATATATTAGGAAGCACTGCCTTAGGCTACCATTAAAATACTGTAATGCCCTATTTATATATTTCTGACTGATGTCTTAGTATAGCTCTTGCACCCAATTGGATAATACCTCAGCGATAGAAGCATTAGATTCGTAATTGAATATAATATTATAATCAAAGCACAGCGAGTTCTTAGAAATTAATAAATATAACTTATCCAAGATCAATTAATAATTTGAAGATGTCAGTGTTACTCATTTATTCATTTCATATGATGGCAAACACAATTCTCTCGAGAGCTCACCTCCATATACTATCAATTATTAATCCATGGTAATGCAATTTTCTTGTTGTGACTCTGGCTTAGGTAATTAGCTTTGCATATGGCACCAAGTTAGTAAACTACCACACTTTAGTTGGAAGGTATGTGTATTGTAATCTAATATTCATTAGCTCACTTAAATTCTGATTGCTTTTGTAAATTGACCTGCGTTTTCAAAATTTTAACACAGAAAAAAACGCTTTACGTATTTTTTACTGTATATTTTTTATACAATTTATTATAGGCTTAAAATGTACTAATTGTGTTATATAATATTATTTATTAATTTTGTTCCTTATTCTAATTATGTTTTCCTATTTATTTTTGTATAAAAAATCTTATTATGTTAATGTCTGTGCTGGGCTTAGTTCAAGAAATCCATTTTATTACTAGCATGGAGAGATTGTAAGAAAATACAACTTGATATTGTAGCAAATAAGAATTTTGAAAAATGTGCATATGTTACTCGTAGATTCTGTTTGGCAGATGTAAGGAGATCGTTAATTTTTTTTGTCTGACTGATTTTATATTTATGGATATTTACTAGCTGTCCTAAGAAAACCCTGTGTTACGGATGTATTATGTGTCCAAAACGTTTATCTTAAAGGCAGTTGGTACTCGTATTTTGTCCAAAATTCGAACTCGTTGCTTTGGACGAGGTCGCGCTTGCCCAGTGCGTTATTAATTTCTAGTGTAGCTCATACGGTTATCTAAAACACAATGGCTATGGGCACTTTTAATTGATTTTGTAATTAACGTGTTATTTGCATTTAAAAAGCGATTATCAAAAACACAAATATGTGCGTCCGGTAAGCGGCGGAACTGCCGCTAGAAGTGTTATTTTATACTGAATGCATAAATTTTTTTGATGACCATGGGAATGAATCGCGGAGTTTTAGAACAAACTCAGGTGTTCCTCAAGGTTCAAATTTTGGCCCAATTTTGTTTTCAATATTTTCGATGATATTGTCAAAGTTATAACCAATTCTTCTTGTTTGTTATTCGCAGATGATCTTAAACTTTTTCGAACTATTGAAAGCCCATTATGCTGCGCCATGATGCAGTCTGATCTAGATGCTATTTCGCAATGGTCTATTTTGAATATACTTGAATTTGCTACTTCCAAATGTAATATTATTTCATTCAGTCGTTCAAGGCACACCTTATTGTTCCCATACACATTGTCTGGTATAATATTGAGTTGCTAACAGGTCCGTCTACGTAATTAAGTTGGATCGAGGCCACAATAGATTTCTTAGATTTTTCTACAAGGACATACGGATTCTTTCCTTATGATAATGATAATAAAATAAATTTTCCGGGTAGTTTTCTTCTGGGTATGCTATAAATGCAATCCTTGTCCACCCGAAGAGTGATTGCTCTTTTAAAGCATTTATTTTTGCTTATTCGTGGGTTCATTTACAATCCGTATATACTGGCAAATATAAATTTTCATGTTCCCACCAATATCACTCGTAACTCTATGGTCTTCATTATACCCCGTTGTAGAACGGATGTGATGTTTCATGATACTGTGTATCGTGCGATTAACTTATTTGATGGCACCACAAAGGTTATTTAATTTTTTATTAACTATATCAAGTTTGTGGACGTGTTAAATAGCTTAAATTTATAAATTGTATTTATCATTTTACTTTACCAATTAATTGATAAGTAATAATTGTTTTGTGGCGGTATTAATAGTTAACTTTTTCAATGACAGAGTTTAATAATTAGTTCTAAATGGCAGTTACAAGAAATTAAACTGATCGAAACTAATCATTAAAAAATGCATGTAAAATACGATAGTAAGCACCTCTTATTGTCAATATTTAAAAAAAAAGTAATGATTATTTGAGAGAGTTCCTATTTATAATCAATTGTTTTTTTATTATATTAATAAGCTTTTATTTTAATAATTAATATTTTTATAACGATACTTTTTTTGTGTCAGTTGAGAGTGTTTACTAAGCTGAAAAACTTGCACATTATATAATTATGTCACAAAGTACGTAGGCACTACAAAGTCACACCAGACAAGTTTGGTGTGACCATCTAAAGCAGTCACATTGTTTAGTTTGTTTCATTATTCGGTTTAGTTTTAGCGCCATTTTTGTTAATTAAATTCGCTTTATGATAAATAAAGTAACCGGTATAAAATCTTAAACTAACGCCATGTTTGAAAAAGTAATCTTTGGACTATACTGTCACAGACTAGCATTGAATTCGCCCGATGCTTGTGATAAAATGAATTATTTGGAGAAATCTGTTTTATTATGTTTAAAACGCCTGAAAAACTCAGCCAGTGACTTTTCGCAGTAAACCGATGATAATCGAGTTTGGTACAAATAATACATATATATTACGTCTTTTAAAACACGCTAGTTAAAAGCTAGCTAGCTAAAAAACAGAACGTCAATAAAACGTAGACATTCTTCAGATATTCTGAACATATTCTTCGTGGACCGTAGTTATTTTCTGTATTCACGAAAGAAGGGAAAAAAGTTTATACACTGTTCGTGTTTACGCAAGTTTTTGACGTTTGCAAGCAGCGCGGGTTTTTTGTTACCGACAAAATAAATTTGACCATAAAACAAGCTGTTAAACCCTCCGACTGGCAATTCCACGTATTAAATTTTAAGAAAAAAAAAAACCTCCACCATGTGATATTAATTTCCCACGAGATTGGCGGGTGTATGACGCCGCGCCAGAGCCTGCCCGGAGCTCACCTTCGGAGAGATTCAATCATTCATACTCATTTACCTGTCGGGTGACCTTGTCGGGAAAATTCAAAAGTTAACTCATCTGAGATTAATACACCTCAATTCAAGTTGAGTTGATCCAAGCGATAGCAATTTTACAGTGTTTGTTGATACAGAGATAATACGAGTACTTATACTGGTATCAAAAATATTATTATTATCGAAGCATAAACCTGTTCAAATCATGGAAAATTTAACGTCGAATTATTAAAACGAAATATTACAATCGTTTAAAGTTCATCTAGTCAATTTATATGCCGCACTTACCCTAACTCACCTTACCACATTTAAATAGTATGCTAATTATATCGAGTGGCCACCTAATCGTTCCGCGCTAGGTGCGTCTTTAGTGTCCAAGTTGATATACCTATCCAGGGTTAAAAAAAAAACAAAGGTGCCAAAACTTATTTATTGCCAAACTTCTTACCTACTAAGGAAAATAGTATTCAAATATCATTTAAAGCAACTTTTCCTATGCCAAGAAGCGCATAAAAAAAATTAACAAACAAACTTAATATACAAATAAAACAACTAAAATTGAAAAAATAAAATTGAAAAACATCATAAGTATAGATATTTGAATAAAAGTATATAAGTAGTGATTTCCATGGCCCCCAAATCCTGAAGCGGGCCCCCCGTCCAGGATCTTTGGCGGCCCCCTACCTATCACTAAGGTTAAAGGCAGTGTGACGCTCTATAGTAGCGTTTTTCAAATGGTGTTCGAGGTAAAATTAAGGGTATTCATTCAGTGTATCAACAAACATTAACCAAAAAATGCAATTAATTACACAACCACATATTTTAAAATGTTAATACGCCTGAAGGAAATTGCAGGCGATTTTTTTTACGATTGGGGCAAATTTGTGATGTGCGTTTATTTCACTTATCTGGTCAATTCCCCAGGCCAGAGCCAGTCCCCCCTTTGTAGGGGCCATGGTGATTTCCAAAGTTCAGTCCAATTTTCGTTTGGCAAATCATATTGATTCCTTTTCTTAGAGTTTATGGATGAATGTCTTCCACCGAGTAACCACCAATCAACGTATTTTGAAGGACCATAAAGTGTTAAAGGTGGTCCGACGAGTTTAATGAACAAAAGTCCAGAAACTGTTTTGGTCTTCAAAGAAGCTCTTATTGGGGTAATAATTAGATTCATTTGCGAAAATTCGCGTTCACATTCACTTGAAGAAATGGTAATAAAATTCAATGCATATATTATATCAAACGCGATAGTTTTTCAGGATATGTTTTTATATGAGATGATTCAGGAAAATTAACTTGTACCTACCTACTACGTAAGCGCGAACATTATTTCGTCTAATTGCTTTTTTATAACTGAGAATGTCTCAGGAACAGTTACCCAAACTGAGGTTGCCATGCACTCAAGTGTGCTTCAACCGAATTTATATGACTAGTCAAGAGTGGCCACGAAAGACAGGAACACATAAAAAAATTAAAAATTGTGGTAGCTAATACAAAACTGATAATTATTATTAATTATCTAAGGAAGTAAAAACATCTTCACGGCGACAGTATGACGCCGCAAACCTTTCTAAATGCAACAAATTGGCTTTTGTGGTGACCAGATCGGGCGTTTTACTTTTTTTCTTTATTTCCTATTCTTTTTATTTAAGTAGGTACTTCAAAAATTATCGTTGTTAGTGTTATTATTATATAAATTCAATGAAATTAATAAATAGGTACCTACCTTAACCAGTGACGTCCCTAAACAAAATGCCGCCCCTAGGCAGCGCCAGAATACCGCCCCATTTTGTTATACAGTATTTTTTATCATCTTTCTTGACTCCAATATCTGAGAAAGGTGTTGTATGGATACATTACTAACAAAATATACCACTAAACCTAAAATGCCATCTCTACTCTAATATTGAGAGCCCACGGATTCAGATACATTTAAAAATACTACACCTGACAACTTGCATGTATCATTACCAAGGACGTGTTGTCCAAGGACAACGGAAGTAAACTAGACATCACGACCCCGACAAAAAATACCGTCCTGTTAAACCTATTATGTTAATTAATACATTTTATTTCCAGCCAATGAGCTGAATTTTAGCTATGCTTTGGTACCTACCTATTTCTATATATTCTCCTCAATTTGCCACCTTTCGAGAAAAAATAAATTATGTGTTACATGTCACACGCCAAAAATCCACTCTTTTATCTGGCTTACAGAGCTTTAGCAAGATAATACAATGTTTAATGCAACCACGATCAAACGATGTATTTGGCGATAGTACATATTATTGGATTATATTGTATTGTAGTTGAAAGCCATGCATCTGAATTTCACTTGGCACTCACGAGCAATATCTATAATATTATTATATTGAGATATGAAAACCATTAAAGAAAGATTTTCAATTAAAAAATTTAATATTATTCCTCGACCAAAGAGTTGCAAATGTGATATCGAAATCTCCACGTAGTTATTTGAAAATGGAAAACGATTTTGACAGCCGCTCCGAGAAAAATCGAAAACAAAAGACATTCTATGAAAAAAATGGTCGCCCAAAAAATCCGCGCATGCGCATTTTCTCACTATAAAATATCGTAGGGGTATAAACCCCCCCTCGCCAGCGGAAAGTAGAATTTCCCTCACAATACGTACAATATAGTAACTTTATTATATATTTGGGTATTTTTTTACTAAAAAAAAATTTTCCTCGATAATTACAGCATTTCTCCTTGAATAATATTTTGTTTTGTTTTGTTACGTAATAATATTAATATTATCTTAGTATTACGTAACAAAATGTATGAAATGCAATAATAAAATTACTACTTCTCTTATAGGCGGAGCATATAGGCATCACAATAAACATAGTTTTTCCACAACGAATAATTCGAACCGGAACGCTCAATATTTTTTCAAAGAATATGTGCAATATTCGATATAATAACTGTAATACAAAATTCCTTTAGTATCCTTATTATATGGGCACTATGGTCGGCTATGATCAGATCATTGCGCGAGACGTCATGTTTCAGATTTGTCAAATAATAAAGTATCATATAAGATAGAATTGACGTTTTAATAGCCCCATATCAATAAAAACTAGAGTAAAGGAGGGCCGCTTATTGGAATGCCGGTGGTTCTAATTATTTCTCGTTGTTTTTATTTTATTTTGGCCAACAATAATAAATTCGTTTCTTAGGCAACGGAACAATTCTTCGTACATATAATAATAAGTTCGCTGCTTAGGGAACGGAACAATTCTAAACTATAATATTATACTGTATAATCATCACGATTGCATTATCATACTGTGACGTAAAGCGTTCGGCTGATAACCGAACAATCGTGGTTCGAATCCAATCGAATGCGATTTTTTTCATGTGAAAAAAAAATTATGTGTTACATGTCACACGCCAAAAATACACTCTGATCTGTTTTTCTAAACGCGCATAAAGAAGTATAACTTCAAAAATAATTATAAAATAAAATTCTGCTCGACTTTTTTGTATGGGTTTATATCACTTAACTGTTCGACCTGCCTCGCCAGGCCCCCCAGGCTAGAGCCCTGTTAGCCCTTCGTTGAGGGGGTCATGATGTGGATCCAGTGACGTCCCTAGACAAGATGCCGCCCCATTTCTATACAGTATTTTTATCATCCTTTCATGACTCCAATATCTAAGAAATGTGTTATATGGATACATTACTAACAAAACATATACCTACCCACTAAAACATAAAAAAATAAATTTAAAATATTTTCCCCTAACACTGGTGATTTTTTTGATGTTGGTTATTCTTACATGGCGTCATTTTTGAAATACATTAATTTACTCTGTCTTGAGGAATTAAGGGCGATCCTTGTCGCTTTTGATCTTAAACTTGGAAAAATTTGTAATGATATTAGTTTTTAGCATGAGATCGCTAAGGTTTAAGATATAATAGCAGCGCGACACTTCGATATAGACTTAAATCGTTGACATCTTTAGCTTTGAGGGCTAACGCAACTTCCATGCGCCATGGTTAATTAGTCAGACTGTAATTATTCGCAAATCTGCACGTGTCGTTTCTGGTCACCAAAGACGTCGAAGGGCAACGGAAGTAAACTAGACATTGCGAACCCGACAAAAAACCACAGTCACATTAAAGCTTTTGTATTAATAAATATATTTTGTTTTCAACCAGTGACCTGATTTTTTTACTGGGTAGATATTTTCGTTTTTACTAAATTTGGTAGCTACTTCTATATAATATACCAAATGATTCTCCTTGATTTGCCGCCCTTCGAGCAACCGCCGCCCCCAAGCGACGCTCAATCTACCTACCCCCACGGGACGTCACTGACCTTAACAATATAAGTTTTAATGAAAACTTGTATGTGTTTGTTTGTGGGGGGGAGGGGTGTAAATTTACCACACACACAATAGAAAAATTAGAGGGAACGCTGCTAGAAGTGTATTGAAATTGACTGATGATGTATGATGAATGTTTGCTTCATTTTATCAATATACAAGTAAACAAATGAGAAGACGGCTTAATTTAAATGCTAACATAAATTTCTCAAATTGTTTCAGACCATTCGTAATAAAATATATTATGTTTCTTTTGTTTAAACCGTAGTTTGAGAGACTTTTCTAAACTTGGCAACACCACCATTCTTCAGGAATGAATTCATCATAGGGGAGTGTTTTCGATGCTCATAAATATAAGTTTACGGCAATTAGAAACCACACCAATTCAAATCTTATTGAAAATATAATCGCCACTTTTCGCCGTTAGAGGCGCCACCTCCTGGTGCATAGTAATTAAAAAATGTTAATTAATAAAAACCTCATTAAAACGCAATTAAAATATTACATAAATTATATCTAAAAATAAAAATATTTTGAACAGATCGTCGTATTCGTTTGTTGCAATTATTCAAAAATAACCGAATAAAATACATTTTTATTTTTCGTAAAAATCGATGTGTTTTAGATTGAAAAAAAAACATTATAACTATAATTAATTGACAAAATAGATACACTAGTTCCAAAAAAACTTATCAAACAACATTAAATCGATAATTTTGTTTCAAGAAATTACTTGGAACAATAAATGTATCTAATAGTAAAATCCTTATTTTTAGCCGTTTTTTCTTATTTGTCGCTTTCTCTTTGAAATAAAAAAATATATTTTATTTTTCCCATTGTATTTAGATAGGAATCGATCGATTAAAATATGTTTAAATCATTAATTTGATAATGAATTATAATGAATTTCTATGCGTCTCCCCCTTAAATTTAATGAATCTGATAATATGAAACCAATATTAATTTTTCTATAAAATTAATCTTAACTTATATTTTTTGTTGTTGATATGAGCTTTATTAATTGTTGTATTATGGTTTATAGTTCTATGTAATAGTATATTATTATTGCTTAGCACATTTGTGACTTTAATGCGTCATTAAAAATAAATATGACGCTATACAAATAAGCATTTGATATTAAATCCGATGATTATGTCGAATATTCACGGCGTTGTTTATATGGAAATGTGTGCTCTGATTCTGTATGAGCAATAAAAGCATTATATGGAAAACATTATAACTGGAGTAGGCAGTACTGATTTATATGTGAGATTATTGAGAAAGCTTAGAACTAGTAGAACTACTCACTTTTGGGCGCGCGTGACGCACGGCATGACTCTGCGCGGTCACGGAAAAGCTCGAATTTCCCCGAGACCATTTTCATAACACGTGATAATTATTGCGATACGTATGGGAAATGCTATCGAATTTTTTTATTTATATACGAACAACACTGCGAAGTGTTCGTTTACTAAGTTTACTTGATTGAATGTATTTACCTACCTAATTTGCAATATTCGTAAAAATAGTAATAGGCATGCCATTTATATGAACGAATAACATTTAATACCTGAAATAAATAAAGCACTAAGTGCCAAAAAAGTGAGTTCTTAATATAGATTTTTAAATAAATATATACATGTATTACATCTTTTTCGACATATACCGTTGCGCAATTAAAAATAAACACCCTTAAAACTCGTTTTGATAATGTTCCAAGAAGAATTTAGCAATACCTACCCTGATTATAGCACTATAGTATGCAACATACATACATATATATATATATATATATATATATATATATATATATATATACGTGAGAAGAAGCATCTTTCAAACTCTCCATATAATACCACTAAATTCTTACGCTACGCTATTATACTACTTACGAAGTAACTTAAAGTAAGCAGCCGTTTTAGAAACCTGGTCCAATAGCCGATCGGTACGACTGAAGATCGGATAGGCTTGAGTAGTTCTTTTATTTCAACCGACATATTATGGAGATACTTATAGGTGATTTCAAATAAATAAAATTTAATAAATTATCTAAAAATATTTTTTAAATTGTTTTATTGACTAATTTTCCTTTGTCAATAAAATTGTCGTACAAAATACGACTGCCACTAGTTGATATATGCTTCGTGATATAAGTACGCCATCCAAATAATAAAGACACATGTCTGACATAGATTTTTAAAATTTTTATTTTACATTTCTTAGCTATAGGGAAATTTTAAGGATGGCGTACCATACATCAACAATTCTACATTTTTATTTATATTTTTAAACTAAAATAATCATTAATCTGTTATTTCAAGAAAATTTTATGCCCTTTAAAAATTACATTGTATTGATATCAGTGGCAAACGGCGGAGATAAGCTGTTAAGATTTGACATAAATAGTGCACACAGTCATACGTATTTGTTTTCACTGAAATAATAATACAATTTGTAGATGGTGCTGGTTAGTTTTTAAAATTCAATTAAGCCCTGCCCAAACCAAAGCAAAATAGTTTAGGTATGATATGAGCGATCTAGCGAAATAGTGCACACTTTTTCAGTCATACTTATTTGTTTTCGTTGAATTAAGAATACATATTACAGATGATGTTGACTAGTTTTTTAAATCTCATTAAGCCTTGCCTATACCAAACCATAATCGATAAAAATATCCTTCTATCTATAAAATAGCTAACATTATGTATGGTTTAAAGGCATAATATTACATATTTTATAGACAAACGAATATTTTTTGCTGATGATTTGCAGGGTTTAATTAAATTTTAAAAACTTACAAACACTATGTATACATTGTAGTCTTTTTTCAATAAAAACAAATACGTTTGAGTGACAAAGTTTAGTGTGCATTATTTATGTCGGATCTTAATAACCTACCTCTACCCGTCGCCACTGATTGATATAGTAAAGCAACAGGATAGATAACTTTTTGTATAATGACACAAAGTTGAACGTGGTTTGGCCAATTGTTACAGGTACCTCATCATAGCGTGTTGCCGGAAACACTGGACAAACTTCATGGCTTTAAGCTACATTGCAAATAGGGAGTATGTCTGAACCAAATCCGGTGTGGGTATTCCAAATGTGCATAATATATGATGCATGTGCAAGACTTGAAACTGAATCCACTTGGGTGTGGTGAGTTTGAAACAACATAATACATAGTGGTATCTTGCACTTTGTATGTTTTCCTCACAGGAGTTTCCGCCATATTCTGCCAGTTATGACACGATTGGAATATACTATTACCTATATAACTTTTGGCGGGTTTTCACATCTTGGAATATTTTGCTATTATCTATTAATAAGCATGAAGGCCTGCCGAGCAGCATTGTCATTGTGGCCAATTAATTAGGTACTGAATTTGATCAAAGAATATGAAAAAAAAACTTTATATAGTTTCAAAGTAAACTTTATGTATGTTTTTAAAATCGGTTAAAAAAATATGTCGGTCGAAAATAAATAAAGTTCGATAGGAGGGTAATGATCCTACATAATATCTTTTACCAACTCTACAGGAAATTGAAAAACAATTTTCCATAGTAGGGCGTGAACTCATAAAAGTCGATACAAATTGCTACATCATTATGATTTTTCATTTTATCAAAATAACTTGTTAAAACAGGACATTGAATTATTAACCACTCAAGAAATACGGAGCGAACATTTTTAACTATTAACTACAATATGCCGATATGACTTTAATACATACATTTATTTCACTTTTTTATAAGAATAATAAATTATAGTATCATGATACTTTCTCGGTAAAGAAGTTTTACAATAGTATTTCCGGTTAATAACTATTTTTCGTAAAACAATCTGTTTATACAACCTATACTCTATGAAGGCACATGTGCACCGTTTAGAATCGAACATGGTAATTTAATTTCATGAAATTTTGGTTTAATTTCATTTAAAACGACATAAGAATAATATAAACACATACATTATCTCTTTCATTTGGGCGGGTGCTTTACGCTAAAATAAAGAGAACGACGTGTTTGATGTTTTTAAGAAAAAACTCAAAAATTTTGGGGTACTATTCATAGTACATTTTAGTTTCAGGATTTGTCTAATTGACTGTTTGAGTTAATCTAAAATTGTATTGAAATACAAACGAATTTTGAGAGATATGAATGACAAGATAATGCTTTCTATACATGAATTTATAATGCGAAATGGTGTACAGCTAATTTAATCATAAGTGTTACTAACCTTCATTGTTCAATAATTGGCATTCCTAATCTTGTTTTTCTTGGATATAAAAATATCCAAAACTTCAAAAAGTTTGCGTGCGCTTTTGGAGAAAGAGTATAGTATCTCCAATACCCTTCAGTTTACAATTCGTAACAGTAACACACATAGGTCAATTAGATAATATCTACTGTAATATTATAATGTATTGTAGAAGGTAACTGCTTTATTTTCTATATTTATTTATGGCATATGTTAGGTATTTTTATTTGTTGTTTACTTATATACGTGTAATTAAATACATTATTGGAAAAGCGTTGTGTTCTCCATGCTGATGCTCATCAGCCCTGAAAGAAAAGCTGTTTTCCAGATGAGGTATTCTTCAACATCAATTTATTTAATTGACTGTTCCTTTTATTCAACGAATAATAATTCACAAGATTTTAAAAATGTACCATTCCAATCACTGAACATACATAATTCTGAAAACACTAAAATATAGCCAATAGAAAAAAATATTTAAAAAAAAGTAAGACACCCGGCATGAATCGAACCTGCGTCTCTTGGGTATCGGGCCCTGTGCATTACCACTATGCTACGACTGCCATGATTAGATGTGACAAATTTTAACTATTGACATTTTTAATGCCTGCTCATAAGCGCTCTCCAAATTGAATTACGGTAGGCGATCGGTTTTTGTATTCTAAATTAAAGTATTTATTACTTTAATTACTAACCGACGTCACGGATCACTCCAATATTTTCTATTGTAACTTACTTGAGCTTGCTAATAATTTTAATTAACTATTTCTTTTATTTAACGAATAATTCACATGATTTTAAGAATGTACCTACCATTATAATTATTGAACATACATAATTCTGAAAACACTCATGAGAAAATATAGCCAATAGAAAAAAATATTTTCTATTTCAATAAGATTTTTTCTATTGGCTATATTTTCTCATGAGTGTTTTCAGAATTATTTGTGATCAATTTAATTTAAAAAAATGGCTAATATTATCAATGTTAATAACATGGGGAGTGGACAAATATTTTTTTGAACGTGCCTAATTGATTAATAATGTAGGCAATTAATAAAAACTTTTGACTATAAAAGTAAACACGAACCCTAAAAGGTAAAAAAAAAGAAAAATATTTATTCCTCTAAATTCATGGTATGCTGTCTGGCTTGGCTCTACTAATTAACTCTAGTCTATTACGGTAATGAACCCGAGGTCATGCCCGGTAGGGAATTAATATCATTTAAAAAAGGTTGCACATACAAATCAGTCCACTTTGAAGTAAGAAAAAGACATTTTCTGATTAAATAAAGGCGTAGCGCTGCCTTAAGAAAATAATTTTTAGACAATAATTTAATTATTCAATGCCAGTAAGTGGGGTCAATAAATAGTTCATAAAAAATCATTGGATATAATAAATGTATACTAATACTATTATTGCTTATAATTTACCAATGATCTATTATTAGATTTTGATGATTTATACGCTTATCGAGTGTATTATTAGTGATAAGGTAAGGGTTTTTTGAACGTATTCATAATTTATTTGTTATATTTTTATTGTGATCCTTCACCTAATAGGTAGGTGATAAATTTTTTACCTACTTTATTGTATTAATTTGTTATATAAGTTACAGTTAACTGTATTCATTGTCAGTGTGTATTTGTCTTTTGGTGACAGCGCATAGTGCCTGAAGATGCCGAAAAGCGAAACCCGGGTCGGAAAAAACGACAAAAATGGAATTGTACAAAACTTATAACAGTTTGAATTTAAATTCAAATTCCATCGAGTATCTTCGGTCGATAGTATTAATGTTATAAATGTATTCATGTTTATGTAAGAGGGCAATTATTATGTGTTTCTACTATTCCAAATCGCAACCCTTTTTAAATTCAACATACATAATTTGAAATCATCTCATGCATACCCACTAGTAAAGTATTTTTTAGAAAAAAATATGACAGCCGACGGGACTTGAACCTGTTATCGTTGGATTTTCACTGGTACATTTTAAAAATAATAAATTATTTTAATAACGTGTTATTAAATTGTTCCTTTGAACACCAAATATAATATGTTGGTTGGAACTTTAGTGAAAATATTTTTTAGTATGTGATTTTACTGAATTTTAACAATTAATATGAGCACCAAACATCTTCCAAAGCAATTTTCAAAAACATAACAAAACCAAAATTCGCGTAATCTTGCAGTTTTTTATCTGTTTGAGAATACGGAATTTTGGCTTAGACTATCTCATCAAATTGATTTGGACACTTTTCTTCCAAAAAAATAATCGAATTGTAAGCGTGTGGAAAAATTCTATTTTGTCATAATAATTACTAGCGATCGTCTCGTAAAATATAGGAAGAAAATTGAGACAAAATATACACAATGAAGAAATAGACTTGATTCATATTTTTAATTCTTTACACGTGCCTCACCTCAAATTGTGACAAGTGCTTAATGCATCTTATAAAAGTTAACTAAATTAACATGTCCGATTCTTATAAGATCATATGATTCTCCACAGAGTAGAGGTTTTGTATTAACAGATTTTTCTAATGATATTGGTTTTGTTTAGTAGTTTTTGAGTTAAAATCGAATAAATTGGCAGACACTTCAACTTCAATTTTACTATTAGTATTTAGAGTGTTTTCCGACGTCTCTAAATAAGGTTTTCACCTGGTATTAAATATATTAATAATTTCAACGTATTAAAAGGTAAAAGATTCAAAGATTTAATACTAACTTCAAAACATAATTTGTTGCGCTATATTTTGTAATACATAATGTCTAAATCTAATAGTATCAAACAATAGTTATTTATTGAATCAGTAAAAAATTATATTTAATTTGGCCCTTTATTTTAGTCCTTATAAAATATTTTTAGCACTAATGGATCCGCGAACAAATTTATGTGTTCCACTTTTCCGCCTTATAAACTCGACTATTTCGACTGGAAATTGCGCATATTTCTTCGCCAAAATGCTAAAGGTTTTTCCAATCATTTTTAGCCAAACATTAGGTAAATAAATATCTTGTATATTTTTTTAATAAAAACGAGTTGTGCGCATTTTATATTTTTTTATCAAAAAAATGTGTCACGCCTAAAATAGCACCGTTATGACACATTGTAATTATTGAAAGATTCGTCCGATTGTAAAGTAATATTGAATAATCCGAAACAGGAAAGTTTCCAGTACATTGGTCTAAAATTTAATTAGACATACAGTATAATAACGTGGTATGGAGAGGTGTATGCTGGGCATAACGAGAAAGGACAAAAAGAGGAATGAGTGGATAATGAAGCAGACTAGGGTTTGCGATGTAACGTTGCGAGTTTATTAAAAGCGTTAAGGCGATAGTTCAATGAAACGGCAAATAATTTTCAACTATACGCACGACGAAATTTTGGACTCGCTGGCAGTCTGAGAGCGAACGTTGAGGTGTCAATACGTCATTTTGTTTCGTGATGGCGACGGGGGTATTAATTCTTAAATCGTGTGAAGATGACTAAAAACCTTACCCATTTACTTTAAAAATATATTATTATTGTTACTAATAGAACAATAAACAGAACATTAAATGGACGCATGTTGGATTTATATGACAAATTATATTTCGTTCGGCATGCGTCATTTGCACCCGCGACCCGAAATCCGCGCATCGCCTAGCCACGATCTTTTTAGACCATGCCTCAACTGAGGTATAGCCTTAAATGCATATGGGCTGGACACATAGCTCAAAGAAGAGACAATCGTTGGATAAACAAATATAGTCATCCAGTGGTATCCAAGAAGTACAAAACGTAAGCAAGGTAGACCTAGAGGCCGCTGGATCGATGAAGTGATAAATTTCTGTGGAAGTACGTGGCAACGCAAAGCACAGGACCGAGAGAAGTGGAAGCAGCTTGAAGAGGCCTTCATCCAGCAGTGGATAGATTTAGGCTGATGATGATGATATTATAGTCGTTGCATATGGTACGTTATTATGTTCTCTCAATTCTTTTATTTGGTATGGAAGTATGGACGCTATACCAAGAGATGTCACGGAGAGTTGAAGCTTTCGAGATGTGGCTGTATAGACGCATCCTCAAAATTCATTGGACTGACCGGGTGACAAATCTTCAGATTCTCAATCGAATGGGAAAGGACCGAGAAGTTATGCGTAGTATCAAAACCAGGAAACTACAGCACCTCGGTCACATTATGAGAGGACAAAAGTACAGCATTCCCCAACTTCTCATTCAAGGAAAGAAAAATCAATGGTAAGCGTAGCAAAGTACGACGCCGCATGTCGTAGCTTAATAACCTCAGTGATTCATACGAGTGCAGCTCCACTGAACTGTTCCGGGTAGCAGATGATAAATCTAAGATTGCCTTGATGGTGGCCGACCTCCGCTAGGGGATGGCATAATTTTAGAAGAAGAAATATATTATGGTCTCAATAAACATTTCATTTTTGAAGTTATACTTCTTTTGGGGCGTTTGCTTGAGAGTGAAATTGAGAGTTACGAAAGTGCGCGAAAGTATGAAGTTAGCTGCGAATCAGTCAGCTGTATACAAACGAAAGTTTTATAGTAGAATTGTTCCGTTGCCTAGGCAACGAATTTATTATTCTCGGCCATTTGCAATTCCTCACGTAAACAAACGATTAAACGTCAGAGTGACAGTTGTTACTTTAAAAATAAAAACAACGAGAAACAATTTTATAATTTAGTAATATTAGTTACAGTGTATCGAAATAAACCAACGGTGCTCCAATAAGCTCAAGTAAAATCTTGAGTGTGTAATTTAACAAGATAATTAAGAGGTAGTCAAAGAATCTGGGTTATCACAAGTTTTGTTTTTGTTTTGTTACGCCAAAGAAGTATAACTTCTAACGCGCGTACTCATAATAAACAGAACATGATAATATGGTTCCAGGACTTATTTCGCATAAATACGTCAGTAAGCAATGTTTCTGATATTGTATTTGAAATATATGTTGTGTTTTGCATCCGTTCGTTCATATGAACTTTTCCCGCTGGGGATAATTGCTTGAAAATATTGTTCATACATAAAAGAAATATGTGTTTGATGTCAGAGGAAAGACGAAAAAATCATATAATTAAAAATACGTATATCGAAATAGCCTATTCGAAATATACCTGGTATTTGGAACCCAATTTGTGATCGAGTGGTACGCTATGTGAAGTATTTAAAATTTCGTCAACAAATGGATACCGCCTTTGTAATTTATTATACCAAGGTATTAAAACTGTTTATAAAAAAATAGGCCAATCTTTTTTTGACTTGGTGAATATAATACACTTAATTTATGTGAGAGCTCTATTTGGAGCAAAATTTATAGTATTGCGCATACAACACAACCACGAAGTCCGTGAGAAATTTAGTCAACCGGACATATAATATATATTTGACGGTAGTAAAACTTCGTGTCTGGAAACTTGTACATATGAAGTTCACCGTACCACACTTTGCCGTGAAATGTTGTATCGGAAATATAATATGGCCGTGAATTAATACCTTGGACGCTGAAGACCTGGCGCGTAATGACCAGGCGGCCGATAAATTTAATTAACGTGCATTTTAAAGGTGGTAATTAAAAAATCATTATCTAGTCAGCAGCGAATGAGATCGTATAGTGATAGTGTATTTAGATCGCATAGTACTGATATAAAATACATGTCTTAATAAAACACGGTTTATGTCGGTTAACAGTTTACAGGAAGCCAGCAGCAAACAAAATTTGAAAATAGCCGATGTACTGGATTATTTCTTAGGTTAGGTTTTCATTCTTGAATTCATGAATTTTGCCAAAATCAGTTATGAAAATTTAATTAATGTTCATATTGAATCTAATAAAATTGGAGACCGTATAGTACACGGTCACCTCTTTTCGATAAGAAAGCTCACGGCGAACTGTGCTACGGTGAAATGTTTTACGTACAATTTACATGTGACCGTAAAATTCAAACAAAAGAACAAACACCAAACTAAAATCAAATCCAAAATATACAAACTTTATCTTAATCTGCCATACAAATCCAAAATTGGAAGAATATATAAGTATATATTATTATATATTCTGTTTACCCCGATACATTTTTATTTATAATATAAAAAATGCAAGTATATTTTGTGCATATGGTAAGTATAATGTACACGAATAGTCTAAATTCTAATAAAAGGCAAATATTTTGATTAAATTTATTTATTAGTTGGTATAGAGTTCACGAAAATATACCATTTTCACAACAACAAAAAAAAACAATCTCAAAATTTGGGGATTTCTACATGTTTGATCTCTACTAGACGGTACCTATATAAATAAAATAGTAACAACTAGTCGGTATTACTATATATATGTGATGTGGAACTTACTATTTGGTAAAAATTTTAAATTTTCTACACTATCAAAGTTGCCCACATTACGCAAAATACGACAGCAAATACTACATTAATTTGTTTTGAATATTTGTCATCGAGTATATTCAGTAGAAATAATTTATTTTAAAATTGGAATATCCAGTATGTCAAATTATTTACATATAATATTACTATGTATATTGTTCTATCGAAAAATATCTCTTACGATTTTATTATATTTATACGAAGGGAGGTAGTTAGTCTACTAAACGAAAAATATACTGAACATAGTCGTGAGGAATATGCGTTAAAATAATATATTTTACTTTGCTAATTATCTTTCTAAATAAAAACGATTATTTATAGAAAAATATCATTATTGCAAGATTGCTTTGTTCCAAAAACCGATGATATTAAATCCTTATCTGTGATCAATCTTGCTGATCGAAGTTTGAGTATTTCTTCAAAATTCTTCGACTTGTTAGCAATCACCGTGGAAAGTTAACCAAACTCTTTTCTTGTGCAAAACAAGTTATCAAATAAAAGAAAAGTCAGGTTGGGGAATTGATATAATATATGTTATAAGTTAAAGGAAAACTGCTTTCGTCGATGCCGTTCAAATACTTTAGGAAAGCTTTTTTATTTAACTCTTTGAGGCATACACTTATAAAAATAAATCCGCAATTCTAATTAAACTTTATATGGCATATATAAGAAATTTTTCGCTGTTATATATCACCAAAATTGTAGGTACTATATTCATCTTATATATTTTTTAAACTATATATTCAGTTAAAAAAAACTTAATTATCACAAATAAAAAACTGGACTCAACATTAATTTATACGAGGAAGATATGCCTTCATTATAAAGTTAATCACCATTCGAAACTAATCAGAGCAGAAAATATTGAGTTATCAAACATGATGGTTGCACTTTTCACAGTGGACTGTAATTGTGTGATTGTTGTGATGGTGGATGTGGATGTTGGGAGGAGGTTACGTAAGAATGCCAGGTACTGACCTTGTTTCGTGGTCTGGTTGCACTAGCACTCGTGCGCTATTGTATGTTGGATTACCCGGCGCGCGGCAGTTGAGGGTACACTTTTGATAAATGAGATTGGTGAATGATAAGAGCCGGTATCACGGCTTGCCAGGTATTCAGAAATATCGCTTGGACGACAGTGACACTATATCAAGCCGACCCGGCCGTGGTCCACGAATACAGTCTGTATAATCGAATTAATTAGTTAACGACGGCTTAGCTTTAACAAGCCTAGGCGCGTCCGCTATCTTGAGATAACTTGAGCTATCTACCATCATGGTTGATTGATAATTCGTAACTAACTTGCGACAATATCTAGGGATTTGAGTTGGGTGGAAAAAAGGAATAAGGGTCACCATAATTGACCCAACCACATGACAAAATGAATTTTCTAACTGTTGGACCGAGTGGATCTCCATTTTATAGTCCGGTGAGTGCCATAATATGTATGTTTCTGAGGTTTTTAAAAATTAGTATTTTATATACCTAATGAATAATTATATATTCATAAAATTAGAAAAAAAATCATAAACATACAATTCGTCCTCAAATGAATTATCTGTGTTAATAATTTAATCAATTATTACAGTTTGTTTACACGGTATGTATTAATAACGAAAAATTATTATCCCCTTGTAAATAAACTAATACTTACATTTTATTTCATTAGCTCTAAAATCTGATGTGGATCTAGGATTCTGCAAAGTTAGCCACTCATTCAACATGTAACTACGTGTAAATCTGGCAGACGAAATCGAACCCGCGACTCACGGCTTTAGGTCACGTGCACCACTGAGTCATCGGTGGCCGCCCGGGCGCCGTGAATACAGTGGAAATGGACGGCTGCTATACGGCACCGTTTCGGTTTGGTCCATGCTCTTCATCACGCCACTAAAAGAATGTAGCCGTTCGATTTTTTGCCGTACGGCCAAAATCGTTTTATGTGAAAGGAGCGTAAGCACGCTTTTACATTAGATGGTTTTAAATCGTACGGCACAGTACAACACTCAATGACAAACTAAAATTGTGACGGAAAAAAACCTTTTCTCATACGGTTAAAACCGTATATTGTGAAATAAGCGTTAATTTACCACACGAACATAGCGGGCGTTAATTTTATTAATCATAAAACAATAATTAATCTTGTCGAATAAGTAAAGTGTTGGGATTTAATGTGTCAATACACATGCATGTCTCTTTAAGACATTATTAATAATGATCGTAGTATTTCATTGTAATAAAAACATTTTTATTCTTCTTTGCAAAGAAATATCGTTCGTTTAAAGAAAATAAAAATAAGTGTAGGTAATGTTAGATTATGTCTGAAAATTTATTAAACAGTGAACTGTAGAAAATTCCACGAAATAAATAAAAACACCTCAATTTATTTTTATAGTTGTTGTACATTTTTAAAATACGAGAGTTATAAAACAGTGATCCCTTGTCCAATCGACTCAATAAATCAAAGGTTGTGCAGAGGTCCGAATTTAGATTTTATTTAGCGTCGAGAGTGATATTTCACATTAAACTTGTAACATTCGTTCGATCAAGGGTTGTAGTCGATGTTAATCATTTTCCCCAAGGATCTGATCAAATTCTGCATAAGTAAGTACTTTATTTATTCATTATTCCCTTTTAACAAATAAATACCATTTAAATACAGTGGAAATATTTATTTTTTATACTAATTTATAGGTCAATAAAGTTAAGAGTTTGATATAATATTCTTTTTTTCAGTATTCTGGTTAAAATAAATACCCAAAACTAATTACTGATATTTACAGTGTACAGTTTTTGAAGTTAAATATTGCCATCTCTGTTGAGTGGTTTCTTGATATTGTGGTCTCTAAATGCACAACAGTGTTGCCATATTTTTGTCACCGAATTATAGTACGCAGAAATTATAGTATTTCGGCAAAAAATATAGTACGCGTTGAGAGTCCGATACTTTTCTGCATTTTCAAAAAAATACACCTGATTAACGTGTTACTGTGATTAACGAGAACTTTTTTTTAGAGAAAATTCTTAGCGGCAAAACCAAGCAATTCGTTTGGAGCATAGTTTCTTAACCAGTGGTCCGCGAATATTTTTGGGTGGGCCCCAAAAATTTTCTGCTGTTCAAAAATTGTTACCTAGAAACCCAACGTTTGAAGTGGGGTTGTATTATATTTCGACAATTGTTTCAAAAATAGTATAAAAAATGTAAATGTTTATTATTTTATTCCAATATTGATAGTCCGCAAAACATTTTTTTTGTGGTCCGCGGATGTAAAAAGGCTAAGAAACATTGGTTTAGAGTGAGGGTAGAGAGCTTCTTTTAGGTCGTGTCTTTTTGCGAATTCAAAGAATTTCACCTAAGGTGATTAACGAGACCTTTTTTTAGACAGAATTCTTACCGGCAAAATCAAGTAATTCCGTTTTATTCCTATGTTTCATGTATTTTTTAGTATTTTCAGACTTTTATATCGTACATAGTACGAGAGCCAAAATTATGATAGAAATACTATAATTATAGAACGGTTGGCAACACTGATGCTCAATAAAGTAATATAATTTAGACACTTCATTTTAAACACCTAAATAGAAGTCGGTGTCATGTTTCAGTTTAAAATAGTAAACCGATAAAATAATAATCTGTAGAGGTGGTTCTTCTCTGGATCATTCAAGAAGATGATTTTTGCCTGCCGTCTCTTTGTGGGTATTGTGACTCTTTTTACATAGTCTAGGTCTCTCTAAGTCCCACTATAGTCATACCGTGACACTAAACTGTAAACTTTGATAGTAGCTCTAGATATTATTTATGCTTCGAATGCAATATGATAAACTGATTGGAAACAATGACAATTGTTACATATTGAAATAAATGGTAATAATTTGAGCGAACAAAGCAATCAAAATCTTCATTTATTGCAAAAAGGTTACCATCTTGCATTTGAAGATAAGTAACTAGTAATTGCTACCATCGTAATTCTCAATTCAGTGTCACGGCTTGTATATTATCGGTCTCGATGTCTCCAGAACTTCCATTTCTTTTCTGGTAAATTAAAGAAAATCATTGTTCAGTTTGATGTTTTCTCAATAATAATCGATTATGTAAGTTTATAGTAAATAATGAGATATTTATTAAAACAATGATTTGATTATTAAAAAATTTCCTCTCATTCTTATAGATAAACTGGCCCAGTTTTTACGGATTCATTTATATTAAATACTATTATCATGTGTGATGATTTGGTATAATCATTGGAAATGTATTTCACGAAATACTTATAGGCTTACATTGAGATTGCTTGCGGTAACACCCAATTACTGTGGTTGATATAAGTGATGAGTTAATTTAAATTATACTAAGTATATAATTTTTATGTATTGAATGTAAGAATTTGGAAATTCATTTTTTAATTACATAATATAAAATTTATTGATAGACGAAAATATAGTACCTATATAAATATAGTAGTTAATATAAAAATCTTTTTTGTATCATGATATTATTGTGCTTGGTTCAATTAGAGAAAATCGCGTGTCCATTGAATTGTATTATGAAAAGTCAAAAAGCAACATTTTTTTTAACAACATTTAACAATTTTCATATCACATTCGTGTTGATTTCACAACTAAAATATCATTCTTTATACAGATATCTGTAATGAATTTTAGACTACCTACCATGGATGATAATAACTTATAAATTTGTTGTGATATTATGTAGAGATATATTCATGTTCTTATTTACACAACATTATTTAAACAAAAACACTGACACCAAGTCAATTTATCAATAATATTAAATTTTCTTTTAAATTAATTATTTATTATTCATCTATTTATTTTTTATTACTCCAAAATGAGCTTATTAGAATATCGTTTTTTAAATAACATGAAGAGCATCAATTACTAAAAAAAATACCAGCTGGAAGTGCCATTAATCAACATTCATGGATGTGGCCGGAACTTGTTCATATTTTGTCGCTTTGCTGATGTTTATTCCTCATTCATAATGTTTCTATTTTTTGATTGATAGTGTATTAGATAACATACTAATTTCTCATCTAAACGCCACTTTTGTTGATTTTTTAACAGTTTCACTTAAATTTTTTCACTACCGAAAACTTTTCAATTTGAATCGAGCATATTATTCTTGTATAAATCGACATTTTTAAAAATTCATATCATTTTCAAAATCGTATTTCCTATCCGGCACCATGTACTTCATTAAACCATTCCGTCAATCTGTCATACATTGATTGTAATGTTGTTTAATACTTTTAATATACTTGACATACTGCATCTTTCAAACTATTATGTTTTCTTTCACGACCCGATCAAAATATACGAATCCTTTATTAGCGTGTCAGTTAATTTTTCAAATTTGGAATTTGCAGCTACGTGTATATTGTTTTCTCTCACCTTACCCAGATTAATAGTGTTTATACCTGTCTTGTTCCATTGTACATATTTATACATGTTTTCTCTCATGCGTTACAGACAGATAGATAAATCAAGACAAATATTTAGACGAAACAACATAGTAATGTGATGTAAATCATCACATATTTATTTATATTGGTTAATAAGTCAATTTAATTTAGCCTCCAAAATCCTCATATTATATGAAATATTTTATCTCTCATCTCTTACCTCCAACATACAGAAAAATGCAGAAATATGTAATACAAAATCACTACTTTCTACATTTTATTTACACTCACACTCAAAAAATGTTAAATGCAAATTGACATTGAATACAGTAAATTAAAATTGCATTAATATCCTCAGGTAAAGTAAAAGTTAATTGGTCAATATAAAAATAATAATAACTCTCAATATTTCTCCCAACATATTTGTTTCTAAATACCAGATTTTTTACCAACACATAAAACTTGAAGGCATTTATTTCAGAAGTAGATTATTGTGAATTGGTTCCTTGTTGCATAATAAAGTCCAATTATCGTTTATGTTTATAGAATAAAGTAATCCATTAAAATAATATGAAAATCTTGTTACTAAGTAAAGAAACAAGTTTAAATCTAACGCTGGAAATTTTGTAAAAAGCCAGTAGTAGGTAAATTTGATGCTCACTATTAATACATTCGGTAAGAATATTTAAATATCATTATTCATAAACAATAGAACGAGATAAAGTGATAATCTCACTAAATATACCTATTTACCTAAATAAAAAAAACAAATTAGCAACATTAAGATAATATAATCCATAATTGGTAACCTGAATGCATTAACGGTGGCACAAAATTATTAGTTGACATTGAACCGATACTTGAAATGCATCTTGCATAAAACACTAATAAGACCAGTTGTCATTTATGGCTCGGAGATCTACTGCATGACTAAAAGACTTTTGGGATCATTTGCGCCGAGCGTTCTGCGTAGTATTTTTGGACCCATCAATGACACACACTTGGAGTGGAGACAAAGATACAATTATGACCTGTACCTTAGATGTCCATGTGACGGAAAACAGGATGCAAACCATACCATCTGGGAATGTCTGAGAATGTCCTCCGAGTGGGAAGAGATGCTTAAGTCGGTCCAACCCAGTGTTGCCATGTCTACTGAAATTTCAGTAGATCTACTGATATTTTTTGCCAATATACTGAATTTATGATTTTTTTCGAAATTCACGAAATCTACTGATATCTGTGTTTCTTAATAATTGTAAGTTTACTGATGATTATTTTAATAATAAACTTGAAATGATTTACGCACGATCTTTTTTGATGTGTTACACTAGAATTGACGAAGAAAGCATTGTAACTCTACCCAAGAGCGCCATTTTACCCATTAATATCATCATTGTTTACAATAAATTAATATTATTACTTATTTTTATCCTTATTAGTCTTAAATTATATCTAATATACTACATTTTCCAAAATCTACTGATATTTTATGAAATCTACTGAATTTGTTGTCAAAATCTACTGAAATTTTAAATTTTGACTTGGCAACACTGGTCCAACCACCTATTTGGCCGTCATGGGTAGGTTGGGTAGTTCATGTTTGTGTTGTGGCTTAGATGGCTGGACCATATACACAGTATTGACTAGTGACGCATGACAAAGACACTTACATTCGGGTAGCCGGAAAGCAAACGAAGACCTGGTCGACCTCGTACAAGATGAAGGGATACTGTAGAGTTGAATTTAAAGATTTTAATTTTAATATTTGAAGCTGAAGAGAAGTGGCTTTGGAAAGACCTGGATGAAGGCAGATGCTGTAAGAAGGCAATACCCATGTGATGGTTTAGTAGTTTTTATCATATCTTCCATGAAAAGTACCTAATAGTATATTTTTTGATGTGACAAAAGAATCCAGCTGAACTATCCTATTTGTCATGTTAAGTTATTTAAGAATTTAAATATAATATATATTAGATACGTATATGAAATGAAAACCTCTACATAATAATACAAGCCTTGACAATTTTAAAAGTTTGTTTTTGGCATCCTGTTAAATTAATGACGTAAATAACGAAAACATTATTCTATAGAGATTGGAGTCTAAAAATATAAAAGTAATGCAAACTTCAGAAAGAGTCTTCTTTATATGAAATACTGTTCCGGTTAAATATAACCATTTGCCACCACAGTGCCAGTGTACAGTATCTATATTAATTATTTCTAATGCGTAAAATATACATTTATTTCTTATCGACCAGTTGAGAAATTGATTAGAAAACAAAATCGTGTGTAAAATTTACCATCCACATTTGAAATGTTATTTCCTGTAAATAATACAATGTTCTCAAGCGAATTGCCTCCATTCTTACATTATGTCATAATCTATAAAACAATCTATTAAACAGTATTAAAGTATTCATTGTGGACAACCTGTAGTATTTTTTAGTTTTGTATCATAGAATTTATAGTCATACATATTCAACATCAATAATAAATTAATATGGGTCATATTTAAATGTATTTTTTTTTAAATGTATATGCCTATATACTCTTTCAACACACTTACCTTATAATATAAACAGAAAACGAACAAAAATTGAAATATGTTAAACCGAGGCAAATTATTATGCTCATTGAATCAATTGTAATTTGTTGCATGTCTATTACTAATTATACTACTGTTTACTACACTACTATCATTCAGTGGCGAAGGGTGGAGGTAGGCTGTTAAGATCCGCCATAAACAGTGCACATTAAACTTTTTCAGACATAGATATTTGTTTTCGTTGAAATAAGACTACAATTTACAGATAGTGTTGGTTAGTTTTTAAAATTCAATTAAACCCTGAGAAACCAAGCCATAATAGATAATAGTCAAAAAATGCATGTATATCTATAAAATATCTAAAATTATGCAATTAAATCATACATAACTTTGAATATTATATAAATAGACGAATATTTTTAATTTATTATAGTTTCGTTTAGGCAGGGCTTAATGAATTTAAAAAAATAACCAACAATATATGCAATATGTATTTTTAATCCAACGAAAACAAATAATTATGAATAAAAAAGTGTGCACAATTTTGTCGTATTGCCCAAATTAGACCAAAGCTATTATGGTTTCGTTTAGGCAGGGTTTAATTGATTTTTAAAAACTAACTAACACCATCTGTAAATTGTAGTCTTAGTTCAATAAAGACAAATACATATGACTAAAAAAGTTTAGTGTGCACTATTTATAGCGAATCTTAACAGCCTACCTCCACCCTTCGCCACTGCTATCATTGGGTCTCATGTAATATTGTTTTTTTCCCCGACCATGTCCGATCCTAATAAGATTATATGGGCCTCCACAGGGTGGAGGTTTGCATTGACAGATTTTGTTTTTACGAGAAATGGATGTCAGCCACTTGCTCAACCTATTATGTCCATACACATACAAAAATTGAAAAACATGTGATAAATTTAAACCAATAATGAAATTTAATAACCTACCGAAAATACGTTATCGTCATAGATGTGGATGTTACTTACATATTACATTAGTGTCGACGTATTTTTGACTGATATTAAAAAAAAAAAACCATAAACAAAAAGAGAAAGAATGGAAAAACGCATTTTTTTTACTTTCATCATCTTAAAAAATACGTTGATGGTATCTATGCATTTAATCATACCTATTGATGAAGGTTTCAAATCGATGAAAAAAGGCAGAACGAAGTTTATTTTTAAGTTTGTATCACCTAACTACTGTAAAATTGTATGCATGGTGAAATGCATACCATCGTATTAGTACATGCGTACTGAATTTATAGTCTTTGTGCATCCGGGTAGTATAATATATAGAACCCAAAAAAAATCACTGCGCATAGTTGTTGCATGGCGCTGCAGTAGGGAAATATTATGAAGATTGCGTAATTTGCACATTATATTAATACATATATTTTAATAAAAGCCAACTGCAATAGGTCGGTAGCGCTAATAGTTTTTTTTATTTACTATTATTTAAAGCTATCAAATATACTTAGTCGGGGTATATATAGACCCACTTTAAACTTTTCCTATTGGACTAAAAAAAGCTTACATACAAAGTTTTGCAATATGATTCATATGAGCCAGAAGTAATAACAAGTGAATCGACATTAACCTAATCAATATTATAATATGACACTTTATAGTATAAATAGTTTTCTTAATATTTTAAACGTGGCAAAAAATAAAATTGTAACGGTAAATATGTATTTCAGATAATATTAAATGTGAGATTGTATTCAAGTAAACAAGAATGTTAAAACAAATTCTAAAATAATGTGAGTATATTATATTGAACGCTTGTGTACCGCAGAGTTGAAAAATAAGTTAGCCTGAAAACAAGTCAACTTTTCCATAGTTCACTGCGGGTATTGCTCTGAATATTTTTTTCTCTATGTGTGCGTATCCTTTGTATGCATACAATAAAAATGTGCTTTTTATATTAAAGCAATATTTTCTTTTTAATTTAAATAAAAGTTTTTGAGAAATTTATATTTAGAAAGTGCGATTAATACAAATTAAGGAAATGTGATTAATTACATGTGAGGTTTATTTGATTGTTATTAATTTAAAAAGTGTTGCCACATTTATACGTACCATGTCATTTTCCCGTCGCCTCACTTGCACGCACCGTTGCTGTCGAACACCACTTTCGATATTCAAAAATAATCAAAGATATATTCAAACAGAAAACCAAAGACAATCGATTCCTTTATGTTCCACAGACTTTGACAACTGCAGGGCGAAAAAAATACCGCGCTTTTTTCTACCAACTTGAGCGAGTGAAACGCGACGGAAACACTGCGGAAAGATTACGGCGAAAGCAACCTGGACACTTTGTTGCAGTTTATCTATGGAGTAAAATTAAACTGGAACATTTTGTTGTTATTTGGTTGCCATTCGAGATATGGCGGGATTGAAGCAATGGCGACGCCCGAACTTATTGGCGGATGAGTCACGACTGATTCTGCCGTATTGTAACGCATTTTAAATAAGTTAGTGCGCCTGCGCCGGGCCGTAGAATTTGCTACCCTTAGCGGCATTCTGTTTTGTTGTGGAATCGAAGAAAGCCCTCGGATTAAGGCTACATTTTACATCGAGGTGGAATAGCATTCGAGCCTTAAGCTGTATATCTAAGCGTTAATTTAGGCATTATATTAAAAGCTTAAACTTCTTTCCGTAAAAGATATAACTGAAAATAAATAACATTGTTTATAATATACCTATAATTACATAAATACTTACAAACTAATATAGCTCAAAAATGGGGAAAATAACGTATAATAATTAATTCACTTTCATTATAACACAAAGAATCTTAAAGACATTTACATGGGTAAATATAATTTCTTAACGAAAATTCTAATATCTTAACTATTTTTTTTATTCAACGAATATAAGTAATTTATTAAAAAATATACCTACATAATTAGAAAACACTTCATAAAAATATATGGTAGGTACTGGATAGGACTCGAACTTGCATCCATCGGATTGTTAAAGCATAGCTGGAATGTTTCAAATATGTTTAAGAATTATTATTAAACGAATATTCATTATTATTAGGTAATTGAAGTGTAGTCATTCCATTATAATATTTTTTAGACTATGTGCTCTTTATACCTAGTAAAAAAACTTATGCCTGGCTGATCTAGGTTCTACACCGTGACAAATAAACACCATTTATCTGAAGGGGATGTATCTTCTTCTTATTGTGCCATCCCCTAGCGGAGGTCGGCCACCATCAAGGCGATCTTATTTTTGTCGTCTGCTACCCGGAACAGTTAAGTGGAGCTGCACTCGTACCAATCCCGGAGGTTCTTAAGCCACGAAATGCGGCGCCGTCCTCTGCTACGCTTCCCATTGATCTTTCCTTGAATGACAAGCTGGGGAATGGTGTATTTTTGTCCTCTCATAATGTGGCCGAGGTACTGTAGTTTCCTGGTTTTGATACTACGTAGAACTTCTCGGTCCTTCCCCATTCGATTGAGAACTTCAACATTTGTCACCCGTTCCGTCCAAGGAATTTTGAGGATGCGTCTATACAGCCACGTCTCGAAAGCTTCGAAGGGGATGTATACGGTCCTTAATATTTTTAAAAAAGTTTTAAAGTTTTTCTTTTCTTTTAAGATGGGAACAGCTATCAACATTAAAAACTCAAATATAGAAGAATTAAAAAAATATATTATTTGAAAACCGTGACAAATGTTCAATTAAAATTGATATATCTAGTAAAATATAGATGAATATGTCATGAACAGTTAGATTACTAAATTCACTAATTATTTATCTGCTTTTTAGTAACACTATAGTACCTAAATGTGTCATATTGGGGGAGTAGAAGAACATTATTTTTACGATTCCCGTTCCATACTGACATAACATCTCTATCCATGAAGCATCTTCACTCTAGGAATCCATTATGCAGTGCAGAAGAGAAGCTACTTTAGGCTAAAAGTGCGCTGAAAGATGAACAACGACGTGACTGACTAACGTCGTACACAAATAACCGTCTAATAGTGGATCCGCTGGACGAGCTTCCTGGAAAACATTTCTACTCAAATAGGTACAGCGTGTGTATGAATTAAATTCAGTGTGGGCATTTCAGGTATGCTTATTTGAATAATTAGGTCTTGGAAGAGTCCCACTTTGCGAGTGTGGTAAAATTTAGACCAAGGAGCACATCTAATGTAACATGTATGCATTTCCAAGAAGTTTTAGCTTATACACCGGGCCAAACTGGAAGCTATTGCCATGTCGGTTCTACTGTGACCTACTATATGAGTAGTTCTGTGATTTTATTTTCTAAGAACTTTTTTTTACTATCATTATATAATATTATATACCTATATATATACTACGTATGTATTTACATACATGTATTTTAGGGTCAGAGGTTCAATCAGAGGCTGCACTATCTTAAGGGTTCGTAGGGACTATCCCCGCATCGTTATAATGTCAAAAATACACGTCCGATATTTTTATCATTGTCATAATATACCTACTTAATTACATTTAATTTATTATATCCATTTAAACCCGTCGCAATTTTATAGAGATATTTATTATTATTATACTTGTTATCAACTTGATTGTAAATATGTAATACCATAATAATGATGACGGGGTATTGAAGTTAATTAATTAACACATAATATGTACAAATTAAGAAAGACATGTCATGTATTTTTCACTGACCAATCAATCCAACCCATCGCCTCCGTACAAAATCTCGTTCTACAAAGTATGTGAATGCGTTAGTATACGCATACTGGGGAGCGAATTAAAATAACCTCATGGTGAGTAAAACGCTCGCTGTATGTCGTTGTTCAAAACTGAAACGGTAAGTCTATGATAATTATTATTATTAATTGTTAACGTTTTAGGTACGCTTTTTAGATGTGATTAAGTAACGACTCATGTAATCATATTATTTATTCTGAAAACTTACTCATTTTCTCATGATTACAATCATATTATTATAAGTAGCTTGGTACATAATGTATAATATAATAAAGTAGGTAGGTATGTTTATTTAATAATTAATGGCTAAGCCTCACCACCTAGAAAGTCGTCGAACCGCCACTGCCTACAATAGAAAAGAGTTTGATATAAACCTCGTAAATGGGTAGTCGTACTATATATTATGTCTTAAAAAAAGGTAATCGCTGGATAAAACTAGTCATTCAGTGGTGTACGCATAACATATAGGCCTAGAAGTCACTGGATTGGCGATGTAGTTCGCAATAAATAGGATCAAAATGTATAAAATTAACATAGATAGGTCATAATTCGGCAAAGAAATTAATACAGGTTGACTATGATGATCACAAAAATGCATTTGACTTACGTGTATTAATACTTTTATGAATAAAGATAATGAGAATAATAAATAATAATAACATACAATAATGAATAAAAATATTATAAAACAGTACAAAATTTAAATTGCTTTTATGAAGCGTATCTAATAATAACAAAAATAAAACAGTATACTTCTTATATGATAAACATTGATAACAATATCGCACCCGTATCAAATTTATAAAAGAAGCACGTGTTAAAGAGAAAATTTAAAGCACTTCCAAAAAATTATTACCCCCAGGGATTCAAATCACAATTTTATTTACGAATATTAAACGAAAACAGGCGTTCAATATTGTTATTCGGTGTCCGTATGGTTTATTTAAAATTTTACGAATCAGGAAAACCATTTAAGTACAATTTGTATTTAGAAACATTCGCATTTTATTCAGTCTATAACAAATTACAAAAAATCACTGATTACAATATGTAGATAGTGAAGACATTTAGAGGAGCTAATTTAAAATTAATGATGTGTACTTTTTAAAAATCATTAATTAGCTTATCTGTTATGGAAAATAAACAAATTAGCATACATTACGCAATGTTTTGTTTTGAAAAGTAACTAATTTATGCTATATTATGTATATTAAATAATAATCAGTTATAGTCTATATATAGATGATGCTAAGTTATATTAATTATTATTTAAATCACTTTATGCAATCTCAAACTGCATTGTCAATTGTCCATTTTTTATATAAAACATGATATTTAGATAATTCTAAATATCCCACACGTCATGTATACAAAATTAATCGAAACTGGGTTACCTTACCGAGCGTAGTTAGCAGTTTTGAAGCAGGGTTTACTTTATTACTTTAGGTTTAAGCCAACTCATTCGCTGCTGACTAAATAATGATTTTTTAATTACCAACATTAAATGCACGTTAATTACATCGATCGGCCGCCTGGTAATTACGCGCCGGGTGCGTCTTTAGCGTCCAAAGTATTAAATAAAGAGACACAACGCACACCGACTGTCCTCAAATATTGAATGCGCATTATGTTTACGTGACAAACTTAAATGCATAATATTATGAAACAGATATAATTATTGAAAATAACTATTTATTTAATACGTGTTTAAGTTTATCCCATATTTTTCCACATTAAAGATCTATACCCCTCTACATCCCACTAGGGTAAGCCAGTTCCCATTAATTTTCTGTACTTACTCTAATCCCACAGAAACATGCGAGCACTATCGTAATGATTTAACACATACTCATTGTCTATTATAAAGCAATTACTTATTACTTAATATTACTTAAGCGCTTATGTGGTACTTGGATATTATGTTAAGTGCACGTAGGTGATTAAAAATATTTTTCTATATAAAAGTTAGACAATCGTTTAGTAAGGAATAAAAATAGTTAATTAAATTATTAGCAAGTAAGCAAGTAAGTTACAACAAAAAATCTTGCATTTATCCGTGACTTCGGTTAGTAATTATTAAGGTAATTTATACCTACTTTGATTTAAAAATTCATAAGTCGATTTCCAATAATAACTGAATTGAGAGAGCCCTTCAGCGAGTATGGTAAGAGCCGTTATTTAAAAGTTGTCGCAATTAGATAAGATGCCTACAGCATTGTGGTCGATGTGCGTGGCCGCGAATCCTGCTGGGTGTCATATTAAAAAAAAGATTTTTTCTATTAGTTATATATTTTCTTAGAAGTGTTTTCAAATTATGTATGTTCAATAAAAAGAATGTTACACTCTTACATCTTATGAATTATTTGTTGAATAAACATATAGTTTATTACATCTCAGTAAAAGAATTCGGGATTCGGGAATTCGAACAAGCGGGACAGGAACCACCATATTCCGGCCAATCTATTTTACTAATAAATTTAGCAACCACAAAATTTTGTAAACTTTCAATCAAAGTAGATACTTGAATTAATTTCTAGACTGTTATATGATCTAAAAAAATATATTTTAAAGTTACTTACTAATATTTTTCTCACAATTTCCGAACGATGACGTGTCGGCCTATAATCTCATGAGTCCCGAGTTCAAATCGCGAAATTAATACATAATTAAAATGATCATATTATTGAGTTAACACTGATGTAAAGAGCAAAGAAACGTTTTCATCTTTGACGATGACGCAGTTATAATTGATTAATAATTACAACTTTATATTTTAAAATGTACTTTTATACTGATTTAATTTATTTTGAAACCGTAATCGTAACCTCGCAACGCCGATTTAATGAGCAACATTTTTGTTTGATTTTTTAAAAAAATATACTTAAATAGATTTACTCTTAATGTAAGGGAAATCTTTTTTTATGCTAATAAATTTCGTTTTTATTTCAAGTATATTTTCAGATTTTCAGTATTATTACTGTGTAATGTTTATAAAGGCTATTGTTATTTGGACAAGAGTCAAAAATGTACTAGTCAGCTTTTGTTCTAACGCGAAATAAGCGGCTCAGTGAATGCAAAAAGATTGAGATGAATTTATGCAAATCGTCCCTCTCGTAATTTTTCTTTTTTTCCTCTCCGAAAAATTTCAACGAATTTCCTTTTAAACGGGAAATACTGGGTTATAAAATGTTTGCTTTATGTGAAGTTACAACAAAATAAATGTAGTTACTGTACATTGCAGAGCGGAAATTAAAGCATTGCTCGTGCGAATAGTGGGTTCGTCATCATAGCTTACTTATATTATATGTATTTTCAATCGATATGTATATTATATATTTTTGTAGTTATATGGTACCGGATCAAGTCCTGCCATTGTCTTACAGATAGTTGGTAAGCCTAAGTAGCGTAAGCGTAAGCCAACGATCAATGGATTGGTGACAGGTCAATCACAGAGTAAAGTAAAATATTATGTAATATTTCAACAGTAAAATTTACGATTAATGAAAATAAAATAGTTACACCGTGACTTTATAGGGTATTTAAAATATACAAAAATGTTGCCAAGTTTTAAAATGCGGTGGGAATTATTGATAGCTTCATTGGATGTTTTTCAATAAATTAAACAATTATCAATAATCTCATTCACTTTCTAATCAATGTTAGATGAACGCTTCTTTTTACTGTACCTAATCTCTCTTTTCGGCCATTAGTCTTTTCTTGCGACATATTTCTTATAAACTCGATCTTTTCATCGTTATCGGTCGCTCTTTTAATATCTCTAAAATAGCTACCACTATAAATGATCTATTTATCGATAAATATGGTCCACCCTCTCCATTTCGAGGTCTTGTTGGATTAAAAGCTGAGTGATGCAAGCAATACTATCATCATAGCCACGATAGTTTAGATTTTAAGAAGAATTATTAACCTGCATATAATAATAATTATAGTTTTGTTATTGTAACTAACATAATTGAAATAAAGTGTGAGCACTGGAAACAAACTATTTATTGTAACCATTATTTATATGCCTTTTGTCAATAAAATATCTAACTTCTAATATAAATAATTGTGTGCAATGTCCTGGGACGTATTGAAAAAAGCAAGCGCTGAATTGGGCTTTAGCAATAATGAATTCAAGGCGATGTCAATGATTGTCAATAAAACTCACAAGTTTTTCTTACCGAGAGGCTGAGCTATTTTAAAAGAGTGGGCGATATCGTATACCACGGATCAGGGCTTAAATTAGGCGCATAATTGCAATGTCCAAGAACTCTATGAGTCGTCTCGTTAAGATTTGAAAAATTCTTAACATAAAAAAATACTTATAAGTTTTATTAAAATGATGTAATTTTAATCTTATTATACGGTCAAATGTCTCTATACTGGAAGGGTTTTGCATTAAAGAACATCTCTCGACCAACTGCTAGAGATGTATTATTTAATTTTCCGGGACATCGTTAGAATATATACGAGAAGCCTAAAGAAGGGTGTGTTCATCGGTGACATCGAATGGATCATGGGGGAATTCGCCTTCCAGATAGAGCAAAATCATCAAGAAGGCGACTGAATTAACATTGACTGAAGCAATAAGATCAACCCAAGATCATTATAGAAGGAAAACAGATTTGTTGCGCCAATTGTGAGCAATTGTCATCCTTACTTCCCACCTCCCTCAAATCTCAGTATTATTGTCACAAGACCAAGTAAGTGACCGGCAGTCACAGGTCATGATAGTAACAAATTACATGGAGTGCCTTCAAGACAGCCGTTGCGCGTAGTCAGATCAAGCGAACAAACGAGTGCGTGTTGCCGCATTGCGTAATACAGTCTGATTCAGAAGTTGTTCGTGGGCCACGGCCAGGTCAACTTGACATAGTGTGACCGTCGTACAAGCGATACTTCTGAATACCTGCCAAGCCGTGATACCGGGTCTCATCATTCATACAACCTATCATCATCATTCATTAACCTCACCTATCATCTATAAACAGTGTACCGTCAAGTGCCGCGCACCGGGTAACCCAAACAAACAATACCGCGTGAGTGACAGTGCAACCAGACCACGGAGCCATCATTAACATCACAAAAGGTCAATGTCTGGCATTCTGTTAAATCGCCCCCACTCCTAGATCCAGAATCCACATTATCCTTAAAATTATACAGTCCACTGCTAAAAGCGCCACCACAGATTATTGGCAGCCCCTATTTCAGTGATCACCATTATCAGCAATGAAGCAAAGGATATGAAGAGATATTACCAAATAACAATATTGACATAAAGCTCTACGGGGTTTATATAATCGGACCAAAACCTCAAATACTCATATATTCATACATTCAACGGAAAACTTACATCTGTCCCAATTTCCGTTACCTAGTTTAATTCTAGCCGCCTATCTTCACCCAGTATTCGAAGCTAAAAAAAAGTGGAATGCTTAAATTGAAATAAAAAGAAACTGTAATTTCGCCAACTCGTTTAGACAATTCTTGCATAAGTGCTCTTGAATAAAAAATACGGCAAACATTATCATGAAATGACAGTCAAATTCCTACTGCAGTGTAGGAAGTAACATGTTCAAAATTTGCATATCGTATAAGTCGTTTCCAAGAGCAAAAAAAATAATACATAAAAATGTTCACTATATTTGAACAATGAACGTTACTTTATTTTTTATTATAATCTATGTAGGCAGGGGGAGTAGAAGGAGCATTATCCCGGGCCTCTCCATTTAAGTGGGATTAATTTTTCTCTTTGGAGCTTTCATTTTGCATTTTGTTTGCAATGCAAGAGGTTTGATTATTGCGTTTTGATTTTTTTAACTGTGTCTGTGTTTCCACTGAAAATTATAATGAGCCAATACTGCCCAGATTAGGCGTACTTTTGATTATTCATAAATAATCAATAAATTTTACTAATGCGACATCATATTATGAATAATTTTTGTATCTTAATAAATAATGTTAAATACCCCATGAACACAAAATAGCAATTTATAGTTTCTTTATCACAGATTTGAATTTTGATAGAAGGGAGTTTAAAAAACACCGGTTACCTAGGGCGTCCAGTTTTCTCTGTATATACAAGATATTAAGTATGTCTAAATAGAAATAAATGTGTCTACATGTGTGTGTAGATATTATAAAGCTATTTACCTTGTTTTGTATTTTCTTATCGCAAATTCTAAGCGATAAATAATTACAAGATAAAAATAACTTTTTATATACAACGTTTTTAAATTTTCTGTTGAATTATTATGCTCAATATGCTCAAACGTGTACTTGATATGAAGTAAATAAAAAACAATCCAATAAATATAGAAATACTGAAACGTCACTTTGATTTCCATAGTAGCGCACGTATATATTAATAATTTAGTTGCTAGGACGACCCAGTTAGCAACCAATAATAGTGGATTGGAATACGGATTTCTTCCAAAATAACTTTTCATGCAAAACAGAATTAACTGAAAATGAATTCAATTCTACTTAAAGATGGCTAAAAGTATCAAAAGAATGCATTGGCATCGTGTTCTGATATATTCTAAAAGTTTCAAATGTCTAGCTAGTCGAAAAGTTAGTTAAAAATCGATTGCAAGATTTGTACCGGATAAACAACCACCGGAAAAATAAGAATATGAGCTAATAAAAACGTTGTAAAATAGCGATCAAATCGAACGACATATTTGTATCCTGGTCCAATCGTATCATATTACCAACGGCATTAACATCGAGCCAAATAGAGAGGTTGAGTAGGGAAGAGAATCTTTTTCTGCCCACGAAGCTGCTGTTTCTGAAGTATGTATAATTATAACTAGGTAGGAATTAATTATAGACATTTAACATAACATCAATCTGTCATACTTTTGATGGATAATTGGTATATTGGATATGTTTTAAATCACTACGACAACTAACGATAGTACACTATTATAGATGCTACTAATTAAACAAGTCGTTAATGAGAATTTAAGAAATTATCGAGCAGTAATTGATTTTTATTTTTATATGAAAATTCAGGATATCACCTGACCATTGTCAATGGATATAACAAGCAAGAAGAGCTCTATTTTTTAAGAAAAAATATCGATTAACGATCCATTTATAACTTAATATTATGTTATCCAGGACTTTCAAATTCCGCCAAGGAAATGCATTCAACTTTGGGATTAACTCACTTACCCTTACTTGACAGTGAAAGAAATAAGTTTTTTATAAGATTTTTTCTAATTTTAATGTATACAATGTTTTTTTAGTTAGCTATGTGCTTTCAATAATTGAAATATAACATTATTAAATCTTGTGCATTTTCAGTATAAACGTATAATAAATAAGAATAAATATATTATTTATAACATTCATAATTTGGAATAATTATAAAATATTCCATATAAATCAAGTTTTCACTGATAATGAACGTATAAACAATCAATTTGTTTACATTATATTGGTTTATTTATGTTAACTTTCTAATCTTTAAAAACATATCATTATTTAAATTAACTTGTAAAGTAATAAAAACATTCAAATGTCAAAGATTATCATCAAACGCAACGATTGCAAATTTAATAATAATAACTATGGGTCAATGTTGAAGATATATTATAGTCTTTTAAATTTCGTAATAAATAAATATAATCTATATCAGTGATACCCAACATATTTGGCGAAACCAATGAAACATTTTGTAAAATCTCGCGGAACTTCTTCCTGGTATTAAATTGGGAATACAATATATACGTAAAACCGTGTCCACAAAAATTTACAACGTACAAAGTACACATTTACGTATGCAGTTCACCGTATCACCACACTTCACCGTGAAATGTTGTATCGGAAATATATTATGGTCGTATATTAAAGACCGTCCAACCTCTTTGGATCGTATAGTACTGAGATAAAATTCATGTCTAAATAAAACACGGTTCTTGACAGTTCACGGGAAGTCAGTGGCAAAGAAATTTTAAAAAGGTTAGGTTAGGTTGGGTTAGGTTTTCATTCTTGAATTCACGAATTTTCATTTCAATTCAATTTGTGGACATATTGTGGACATTACAAATTATAAGTTTAAGATGTTCACACCACGACATGAAACATTGTTATAAATAAAAAGGTAATAAAAACGATAAAAATTAAAATATTAAAAGATAACATAATATAAACATACAAAAGCAGTGAAAATACAATTATACATCTATATAAGTTCAAAGAAGTACACCGAGTTTTCTAAGGAGACCCTATTTTAAGAATTTATAGAATAGCGTCCATCTCACTCACCCTCACGCAAGTGGAATATATCAACACCCGAAGCAACTTGGTTGAACATAGTTATCGCCCTCCCAATTGGCATTACCAGTGGCAGGTTGGTTCTGCACCTTGTGAGAATAAACAACTGATGCTCCCTATTTCTAAGATAGTTATCACGGAGACACAGGTCAACACTGCCCAGAATGGGAGAGTTCTCATTTATACCTCGTATAAGTCAAAAAAATACGCAGCTAAATAAAGTTCTCTTCTAATTTGCAAACTGCAGTATGTAAGCATACCTAAGAGAAAGTCAGTTGGATAAAGCAACGTATAGTATCCATGCAACCTCAAGTAAAGGAGTCTCAAAAATTTCTTCTGAACCCTATCCACCATAAGGCCACACTTCAACTGCTGCCAATGATGCAAACCCGGCCATGAAAATTGAATTAATGTTCATATTGAATCTAATAAAATTAGAGACCGTATAGTATACGGTCATCTCTTTCCAATAGAAAGCTCACGGCAAACTGTGCTACGGTGAAATGTTTTACGTACAATTTACATATAACCACGTAAAACAATATGACGTGACCTTAGTTAATTGCCGTCTTTAAACAGACTTTTTATTTTAAACGGATACTTTTAAGGTTAGAGTCGGTGAGTCCGATACATTAGAACTTGGAAGGAGAATGGTTTATATTTCAAAGATCAAGACAGACAGCGTGCAATTTACATTACTTATTCTATAATTGACAAAATTAAAACAAAGCGGTCCCCGCCTGACAAGGGGCGAGCTCCCTACTTCCGTTATCTGTAATAATTCTGGTGTCAAGCGCCGGTGTCACCTTTTAGGAAATTGCGCACTGGAAAAGTAGTCACGTAAAGGTACTTATCTATATTATCATTTTATAGCTAATAAAATAAAGAGTATGGAACAAATCAATTATAATTGTTTATATCCAATAACAATAGTAGATTCCATCAAAGATTCCGTTTGACCAAGCACATTGACACAGTGACGTCTTTAGGTAAAGTGCCGCCCTAAAGCAGAATAAAATAATGCAACCCCTTCCATTAATATTCTAAAATTGTACGGGTAATTTAGTTAATACTGCATATCGAAGGGTTACCAGAGTAAACGTTTTATAACTTTGCACTCTTTACTATACTGATAAGCCTCTTTGCGTAATTACCTCGCATAAAATTAGATCAAATGATATTTACTTGTATTAATATTATAATATATTATTTACTAATAAATAAAAAGACAAACAATACATGTAAAAAAATATATTTTTAGAATATTTTAAATCATTTTCATCCTAGAGCTGGAGTGCAAAGTTATGAAGCATATACTATATCAGGGAGCTCTGAGTGTGGACATTGGCGACTAAAGTAGAAAGCCGATACATTCACAACGACTGGTCCTACTTTTTCCGCCCCTCTCGTTGTTGTCTATGGATGACCTGTCATTGTTCTATAGAGTGCTCATACTGACGCGTCTGTCATGTTCACACAGGGAATGGTTTGATTTGAATAGATAAGTTACATGATAAATAATACACTAGCATTAACACACCTTCTACAAATGTAATGCATAGATCAATGCAACATATTTTTTGGAAATCGATATTACCAACGGTTTTTGTGTGAAATAGTAGTCTGACTTTGACCTGGTGATGAATAACAGGAATGTATATTATTTATAAATAACACTGATAGTTAATATATTTTGATTTGAGATTTTTGTATAATTCAATTTGAAACGAGAAAGGGCGAATCAATATGTCAAGCAATCTGGGATCTGATTTTGACAGCTAAACAGTGGACCGCTCGTTGCTTGTGCAAAAAGATATGCTCAGGCTTTATTAATCTAAAGACGGTGCTGGTGTGGAGTAACAGGCAACCGATCGCGAGTGTGAAAGAATATGAGATAAAATTAAACACGACGTGTCAAGAATGTCACACGTCAAATACTGACAACTGCTCTCGGTGAATGCATTGACGCTCATTCAATATTGGTGTATTGAAGGTTGCAACACACACTATTGCACGTCTATAATGTTTGGTTCATTTTCGTAGGACACTCACACATTCAAAAACCTGCTTCAAAATGTAATGTATTGGGGAATAGACTATCGGAATGATATTTATTAATCTATTCTGTGATATGAACTATGTATCATCATCGGCCGGGGTCAATCCACTGCTAGATGAAGGCCTCCCCAAGCTTCTTTCAACTCTCTCGGTCCTGTGTCATTCGCTGCAACGTATTTCCGCCGAACTTTACCAGTTCGTCAATCCAGCGGCTTTTAGGGCGACCCTGTGGCCGTTTCGTGCCCCTTGGGTACCACTGGATGAAGGCGTTTGTCCAGCGGCCGTCCTTTTGGCGAGCAATGTGCCCCGCCCATCTCCATTTCAGCGGTTTGGCAACATACACATACAGGGATTTTATAAGAAATTAATACATTCGCCTAGTATGAAAATATCTTTATTCATTATTTAAATTTAGTAAAAATGCGAAAATTCTAAAAGAAATTACCATGGTAACTATTAAACAATAATCAAAAACGAATTGTCTTTAATTGATTATAAAGCAATATATACCTACATAAGTTTATGAGTGCCTAATACATTTTTTCCAGTGCATCGATAATATTTGAAAAATAGAACATTATGATGATTTTATATTTTGTTCACAAACAATCTACCTTATCTATATTATGAAACCCTAATACATTTTTTTAAAATATGGAATATCAATATTATTTTTAGCGTAGTAATAAATAGGTGAAAATTGTAGAAGGCATTGTCATTTCTTCATAAACAATCTACCTGCAGGATCTTATGCGAGCTTAATACATTTTTTTTTTAAATGCGATATTATATTATTTTAAGCTAGGTGAAAACTCTAAAAGAAATTTTTATTTTTTAAAAACAATCTACCCGCAAGGTTATATGCGAGCCTGATACATTTTTTTCAAAATATGCGATACGAATATTATTTTAAGCTGGGTGAAAATTTTAGAAGACATTGCCATTTTTTTAAAAACAATCTACCTGCAGGGTTCTATGCGAGCCTGATACATTTTTTTCAAAATATGCGATATGAATATTATTTTAAGCGAAGTAATAAATAGGTGAAAATTGTAGAAGGCATTGTCATTTCTTCATAAACCATCTACCTGCAGGATCTTATGAGAGCCTAATACATTTTTTTCAAAATATGCGATATGAATATTATTTTAAGCTAGGTGTAAATTCTAGAAGACATTACCATTTTTTTAAAACAATCTACCTGCAGGGTTCTATGCGAGCTTGATACATTTTTTTCAAAATATGCGATATGAATATTATTTTAAGCGAAGTAATAAATAGGTGAAAATTGTAGAAGGCATTGTCATTTCTTCATAAACCATCTACCTGCAGGATCTTATGAGAGCCTAATACATTTTTTTCAAAATATGCTATATGAATATTATTTTAAGCGAGGTGAAAATTCTAGAAGACATTGCTATTTTTTTAAAACAATCTACCTGCAGGGTTCTATGAGAGCCTGATAGATTTTTTTTCAAAATATGCGATATGAATATTATTTTAAGTTAGGTGAAAATTCTAGAAGGCATTGCCATTTTTTCATAAACAATCTACCTGCAGGGTTCTATGAGAGCCTGATACATTTTTTAAAAATATGCAATATAAATATTATATTAAGCTTGGTGAAAATTTTAGAAGGCATTGCCATTTTTTTATAAAAAATCTACCTGCAGGGTCTTATGAGAGCCTAATACATTTTTTTAAAATAATATATTGTATGCAATATCAATATTTTAAGCTTAGAATTAAAAGCAATTTTAGAAAGCATTGCCATTACCATGATAGTTTTTAAATAATAATAAAAAACTATTTTCATTAATTGATTATAATATAATATGCCAATATACACCTACCTGCAATGGTTTTATGAGTGCCTAACACATTTTCCATTGTATAATTATTATTATAAGAATGACGTGAATATTCGAAAAGTGGATTGACTGCATCATGATACTTTTGTATTTCACAAACCGTCTACCTTACGTCCTTCTATAATCTATACCCATAATACCAGGTACCCTAAATCAATGATGTATTTTGTGATTTTGTCTGCACGCAAAAAAACATTGTTATACTAATATACTATTATCTCATATTGTATTATAAGAAAACGGAAGAGAGCAATAAATCTAAAGTGCTTTCTTCAATAAAAACTTTTATATTTTATTATTAGACACATGGGTTGTCAGATATGCATTGTTGGGAAAAAATATACCTACCTAGCTCGATGCATTTCCAAGAACAAAATTTTAACTTGGCTAATTGTGGCACCCATTTTTCGTATCAACATATTATTATTATGTAGGAACAATAATCAGGGGTTTTCAACCAGTAAAATCATTGTTTAATAGAAAGATAATTATATTATTATTTTTTCAAAATATTTTGAACCGGAACGCCATATGAAATATTCTGATGAAGCTCGAGAATTTTACGAGACATCTTGCTATCTTCTAGGATTCCACGAGAAGGAACGGTATATTCGAGGATTCCACGAGACGGAACGGTATTCTCGAGAAATTCACGAACCGGAACGGCGCTCCAGGGCGTTATGCCCCATTCCGAGCGCTGATCGGAAACAGATGGTCGTATAGCATTGAGATTAGATTAATGTATAAATAAAACACTAATAACTAAAAAAATAGGTAAGTAATAAAAATCACCAGTAGAGAGAAGAAAATAGGTAAGTAAATGAGATATACAATCATACTGTATAATATTATATTTATCTAGAATTGTGAATGATTCAAAAGTAGGTTAGTAAGTAGGTGCTCGTATGTATCAAATATCTATTAATGACAACGTTGTTACTTGTAACCAGATATTGCATGTCAACAAATATTGTCAAGTGTATGTTGATTGTTAAATCTGATTATCTACCATTACAGTCTGCTAACAATCGTGGCATTTCCAACATACATTCAACTTATTTCATGGTGAAATGCTCCACGAACAACGCGTAATTTTTTTATCTCAATGCTATACGGCCATTTTTCCCAATGCAACAGTTCACGGTGATCTGCATACGTATAATGCACGTGCCACCATAAGTCAGTGGCGAAGGGTCGAGGTAGGCTGTTAAGATCTACCATAAATAGTGCACACTAAACTTTGTACTTCATACGTATTTGTTTTTATTGAAATAATACTACAATTAATTACAAATGGTGTTGGTTAGTTATTAAAACTTAATTAAACCCTTTGAATCCAAGCCATAATTAATAACGGTCAAAAGAAAGTCTATCTATAAAATATATAAAATGATGCAATTAAATCATACATAACTTTGGATATTTTACTGATAGAATAATATTTTTTTATCTATTATAGTTTGGTTAGGCAGGACTTATGAATTTAAAAATATGAACCATCAACATGTGTAATAATATTATGTATTCTTAATCCAACGAAAACAAATAAGTACGAATGAAAAAGTGTGCATAATTCTTTCGGATCGCCCAAATTATACCAAAACTATTATGGTTTGGTTTAGGCAGAGTTTAATTAATTTTTAAAAACTAACCAATACCATCTGTAAATTATTGTAGTCTTAGTTCAATAAAATCATATACGTATGACTAACAAAGTTTAATGTGCACTATTTATGGCTGGAGCAACATTCAACTCGATGCGAAATGTCTGGGACTCACGATTGTACTCGGTCAAAACCAAATGCCGCCTATTCGACGCTTGCATTCTGACGGTGCTGTTTACGGTAGCGAATCATGGCACCTTACGAAGGCTCAGAGCAACCGTATACTGAGCTTCGAAAACAGATGTTTGCGACGAATACTGGGTGTGCAGTGGTATGACTTTAGGAGCAACGAGGAGATAAGAGAACGTACCAAGCAGCCTCTCATCACGCTGAAAGTGAAGAGGCGACGTTGGACCTGGCTCGCCCACGTGCTGCGGATGCCAGAAGAGAACTTTAACCTGGCTTGCCTGTTCTTCAAGCCGACCAGATTCCGGCGTCCTGGAAGGCCGCTAAATACAATCTACAGAGTGTATACGGCGGAGCTAGGGATGCTGGTTTGACCTGGAACAAAACAAGAAGACTGGCGAGCGACAGGGATTCTTGGAGGCGCCGCGTGGTGTCCATATGCTCCAGTTAAGGGGCGGATATGGGCAAAGAAGAAGAAGAAGAAGATTTATGGCAGATTATAACAGCCTACCTTCCCCTTTGCTACTGCCATCAGCGGCCTTGACAGTGTCGCTCTTACGCAGACTTGGAATACTGCCCTCTTTCGTTTTATGTTTTTTTTGTCGGTTCAATTGTATAAGATTCATCCGGCGGTGCAGGTGACTCATTTAGGTGATGGTATCATTACTTCCAAAGCACCATTCCAAAGTGATTTCGCCATGGCTGCAATACCAGAAGAAATAATGTCATTCCTCTACCTAGCAATTTATTTTAGGCTATTATAATCTTAAACATTCTAATGCAACAACAAAATTTATAATATATCTCTCTCAACACCCCCCAAACATGAAAATTATCAGGATGATTTTAAACATTGAAATTGAAAGCTAATAAACTATACCTTTGGGCTTAGACAAATAAAAACACGGCAAAAAAATGATTTGTAATAATTCTCCGGCACCCTTTTTAGAAAAATTTCTTAGATCTTAATTTCTAACACAACAATTTCGATACACTAATGTCAGGTTTTTTTAGAAACCCAATTTGAAAAACGTTAATGTAGTGTTTCACACTGCCTTTAATCTTAGCGGTAGGTAGGGGGCCCGCTAAATATCCTAGCCTGAGGGCCCGTTTCAGGATGTGGGGACCATGGTATAGGTACACCGAGTGCAATAGACAAAAGCTCGATAAACGAGAAATTAGGCTGTGAAGAAGAAAAAGAGCCTATGGGACTAATTGACATTCTCCTCCTTGGGCCCCCCAATATAAAATCCTGGGTGCGCCAGCTAATATCCATTTCTCGTAAAAACAAAAATCTGTTACAATAGAACTTCTACTCTGTAGATGCCCATATTATGATTCGTTTAGGATCGAACATCGTGATGTAATGAATATTTAAGCTATCTTTTGGTTGATGACTACCAGAAGTCGATTTCGGTATATTCACCAAAGGGGAGTCAATGCACTAAATGTTAGAATGTTAATACATACAAAGAAAAACTATAAAAATCTAATATACCTACTAATCTACAAATATCCATTCTACCACGGAATCGAGTCTGAAAAGTTATGACTTATAATATTTGTATACCTGTGTAATTCATCACCTTGAAAAAATCAATAATTTTGATACAATATTTATTTATTTATTTAGAAAAAGAGTATTATGGCATTACAGTGATTGGCTAATACATAATAAATACACATTATAAAAATGACTTAATTACAAATAACAACCAATATAACAAGAAAGCAGAAAAGAAAGTATGTGCTCATGTAGATATTAAAGTAAAATGATAAATATACAATTATAAATTTAACCTATTTAACACGACCACATACACGATATAGTAAAGTTAATAAAAAATAAATCAACCTTTATGCTGCCATCAAATAAATTAATTGCAGAATACACAGCATCATGAAATTAATATCACATCCGTCCTGCGACAGGGTATCATGAAGCCCGTAGAGTAACGAGTGATATTGGTGGGAACATGAAAAATAATATTTGACAGTTTATACGGATTGTAAATGAACCCACGAAGAAGTAAAAAAAATGTATTAAAAGAGAAATCACTCTTCGGGTGGACAGGGATTGCATTGATAGTATACCCAGAAGAAAACGAGTTGTTAAAATTCATTGTATGTATTATCATTATCATAAGGAAAGAATCCGAGAAGAAAATGTCCTTAAGTAGAAAAATCTAAGAAATCTATTGTGAACTTGATACAACTTAATTGTGTGGACGGACCTGTTAGGACTCCAAATAATGCTGGCATATTCAAGAATAATCAACATAAATGATACGTATAATGTACGTAGAGCACTCGGACGTTTTCAAATGATCTTGAAACCCTCATAACAAAAGCAAGCCTTTTGCTAGATCTAGTACCGATGTTAAGAATATGCTGATTGAAAGTGAACTTTGCATCATACAATACACTCAAATCTTTTATCTCCGTTACCCTACTCAATATTATACCAGACAATGTGAATGGGAACAAAGCCTTGAACGACTGAATGAAATACTATTACATTTGGAGGTAGAAATTTCAAGTTTATTTAAAATAGACCATTGCGAAGTAGCGTCTAGATCAGACTGCAGCATCATGGCACAGCATAACGGGGTCTCAATAGTTCGAAAAAGTTAAAGATCATCTGCAAACAGCAAACTACAAAAAATCCCCCTGAGTAAAACTTTTGCTATCTACTTCAATAACGACTATATTGTCCTGACATTTTACCAAACCTAATTTTAAAAAAATGTTTATTTTTTTTAATACCACGTTAAGCTTTTTGTAATTCTATTGCCAAAAAGGTTTTAAGTCGTACTAACTTTGTCGCAAGTTAACGCAACATTTCACGGAACGCCTGATATGACGGAACACGGGTTAATTCACAGATTTTTTTTTACTGTTAATGTTCGATCCTTAAGTTAAGCATTAAGCCATCATCATACTTACATAGAAGTTTCTCTGTAACTTAATTTTTTATGCGACACTGAATATTTTACATTCTTTAAGAATATTTAAAAAAACGTTTGAAACGTATCGAATCTCACTCGGTTCACCCTTTTTCTAGGATTTATTCTAATAGGTGTGTTTCTGAGATTTTCAAAACTATGTATAATTTTCTTATGTTATTGTTTTATTAAATAAAACAATAATACGATGCAGTTCCACCATGAATTGACAGTTAACAGAATAAAAGAAATTATAATCTTCTTCTTTGTTGGTCCTAATCTAATCAAAAATATTAATATATGCATGACTTATTGATGAACGCAGATTATTATAATGAATATAATAAATGCATCTGGGTAACTTCGTACAAATGTATAAATTAATGTTATAAATAGATGAACACAATATGTGAATGCAATTGAAAAAATACTTATATTTACGGTTTTAAATTGCAATATTAACGTTTATATCTTCATAATATTGTTATCATATCGACTGTAGAAAGGAAAAAGGGCGTAACCCTCAGTTTTTTCATCATACATTTTATTGCATTTTAGCATTATAGACGGTTAAATACACCTTGTGTCCAAAGTATGTAAGCTGCAAATGTCGATTTATTATCAAATTTTGCAATTAAAAAAAAGAAGGAAGTGACTTGGTAAAAACGACTTAACCATTATTTTTGTTGTTGTTTTTTTTAATAACTTAATAATTAATGTCAGATTAAGTATATAAAACCAAATTATTAATTATCATACATTTCAAGGTGTTTTTGTATTTTAACTTTGACCGAACACCATAACAATTTTTTTTGTGTCTCCTGTAAAATTTGATTTGTGTGGATTACGCCCTTTTCCTTTCCAAAAACGATATGGAGAGAACACGTCTGCTTAAATACTTCCACCTAATCCATTATAACTGCTGCATACTATTTATAAATGCACTTAAAGTACTGAATAATGAATTCGATTATATTGCCATAAGCCTATTAGTAAGAGAAATTTTGGGTTCACAACTTTGACATATTTTGCTAATATGTATAATTAAATAATAATGTTTTATATGTATTCCTTTATTATTGAAATATCAATGATCTCATATAATTATTACCTTAAAAAGTTTTGTATTCAAAATAATTTATGTACAAGTATACGATGCTTAGGTAAACAATAATAATAATATACAAATTAATAAACTATTTATTTTATTCAACGAATAATTCATAAGATTTATATAATCTATATATTGAACATATATAATTTGAAAACATCTCATGCATATACCGATTAGAAAAAATCCTTTTTTAGAAAATAATACGACACCCGACGGGACATGAACACGTAACCGCTGGATTCATGCCAGTGTGATTTTATAATTAAGCTATGGGCATCCCACTTAATGACAACGAATTTAACTAGTAGTTTTTTCATGAAATGCTCAATCAAAATTGCGTTAATAATTTTGGCTATCAGTTCTTGCATATTGAATTAAGGTAGGTATCAATTATTAAATGTTTCAATTACTAACCGACGTCGCGGATCGTATTTTTTCCCTAAAAAAGAAATTATGTACCTATGTATAATAATTATATCAATAATGATTTTTAGTATTGTATTTTTTATTGAGCACGGATTTAAGATGAAAATGATATTTAAAAAATAGGCTTCTTTTTCTTTAAGTGGCGTCTCCTCTACGGAGTTTTCTTATCAGCAAACGTTTTCCATCTTTAAGAACTCTGACCGCAACAGCGAGTTTGTGCTCCTATATAACAATTTCCTTAGATTATTCAGCTATGTTATTCACCTTCTATCTGAACTTATTATCCTGGAGCTTTGCTTTGTATGCTAAGTTATTGTAGGTGGTATTTTTCACAATGAGTCACATACCTAAAGTACTTGAGACTCTAATAATATATTAATTTTCAATTATAAAGTATGTTCTTTATCGTATATTGCCACGAAACGTATACACATAAAACTTAAAGGATTGAACCATCTTACACTATGCTTTATTTTTAGTCTACGTTGCTACACTAAGAGCTGTTTCGGGGGTAATGTAGAATAAAGTATAGGCCTGTCAAATGTTTTTCTACTTTTGCAATAAGCTATATTTATAAACAATAATTTTATACATTTAAAATTGCTTGAAATCTAAAGATAGAATCTACGTTACTCTAACATTATAAAATATATTTAAAGTGAAAATGATTTAAGAGATATTTGACTTATACAAACCTTTTCATCTTTTTTATGTGTGCTATTATTTTTGGAGCATATTATGTAGCTTTTTAAGTAAATATATATTTTTTTAAATTTAGAATTTGAGAAAAAATTGTATTCATGAGTAATATCAAACAAAATCTCTTACTTTTAATTTAAAACATATTATATGACGACTGAGAAAACGTACCATCATTACTGTATGCATAAAAAGATCTAAATTCAAAATTTTGTTCCATAGGAACTTTATTATTTTAATGCATAACTGGTACGCTAGAAAAAACATCGTCAAGTGATGGGTAGGGTAATGCTAACCGACCCATATTTAACGGTTGAAGATCAGGAGGAAAATAAAATGCCTCTTAAGGACTGTAAGGCTGCAATTGCATTAATGTGAACCTTAGAGAAACTGGATTTGGATGGCATTAATAAATAAAACAACATGAGAAAAATATAATTTGTTTATCTTAATTCGGTTTAAAATCATATGAAATGAAATGAATGCAGAATGAATGAAAAAGTATACATTTATGTTAAGGATGATGAATGAGCATTTTGATGATACGATTGTATTCGCAAAAAAATGTACGAGTACAAAAGTTAAATTGTGAATTATGATTAAAATGAAAATAGGTGAATAAGTATGAATTAAGAATAGTATATGATAATAGTATGAAAAATATCACAATATAGTTTTGAGTATTGTAAAAACAATAACTCAATAACTACACTTACAACAAGAGTAAATATTAACGAAGTTTGCATACACAGACAGGTGCATATGATTTATTTATATTTGTACATACATACAGTGTTAATTTTGCGACTATAGAAACAGATGTCAATATTAAGAAAAGTATATAAAAATCTTGGAAGAATGAAAGAAGAGTGCAGTTAGATGAGAAAAAGTAGAGATCGGAAGAAAAAGAAGAAATAAAAAAGAAAAAAGGAAAGAAATGATACATAGCAAAAAACAAGAAAAAATAAAATAAGGTAATAAGCTAGAAGTGAGGTAAAAAATACAATGGTTGAAAGAAATAGGTAGCTAGATCAAAGAAAATGAAGAGATAAAGCGGTAGAGTTAAGATAAAAGGTGAAGGTGGAAGAAATAGTAATAAAATAAGATACGACTAATTAATCTGAGAAACCTAATAATGAATAAAAGAAAGATAATTATTTCCTAAAAAGATTTAAAGAAGTAAGATGGAAGATAAAGTCAAGATTGAAAAAGTGAAGTGGAAAAATGGAAGAAGAGATAGACCTAAAGAAGTTTGAAGTAGGATAGAATAGTAAGCAAATAATAAGAAAGAGATAGATAGAAAAAGAATAAAAAATGATGAAAGAAGAGAAAAATTTGAAAAAAAAGAAAAAAGGTAAAGAAAAAGAGAAAGACAAAAATAATAAATAGAAAGAACAAAGATAGATGAAGATTACACGTAAAATGGAAATGAAAAAAATTAAAGAATATAAAAATTTAAGGAAGAAAAGTAAAAGATATGCAGAAAATAATGATTAGTATGTAAAAGAAAGAGCATCAAAAAAATATAATAAAGGTAAAAAGTACATAACTGACATAATAAGCAAGGATAGATAGAAAAGTGTCATTAAAAATATATGACAAGGTGTTAATTAGGTTAAAATTAGAAATTAGGTTAAATAATATTTGGAGAAAGAAAAAAAAGATAGAAAAAGTGAAAATGGTACAGATAAATAGTATAAAAAAATAGAGAAGATGTTGTAATAAGAAATGGGTAATAAAATCTAGAAAAATATCAACTTTAGACACTTAACGAAATACATTTAAAAATTGAGGAAAAATACAGGATAGGAAGAAAAGAATGAGCAAAAAGTATAAATACAATATTTAAATATCATATTACAATAAGGCATAAATGCAAGAAAGGCAATGCAATAATATAAGCGAAGAAACGTAGAGATGTTTTATAAGAAGATATGTCGGTAGGTTGTGAGAAGACGAGTGAGGAGGTAAGTTGATGAAATATGTCACCAAAGGGAATTTCGTAATAATAGTCGGATGAGAAGAATTTATGACAGTGAGATGAGTTAAAGGGAAGAATGCGAACGCGATGATAAATGAAAACGAAAAATGAAGCGAATTTTGATGGCCTATCGAAGTCGGGAGAATTTTATTTTCAGCACGGAGGTATCATTCAGGGTTAATAAAGTTTTATTGTTTATTTTATTATTTGAGAAAGCGTCTTATATGTTGAGAAGATCTTTATATATAAGTCTAATTATTATGTTCACTACTTTTGTAAAAAAAATGGATGATAAATAAAACAGAATGATAAATACACTGGTATTTTAGAAGTATAATAATAGATAGTGTATTCGTACATGAATATAGATAGAATGTCAGTTGAAAGTATTAACCTTATGAAAAGATAATGATTGTCCTTTTTAATGCAATGTCTCAGTCATTTGAAGTATATGTATAGTAGTATTTGAGATGAGTGATAAAAATTATGATTTGATGGATAGAAAGAATTAAGTTTAAACTAGAAGAATGTTGTTGAAAATAAAGAAAAAAATATATATTGATTGGATATAATTAATGATATCAAGTATTTTAATACATGGAATGTGCGTTTAATAATATGTAAAAGAGAATGTGATAAAATACAATAGAAGTGTTTATTTAAACGAAGAAAATATTTTGTGTTAATAGTGAAAACAGTTTACTATATTTTTTAATTAAAACAAAAGACAATATACAATATAATTGAATAAAAATCAGGACCTTGGATTCGTTTTTCAAATCAGTTGACAGCGTGTATTTTTGAGTAGATGAATCTGGCTGTGATTTTTATTAGATATTTTTTTATATAGTACTATGTTATAATGTATTATATTTTAATTACATAATGAAGACAGTATAATAATATGTAAAAGATTTGAAGAATTTGAATAGATAGATAGAAGAAAATTAGTATAGAGAATATGGTAGTGAATGATTTAAATAAGAAAATAGAAAAGAAGGGGTTTAGAGTAAGATAATAATAAAAGATAATGATACTTAATGTATGTACAAATATAAAATGAAAGTATATGTTGCTTTGGGGTTTCACAATATTTGGATATAATGAATAATGGTATTATGATGTGTGATAAATTAAAAAGAATATTGAGATGTGGTATTGAAAATATACGCGCTTGTTGATGAGTGGAATTACGTCGCTATATGGGATATTGATGAATAAAAATAATTATCGTATTAAATCAAAATTATGTTATCAATAGCTCAAGTAATTATATTGTAAACACCCCAAAACAAGTATATTTGGCGACATAATACAGAAAGGTGGAAGCCTAAAAAGCTTTAAAGGAAATAATATTTACATTAAATATCGTGGTAATGGTCACAATATTGCTACTTAAAATAAAATATAAGGTACATAGAGTAGACAACGTATAAAAAAGTAAAGCTATATGGATGATAACTGCTTAGGAATAGGAAGAAAGTAAAGGGTGAGATGATGAATATTTACATGTGATAAAATGTGTATCCAGGAAGTGATAAGTTTAATGCAAAAAAATGGATGATCCATTAAACTTTTTTTTCGCCTGCGACACTAATTAACTTTATATTCCTGGGTATGCGACCGGATGAGACTTAATAATATAAGTGATAGATGAAAGGATGAAATGCTATGAATTTGCTGTACAACATAGTGATTTTATTATGATGATGGTATGGTTAGAAATATTCTAATGTTGGTAGACTTCGTTCGCTTGCTGTGGTACTCCGGCGACGAGGTTGGACCAAAAAGTTCCATATTCCTTCAATACTGTTCCACTGAAAGAAAAAACAAAAATAATATATATTATACGTCAAATAATTTTTGTATTTATGTCACTATTTTTTACATTTTTCATCTATAAAAAATCTCTTCTCAATTACAGTAATACCCCGTTTACACGTACTTAGATTTAGTGTTGACAGTAAGAAAATGTTTGGGTAAACATGTATTAACCTACAGTTAACAAGATTGCATGCATGAATCAAAAAGTTCAGTAAAACGATAGTGGCGAACCTGCCAGAAAAAAACGAACTAATTTTAAGGTTGACCGATTTTCACTACCTGTCAAATAGTACGAAATATTACCATAAAATGACAACATCGCGTCTTGTTCACTCTTAAAGAATGAGATTGGAGAGACAGAGCCAGCACTTTTACGTGTAGTCACGATAGTTTAAAAATAAGGACTATTGCCGCCAGTTAATCCATGCACGTATACAGGCGCTATACAGGACCTTTCAGAAAAAAATCATGGCTTGGGACAAGCTGTATATTGACTCCCTCCCATTCAAAACTTTGAAAAAGAAAATATTATAAAGTGATAGTTTTTGTTCGCGGTATTTAACATTATTTGTTTATATAAAAAAAATGTTTAACAAACGCCTTTCACAATTTTGCACTAATAAATTTATTGATTAATTCGGAACAGTTGAAAGTACGTATAATTTCGCTAGTATATTTGACACAATATTATTGATCGTAGAAAGTTTTTAATCCTTTTTGGTAGACACATACAATAAATAATCTTTTTTTTCTTTTATATTCACAGTTATATTAAAAAAAAAACTACACTACACAACAACATTATGCGTTAATAAAATATCTGTAAAACAATACGATTTGCTAAATGTATTGCGAACAAGTTATGCATTTTTTTTTGTAAAACAATTGAGGCCCCAAACATTTAAATAAAGAACATTGTGCACAAAGTAAATAATATATTTTTTTATAATATTATTTTTCTGTTTGTTCTAAATCTGTTATAGGACGTCGGGTATGGTTTTCTTCTTCTTTTAATAATATACTTCAAAATATTGATATATTTCAATAGAAATGCTCCACGTATTCTTCTAATTATAGAGGTTGTACAAAAAGTTTATTAAACTTTTAAATATCTTCAATCTAGTTATCGCTTGTCGTGAATTCGATAAATTGGGCTTAGATTAATTGATTCTGAAGATTAAATTAAATTATATGCATTGTTAATAATATATACAATCGAGTAGAATAATTAAGGAGAGAAAAAACTTTTTTAAAATATGGCAATACCTGTTTGAGAAATACCAACACTATTTGTAACAACTGATGGACATTTAACAAAGCAATTAAATACTTTGATAAGATAACAGTATAATGCATTTCATGATAATTCTTTTCATGTATAACGAATTAAACTGAAATGAATGTAATTAATATTATAAAAATAATATAAGTCGCAAGTAATCAATCGATCACGGTAGCCACAAAAATACAATATAATATCTACCTACTGAACCTACTGAATGTATCAGGCAAATTGTCAATAATAAGCGGTTTACTAGTTTTGATTTAAATGAAAATTAGTTTGACCCATAACCACTCCAATTTCATAATAAGCTGTTACATATAGCGCAATCACCGGAGGGCTCTCACTGTCGAAAAATTAATCGTTGCAATTAATATTGCGGTAGAACAAATCCGTTGCGCAATAAACACTCCATTTATTTATGATTACATTGATTACATAATGTGATTTTAATTATATGTAATCAAGATAAAATATTGAAAAATTTATCACGAAAAGATAGTTTAAATCTATAAGAAAAAGAAAGGTAACGAAATCCCTCTTACGGTTTTGAGGAAAATGGTAAACCAAAACTTTAATATATATTTAGTAACTTCGGTTAAGTATTTTTATATAAAAATATCAAGCTTTTTATTGATGATTTAATCTGTTCGTGAAATATACAATATTATAATATCAATAATTATGCAATAACTTGTAAACTTCGATACCAATATTTCGCGGATAATCATGATATGATATCATCTTTCATTCCAAAATATGAATTAATTTTATATTATATAAAATGTTACACTATTTTTCAAACAGCAGAAAATCTACTTTGGATATTTATGAACTTTGTTTTTATTAGATTAAATTCTAGTAGTTTCGTTTGCAAAAGTGCAACATGTATTTTTAATCTGTATAGGTAAACATTTACCCATGAAAAAAACTTAAGTATGATTATGTAATATATATATATAAAATAAATGATGGTGCTTTAAAGTGAAATGATGAACATGTTTGTTTTATTAAATAAGTACATTTTATTAAATAATAATTTACAAAATTTTGTAAATATACTTTGGCATTCTAAAAACGCATTTTCCTATATAGAAAGTTGATAAATTAGAGTACCTATTTACATTTAACTACAAATGTAAAAATGGGACTTTTCTAACTAAACCAAATGCGAAATAATTTACTTGTGACTTTGAAAATCAAATTTTCTGATCGTTGTACTTAAGTTAAATATAAAAGAAAATGTTAATAATTTTCTGGATAATAAATACATACGATTAAGTAAACCGTACTTATAATGTATATTAGTGTTGTCCCAACTTAGGGTTGTGTTAGGTATAGTATGAAAAAATATTTTTATATGTAGATATACCTAAATTCAATTGAAACCTTGACTACTAACTATTTGATTACTTTTTGTTTTGATCTTCGCAAGCGTAGAAAAGCCTATTTCATACAAATACACAGTGAGAAAAAGCAATAATACTTAAGAGCTTTCTTTACCCGATAGAGTTGAATATTCTTGACAAAAAGTCTAACCAAACTGATTTTACAATAGCAACCAAAGAAAATCAAATCTTATGCATACCACAGTTTATCCAACACTGATCCATGTATCGTATAAGTTCACAATTTTGATATTTTCATGGAAATCTCAATTTAATTGTAAAACTCTGCGGCTTCAAATTATACATTTGGAACTTAAGTTATTTATTTTATATAAAAAAAATGTTTCGTATTATCATTTAAAATGGAAATTATAACCATCGGTTTAGTTTCCGATATACTTCTCATACTATCTCGATATTTTTTTCCGATTGTCGAATTTAGTACTGAATTTTCACTTAACCTAACTTGTTTTCAAAATCATGTCTCATTTTAACCATGTTTAACGTTACCCAATTTAAAATATAAAGTGTATTTTTTCATTTAAGTTTTAAGTTGTGTCTAAAAAAAATTCATAGTAGAACTCCATTACACCATTAAATTATTGCATACTTCGAGAATACTAGAAACGACATAAGCTGTTTTCTCCGGACTATACAGGTCAAAATGTTTCTCTTGCATATGACATGTAAATTAATACGGTGTGGTATAACAGTATAACATAACAAGCTCGTTAAAATAAAGCACATATATTTATTATAATATGTGAATTTACGTAAGTATTATGTTGTAACCGATTTCATTAGCAAATCTAGTCCAGCACGAATGAAACTATGTGTACACAGTAAATTAATCATTCCTCAAAATGTGGGATGCGAGTGATACATAAGCTTTCAGACACTTTATATTTACGAAAACCTTAATTCAAACAATTATTTATTTATTATAAAAATAGTATTGTGGCATGAGAGCCATTGACCAATGCGCCATAATATGTAATAAATTAAATTTACAATTAGATTAATAGTAGAATTAATAGTCTTGAAATAGATTTTATTTTATAATGTGAAAAAGTTTAAAAAAGACTGAAATCTAATAATTTAATCAACCAATTTTCATACAAACTCTGAGACATCAAACATACTTTATTCATTATATCTTGCATAGAATATGACTAGTATGACTAACTGAAACTAGCTTCAGTTTTTTTATTATAGAAAACCCAGAAGGCTCTATCTAGAAAATAAATTAATATTGATATTCTAGGACTGGTCCATATGCTGTATAAATGGTAAAAGTATACAATAATAATATGATTTTATAGCTAAAATAAATTTGTAACGTCTAGAGTGTTAAATATCAAATAGTAAACAAAGTGAATTGCATGAACGGCAATCGATTTTGACAATCACTGCAGCAAATTATAAAAATAATAGAGAAATGTAATTTTATCAAAATTGTATGCAAGCACTTTTTAAAAATCGTGAGAAATTTTACTTAAATATATAAATTTAGTAATGGGCGATTAATAAATTTTACGCCGTTTTGACATAGTAGTTTTGTAAAGAAAAGTAGTGTCACAATGTATCAAAAATTTTGTTATTTTTAATTTTTTGAACATTTTGCGTAAACAAAATTGCTCTTTTGTTTTCATAATTTCATTTTCCGGTGAATTATTGTAGATAAAATAAAATCTTTTGTATATAAATAATTAGGTTATGATTCACAATAGTCATTGTAATATTCTCCATTTAGATTCGCAATTGTGAAAATTTTAACCAAGAGCTGCAAAACCGTTACCTGTAGTAATTATTGTGAGCTATAGTTTGACGACACCATTCGAAATAAAATTTAATAAAGAATACATAATATTATTATCATTTCCATTATTTCGTCTTGTCGTGCGTGACGTCATGTATCATTCAAGAAATGGTAAAATATACCAGTATGTTGCAACTCCCATTTCGATATAATTATCTAGACTTAAACGTGGCGTTTTGTCGTAGAATCGGTTGTATTGCTTGCCCTCCCATTGTACAGAACTAAACTCTCAATGGTAATGGCAATCGATTCAATCAGATTCCTTCGAGTATTGAAATATTCCACTCATGTGAGGTGAGTTTGAGTGAAATTTATTTAACGGGGTCTACTTACTCACTCGGTGTACATGCTTTCCCTTTTTTATTCTTACTTTAATTCCGTTTTATATTACAATATTATTAACACTCATTTAAAAAATATGTTTTGGCGTATGAATTGAATTTGTAATATATCATATTCACTATATTTCGTAAAATAAATAATTTTCAATATCTTGAAGTAGGTACTTGTTTCAATGTTATTTCTATACAGTCATGTAATTCTTATTCAATTCTGTATTAAAATCATTTTTTACATTATTAAATTAGTTTCGTCATATTATTATAATATTAGTAAAAATATATATTTTTTTATCAATTGAGAATATCATGTGACACAAAAAGTCTTGATATATAATAAACCGTATTAAAATATATTCTTTTCCATGTTTTCTTTAAATGATATAAGTATGTAGTACTTATTTTTAATATCTACATTTTAGTAGTTGTGTGCGGAAATAAAGCCGACCCATGATTTCTTGATTTATCTTAAAATATATCCCTAAAATATTGTACATTATTACATATTATACTAAAGTAAATAAAAAATATTTAATATAGAACAGGTTGTCTATGAGACAAGATTTATTGTTATCCAATAATATAATAACTGAACAGATACCGGCAATTAAAGTCGTCGGCTTTCTACGACAGGCGGCGTTAGACAATCACTGTCCACAGACAATCTGACTTGCGTGATCTTTCCACGCGAGTCGCCGAGAGGAAAGTGTGCCAAGGTCTACCTCGTCGTCAGCTTGGAGCAGCGTGGCTTGGTACGACTAAAATGTGAATGAACCATACGGAAACTGTATGCCTAGAGTCACCTTTCACTTTTGATGTCGAGTAAACAGTTCATTATAGCGGCGCGGGTCTGTTACTTAATGTGTTTTAATTATTATCAAGCATGCTGTGTTTGAACTAGAGTTTCTGTTTTGCGTATATTTGATATATTTTTCGATAAAATAAGAATATTTTAATATTCAGTTACGTAGGTACTTAAAAATGGTGGGATTAAGAACAGTAACATAGCTAGAACATATAAAACTGACACACGCTGTCGTAATTAATATATATTTTTGTGATACATTATCAACAATAATATTGGCTTATTGAGTATACATTTGTGGTGAAAAAGTGCACAAAATACCCACCTCTAACGCTCTATTCCTGGAAATATGTTTCTGTAATTGTTTCACTGCTACTGCTTGAGTACTTTTTTACTACTAATGCTTCAAATACACTCTATGACGATTGGTCATACATATGTCGAAAAACCCGTTTCTTATGTTGGCGTCCTGTGTCATAGGGTGTCACAGAGTGTAAATACGATGTCATAGCTGTCATACAATATGTATGTATAAATGTTGGAATGGCATAGATTTGATCATATACACTAAAACGCTCTTAGCATATATGTGCCCGATCGTCATATAGTCTATTTGAACCCAGGGCTCGAAATGGAACGGAACGCACCGGAGCGCCGTTCCGGCTCGTGAAATTTGTAAAATTATCGCTCCGTCTCGTGGAAAAAATATGTTGACCGTCTGAGCTAGATAGACCATAGAATAGAAAATCTGACACACTTATTTTTATAAAATACACATACGATTTGATGACTATGTCGATATCTTCAGAAAATTTGTCGATCGCTCCGGTTCGTAAACTTTTCCATTTCGAGCGCTGTTTGAACCTTAACACGCTACGGTAATTGGGTCCCGTAAGACTGTTGATTATGGACCTAATAAGTCAAAAGAATAACTGATTATCACTTATAATAAAAATAATTATTTCTTTAGCCGATCAAAATGTACACCGAATTATAAAGAATATGAAAAAATATTTATAATTCTAACGATACAAGAAAATGAAACTTGTTTTACATATTATTATATAAATGACACAATATCGTTTTTGAAAATATTCATTTCGCTTTTAATAGGAGATTTCTAGGTTGTAATATAAAAGATATCAGGACTACTGGAAGAAACTGAACTGAACTGAAGAAATTAGAATGTAGTAGATACCTAAGGTCCCAGATCAGTGCTAATAACTATTTTTATGTTGTTTTATTCTTTATTTAAACCTTATATTACATGTAAACTTTACAAGGTACGTTTTGAAATAAGAAATATTATGAAATCACATAATCGATTATATAAGCTCGAAATGTTAGCTTATTGTGTACTGCCTTGTATAATTCGATTGCAGAAAAAAGTGGTCAAATATTTTACGACACCTATCAATCATCTGTAATTTGAATGATAAAATAAATAGAACTAGAGCACTAACTTCAATTGTAGAATTATTTTTTTTATGTTCATGTAATACGTGTGGCTTATATTAATATAGTTGAAAAAATGATTAATAAGAGGCATTTATAATATCTAGTGTTACTCATATCAATGTAAATTATTATAAGTTGTATATTTTTATGTATAAATCGTACACAAATATATTTTTCTCGTTTATACACGATTACTGAGTGAGATTAAATCCATTTTGAACCCATAAAATAATTTTATTATGTCATTAAGTTTAATTTAATTCATTTTTTAAACATGCTATCAAGCAATGTTACAAATTATTCATGTAAAATATTCATAAACTGATATTTAACAATATTAATTATACATGCATGTAAACAAGACTGCCAATTGAGGCAAACATGGTTTATTTATATACACTATGTATATAAATAAACTCACCTCGTGTAAGTGGGATATTTTATCAATTACTATAAATCTATTTGAATACTATGTAAGACTAATCAGCATTAATTTTATTAGTATACGTTCTAATTGAACGGAAAATGCATTTGGGTTTATTATTTGAAATCGTTTATGAAAGTTCCTGTAGTAATGAAAGCTCATATAATAAAGCTTGTCTGTAGAATACAAGTTTTATTATTTTATCTGAGTAACATAACCTAAAGTCCTAAAAAGTTCATACATGTATATTATTTTCTTTCTTCAGCAAAAATTCTTACGTCAATATGAATTGTCCTGGTCAATATACAAGTGTGCGTTAACAAAAATGAATATTGTGGAAACAATGTTTACAAACAAATTAATGTTCTGATACAAATGTTAATATTTTTTTTGTATTTCACCACGGATGTAAACGTTGTTCACGTGTATAAATGTTCTTGGTCTTAATCAGGCATGACAATCTTAAAAGCGCTTCGTAATTTTGTAGTTGTTTAAAAACTGCTACTGAAGAATATAAGTGTCAGCAATAATTATCTTAGAAATCGGCAGCATATGTCATTTGTTCTCCCAAAATAATTTAAAAATATTAAAATAGAGTGTACTTAGCTCATTTGGTACCACGTACCGACCTACTATATAATTTTTGTATTTACTCTTATAATAGTGCTCATATTTCTTTGTATTCTCATGTCATGTTATAAACGTCTTTAATGTGTTAGTTGTAAAGTTCACTATATGTAAATAAATACATTTGAATTTGAATACTAAGATAATAAATTCGAATTATACGAAATAAAGTAGGTCAGACTATAAATAAAAGGATTCATGTAAACTTTTGTATTACCTTGATGACGGTTCCAAGACGTGTAGTGTGGTTGAATTGTTAATAATAGAAAAAAACAATATTTTGTACTTTGGAGCATTGAATAAACATAAAAGCGGTTAGTTTTGACATTTAATTTGAATTTTGATTCATATGATTTTATGTGATAGTCATTATAAACCTTTTTAGTGTTGTAAAAATACTGTTAGGTATTCTGCTAAATAAATCTCAGAAAAAAAGCGTAATATTTGCTACAAATGAATTTTCAATGCGAAGTGGTTTGAAGATAATTTAATTAGTCTTTAGGCAACGTCTCTAGAGTGTTTGAACAATACCGTTTATTTTAATGCATAATCTATATTGTTAAAATAGTAACCTTATGTATTGTAAGTCATAATAACATATTAATTTACGCGATCGAATTTCATTATAAGGATGAAAACCGAAATTAAATTCTACAGTCACGAGCTTGTGTTAATATTCTGATTATTCATGTACCAAAATAGTAGTTAACACTAATACCTACGTAAATTTGACGACTTGTTAATTTCGTGATAATATTGATGTTTATTTGACAGATGCCATGTAAACACCAATATGAAAATTTGCATTGTTACGATATTAAGGGAATGGGACAACTGGGCGCCGCACTGTCGAATGAAATAAATAGACATTCGTTACGGTTTTATACAAAAAGTAGACGAGGACTTTTAATCAGTTTCTATATACTACTAAGTGTTTTTAATTCATATTTTTTATTGCGGCTTGAGAATTATCATGCCTGAGGCTTTATACAAAAATGAAAGAACTCTCTTCTCGTTGGAACTAAAACATAATATTCACAATTAAATTGTTAATTACGTGTGCATATTTAAATTATAAACAATTACCTATTTAAATATAAATAATAATATTAAATATATATTTTAAATGTACCTATAATTCACGAACGTCTATTTATTTTCAAATTTCATTCGATTGCGTGGGACCCAGTTGTGCCGGCGCCAAATCGTCTTACACCCGATATTAACTAGTTAGTTAGAACAAAGTTCCATCCAAAGAGCTTTTACTCTAAAATCTAAAGGGTTAATTGTATAGTTTAGTATTACAACACTAGGTGAAATTTATACAACATTTAAAGTGTGGTTGAATTGCTAGCTAGAGAATAAATTATACTTAGTAAGTTGGCGCATTGTAACGTGGTAGCATTGTTTTTTGTCAGCCTTATATATTTTAAATGGATGATATACATGATTGTATATAATACTGTGTCAGCCATTTAACGGCAGTTTTAAGCTACGTTTGTTTTATAATGTAATGTTCAAATGTGGTATTTTAAGTGCTCAATGTATGTATTCATTTTAATACAATAATATCCATTCAAAAAATAAATTATAGGTACTGTTTAAATACCTGTTTCAGGATTTATTTTAAAAAAAGGTACACATTTTGTAATTCATAAAATTGACTGTTTGAACGAATCTAAAAGTATGTAGTGATTGTATGTAGTATTCACAAATTTCGGGAAGAACAGTACAAAGTTTTCTGTTAATAAATTTGCAATACGAAATATTTTTTTTAGATAATATAATCAGACTCATATTTTCTCTTTCCATGCAAATATTAAGGCACTGTCATTTTCTTCAACTTTGTTAGTTTGACCAAAATACACAATATAATGAATATAAGTTTGTTTCTCATTGTGATATATATATTTTAACCCCTACCTAAAGGTATCCAATGATCGATCATTTCGAGAGCTACATACCATGCTAGAGTACACACGTTATAATATGGTTAAAATGATGGATCTATTATAACCAAACCCACGAGTTCGGCGAAATGCAAAGTATACCCACTAAAATGTAATTTAAACGATATCCTACAATATGATGAAAATAGCGTTTCCTTTGCTAACACTACATATTAAAAAGTAATACACTCACGTAAAGTATACTCCTCCAGGGGGTACATTGGAGGGTGCGACCCAAACAAATGTTCCTTGCTGCTTTTCCTTTGGATCAGCGTGGGTGATGGATGCGCATTCAGGGTGGATGGTTGTGTTGGCTGTGGGCAGCCATTCTCCTACCCAGTTGTCTGTGGCCAGGTCACGAGCTTGCAGGAAAAAGCCCTTGAATGGAGTCTGACCCTGGATGGTCACTGCAGATAAGAGAAAAAACAGTTATATTATTATTTTTATATTGACTGTTATTCAATGACTATTACTTCACCGTGAAATCTTCTATCGGAAATATATGGCCGTATATTAAAGACCGTCCAACCTCTATGGGTCGTATAGTACTGACATAAAATTCATGTCTAAATAAAACCTGGTTCTTGAATAGCCGATATATTGGATTGTTAGTTAGGTTAGGTTGCCAAAATCAGCAATGAAAATTGAATTATGTTCATATTGAATCTAATAAAATTGGAGACCGTATAGTATACGGTCATCTCTTTCCGATAGAAAGCTCATGGCAAACTGTGCCGCGGTGAAATGTTTTACGTACAATTTACGTATTGTTACCTGTCTAAACAAACCTATTTTGTTTACCGGACAAATACTCCAATTAGTATTATGGTAAGTAACCTTGAGTAACCTTCTTACATAATATAATTACGAACGCATACGAAAAATGAATATATTGTTATCAAATTCCGTCAATGTAAACACTGCATTGATGCTGAATTTGATGTTTTATGAATATAACTACACACGATGGAAAAGTATTAATATAAAAAAGTAAAAATGGTGGTTACCGATTTTGTAACTGCTGTTTGTATTACTAAAATTAATTCGTAGAGGGAGTCTGGGGTCATTTTTTTTTTGGTAGATGTCTGTTTCTTATATTTTTATTAAAAACGCTTTACTTTCTATAAATGTGTAAATATTGTGAACATTACTCAATTTTGAACGAAGATAATCTGTAGATACTAATTATTATAATTTGAATGTCTGTCTGTCTTTCCGTTTCCACTTATTCGCCCGTAACTCAATATTGAGTACAACTTGCACAGATTATAAACTATATTGTTGGTATCAATTGAGTATGAGTGTAGTTTCATATTCTTTTGGACTTTTGGTCAAAACATGAGTCCCCATATAACCATATTTGAAAAATAAAACTAACAATTTTGTTCATTATGCTTTTAATCTAAAACCTTCACCGGACAGCTTCCTCATAATCTTTTTCCAAATAAAAATAGGTAGCTGGTGTCATCGATTTAATTTTCGAGATAATCGATTTTGTATATTTATAAAAATTCATTCATATGTCAAAAGAAATACAATTGTTATAAAAGAAAGGATAGCGCGCGTCTGTCAAATAATATTAAATTCCTTAAATAACACCCGAGCAAAGCCGAGTTCTTCAGTATGTAATATAATAATATGTATGTACCTAATAAGAAAGCCGTAGATAACTTTGTATTGAATTTCGGTTATCTGGTTCGGTTCTGAATATTTTTTACATTATAATATATTTCTAATTTTGACCGGTCGGCATAATGTATAATTTTGACTCGTAATGTTTTCTACTTACATGTACCATTAAAATAATTTTCCGTCATTTTTTTACACAAACAATGGTGATTGAATAAATTATCAAATAAAATAGTATCCTACACAAAGAAAGTATAATTTGGGCAATAGGTAGCGAAAATCACGATGTTGATAGTTAAAGTTAAAAGGGAAGATATTTTTTTTATCAAAGTATCGTTTAATAATATCGAATTTATGTTTACGCAGCAAGAAAATTAAATAAGTTTCAACTGGTTAAACCAAAATAAGTATTTAATCATGTAGGTAATTGTTATTCAAGTATTGTCAATATTTTGATTTTTGCCAACGAATGTTTAGAAAATGAAAATGGTATTTCGTCTTATTTTCGTGAAATAATGATGTTTGTATTTTGACAAAAACAACCCCATTTTTTTCAGTTCCCTCTTTAAGGAGTATACCTAATATAATTGGTTTCGTTATTCAGGAAAGGTTTTCTGCAGGCTTTGCATAAAAAAAACAAAGAAAACATAGAACAAATACCAGCAGCGAAAATATTCTGCCTATGTACTCATAACTAAACCTACAAATATTTTTCTTGTTTATATTCACTTTAACCCTTTTACAATACATTTTCATTATTGTTTGTTCATTATATTTTGTAAATATTTTATTTTATGATTGAATTTATTCTATTATGCGTTATATCACATGGCGCGTAGTTTAGTGATGTAGCAAATATTATATTGAAAACTGACGAGCTTATCTGACTTTAAAGCATTGTGAGAATACATTAAAAATAATTATTAATAATTTAAAATTATGTTGTTTGAAAGAGGCACGAAAGCAAAATGGTTAATCTCTCTTACCAGTTTGATATAACCTCATTGTTTACTATAAATACGTATTAATGAATTCATAGTATGACGACGTATAAAGTATTGAAAAAAATATACAACCTCTACTCTATATTAGAATCGAAAATGGTAATTAACTAAATGCTGAATAATGTCTTCAAAAGTGACCTTCCACTGTGCCTAAAGCGCAAAGTGTTCAACCAGTGTGTGCTTCCCGTGATCACATATTCGTGTAAAACATGGACCCTAAGTAAAAGAGAGATCCAGAAACTTAGCGTAGCACAACGTGGTATGGAGAGGTGTATGCTGGGCATAACGCGAAAGGACAAAAAGAGGAATGAGTGGATAAGGAAGCAGACAAGGGTTTGCGATGTAATAGAGTTTATTAAAAGCCTTAAATGGAGATGGGCCGGACACAAAGCTCGAAAAAGAGACAATCGTTGGAAAAATCTAGTCATCCAGTGGTACCCAAGAAGTATAAAACGTCCGCAAGGTAGACCTAGAGGCCACTGGATCGATGAAATGATGCAATGCAGAGAATCGAAAAAAGTGGAAGCAGCTTGAAGAGGCTTTCATCCAGCAGTGGATAGATTCAGGCTGATGGTGATGATTATATACATATAAGTATTGTTTAATGCCGAGGTTTCACCTTTCAATATATTCAGAATTTATGTATAAAATTGACATTATATTATATATTATGACATATCATTCATATAATTTTAACGCATAGAGTCGAGTGGTGAGAGAAACCGTCGTTCAATAAAGTTTTTGAATAATATAATGAGTAGGTAACGCATATCACCTATTCCAGTTTATCTTTGTTCTGCTTAGAGTTGATATGAAATTGAATTTGAAATGCTAAACTTGGTTCAAAACTCTTATGTTGTCTAATAAGTACAGCGTTGCACAGACATTTGGGAGATATTTTTGAATGGTTTCAGAATACAATCGTGACTTTATAATTCGTCGTAGTATAGAAAAAAAATGAAGCAGAACCACGTATTTTAAAATAATGGTATTGTGAAATTGTATACTTTAAAATTTGTAACAGGTAGATATGAAGAAATGATAAAATGTATAAATATTTAGATTGTTTGTTAGTAAATCACTATGAATATTGTACATACTTAAAAATGACCTCCCACTGTCCCTTATAATTATTATAGAATGCGTGCGAAACGTGGGTCTTCAGTAAAGCAGAAATCCATAAACTTAGTAGTAGAGTAGTATGGTATAGCAGGGCATAATGTGTCTGGAGGACGAAATGAACTACTTGGATATGGAATGAATCAATTGTACTTCTGCGATCTAATTACATCACCACGTTCTATTGGTGGTTGTATTAAAAGATTAATATTTTTATGAGAAATGAATGTGGCCATTTGCTAAAACCATTAGACCCATACTCTGGGTTCCATCATATATTGTAAAACACCACGTGAATCTACCAGAGTCAGGGATTCGAATCCGGGACTTATGATATTATAAACGGACACTACCGCTCGACTATCATGGGTATGACTTTGAACTTATTACAATTTGCTTAAAAATATATATTTGGTCAAAGGATAATTAATTAATGTAGTCACTTAGTTGTTTCATCCAAAAGTTTATAAAACACGTTTAAAAGGTGTATAGAAGTCTATATGGTAATATAATATACATTATGAGAGGAATGGAATAAGCCTGGAGAACCCTTCATTCAGTGTAACGATTATGCTGATATTAATAATAAATAAATCACGTTAATAATTGAGATATTAAGCTTCAAAGCTCTGTATTAATTCCTTAAATCTAATACATAATATGTATAGAATCGGCTCAATATCACATAATAAAAGACGCTCAAAGGGAAACAAACTACAGTTTTGTATGATTTTATTTTATTTGTTTAGTTACTTGAATCGATAATGCCTATATAAGTGAAATTATGATAAGTCGGTGGGAGTTGACATTTTGAATAATTAACAGAAAAATTTAAAAAAATTGTCACTACAAAAATTTTAGTTTTTTTTTGTTATTTTAGTTTAAAATTTTAATAGCAATATAATTCTGGGGTTTAGAAGTGCGTATGTAAAATATATAAACTGTTCAGTACATGCGATTGTTTGTTTTCAATCAATAGTAAATACATAATATATACTCATATTGTACCCAATAGCTATTTTTCATGCTATAACAGCTATTTAAGTGCACATAGGCACTTTTTATACGTATAAATTTCAATATCTGTATCGTTTATGATAATAATTTCATAAGTATTTCTTTGTATAAAATATGTCCAAACTTAATTTTGACATGCACGTTAGTTGTGTTCGAACTTCATTCATATTACATCAGCTGGAATATATATTTATAGCATTAAAAGAACGTATATTTTAAAGTACTTTCTGATAATTAAATCAAAATCTGTCATATACACTATAATAATATAATATAAGGGATGTATGTTTTATGAATTTATTATTATGTTGGTAGGTAGACAGGTATTTTATGATACAATGATTATATAATATGTAGTAATCTGTAATTTAGTTAAATATGAAAGTATATATAATTCCACATTGTGGAGTTTGCATAATTTTTATAAAGCTATTAAGAATTAGTAACATTAAAACACTTTCAAAATAAAATATGAATCACAATTGAAAATGATAATCACAATAATATAGATATTGCTTATGTCAATAACAATCATAAAAATATTTTCGTATCTACCTGTTATTTTCGTTCCCGGTCCATATTTCGAATCCGAAGCTACCACGTGATATGGGATGGTGTCGGCCTGTTGGGGTCTCGCCTGTCCGTGGTACGGCTGATTAGGTCGCGGTTTTACGCATGCGTCGACCGGGGCTCCATCCGGGAAACCCAAAACCGGAAATGCTGCGCCGAGCACCGACAGAAGTAAAAACAAAGCGCTTTTCATGATGCAAAACTCAGGTACAAAGTTCTACAGTATAAATAAATCTAACAAAACTTTGTTATGTTCTCGCTAGAAACTTTAAGAAAAAGACAATTACAGTTGTTTGGTTGACGAGTGTTTTGTTTCAATGACAAAATGATTATTCTTTTTGAATGTATTTTCAATGATTTTCCGCGTAAATCCATGGATAATTTAACGTAACGTAACGTTACAAAATATTTAAAAGTTATTTAAAATTTCCATTAACTTAAGATGTAGATTTTGCTAAGTTTTACTAAGCGAAGATCTGTATCTTAAGTGACGGATTTAGCAATATATCAAATTATTAAAAACGACAAAAAAATATAAAATAGTTATGCATTTCAATGAATATATTTTGAAGATCGATATTGTTGTTTTATTGGTTTACAAATTGTGAAAAATGTGTAAGTGTGATTTTTAGTTAATTTGCAATGTAGTTTTTTTGTGTAGAGACGTGCTATTTTGTTGCCGGAAGTCTTGTGGGTTGAATTGTGTGCGCATATGCGCTGCACGTGTTGGTCGACACACTACGGGACTCGAACTAAGGCACTGCTAGTCGCGACTCGACCACGAAGTCTTTGCCCCAAAAGGCAGGTTTCGTTATCTGTCTGGTCAAAAGTGAACGTTTGCAACAGTTTGCATGTTACGACATAAACTAGTTGTGCTTGGAAAGAAAACAAACATTGCCTCGGCACATTTTGATTGAATATGTCATTTTTAAAAGCTCGTGTACTCTATCAAACCTACATTAAAATACGCCTTAAAGATTTATTAAAACATTGAAATTATTATACAATGGCCAACATCTGAAAAACATTTAAACGTCATCATTATAATACAATGGTTCACTTTAATAAATACCATATAATTAAAACTCTACCTCAATACTCGTATATTGAAATTGCAAACGGTACTTGACTAATCATATTTAGTTATGTAAGAAAACTTATGGCAAACAAAAATATCATTATGAAAGGCGCAAATAATCAATATTTAATTATGTTTTATATTAAATTTAAAGAATCATTAGCAGCAGTATCAAGGCCCCCACAGGGGGGGGGGGTGTTGACAGGGCTTTAGTCCTGCGTGGCGGATCTACCAGCCAAGTGAGATAAACACACATCACAAAATTGCACTGATTGTAAAAAATATCGACTGCGGCGCTATTTCACTTCAAACACATAAACATTTCAAAATAAGTGCTTGAGTGATGCACTTTTTGATTATTGTTTGTCGATATTCGACAACTTCATAATTCAAGAGAAATTCAATACAAAAAATCGCTAAAAAATACCCTAAATTTTACCTCGAACACTATTTTGAATACAAAATCTTAGATCGTCACACTTCCTTTAACCTTAGCGATGGGTAGGGGGGGCCGCCGATGATTGTAGCTTAGGGGGCCTTCAAGATGTGGGGACCATGAGCAGTTTATTATATTATTATGTTTATATACCTAATTATTTTCATTATTTTTATCCAATATTGAAATACGTAACTTGATAAAAACCTTGGACCAGCGTGGAATTCGAATACACGTATTTATGTTTTATATAAGTATTAGAACGTGAAACCAAAATTTAGTAGCTCCGATTGCTCTCTACTAATCATATTATTTAGTACATAGCTGTAGCGGTATGTTGTCAGAATTTGAAAATATTATCAGATATTATCGATATTACGAAGTAGCCACAAGAAGGATAATAATATATACTAATAGTAATAACTAAAATTCATAAAATTTTGACCTATTTAAATATCCAATTATTTACCTTTTCCCAACAGAATTTTTACCTTTACATGTTTAGGCTACGTCCTAAATAGTGATATATTTCTTCCATGTTTTTTGTATTATCATTATAATAATAAGAATAAATAAAATTGTTTATATTGTGGGATTAATTTCAATACTAAACGTCTTAATAATCACCATGCCCTAACAATGAAAATACACTAATGATAATTTACGAGTTTATGTTGACTCACTCTTAACGAATGAATGTCTTAACTGTTTTATAGCATGTGGTTTAATTATGAAGAAGCTTTCAATGATCTACGCTTTAAGCATAAATTTGACGAAAGCTCTATGTGGTGACAGCGTCGTTAATTCACGTCACGTAACAGAATCTTCACTATCGACGCCTTTCAGCGAAACTTCTTTGTTGAGTTTCTTATCAATGGAGTTTCGCGAAGACCGTATCTATTTACGACGTTGTTTACCATTTATTTTTATACACTGTATCTGAAAAATAGACGACCCTGCTAGGCTGGAAAAATCTGAAAAGGAGACGATATACGATAATACACGGACGGCATTTAATATTCTTAACTACTGCCTGATATATCTTTATAGCCTGTCGACAAATTTTATTATGATACAAGTAGATAAATGTATACATGATAGTACTAAATATCTCACAAAATTATTATGATAAAATAGTTACAATTTTTTTCACGTTGTATTTACGACGTAAGTTTGTTTTGGTTATTTCTTGAGTTTTGTATCTCACTCAATATTCATTCATTCACTCGTATGGTAGCAGGGTGTAAATGCCATTATAGAAATATCCATAGAAACAAAATATAATCATTAATAGTAAAACACACACCATGGCCCCCACAAGAGAGGGGGCTGACAGGGCTCTAGCCTAGAGGGCCGGGGTCAGGAGGGGCCCGGCGTGGTGGGTCAACCAGATAAGTGAGATAAACACACATCACAAATTTACCTCAATAGTAAAAAAGTCACTTGGTTCAAAAATTAATGTTGATTATGGTTTTAAAACATGTAGTTATGCGATGCAATTTTTGATGTATCCATATTTGATAATTTTAATAATTCAAGTGGAGGCATTAAAAAATAATAAAAATTGCTAGAAAATATACTACCTAAATACTCTTAATTTTAACTCGAACACCATTTGGAAAAAGTTGCTGTAGAGCACCACAATGCCTTTAATCTTAGTGATAGGTAGATGGCCTGCCAAAGATTCTGGCTAAGGGGCCCGTTTCAGGGTGTGGGGGCCATGGTTCACACACAGAAATAGTTATCATAGAGAGGCACATATATAGCGTCAATCATTCAGTATGTTTCTGGAATGTACCTCAAAAAAGTCCGTGTCCGGAAACTTGTCGTATGCAGTTCGCCGTATCACACTTTACCGTGAAATGTTGTATCGGAAATATATGGCCGTATATTAAAGACCGTCCAACCTCTTTGGGTCGTATAGTACTGACATAAAATTTATGTCTAAATAAAACATGGTTCTTGAATAGCCGATATATTGGATTGTTAGTTAGGTTAGTTTGCCAAAATCAGCAATGAAAATTGAATAATAGTACTGAAATAAAATGCATATCTAAATAGAACACGGTTCTTCTGGGTTTACACTTTACAGGAAGCTAGCAGCAAACACATAGCCGATATAGTGGATTATTTGTTAGGTTTTCGTTCTTGAATTCATGAATTTTGCCAAAATAAGCTAAGAAGATTGAATCAATGTTCATATTGAATCTAATACAATTGGAGACCGTATAGTATACGGTCATCTCTTTCAGAAAAGAAAGCTCACGGCGAACTGTGTCATGATAAAATGTATGACGTACAATTTACATGTAACCAAAAAAGTCACCACATAAGACGCAGGTTTCAACAACATGCTCAGTGGTTTGAATTTTTCCGCAATCTCGTAAATGAACGGGATTTAATTGCATCCACAGTTAGGGTTGCCTAACTTTCCTGTGACGATTCCGGGACAAATAGCTCAAAACTGAACATCATTCAGCCATTACCTAGTTTTCTGAGGAAACTTTTTGTAAGTATATGAAAAAATTTAAATATCTATTTTTTATTTTAACTATTATAGGAACTTATGAATTACACACACATATATATATATATATATATACATACATATATTACATAATAATAATAACAATAATAATAATGAATAAAAAATTTAAATCTTATAATAACAAATTTAACGTTATATTTTTATGAGTTTTTCCAATAATATTTTTTTTCACTTTTTAATTCAATCACCAATTCTTTCGCAAGTGAGTCCGTATTTAAAAAGTTCGCAAATTTTGCACACGATTCACTATTAAGTCGTATATTTGCAATTCCGCCTTTACAAAGTCGATATTCATGTTATTTCCTCCTGCCCTTCGTCCACACACTGTTCATGTGACTAAATACTCTTTCTGGGTAAGCATTACTCGCAGGGATGGACAAAATGAAAGACACAATATTTATCAGCTCGACCGATTTTTCATGCTTTTTTAAATACTTTGCCTATCGTTTGTCATCGTTTTGCTCTTTGTTCGGAGCAGGAAAAACCAATCGAAGTTCTGTATATTCATTATGATAACGCATCGATGTCAATTATGATTTATAATATATTTGGGAAAATGGGAAATTTTACGAACCGGAATTGTCTATATTATAAAAAAATAAATGAATAATATATAAAAGTCGGTGAATTTATTTGCTTACAAAATTTACGAACCGGAACTGTGCTCCGGTGCGCTCCGGTTCATTTCCAGCACTGGAACAATTCCATCTCACACGTCATAGCAGAACAGAGGTTGACGTAGAAATTGATTACCTACCATCGTTGAACATAAGAGTACAAATTCGTTATTGCAGTCAAAGGTCTCAAAAGGGGAAATCATTTTGATGATTGCCAGACTCCGTAGATGAGATGGCACATACATAATAAGTCTCTAAATAATACATAATTACTTATTAATGTTATAGTATGATACAATATACCATTGCATAAATAACTTTAAAATTAATTAAAATACAGAACAAGTAAGCCATACTCAAAATAAATATCAACACGTCATTTTTTTAATACCTACAGTCGATCACTCAAACGAGATCGTTCTGATTTACAGACACCTGTCACGCATTTCAAAATTAAAGATAAATTGTCTCTCTTTGCGTTATTATGAAATCGAAATAGGTTTATATTTTATTTCTGATTTCAATATTAGCGTAAAAATTTACTGCACAAGTATTTCTTTTATCAATGTTATCATTTAACAATAATATAACATCTAAGAAATTTTGATTATTTAGATTATAATGTAACACTTTGTTCAACTTTGTAGTAGAAAAACCAGGGTTTCTAACAATGAATAATATTCATTAATAATTATGGGAAAGTACATAGTATGGACCTATATAATAATGCATCCGTAAAGGATATAAGCCGATTTTAATAATAATTTAATAGATATTTTGACAACACATATCCGTTAATTCTTTAAATTTTATATGTCATGTCGTTTTGTATTACCTAGGACCTAGGTAAAAAGGTTCATAAAATACCAATTGAGACCTAAAAGATGTAAATAGCGTCGTGAACGTATAATGATCGAAGGCTTCAACAAAAATCGATCAAGATGACGTCGGGCTTCTTATCTGGCTTTTGGGGAGGTACCTTACTACGGTTTCAGAAGCAACTATTTATAATGGAAATCATCAGGCCATTTTTATCGAGGTTATGAGGAATGTATTATACTCCGAAGCCTTATTCTGTATTTTAATTTAATATGTAATATTGTATTGAGTGTTTATTTCTGTTTAACGGAAAAATCTATATGAGAATAATTACATACATTATTCGGTAGATTGCCAAAATGCATAATTTATTTGTTTTTTTTTTCAAATTGAAATCACGCATGGTGGCTCTCTGTTTAGTAAATGGTAATAATTGGGAGTTATCATTATTTATATTGACTATTACTCACTTATAACCGTTCCACGCATATCCCCAGAAGCAATCCCCATTATAATAGTCGCGATCCTGGTGGCAAACTACGCGAATTATACCGCGCAGCACACAAAACATGTTCGCAACAACAACGAACGCGTCTCGTTGGTAATTGAACAATGGGAGTTTTGTATGTAAACAGTTATTATCGCGATAATTTAATTTGCACACTATTGCTGGCAGTAAATTTATGCAGTGTACATGCGCTATTAGCAACACGGCGACAAAATAGCAAAGCTCCCGAGTAAGGTAGTCGTCTATGCTAAATGCTTTAGGCAAGTGTCACCGACAGGTTTTTCCGCCCCTGTGGGGGGCGCTCCCATAAGGAGTAGTGCCACCCAGCCGCTCGGTCTGACCCTGGTAGTCAATGCGCCACCGATGAAATGATGATGACCCTTGGCAAAGCTGAACAAAATATTTCATATGTTAAGTCCCGCAGTTTGCTCTGACAGGCCCCACGGCTTCTCAGAGTGAACTGTGGATGGTTAAGTCGGTCGCCACTGACCATGTAAATATAGGTAATAGGTAATATAGTATAAGGTTGAATTTTGTTTGTCGAATATAATATGGTAAAGGGTAATTAAATTAAATATGATTTGTTTGTAATGTTAATGTATAGTGTAAATTGTAATATAATATTCATATATAATGTAAAGGATTAAACGGTAATAAAGGGGGACTTATGGATGGGCGTTGAGGGTATGTAAAATAAAATAATTAAGATGTACGTAATGATAAGGGCATATAGATCGATGTCGCTACGCGTCGCACGTACACGGCACAGTAATTGTTAACATATGCTCATAGGCCTGTTGCGAAGGCTCCCATTTGCACGTATGTGCAATCACAAAGCATAGCAACACCTAGGCAATCATCGATCCGATTATAATCACGATCCCGCGTAATTAATTTACATATCAATTCCGTTCATTAATATCCGCGGTCATTCCGCGCGCGGCGTTTCCGAATCGGTATTCTGGCAGCTTTCCTGCTCCCACATACGACGGCGTCTCTGTCGTATGTGTAGAAATCGATTTCGCGATACAAATTTGCTCGCTTTGCAGTGACAGAGCCCCTCTCGCTCGCGTGTATGACGGCATCACGCTCACGCGCGACGGGAGAATCGGATCAATGATTTTGGTCGATCAAGGAGACCACGTACTGGAATAAAGTGCGGGAAATCTTTGATCGGCTAGGTATGAGTATGTACTAAGCAATTATTACTGCCTATATGTTTGGTTGACGGAATGACATCCGTCAACTAGTCGTAAGTATGTGCCCGTGGCGACACCGAGCTATATTAGTTGTTAATGTGAGAAAGATTGCGCGACCAATACGTTTATATATTAGAATCAAGTAACTTCCCCGCGTGATATGGTTTTATATTAAGCTTTTATTTTGTAGTTAAATTACCAATCTACCGAGTTCATATTCTTAGACCAACGTCAAGTAGGTATTCAGGCCGTCGGGGCGCCTCAAAGTTGAGCCCCCCAACGGTAGTTGGCCGAAGGATTGGTATGCGCTGTCGAAGGCCTGGTGCCACAAATATGCCAAGTTAATGTCACCACCTACCTGTAGGTAGGTGCCTTCGCACAATAAATTGATTAGTAATAAGCCGACATGTAAACCTGATCTCTAACTATACGGCTTAGTAAAACGCCTAAAAACGCTTCCTTGTCGAATCACATATAAATTGTTTATCTGTTCACAGGTTTTTACGCTACCCGTTCGGTATGTAAACGTATCGAACGGGGCATCGATTGCTACGAGCAGGGTAATGCAGTGTGAAAGAATGATGGATGTAAAATTGCCTTGTTCTGTACAATAAAAAAAAACCTGTGACGATGTTATTATAAAATGTTAGATATAAATGTATTATGTAACTGTATATTAGTATAAAAGGGGAAGAATGATTGTTAAACATAAAGAGACGAATGCAGTAGCGAGAGATTATTATAAGAGTGTATAAGTGTAATTAATATATTTTGTAATAGTATGAAAGAAGAAGAATAACTGTTAACATAAAGAAGAAGAACGCGGTAGCGAGTGATTAGTATTAAAAGTGTATATAATTAATTAATATGTCATGTGGAACACACTAATCGAATAGTATTTCGATTCGTAAACTCATTAATAGCAAACTAACAATTATAGAATCAATTATCCGCGAGTGGCAACACTTAAAATTATAACGCAGCAACACCTACCAACGCGTTGGTATGGGTGTGCCTCTGTGCGTGTATACGAAAATGTTACCGGCTAAAAAGTATCCGGCGCACAGATTAACTCAGAAAATAACGCCTTAAAGTCTCTAGAATTCAACTTTTCGGAAATATTATTTCATTATTGTGTTCCTAATTAGGGTATTTATCGTCTGTAATATAAAGCATGGGGAAATTCGCATATTTAAGAAAGAGTAAATTCTTGATAGCAACAGACGGGAGCTTCGCCGATTTCTAATAAAATAACCTCGCTTAGGGTAATGTGCTTTTATATTTGGGCCACCTAGACGATTTTATAGTCTATCCCCTTTATATGTGGTGCCTATCGGGAGTGAAGCATGATTTGTGGTTGAAAGGACCCGGCCTCGGTGGCTTCGCGACCAGTCGAGACCAGGTTTGGGATCTGGGTGAGGGAATCTCTAGTAAGTATGTAATAAGAAAAAAAAAAGCAATCAACAAGGACCGCCGCCGCACAGGCCCCCAACATCTCCCCACCCCACGTCACGCTTCTGTCCGGTTCTGCGGATACCAGCATTCAGTCATGGGGTCTGGCGTTCGTCCAATCCGAGTCCAGAGTCGGGGTCATCTTCTTCCGCACCAGCCGGTGCTCCCAAGAAGACTGAGAGAAGGCCAAAGCAAGATTGGCATCCATAATCGCATCTTTATCGTGTGTTACTTTGGGTCTTGCCCGTTTGCTCATCAAAATTTGAGCCGCAGAGGGGGGAAAAACTCCGGAGGTGAGCGAGCCCACGACCGGCCAAAAACCCCTCCGCTGTGGTTTTAATCTGTAGGGAGAAAAAGTACAAGAAAAAGAGTGCATAGAAGAAAAGAATGTAGGAAAGAGGATATTTATTTAGGGGAGGGGGGATTTATTAGAGGTACCCTCCTGGGTCGTCCGGCCATTAGAGGTACCCTCCTGGGTCGTCCGGCCATCCTGGCTGGTGGTCGGTCTGGGTTGAGTGGCAAGGGATCTGTAATCATATTAGAGAAGTACAAGAAGAAAAAGAATATACAAGTAGAGAGAGTGTGAGAAAAAAGGATATTTATTTATTTATTTAGGGGAGGGGGGAATTAGTACAAGAAAAAGAGTGCATAGAAGAAAGGAATGTAGGAAAGAGGATATTTATTTAGGGGAGGGGGGATTTATTAGAGGTACCCTCCTGGGTCGTCCGGCCATTAGAGGTACCCTCCTGGGTCGTCCGGCCATCCTGGCTGGTGGTCGGTCTGGGTTGAGTGGCAAGGGATCTGTAATCATAATAGAGAAGTACAAGAAGAAAAAGAATATACAAGTAGAGAGAGTGTGAGAAAAAAGGATATTTATTTATTTATTTAGGGGAGGGGGGAATTAGTAGAAGTACCCTCCTAGGTCGGTCAAATTGGTAGTGAGCGTGTATGTCGTACTGTAATAAGTCTTTGATTGTCGTGTTGGGATGGTTGTTGATGGAGCTGTAGAATTGCTTCGTGAGCTTGAGTATGTGGGTTTGGAGGGTTTCCAAGTTAAGATCGCTGTGAAGTGTTGTGTTCCTGACGAACCAGGGAGCGTTTGTAATTGCTCTGAGAGTTTTGTTCTGGGCGATTTGGAGTTTGTTGATATATTTTAGGCCGGCGAATGCCCAGACGGGGCACGCGTAGGTCATGAGAGGGCGAACGATAGCTGTGTATAATAGCAGTTTGCTGCGATAGGCAAGCTTGCTCCTATGTCCTATCATGGGTTTGAGCTTAGCTAAGATTATGTCGGCTTGGCGTCTTTTATCGCTAATGTGTTTGGAAAAATTGAGTGCTGTGTCTAGCGTAAGACCAAGGTATTTGACCGTATTGGACCAAGGGATTTTAGTTTTATGCATTTTCAGGTCTGAATGTTTGCGCTTACTTTTACGTTTTTTGAAGTTGCGCTCGAAGCAAATGGCTTTACTTTTGTCTGCGTTTATTTTTATGCGCCACTTGTCGCACCAGGCGGAGACCTGGTCGGCCGACCTTTGGACCAATAAAGTAGCTCTATCCCTGTGCATCGATCTGGAGAGGATCGCTGTGTCGTCTGCATATTGTGCTATTATGCATGAATCTGCTGAGGTGTCTATGGGGATTGGAATGTCTCTTGTGTAAAGGTTATACAGAGACGGGGCGAGCACGGATCCTTGTGGGACTCCGGCGCTTGTGGGTCTGATTGAGGATCTTTCTCCGAACAGTTTGACTGCGAAGTGTCTGTCGGTGATGAACGAGTGTAGGATTTTAATGATTGGTTGTTCGATTTCGGCCTCTGAGAGTTTAACTATGAGTCCTTCGACCCAAACTTTATCGAAAGCTTTAGCAATGTCTAAGAACAATCCAACTGTAGATTTATGGTGATTGAAGCCGTCTGTTATGTATTCCGTTACGCGCAGCAGTTGGTGGTTCGTAGCGTGACCGGCTCTGAACCCGTGCTGAACGTCTGGTATGAGTTTCTTCTCATAGATAATGATTTGGAGTCTGGCATTTATTAGTCTTTCTAAGATCTTGCTCATCGTAGGGAGGAGACTGATCGGCCGATGATTTTCGGGGCGTGTGTGGTCCTTGCCGGGTTTTGGCAGGAGGATAATGTCCGCAAGTTTCCAGTCATCAGGAAAGTATTGCATCTCTAGGCAGGCATTGAAGATACCTGTTAAGGCAAGGATGCCTTTTTCTGGTAGATTCTTGAGGGTGAGGTTACTGACCCCATCCTTGCCTGGCGCTGAACGATTTTTAAGTCGTGAGATTAAGTATTCAACCTCCTGAGTGGAGGTTGGGGTAATCGGAGTTGGTGGAGGGTCTATCCTATCGTGTATTATTGCGCAGGCCCTATCTTCAATTGATTTTAGGTGTCGTCTGGTGGACCTTTTAGATGTGTCTATGTCGTTGGGTCTAAATTGATTTTGGAGGCTGTCCGCAAATACCTCAAGTTTCTCCTCAGTCGTGAAGACCATTTTATTATGAGCTTTTAGAGGAGTAATAGGACATTTCTTTGTCCTCAAGGCTTTAGAGAGTTTCCAGAAGGGATCACTACCCTTTAGTAGCTCTGTGAGTTTGGCGTTCCAGGTCTCACTAGCGTGTTCCGCGTTTAGTTTTCTCACCTCCGTCCTTAGTTTTTTAAACTTTCGGAAGGAGGGCTGGTCGCCCAAGATTTGGGAGATTTTTCTTGCACGGTTTCTTGCCGTGATTTTGAGTCTGGTGGATTTTGGCATGTCCGGTCTGTGGTCATCAGTCTGACTGATCAAAGTTGAAGCGGATTTGACTGCCTCGTTTATAGAGGCCGTCAGGTCCTTTATTGCGGTGTCTATTTTAATTGTTGATGAGAGATCTAACGGAATCGTGTGGTGTTCCTCCAAATGTATGGCAAAGTCTTCCCAGGATACTTTATATCTTGGGGAGTCTGGTGACGTAGCTAATGGGTCTAATGCATCCCCGAGATACATTAGGACCGGTTTGTGGTCTGAGTTTAGTTCATCTACCGTACGAATGATGGGAATGAAATTGGTATTACGGATGATGGCAAAGTCGATAATACTAGGCATTCCTCTGTTCGCTGGGAACATAGTTGGAGACAGAGGTGCGACTATCACTGATTGGCTAGCTTGAATGAAATCGTATAGTAATACTCCACGAGCTGTTGACTTACGGTTGTTCCAAGCGGAGTGCTTGGCGTTGAAGTCTCCGGCTATGACTGTGGGAGTATTATTTGTGTCCAATAAGTTATCATAATCTGACCTGGTGGGTTTCAGTCTCGGTGGACAGTAGATAGCTGTGAATTTAACTAAGCCGTAATTCTTAGTGGTGACTAATATCGAGGTGGATTCTATAGCCGGACGAGTCGCGCGCGAGGGTGGCTCAGAGTGTATGGAACAGTGCTCAATATGTGATTTTACGATGATGGCTGTTCCGCCACCTCTAGTAAGTCTGTCGGTTCTGTGGATAGTATAGTTCGGTATGTTAATACGGTGCGAGGGTTTGAGCCATGTTTCATTGACGAGAAGAATGTCAATGTCGTGCTCTTGCAGGAAGTGTCGGATTTCGTATTTGTCTTTGAGGAGTGAACCTCGAGTATTCCAGAACGCGGTCTGAAGTGATGTCGGTTTTATTTTACCGGCCATAGAGGGTTGGGCAGATTAGCTGTAGAGAGGAATGGACATCCTCCGTCAGGGCCTGCATCCTCTGGGACAGCATCAATAAGTGCTGTACCTGCGGATGATCCTGAGGGAGGGTGATGAAGTTTGGCGTGGAAGCTGGGGACTTTGCAACGGGGGCCTTTGTGGCAGCGGGATGGGTCTGGGGGTGGGAGGCGCCGGTCGCCTGGGAGGCCGCTCTCGCGGTCCAGGCGTTTGGACGCTGTACCGGCCGGCTCATTAGAGGTTGAGGCGGTTGGCGTCTGGGGAAGTTCTGACTGCCGGGACGGCTTTGGCAGAACTTGTAGTTGGCGGGATGAGGGCCCTGGCAGTTAGCACAGGTCGCTGGGCCCATCTCTCGTGTGTGCGCGCATGAAGAGGAGAGGTGGTCTCCTCCGCATTTTACGCACTTGGGAGGTGCATGGCAGTGCATGGCCGAGTGGTTGAACCCCTGGCATCGGTGGCACTGCCCGGCGGAGGATTTTCTGTTGAGGGGCTCTGTTTGGATGCGGACCTGGAAGAGTGAGGTGAGGTTGTAAACCTCCTTCCCTCTGTCCGTTTTCTCCACATTCAGGAGCACTAGGGGCATGGGGGTTCTGGATTGGCCCTTTTTCATCCTTTGGACATTGATGACCGGGTAGTCGAGGATTTGGAGTTCCTCTAGGATTTCTGCCTCCGAAAAGTTTGTGCTTAGACCTCTGATTACGATTTTGTACGTTTTGTCGGACTGGAGCTCGTAGGTGTTGTATGAGGTTTTCTTGGATTGGAGGTGATTTTGGGCGTATCTGTACTCCTCCATTGTCGGGAATGTTACTTTCATGCCCCTGATGGTGTCGACTGCTTCAAGTATCGGCTTTCCTGCACGGAAAGCATCCGCTTGGAATGTTCTATATGCGGCCTTATCATGGATTATTATGGGGGGGACTTTTAGCGTCTTCTTGACGGTTGCCGGGGGGGGGATGGGTGGAGGCGAGCTGGCGCTGGAACTGGCGCTGGAGTTTGCGCTCGAGAATCTGGCCGGAGAGGCCGGAATGGGAGTTTGTAGTTGAGGGAGTTTGGGAGGTGGAGGGGGGTCTAAGGTAGGGCTCGTGAGAGCCTTGGGTGAGCTTATTGAAGAGTTTGAGGAGATGCTCCTACTCAGGTTGTGGTTCCTTTTATTGCGCTGCTTTTTGCTAAGCTTCATTATAAAAGGTTCCTGGGACTTAGGAGTGGAGTGGTTTAGTGGGGACGGTGCGTGGTCCTCAATGATTGTCTCCAGACCTTTGGGTGTTTGGCGGGTTATTTCATTGCGGATCGTCTTCTGGAGGGTGGAGGATGAGGAATTGGCTGAGTTATCTTGGCTTGTTTCTTCGTCGGAGTCCGAGTTGAGGAAATCTTCAGTGGAGATGGTTGCTTGGGAGTCAGGGAGCTGGGGGGGGGGCGGGTTGTTTATTGCGGGAGGTGCTCCTGGTCTGGCGTCCTGTAGTCGGTGTACCTGGGGGATAAGTGGAGATGTCATCGGGTGCGCATTGTTTGATAAAATTTTTTAGTTTGTCCATGGTCTCTGCTTCGGCCGGTGAAACTTGCACATTCATAAGGAAGGCTAGTAATTGAGTGATCAACGAGGGTTGGGTTTTTGAGTTTTGGTTATTCTTTTTGGCGGGAGCCATTTTGAGTAAATGCAAAGGGGAAAATATGAAAGATAAAACTTAGAAATTAGTAGAAATTAAGGAAAAAGGAATTAAAAAATTAAAATTTAGATTTAGAAAATTTTATAATTAAAATTGTGCAATCCAAATTTGTGCAATGTTTGTAGTAAGTAAAAAGTGAACAAGAATGAAACAAAAATAAGAAGTAAAGAAGGATTAGGGAAAAAGAATTATTCAATAAAATTGAAAATTGAAAAAAAATTGCGCAATCCAAATTTGTGCAATGTTTGTGGTTAAAGTGAACAAGAATGAATAAATAAGAAGTAAAGAAGGATAAGGGAAAAAAAAAAGAAAAGAAAAGAAAGAGAATTATTAAATAAAGTTGAAAATTGAAAAAAAAATGTAATATTGTAAAAGGTAAAGGCAACAGACAGGTTTTACGTCGTAAAATCACAAATGTTTATGTGAAGGTCGATGGATAATGATTACAGGGCCTATTATTATGTCAATAGGTACCTAGTAAGTAGTTGTAAATGCATGTAATTTAAACGCTAATCAAATCGTGTGTTTACTCCTGGCATAAGACTAAAACCGCGAGTTTATGCCGGAGATAGCTATTTAAATGCTCTAAATAAATTCATATAAAATCCATAGAATTAGATAGACGATATTTTATAACGTCAATATATCCATCCACGTGCACAGAATATATTATCTCTTGATACTTGGTCCTTCTGACAATCCAGTAAATTCTTATTAAATAAACAAGAGATATTACGCAGTACGAAATTAACGAACATAGTAGAATCTTTGGTCACCCCTTCTCAAACTCTTTGGACCAATTAGAATAAGGGAGGCTGCTATAAAAGAGGGCGCATCCGAGAGATTTTTATCAGTCTACCGGATCCTCCCTCGGGAACAAGTCTCATCTCTACTAGCAGCCTCTCTTCAAACACTCTGGACCAGTTTCACCAGTTCTCGCCGCGCATCTCTTCGCTTCTTGAACGCCGAAGTACTCCCCGGGGAGAGTTTCACATCCCGTTTACCTACGGGTGGGAAACATCTCTCGCGTTCGCAGTCATCGGTCGTCACGTATTCATGTCTGCCGCCTTCACCTACATTTGGCCTGTAAAATTATTTACTAGACGCTACATACAAGAAAATAAAACCAAGTCATTACCGACTTTTTCAAAAGGAAACATCGTTATTATTAATAACCCCTCCACCGACTGAGCTAGGAAAATACATCAACGAAGTGCGCAGTGGCGTATCGTTGAGGGGGTGTTGTTATTAACCACTGGCATATGACGCCTTATCATCCAGGCTAACTTTGTAGTACTCTTGTTTTTGGGTGAGAGGTACCTTCGCGCCGCTAGGGCCCGTAAAGCCGGCCGCCGCGGGGACGCCCCTCCCTCAGCCATGAGGAGCGCCACCACGCGGGGGGTGTGCTGTATCGATAGGTAATTCAACCACGAATCCGTCGATGCCTCGCACGCCTTCGTAGGTGCGTTTTTCGTGGGGCTGGCCCAGAAACACTGCGGTACTGCTACATCAATTACACGCTCTCGGTACTCCTAGGTACTCGAAGGACGTACGTGACGAGTGAGCGACGCCGCCCACCGGCGAGCGTCGACTCGCGCCCATAATTTTACTTAGTCGGCCCTTACGTAGATGTCGCGGGTAATTAGTCATTGTACAATTTCCGCCACTCTCGTAAGGAAACCGTTAATTAATTTTGTCACCCGAAAAACGTTGAGCTAAGGGATGAAATCGGCCAGATTTGCATATAAACCCACTATTTTTAATTTCAATATCAGTCTTCGCTCTCGTTTACGACCCTGAACCTGCGAAGGTCAGCGGCGTAATTTTATCCGAATTTTTACATACAAGTCGCTGAGACTTGGGAAGAAGTATTCGCCAGGGTACAAATACCTATTGGTCGGTACTCGTACGTCGGTACTTACGCGAAGTGTCAGTCAGCGACTTAGTCGTTTTTTTTTGTGAATAATTTTCATTTCTCGTTACCGGACCCGGTCCTCAACCTTTTCCGGACAGTGACCCGCGCTCGCGCAATCTCGCTCGCGACTTATAATAAATAATTCTTAATAAATAAATAATTAGTTTCTATAATAATATTACATAATAATTTAGTTTCTCTTATAATAATATTTTGAACATAAACTTTAGTAAATTGACTTTTTTTTTTTTTTCTGTTGTATCGTGGTTATGGAACAATAAATTAGTATATAATATAGTGATTTGGTGTTTTTAATAACTATAATAAGTGCCTACCTGTTCTTCCAACATTTGAGTGTACCTCCACTCCAGGCCCGGAGCTAGCCGAGGATTCGGAGGCCTACACAAGCAATAAAAGATGATCACTTTTATCTTAGCCCGTTTCGAACGAGGTCATCAGTTCGTTGTTCATTATCTAATCTAAACTAATAACTAGACGCCTATTATTTTATTTTGAAATACTCTCTCCTGATGAGAAATGGCAACATTTTGAAGTAGTCTGCTTGCATAACAATATATTTTTGTAATACTTCCTAGTTTCTAGATAATAATCGAATGAAAGTAGCACGAATTATAATATTTAATTCGTGGATGTTTCATTAAAAACACACGAAATATTTGCCGTATCGATAGAATATTGGCCCCATGGTGAAGTAGTGACTATCTCGGAAGGCATGTGAGTGGTTTTGAATCCAGCGTATGCGAAAATTTACATGTTATCTTTTTTCAATGTGTATATTGGATCCAAAGCAAGGACCTATTGAGTTGGGCGTTGGAAAAAACCATTCATCCTGGAAAAAGTATGCCACATAGTCTAAGCTCTAGCTGGTAATTGATTATTTAAACATTTTTTTTGGTATTATAATTATATTTTTATTATATTTATATTATATCCATATTAAATAGTAGCGACAATATCCATCTCTGGTATTGTCGCGAGGCAGATTTACCAAAAAGTATTTCGAATAGCTCTTTCTAACATCGAGTCAGACTGTCAGACACGAAACTATAATATTATGTTCGTTTGCACGTGCGCAGATATCACATTGGAATAATTAATTCCGATCATTCATTTACCTATATTATATTTTTGTTTGGTAATCAAATAAAAAATCTGTTATGTTTTTTTCTTTTTAAAATAATCTAATAGTAAGCATCAATATTGACCATGACATTATTAATAGCTATTGAACATGTTTGTTGGTATGTATTTTCATTATTTTTAATATAAATGTAACATTATGCTATCACGAAAAATTTTTATTATGAAGAATTGCATCTGATAATTTTCACTGGTGAAATACGTAAAACATGTTTTTAAGAAACGAGAATGTAATTGAAATTCTATGTTCTTCAATGAATTGGAGGAAGGGCGTAACCAACGGATCTTCACTCAGATACAACAGCGGGCTGTAATTAAAGAAAGCCTCAGTAACTATACTAATATATTATATATAGTTTCTAATAAGTAGGTACGTAAGTATTATTCAGTGTATCTTGAAAGTGAATACCTTGATTAGTGGTACTGACTTAAGGTAGATAATGTACAATATATAAGTAGTTTTTCTTGAACATTTGAAAAACACTTTTTCGGTTGACTATATAAAATGATTAACAGCTGGATCAACCGGATTCTGGGGTACTGGAAGACTGCTAAATTCAGCATTGTATATACGGCGAAAACTTGGGATGCTGGTATGACCTGGTAAACTGCAAGAATATGCGACAGGGATTCTCGAATACGCCGCGTGGTATCTGTGATATATTAAAATTATAAAATTATAGCACTATACGATTCAGTTGACTTTAAAAACAGCTATTTTTCAATTTAGATTCAGATAGATAAAATAAAAAGAACCAACTGAATAAATCAAAAGTGGTTTATACGTATTATGATACGGCAACGCTCGATAAGCAAAGGTTATACAACATTTTAATCTTATATGGTGTTGCTCTACATTTGCTTTCTTTTTAATTGAACGACCAAGTCGGCAGCGCAACCGAATCGATTGGAAAAAATCCGGTTCAGAGCATTTTATTAAGAATGAAAAAAATTAAGTAATCGTCATACAATTTCAATGGATTGCGTGCAGAATTTTTGAAATACTGTATTTTATGTGAAATAATTTATTGAGTCTTTATCAAATTTGTGGCGATTGAAATGTGATTTTGTATTATAGTTTAGTAAGTTATTAATAGGAAAAAAACTTAGGTATAATATAGTACAATATTGTTTATTCTTTTTTTAGCAAGTGGTTGCATTTTAAATGTAGCATATAGATAGACACCATGCCTCAAAAATCTCTGTCGCTTACCAGTTATAGTTACCAGATTACGTTGGCATAATATACTTGGAGCTTGCAGTGACGTCTCTAGACAAAGTGCCACACTACAGTAAACTTTGCATGTATAATTTTTAGTCTAAAATTGAATGAAAATTTGTTTGGTACCTACCTATATATTTTCGGATACCTATCTTAAATATAAAAGTGCAATAAAAATTATTCGAAAGGTCACATAAATCATCTATGATTAGAGCACTTTCACGAAACCTATTCTCAAGCATCGATTTCAGTACCCATGTGAATGTCTGAGGAGTTGACAGGTTTGGAGGGCCCCTTGTGAAAATGTTGCCTGTTCGATAAACTGCCATTGTCGGCCGATGTCGATACGTTTTAACGTAGCCGCCGTATCGGATACTTCATAGAAAACCGCCACTGCTTTTAAAAGTTTTAGTAAAATTCTCATTTGTTCCTTCATCGAATCCGTCATATGCGATGCACTACTATCGTCACTAGTCCGTCACTCGACGTTTCACTTTCTGAATCAAGTTTCTGAGTTTATTAATATAATCAATCTCTCGATCACATCGAGATCATCTTTATATTTCTGCTTATTTTATTCTTGTATCGACCAATAATCTTCCGTCAAAACATCCAAGCAACAACGACTTTATCTCCTCCACCTCATATCCTCAAATATAATTTATGAACAAATATATTACCTATATCTTGTAGGCCATACTTTTACCAATGCGATCTGCGTATTGCGGCACATAGATTGACAAGCCCGGTTAACTGACTAAACAACAATTCCAAAAGCCTTAAAGCTTAATGCCCATGCATTAAGAAATAATAACTATTGTTAAATAATGCTATCGTAACACTCGAAATGTGTCCGCCATTTTGTGACGCCAGATTGCAAATAAGATAAAGCGGTTTCCTTTCCTCGGTCATTCGCAACTGCCTCAATTATTTAGAAATAATAATAAATGAAATCATAATTCATAGATGAAGTGTATGGACAAGCTGCACAAGACAGATGAAGTAAACTCTGCAATGTCCATATGTATTCTTTACTAAGAATATTTCATTTGAGCTTTTCGAATTACAATACCTACATAGGTAATAATAATAGATTATGTACAATAATAAATTGTGTATTGACTTATTGATCGTTATCTTTTTTCCAGTGGTGGGTTTAATTTAAATACGCATATGTTCGAGACACTGACCGATTTTAATAATGATAATAATAATTGTATGACTTGTTTGAACTGTTTCGAGGCCCTTTTTAAATTTTCAGTCGAATCGAATGCGTCATCTGCGTCGAAGAAAATCGCCATTTCTTCTTTCATAATGTTATATGATTCTTAAATACTATGGTATCTCCCTGACGAAGTTCTCACTATCTCGTATTTCTGAATTCCACAATGTTACCAACTGAGTATTTTGAAGTAGAATGTTTTACTGTTCTACGTTGAATACTGTCTAATCATCGTCATCATCACTTGTATAGCGACAACGCGTCAAGACGATACTGTGTGATACTAATGACTAATGAGTAATGACGAATTTTCCCAATGAAATATATAACTACAGTTTTATATGTCAAGCAGAATTTTAACTATTTTAACAAAATTTTAACTCAGAAACGTTAATTAATTTTACTGTAAGAAAACGGGTTAACAAAAATGAACGATCATTATTATAATATCTACTATTATAATACTATATACTTACATTTATACAAAACAATAAATAATGACTTAGGAATAAGAATAAAGTGCATCGTATATTAGAGCTTATTTGAAGAAAGAAAACAAACAAATAGATTTAGATTCAATAATTTTCTATAAAACGAACTTTGCGACTCAAGACTATGCGAAGAAGTATAAATTTTCTCTTTGTATTTTGTTTTCTTTTATAATTCACTCTGCATGTCTATTACGGCAGTAATTCTTCAATTATTATAATAGCAGAGTATTATATCACAAAATAATGAGTAAATCAATGGTGAAGTAGATGCTCATCATGCTTTGACTGTAAACTCGACTACTGTAATAGATTTTATAATGTTATTCTACAATTTATTTTGACGAGTGAAGGTAGTACGAATCACAGTCGTATAAAAAAATTCCCAACAATAAAAATACTGTACAACACCATTATGTTGGTATCCCTGGCCAATACCTATACAAAAGTCGCCAAATAGCATGTCCCCAAGTGGTTTTTTAAAAGAACAGTAATTATTTTTTATACTGCCCCAGGAGGTAGGCATATCCGTTTCACTTTTTAACGATGAACCAATAAAAACTGGTGCTACAATACATTGAAGAATGAAAAAACACTTGCTTCTGGGCATATTAATTATTTGTAACACACGTATGAATGTAATTTTATATTATTGCTCACTTGACAACTTTAATAGATTGACCTATAAAGATATCAAAGATAACATAGCACATCCCTTCATGAATATATAGTCATTTTGGTTCTTATTGGTAAGTTATCATTTGAAAATTTTTCCGTTCCGTTTCTACAGTAAAAGGATACGTTATTAATAATATTGTCACGTCGATAATTTGATTTCGTTCGATTGAAGCTTTAAGCCACATTATGAGAAGAAAAAAGTGCTTTATTTCCCAACATGACATTTAAGGAAAGATCAGTGATAAAAGTAGCAGAGGACGACGCCGTATTTAGTATCTTAATAACCTGCGTGCTTCTAGGGGATGGCACGATAAGAAAAAGAATCTGTATAATACTGTAGTGAATTTGCTGTAAAAGTATACCGCGTGTACACGTGCATAAATTTACTGCTGACAGTAGGTATTATCGCGGCCATAACAAAAAATGCACGTGTAAACACGTATTATCGTGCAAATTGCAAGATTGCATGCATGGATTAAAAAAGTTCAGAATCTTCTGAATTTTCACGTGACAATTGGACTGTGCGATATCTGCGCCTGCGCAGTAGAATTATAGTGGCGAACATGTCGGTAAAAAATGAACCATACCCCGCAGAGAGTCATTTTGAGGTTAACCGAGTTTCACAACCTGTCAAATAGTACCATACAATGATAACATCGCGTCTCGCTTGCTCTTGAAGAATAAGATTGGAGAGACAGTCAGCACCTTTACGCGTAAACAGTTACTATCGTGATAGTTTAAAACACCAACTGTTGGTGAAAGTAAATAATTCATGCATGTGTACAACAGGCGCTAGTATATTATAATATAATAGTATATTTTCAAGATGTATTTTGATACATTTTGTTTTTGAAACTTTATTTTTCTGCATAAAATTGTATGTTTTTTGTTTTCAAAATTTTATTTTTCTGTGTTAAATTGTACTTTAGTATGCTTTGTCTTATTTTATTTTTTGTTATTATTATTATTGTTATTATTTCATATATTCTCTTCTTCTCTCTTGTAAGGGTAATATTTGTTATAATGTAAATATCATGTTGTGTAAGTCTTGAATTTAGATCTGTTATGACCACAATGTTAATGTTTTCTTAAATAAATAAATAAATAGGTATAATAAAGCTTAATCATTTTTAGAATTTTATTTAAGATTTATTGTATAGATAATCCCTGACAAGTTTGTCTTACATATTATTCTCCATTGTTTTATGAGCTTCATGAGATAATCTTTCCACAGTCAATATTGATTATGTACATAATTACAGTTTGTTGATAACATAGAGACATTACGGCAAAGGGTGGGTATAGCTTATTTAGAATAAAAGAAAATGGGGGGCTATTGTTGAGAACTTTGTAGAAACTATTTTTCACTCAACAACGATTATAATAATATTATGTCCAGACAAAAAAATACTAAGAATCTATGAGTAAGTCCTTTCATTTCGATGAGAGTGACGTATAAAGTATTTCCTGAACTGACTGACTAACAGTAAGGTAAAGTATAGGTACGCTTCATAACTTAGCACTCCGTCTCTAGGATGAAAATGGTATAATAGATTCAATTTTTTTTACATATATTATTATCTATTTGTTTATGTATTACTACATAAATATTATTTGATCTAATTTTATGCGAGACAATCAGGCAGAGGCGTATAGTGTAGTAAAAATAGCAAAGTTATAAAACGTATAGGTATTCTAATCTACCTACCTTTACAATAATAATAGCGATATAAACATGACATTGTGTTCAATATATAAGTGCAAAGTGTAGTACTACCACCTACATCTTAGTAACACTTCGCAATTAAAATTCAATAAATAAGGAGCTGTGAGGAGACTTTCATCATATATGGTGGATTTACACCAACCGTGATGTTAAAGGTTACAAAGGAAAATTTGTTATTTATTAAATAAATAGTATTAAATGCCCTAAATAAAACTACTATTATTTTCTTTTTCGTTGTTTTGATGGGGAAGAGAAAGTGGCTCAAAAATAACGGTTTCCCTGGACCTCGAATTTTCTCTGAAATCCCTGGTTATGTGCTATTAATTTATTAATGATAAGTAGGTATTTTAGTTGCGATGTGTCATTAAACTTTGGTTGGAAGTACTATAGCTTTGACTTATCGGAATCAATACGGAGGCTCTATTATTGTACCATTCTCGGCGATTTTAAGGGAAGATCCCCTGGCGCATAAATTTGGAATCATAATATTTACTCGGGCTATTACTTTGAAGCGTAACACAAATATGTTCAAAGTCCCATAAAACCATGAAATTTAAGGTACACTAAATAACCGCTTAATGTAGTTACGATATTAGATAAATCTTGAATAATTTCGCTACCTTCCGATGTTTTATTACACGTAAATCAACCATGAATGAGCATTCTGAAGAATTTAATGAGCACAAAGTTTATCGTGATAATTTATTGGACCGTTGAAATTCTATTATTAGCGATAAAATTATTTATTATCTTTAAAATTTTTTTCAGAAAAGAAATTGCCGTATTTTTTATGGTTTTTAGGACTAAAAATTTACAAAATTTAAAATAAAATGTGTATCTATTTACTGAATATTCATTGCCTAACCATGGTAAGTCTTCTTTTCTCTTCTCTATAGAAGGTTGACGATCAAATTGCAGTATGTACATCTCTCTATCCTGGGCAGTCGTATCATACCACCAACCTGAACATTGACCTATTTAAGTAGTCTCCTTCTTTCTACTCTTCTGCTGCTCTCCACATTTATTTTCTTTATCATATTTTCGTTGCAGAAAATATGCAGTCTTTCTGCGTTTGATAGTCGCTATAATATTCTTTTGGCTTAACCTGTAGGTACGTTAGAAATGTGACGTTCCGGAAATCCACATGACATCTCTCCACTCTCCTGATGAACCGTTTCTTTAACGATCAGACTTCGATCCGTCGACCCGCATGGATATAATATCGCTCTCCTGTGCTTAGATTTGTCTCAGTTATAATTATGAAAGATGTTTCGTTGTTTCATAAGTGCTTCTTGTCATTTCAATTCTGATCTTGGTCTTCATCCAAATCATTAATGTAACGCAGTGACGTCCCTAGACAAAATGCCGCCCCTAGGCAGCGCCAAAATGCCGCCACATTTTTTTATAAGTACAATATTTTTATCATCCTTTCATGACTCCAATATCTAAGAAATGTGTTGTATGAATACATTACTAACAAAATGTATACCACTAAATGCCATCCCTGCTTCAATAGACAATTAATAGGTATTACGAGTCCACGGTTTCAGATACATTAAAAAATACGCCTTTCAACAAACTTCCAAAACTCGCGAGTGACTGGCAAACATTTTACACAAAATTGAGTAACTATATACCTAGATACCTATAATTCGCAAATCTGCACGTGGTATTGCTGTTCACCAAAGACGTGATGTCCAAGGAAGACGAAAGTAAACTAGAGATTGCGAACCCAGCAAAACATTACAGTTCTATTACAACTTTTATAGTAATTAATACATTTTGTTTCCAACCAGTGAGATGAACTTTTTAATGGTAAGATATTTCCGTTATTACTTAGTTTAGATGGCTATTTCTATATATACCTAATGATTCTCCTCGATTTGCCGCCCTTCGGGTAACTGCCGCCCCCAAGCGACGCTCAATCTGCCTACCCCCACGGGACGGCACTGATGTAACGTTGGGTGGCGCTTGAAGACGCAAGGGAGACGTTGGAACGTACGGGTGCTCTTGGGGGGCGTCGAAAGAAATTTGATAATATAAGAGCAATAATTGCTATCGATTTAAATAATAGTTATTTACCAATATGTGTCATTTTATATGTTTTAATTCATGATATGTTAGTGTTTCCTACGTGTTATGGAAGCGAACAGTAACGACGTAAATATTGATGTCGGTACCGACGCTGGATATTGAGATAATAATTTTAATTATTTTGTGTATCTATGTCTGTTATTACACTTATTACAATAAAAATTACACTATGACGAGACGGAGTAGGTATATGGCAGTCAAGTTACGTTGTCATTTGGCCAATCGTCTAGCTGCTTCGTCCGTCGAATACTTCAGACTTACGAGGATGGGATGTTTTCTTCAGTGAGAGACATGGAAACAGAATGCTCTATAAAATAAAATGTTAATTTTCCAACCAAACCGATAATTTTATGTTGCAAGATTGGAACAGCTGATGGAATTTAAATTTCGCGAAAACTTGTAGGTACTCCGCACCGGTTAGTACACATGTAATCCGAACCCTGCTATTGGTTCATAATGTACACCAGTCCATTATAATTATTGTACTTTTGCATACATAATAATATTGCTATTATGAAACACAAACAGATTAAAAAGTAAAAAATATAGGTACGTGGGTATCAACTGATATGGGATACATCTGCAGTTTTATAATAGTCAATAATTAAAGAGTTATTCACCAATTAACCATAGTAATAACTGTGTAGTATTACTTAATTCCCATAGTCGCTTAATCCTAAATATTACTGTTATGGCCATTAAAAACACGATTATTTCCGTCCCACTGTTTTACCATTTTTGGACCAAGTCTTTTGTTTGATATAAATATATTTTATTGAGGTTAACGTGTTTCGTTTGTAGGACTGTAGGTTCAAACTATTAATCAAAAGTTGCGCAACACAATGGGCGGTGGCCGATACCTTACCTACCTAGGGGGAAACTTTCACTTGGATAGGGTTGGCACAACGGTCAGCAGTCCGAAAATTGGCGGTATTGAAGAAATTCATAATACATATTTCAATATTTTTTAGGGCTACAAATTTCCCTAATTCAATAATCGTCGACTTTAATTAGCAATTACACGGAACGATTCAGCTTCCAACTCAACTTGGATCCATAATATACGCTTAGTTCCTAGTGTGAACAATTATAAGCATGGTCTCCACATCCTGAAGCGGCCCCAAACCCTACCTATCACTAAGATTAAAGGCAGTATGGCGATCTACAGTAACGTTTTCCAAGTGGTGTTCGAGGTAAAATTAAGAGTATTTTTTAATACATCCACTTGAATTAATTGAATTGTTGAGGATTGACACACATCGAAAATTACATGTTTTAAAACCATAATGAACATTTTTTTTGGGCGAGTTTTTTACTATGAGCGTCAATTTATGATGTGTGTTTATCTCACTTATCTGATTGACCCAGCATGCCGGGCCCCAGGCTAGAGCCCTGTCAGCCCCCCCCCCCCTTGTGGGGGCTATGATTATAAATTAGTAAAGCAACAAATGAAATGTTGTCAAGTAACGAGTTGCTAATATGTAATTGTATTTACTCGGGTATTATTTTTGTTTTGTATTATTTTGTATGTTAAAATAATGAATAAAGTCAGGCAGCATTCATTATGTAAACGTCAAATTTGTGTTATTATGTCAAACGCAAGACAGACAATAACTAGACAATCATACAAAATTAAATTATGCATATTATTATATGGGAGACAAAGGTACTAATGCCAATAAATAATATCTATGCGGCATCCCCAGACAATGCAGATGTGTTTTAGGATCATGGCCCCCACAAGGAGGGGGCTGACAGGGCTCTAGCCTAGGAGCCTGGCGTGGCGGGTCGACCAGATAAATGAGATAAACACACATCTTAAATTTGCTCCCATAGTGAAAAAAGTCGCCTGCGTCGCTATTTCCCTTCGGCGTTATTACCATTTTTTATATATATTATGGTTGTGCGATGCAATTTTTGGTTGTCTTGTGTTGAAAGTCAACCCCATAATTCGATGTGTTAAAAAATCGCTAAAAATACACTGATTTTAATTTGATCTCAAACACCATTTAGAAAACGCCACTGTAAAGCGTCAAAGTGCCTTTAATCTTAGCGATAGGTAGGGGGGCCCGCTTCAGGATATGGGAGCTATGCTTAGGATAGTGCAGACCACTAGCAGTTAATACAGAAGTCTGAAAGGCAAAACTCTGGCGACTTAAAATATTTGGCTATCGGAAGAAAAACAGATGTCAATGACAGAAATTCAGACTTACCTGCCTGGACAATATGGTATGCTATGTCCAAAGACAATTTATGAGCATGTGGAGGCTGTCAACTAGCAGTGGATCGACTCCAGGTGATGACATTATTACGTATAGTAATGAACAATATTTTAAATGGTAACATGAATAATTATTGTCAAATATTGAACGACTCAGAGAATGATAAAAATTAAATAAACACTGCATGAGGTATTATTGTGAATGATTTCATTCAACACGATAATATTCAAATTCATATGATATATTTGGAATCTATACATGAATTGTTTACTATTTGCAAAGAAATTGTCCTGTCGGGCCAATCTACCCCTGTTTGGATATATTTTTTTTTTTTCGACCATGTCCGATCCTAATAGGTTCATATGGGCCTCAACAGATTTTGTTTTTTTTACGAGAAATGGATGTCAGCCACTTGCTCAACCTATTAGGTCCATACCCTGACTCACACAGATTGAAAACAATATGTGTACTTGCCAGAGCCAGGATTCGAACCTGAGACCCACTGCGTGATAGTCCAACGCTTAAGCCGCGCGGCCACCGTGGGTGTAGTGTAACCTAATGTCGTATAGTATATTGCAGGGTAGGCGCAGTCAGTGTAGGTTATGAAAATTCACCACATCTTTTATATTACTCAAATTAATGTGTGCAACGTAATATTGTTGAGTAAAATGTCTGGAGAAGTTCCAGAGCGTGCTATGTCCTGAAAAGTTATGGGTCGATGACCCAACCATACTCAACTGGGTTCAGGTAAAACTTAATAAAGCTTTAATTTAACATAAAGTACCTTATTTATTTAACAAAATTTTGTTTGACTCATCATAATGATTTGAAAATGAAAATATAATATGACTTCATGATTAAATTTGAAGTGGTCAACCCTGTGTTCAATCTGCACAAAGTGATACCTACTAGACAAGAAAGTGTGGCGAAATATTCTCTTTGTCCCAAACATACCTATGGTAAGAATTTCAGCCGCTCTAAGCCTAAGGCATAAACTTTGATAATAATGTACTGCCTTTGGAATAGCTAAAACTGTGTATGTAAAGTTTTTTTACAGTAATTGGATGGTTTGTGTCATAGCTGTCAGGTTTTAGAGATTAGAGTAAAGTAGTATGAAAATAAAACAATTTTTTTGGGTTATAGTTTTATTGCAATTTTGAAGATTTTTGGGTGATAATGAAATAAAATAAATAACAATACAAAAATGTACAGGATTTTTAGTGCATAGCTAATATGAAAATAATTTATTATATTAATACTAGCCGGTAGATGTTTTTTTTTAATTTCACACTGTGAAATATTTATATTTTTTAAAGAATTTTCATAGCATGCATTCATAAAAGAAATTTAACCTATGTTAAAAATGAATGCAAATTATTATGATTATTTTTATTGTATATACCTCAGTATAAGTTGTTTGCTAAATGAGGGTAACATGTGGTATAACATTTAGTATTTTCAATAATGTGATGAGCTTTGTTCCAAATTCGAACCGGGGATGATTTATGTCGCTATAATTGTATATCTATAACTAGGCACTGATCATATTTAAAGCTTAGAAAAACTGACATTGCATGTCATATATTGAAAATCTCAATACTTAACACTTTACGGTCCGGTCACGCCACATTGGCGTCCTTTGCAAGCCGAACGTTACGATCCGGTGACGCCTACGTGGCGTCCTCACATAGGCATATCTTTACTGTGAAAAATAAATATGAAATTTAATATTTGGTTGCAAGATCTATCGACAGATGGTTGAATGACATGTGCAAGAAGTAAAAGCATGATGGAAAAAAAATATTTCGGGGTTTTTACAGAGATGGCGGACGTAATACCATTCAGTATTTTTTTTGTACCTATACCATTTTTTTTATTAGTTACAAGCCCATTTCTAGACGGCTGAATCACGAGACGTAAACAAAAACGGTAATAAACACTCAATGTTATATTCCAGTGTCGTCACTTCAACTTCGAAATTTAATTGTCGACCCTTTTCAGTGGTAGTCACCCATTTATGAACCTGCATTCTTATTTTTTAAATGAACGCGATTTTTCGCTATGAAATTGCATCCTATTTGATAATTTGTCATTAATGGTTTATTACCCATGAAACATCCACCCACCATGCTTCATCATCCATGATAGAAATCTTAACTTGAAAATGAGAATAGTTATAAATGTGAACTTGTATCGCGTTGTCATTTTCGTTCGCTTTTTTCGGGAGATTATTGCTTATGTAACTGCATAAATAATAGCTATTATTATTTATATTGCACTAATTTCATTGAAAAAATAATTAATCTAAGTATATTTCAGCTAGGATATATATTTTTTATTAGTTTTATCTCCAAAAAAACTTTTTAAAATGGAGGACCATTCGTTTTTAAACAGAGGAAAACTATGCGGATTGTATGTCAGATATTCCCAGTGACTGAAGATATCGGAGATTTTAGTGTAATTTTCAATCACAATCAAATATTTCCGTGGATTTCCGCAACTAATAAACGTTTAAGAAGAAAGTGTAAAGTGTGTTCCTCACATAAACTTCGAAAAGAAACTATTTACATGTCCAAAGAGTGTAAAGTACCTCTACATCTACATATTGGTAATTGGTTTTCTTCGTATAATTTAAAAAAAAGTGTATTAGTTGTTAGTTCATTTTACATTCATAGTTTTATAAACTATTTCAAATAATTTCAGCTTTAGTGTGATAATAATTATTTCGTGCCTAGCCAGTTATCTAAAGGTATTATCCATAAGATTGAGTGTTGATTCAAATATTTTTGTGGAATGTAGATGTTTGTTTTACAATTCTATTGCTCATAGATTTTGTTATATGAATTTTTTACGCACGCCTCTGCACTGTTATTGGATTGTCTCGATTCCTACAATAATACCAAATTGTAATAAACGGTGGGAATGTATATGCGTGCATTTTATTTATTTGAATTTACTCGAAAATATGCACGCCACTGCACTGCCTCAGCCATAAAACCAATAAATCAGATTAGTGTTCGTTCGGGAATGAATGTGCATTTATTTTTAAACACTTCACAGTTTGTGTGAAGTCTTTGTTATTTTATTATATTTGATAATCAGAGATATGAGTAGTAGCGCTAAAAATGAATTGATACGTATTCTATAGCGGTGTAAAACATTTTGTATTTGAATATTTTATTACATTTTTTAATTAAAAAATAATATATTGTGATTGCTTTATATCAATAGGCTGTTTCCTTTACATTATATTTAACAAATTGAACTAATCTAATAACATATAATAAACAATTTACGAAAATTTACAAATTATATACTTTACCTTTATGGAACGCGGGCCAGAGGTTGACAAGTGTTAAATAAATGACACAATTTGATGCATTGATATATTTTAAGTATTTTCTGAAAATTTTATTGAAATATATCAATAGGTTCAAAAGTTATATCATTTTTAACTTCGCGATCGAAATTTGTTGATTTTCATTAAAAAATACCGGATATTGGCGTAGGTTCTTCGCGAAAATTCGCGGACCGTATAGTGTTAATATGTATACAGAATATAATAATTGATATGGAATGTCAAAACTGTGAAAAAACATTTTTAGAAATAATTAGCAACAAATTATCATAGTTTGTAATCGACATACATACTATCGTCATTCCATTATCATTCTGGATTAGTATTATACCTGGAATACCGGTGTTAAAAAATCTTCTTTCAAAGAAAATCATTCACAATGTTACGTCACTTTTATAATTTTAAATTAGTTGTATTTTGCATTATTAACTTACCAAATAGACCTACCTATTTAATCAAAATAAAAAAATCTATAAGCATTATTTCAGTCAGCAATATTAATTTTAATAACCATTATACATAATCATGTACTTATATTTATTATTCTAAACGTTTCAAATAAATACATTGATCATTTTTTTTAAAAAACAGAATATGTTGGTTTGAAACTAAATCTCAAATGGCGTTTCAGATAATTTATAAAATATATCTTTTAGCGATTTAAAATATTTATTGGACATTATTTTGAGTGCTGCTGGCAGGTTTTGCCACTGAAACAGGTTTCTCTATCTCCATCAAATCGCAGAGGGTGTTTCGTATAGGTTTGAGAACCACAACGTTCAGCTCCCAATTTGTTTCCGCTAAAATTGACATAACCTGAAATAAGACAAGAAAATGATGTAAAACAGTAAATTTAGTTTTATATTCACTCATCTGTAAGTAAACTGATACTTTTAATGATGGCATTGAAAAGGAAGATTTACATAATTATGCATTTTACCTGGTCCAAATTATCAGGAGGTATGCATGTCATTTCACCATATATGAGCAGTGCATCATAAAGCCTGGAGGCGGTTGACTTTCGAACGTATTTATCAGCGTAACAAATGCAAATGGCTAACTTCACCAAAGAAGATTTGCAAACATTGCCGCCAACCTGAAAATAATAAAAAAGACATTTATTTGTGTAAGTAACGGAGAAGGGAAAAGATTGGAAATAATAATTTTCAAACGTTAATAATCGTTACCAACAGCGTCTTTCCATGACAAAATCTTCTTATCAGCTCCAATGATTCAGATTTCTCAGATTAAAGCGGATACAGGTTACCATAATGTGCTTCATAATATGTAATATGTAGACAGATATCCAGAAAAATAGGGTTAACTTATAAATAACTGATCGACTTGTGTGATGGTTATTATCTAAATGATATAATGGTATTTTTACCTGTAAAAGTTGGCATAGGACATTGATGGAATCCAAGAGCTTGTAGACATTTTTGCAGCCTTTTATTTCAAATTTGACATGCTTCAGAATTTCACTAGCAAAATTACTAGAGGGATCTTCCAGAACTGAACTCACACAACCTTAAAAAAAGAGAAAATATGCATACAAATAATAATTAAGTGCATTAGTGAAGAACTAAATCATAATTTATGATTGATTACATGTTGTGATATGTAACTAACTTTTGAATAAATTAGTTTTTTAGGAAACAACCTTTTGAAATCAGATAAATGCAGATTTTTACAGATGTTGTAAGCAATGGGGATGAATAAAAAATTGTATTTAAAATAATATTTATTGTCTCTATCGGAAATGAAGCTTTGATCGATTAAGGTACATAGACAAAATGTTTAAATAGGTATGCTATAGGATTTTCAGTCTGTGGACGCTTCGTAATGGCGACATCTGCCGTAAGATATGTATTTGAAAATGATGTAGCCACTTGCATAGTTATGGATTTACACTGTCAGATTACATCATTAAAATCATTTACCGACTCAACAACTTCAGCCTAATGTGACCGTTGATAACTTTCAGTCCAGAAGTCATACCAGCAACATGCAATTTGACTCATAAATAACTATACAATATTTAAGTTTCACACCGTGTTTGGGTTGTTAAATCCATCTTAATATTTCGAGCATAATTTAACAACAATTAAGAATTTTAAAAAATTAAATAAAAATTACCTGAGCTTAGTAACCTATCGAGAAAGTTGAGCATGGGAAGAGTGATGCGGCTGTTTCCGTGATTATCAGCAAATACTTGTATTATTGTATCGCAGATGTCAACCACTTTCACAGTGTCTTCTTGTATTGACGTGAGGTATGAGAACAGGGCAGACGTCGAATGTTTTATCTAAAATTGACAAATAAAATATAACATTACATCAATGCCCAACCTGTAGTTGGGAGCCTTGGTTACCTTGAGCAAATTAAGAATTTGAAAATTTTAGGCGAGCCACACATCTTTTTCACCTTCTTTTTTTTGATGCATTTTTCTAAATCTTTTTTTCTCTGTAATTTGATATTTTCAGACATTGCTTCTATTCTACGAGTGACTGAATTTCTTGATAATTGAACATCTTCAATAGCGGAAATTATTTCCTTCTTATTTTTAAATTCTTGAAACAATGTTTCAGATGCAGCAAGCATTGCTTCTTTAATTATGTTGCTGAATTTGATGAGTTTTTATCTACAGATTTGAGAAAAACTGGATTTTTGTCGAAACCAATAATATGTGGGTTGCCACCGTTTTATCCAGGGCCCTTTAATTAATATGGGTAGAGTCTGGTTTATCAAGGGTTTATGTGGGTTGCCACCGTTTTATCCAGGGCCCTTTAATTAATATGGGTAGAGTCTGGTTTATCAAGGGTTTATTAAGTTAAACATGACACAACTTTCAGAGATTGAGAGAGAAAGATGTGATGTTTGTGGAATGACATAATTAACTTAAGATTTTGAAATTATATTTGAGGTTCATTTAAGGCAATAGGAGGTTATAAGGTTGATTGGTTACCAAATTTTCTGTCATATCTCCAACGCTAACAGTCAAGCCTAGCAAGATGTTATATCTGTACGCATCCCAGTCGAGCAACTTCACAAACAGCGGCATCGTGTGTTCGGCAAAAAGCCACAGAGTCGAAGCATTACTACTGGACATCTCATTGAAAGACAGACCAGTATTATTGGAGACAGTCACATCTTCTGGGTTTGTATTTTCTTTCACTGGACGAGGAAATATCTCCAGTAGCTCGGTGTGGTGTGGAATGTGAGGAATCGTCGGTTCACTGAAAACGAAACATTCTTTTATACCAAGTTGAAACAACAAGTTCAACATATTACATTGACATTTTACAGTACAAACAGTTTTTAAGAATTGACTGTGCAGTCATTCTGTAAATCCTTTAATATAGACATATCCAACTTCAAGTAGGCTGTGATCTACCATACAATCTCATTGTTATTTTTCAACACGAATAAGTACACAGAACTTTCAAAAAGATTTTCTAATTCATATTAGTGTCATATATCACAAAGAGCTATTATTTACATATACAGAAATATGAATAATGTTGCCTCACCAGTAAAGAAGATTGGTGAAAACTTTTCCTCCGTGAGCTCTGGTGCGATCAATTTTTTGCACTGACTGTTGTGCTACTCCCAACATTACTCTAGAAACTAAATCAGAATTCAAAACGGACTGGTCCTCATTAGCGCACTGCTTGCAAAGCGATAGGAGACCTAGAAAAGTATCGCACAACATTTTTTAATATGGTTTTGAATATAAAAATAAGAAAAACAAAAAAATCTATTCACTATGACCGGGATACATAAAAAGTAACATTGAAATACCATGTATAATTCAAAATATGACAGCTGTAAAGGTAGTAAGTTAGTGAGGCAAGATCAGGTTCAGCATTCATAAATATTGCCATTTATTAAATTTCAATTGCCTGAAAATTATTCAAATATTTTTAAATTGACAATGGTATGTACAAAAGTATAAAAACTGCACAATATAAATCTAATAATCAAAATTAACTTTAAATAATTGAATGGTTACTTTATCAAAGTGTTTTAATTGTTAATGCAAATAAGGGGATAATGTATACCTACTTCCAATGTCATATGTATATTTTTCATTGGCACGGCAAAAAATCTGTCTGTTTACAAAAGTACATGTCAACAATGTTGATTGTTGAACAGACGTATTTAATACTGCTAGTCTTTCATATTTGCATATATAATTGATACTCAAATTAATTTTCCTTTGTCGGAATCAATTAAATGATATTAAAAACTATTTACATAATTAATTTCTGTTTAAAATGTGACAATTGTCAGATTTGCAGGTTATCCGTTATATCAGAACAGTAAATGATAAAAAATCAGTTTTTTTCTAACACATATTTCAAAGGTATATTCTTTGATGTGGTGAAAGCATATAGCTGCAACTGTTATATACACCGAGATGATAAGAGATATAGAGAGATATAAGAGATTGAAAAATTAATGTATTTAAAAATTATAATGCAACATTTAACTCTAAAATATAAATCAATTATTTATAAAATGAACCCAAATAGCCTACCTGCCATACTAGCCTCTCTAACCCAAGCACCAACATCACCCCTCATATCGACTGTGTATTCACTCAGGCATTCAATCAAACAGTCAAACACTTTATGCACGCCTTTCCTATCGGCCTGTCTCATCGCCGTCTCAATCTTTTGGACTCCCACGTTCTGGCAAACATTGGTAAGTCCCTTGACAGCATCACGCCTCGACTCAGCCCATTTCAGAGTTGGCTCGCTGATTTGGGTGCAGACTATCAAGGATTGTATCACTAACGGAAGAGATTCTTCGAGAACGAAGCCTGGGAGGGCACCTGTAATAATTGTGTTAAAATAATTAAATAGGTACCTATGTATTAAATGTTCTTATATTTATCTGCATTGTGAAATGATTTTCAGCTTCACTTATATATATATAATATATATTATTACCAAATAAAACCCTTCTCCATAAAAAGGTCTCTAATGCGATATCAGGAATTTAAACTCAATATCAAAATATCCTTGACAAAAATGAACCAGCCCTGCACTACAAACAAAATGTTTCAAACATTACCACAAAAGCAATTTTACACAATGCGACTTTCAAACGCATACCATGCCTGCTAGCTCCCAAGGTCAGGCCCCTAGTGCCGTTAGCTCGCCCCGCTTGCAGTTTGTTAATTCCCCTTTTCGCCCCTCACCAGCATCTTCCTCTAAGGGTGGTGATGCGTTTTGAGAAAACCGTCAGTTAGCAAACTATCCCTACAGCGAAAAGACGGACCGATTTCGTTTCTGAGTCACGCACCGCCCCGCGTGACTGCGTGGGTGGCGCGATAATCAAATAAATCTACCGAAATAAAAACTTAACGAAAGAGTGATACAGTGTAACTCCAATTAAAGTGAACCAACCCATCAGCGATATAGTGTAACCCCAGTTAATGTTAATCCGCCCATCAGTGACATGTGAAACTATAATAATCGCCCACCCCTTATATTTAATTATCTAATCTTTATAATATACCTACCCGTAAAATCAATGCTTGTGTAATTGCAATAAAATCCAACCCTGCGCAGGCAGGGCTAACAAATCAAATCGGTGTTATCAATTTTATACTTTTTAATGCATATGATAAACAACCCATGCAACCCTGCTCTCGCATACACTAACGATCCTGAAATGGACTAGTTCCGAAGGACTTCATTCATCATGCCCACCGCAAGTTCGTCTTCAAGGTATAATTAGAGGATTTTTTTGGAATGTCATTTGATGAAGTTAGCTGTATATAGCAAATTTTACACCATTGTCACTCGCATCTGTCAAAAAGCACAACCATTTCAAAACGATTATAGATTCATCTGATCAGTCAATGCCATGAATTGTTAAATGCATAGATAATGCCGAGATAAACCCTGAAACTTGAATTTGTTTTGAATGGAGAGTATTGTTTTATTAATTACTGCATACATTGACCATTTGAAATGCTAAACAAGTTCGACTTGTACCGTAACCAAAGCATTGACATTATACTACAACAATATAGCTATAACTGCATGTATAAGAACGGACTACATCAATTAACTACTGTAGATAAATAAATAGTTAAATTGAACATTATATAATTTAGAAAAACACTAACTGAGAGAGTATATCACAACCAATAGGGAAAAAAGTAAGCCAACCGGTCGGGAATCGAACCCGGCATCTCCAACGGGTAAACGCCCCAAACGCGTCGCATTCAGCCATTATGCTACGGAAGACATACTAATGACGACAAATATTTAAGCTATTGGCTATTAAATACCTACCACTCAGCGCTCTTCGAAATCATGTTACTTCGGCAATCGAACAAAATATACAAAATATACGAAATAAACAAAAATCGATTGCCGAAGTAACATGATTTCGAAGAGCTGATAATGGCTGAATGCGACGAGTTTGGGGCGTTTACCCGTTGGAGATGCCGGGTTCGATTCCCGACCGGTTGGCTTACTTTTTTCAAAAAAGTTTTTTCTATTGGTTGTGATATACTCTCTCAGTTAGTGTTTTTCTAAATTATATAATGCCGGGTCCACACCGAAAACAAGTCGCGTGACAACTCGTTAAATTTTACGATAAGCATGATAATTATCGTAAAATTTCTTAAGCAATTATGATAATTATCGTAAAGTTTAACGAGTTGTCGCGCGACTTGTTGCCGGTGTGGACCAGGCATAATGTTCAATAATCAGAATGATATATTCTTAAATCTTGTGAATTATTCGTTTCAATAAAAGAAATAGTTAATTAAAAATTATTAGCAAGTACAAGAAGTTGCTTAAAAAATATTGGAGAAATTCCTAGACGTCGGTTAGTAATCGTTGTAATAGTAAAATAACTACCTACTTTGATTTAATAAACAAAAATCGATTGCCGAAGTAACATGATTTCGAAGAGCGCTGAGTGGTAGGTATTTAATAGCCAATAGCTTAAATATTTGTCGTCATTAGTATGTCTTCCGTAGCATAATGGCCGAATGCGACGAGTTTGGGGCGTTTACCCGTTGGAGATGCCGGGTTCGATTCCCGACCGGTTGGCTTACTTTTTTCAAAAAAGTTTTTTCTATTGGTTGTGATATACTCTCTCAGTTAAGTGTTTTTCTAAATTATATAATGTTCAATAATCAGAATGATATATTCTTAAATCTTGTGAATTATTCGTTTGAATAAAAGAAATAGTTAATTAAAAAATAGTTAAATATACCAAGCGATTACTATTTAGAATCGTCACAAAGCCACTACAGATGGCAGTTAGTAGACAAGATTTAAAAACTCATAGGTGTTTTCGCATGTTGTATGATTTAAAATAATATATACATAATTACCAATAGCCACAGCGTGTCCCATTCTGCAGTGGGCATCCATTTGCTTCAATTTTTCACAATATTTCACAATCAAAGCCATTCTCTTATCACGAATCTGCATAAAGTCTTCGCTCTGATCAATGTCCATGTTAGTGGAATCTCCATTCTTCATGCTTGAGCCATTTTGACTATGGGAAGACGGCGCATGTCGAAGATATTCACTGAACAATGCCGATAGAGCTGCGATTGCTTTCTCGCGAATGATCAACACTTTGTGTGCCAAACACTCTTCAATAAGTGTCAGCCAGTCATCTGCAATAGATTAATTCAGTTATAGATATTATGCTTAACAATTAAGGTGCAGGTACAAATTCGATGTCTTCCTGTGTGCCTGAAATAGGCAGGATTAATTACATAGTACTTCGCTGTCATCAAGTGTGAGTACATTGCTCTCAGCACGCGCTAAGCGCATTTTACATAATACAACACAATGTCAAAAATTTTGAGGTAAACACAGTCTCAATCGGCACATTGTGGAATTACAAGGGTAAGTACAAGAAAAGGGAGAAATAAATTACTGTATTCGATCCTAATTATAGAGTGGTGGTTATTTTAACAGATTTTTTATGGTAATAATAGCTATGCTCAAATTAAATTGGCAAATTCCGTCTGGCCCGACTCTCTGCCACAATTGCGAAAAGCTATTATCTATGGTTAAAAGTCATATTTCTGGAATCGTGAGCAGCTTGGAACAATTTCTATTTTTCGGGCATGATTCATCTACCTAAGATTGCCGAGAATGTGCGAAAGTATCCAAAGTAACCGCCCACTTTGCGAGTCGTGTCACCTTAGCTATTCACGCCATTCTGGATTCGACTCTTTCAAATACCATCAAATAACTATCTTCAAGATGGCTAAAAATTTAACAGTGTGGACTAGCGTCGAGGACACCTCGTTGAATTAATACACTTAATTAGGGTTAGTTCTTTAATAAGGTTGTTTGTAAAACCACGCCGATCGCGCTTTCTTCACTAAGCCAACTTTTGACCCAGTATTTTCATTTACAGAAAGTCCTTTTATCCGCCTGAGCGAGTTGAAATATAGCCATACTCGCAACAATCAATCTTAACTGATTCGCTTGGAGATTCATGCTCGCCAGGTAGTTATCTATTATGTAAATTAATAATAATAAGTACCTATATAAATCAAAAATATTTTCTATAAAAAAAACAACTATGTAACGTCAAATAGCCGTGACTCGCTTCTTGCTACGCTAGTTAGCTTTGGCAGCTGAGTTTTGACATAAAAATACGAGGGAAAACTGTTCAGTGTAGCCACCAATCTAACGAAGAAATAGTTTTTGGTCAACTTATATTTTTAATAACTATGTTTATTTTAAGCCCAATCAAAAGAAAGTATCAACGTGATCGAATCGTTGCGTGTAAAGACGATTGATCACGATGATCGTTGGATTTGCGCGTCTGCCGGTGTAATCAAGCCATTAGTCATTCGTCCAACTCATTGAGCATTTGCACTGGATTAAATGCACACTGAGAAAACAACATTCATTTTAACGTTACTGAGTATTTAAAAATGATGGAAAAACTTTAAAAAATAGACTACAATATTTTCAAATTGGCAAGTGAAGCAACTTATAAAAAATGGAATACTTATTTGCAGTATTGGGAAAATAATGCAGGAAGTGAAAAAAATCAAAAGATTTGACAGGTTGGATGTTATTGAGTACCCTGGCTACAATACTCCAGATGCAAAATAATATCATACAAGTATATAATTTTTTTAAGATACTATCTATAGATAGACCAAAATCTACTACTATTTATTTTGTGAATTCTGATTATATTCGTTACGTTTTACAATTGAACAATTTACCACATGTAATACAGGCTTCTTTCCCGCTCAGTTGAAATCTGTGTTGTCACTATAATAAATTGTTGTTAAAATAATATAACTGTTCCACTAATATTCATTCATTCTCCTGTAATAAATTATAAAATGTTTCGATCCGTAATAGTCTAATTTTACAGCATATACTTAGATAAAACTTACCAATTATTGCATCTCCGTGATAGTTTATTTTGGCCATGGAAATATTTTCAATACATGCACAGCAAGCCTGTCTCATCAGTTCTCCTCCCAGTCCCCTAAATTGATATTTCAAATGCAGCTTCGGCACCAGATTCCTTATTGCTTCCAACACATCTGATGTAATAAGACTGCTTGCTTTATTGCAATCGGGCAGTGTTATAACGGAGAGTGCGTGAATCACTTCGCCTATCGCAAGTATCGAGCCGTGCCTCGCGTTTAGGTCAATTGAATTTGTCATTTCGATAAGTTTTGGTAGAACTTTTTCGGCCATGTAATCAGGGGCCTAAAAATATATTATCAACATCGATCATAATATTATATTATTACACATAATATAGCATAATAATATACATTGCATGTAATATAATTTAACTCTATATTTTGAAAATGGTTTTGTGGCGATACATATAAATTTCTGTGGGCCTATTCTAGCATGGTTGTGTTTAGACAATATTTCCATAAAAATAAAAGAAATAAGCACATATTTTACACCTAACAGTAAGCACGACTGTTAGAATAGGGATACTTCAATATTTAGTGATTTTATTGCTGCTCTGTTTGGATTTGTGTTATATTTTTTTGCCAGCCATGTTGGGTGTTATTCATTCTAATTAAGAGCTTGTCCACAAGCCGCGAGTCCCATCGCGATTTACATTCGAGAACCAGAAATGTCTTCCGTCCAGAAACGGCATAGTCTGCGCGTTTGAAACAACTAGGTGACATAATTTATTTTTGAATCGGCATAAAAAACAAATGCGAGTGTAGAAAAAAGCACAACAACTTAATTATTTTGTTAGTCGGTTTCTATGAGATTTTGCATTTCGCGATTACTTTCAATACCTATTCTCGGCACTTTACAAGATAGGTGATGTAATTTATTTTGGAGTACCAATAAAAAGTCTCGCATTCGAGCGCCAAGTCGTAATTCATTTTGTAATGGCTGTAAACGCCGCGATCGTTCAGAGTCTAGCGCTTGCAGGCGATTGTCGCGCGACAATCGTCGAGCATTTGTGGATGGCTGAATTGGGTCGAACGGGAACGCGCAACTTGTTACTCGCGCGGAAAAATGCGCCTTGTTGACAGGCTCTAAGCCAATACTATATGGAGTTGTAGAAACAGAATAATAGTTTGCACAGAACGTGCACTGCTCAGGACAGTCACTCTACTTCAGGATGGAATATCGAAGTGAGAAAGGCCACATGAGGCAGCGTGGAGAGGTGTGGAATGTGCGAGAGGTTTACAAGGCATTGCTCAAAGGACATAAAAATTAGATACTCCCACACTCCCTATTTTTTATTCCAACTGCGGGATTGAACTTGTGGTCCACAGCTAGACTGCCGCTTTACCAACTCAGATACCATGTGTGCGAAAGCGAGTATGAGCCAGAAATTTTGTCCAGGTAATATTTAAAAAAAGTTATATGTAACCACAAACTTCATCTGGCCTAACCCAGAACATATTTTAATATAAAATAACAAAACTAAAATAATTCCTTACCTTGTCTGTCAATTTGTGAAGAGCCTTAGAAGTCAATTCTCTTATGGTAATATCCCAATGATCAACCTTTTTCTCAACCAAATGATCGATAAGTGGAAAGGTGTAGTCGGAGAACTGAGCGATCCATGGGGCGATAGTGAGGAAAGCATTATTTCGTAGTCCGACTGAGATGAAATCGGCCACTGTGAGGATGTCTATTCCATGCGGGAAGGATCCCTGCCGTCCCACATTTTCCTGGAATGCAGCTGAAGCAGCTCTGCGACAGTTAATCTACAAACAGTAATGAAATTGTCATCAAATATGTGTATAATGTATATTCCGGCCTTATTTTCAAATCCCTTTAAAGTTCAAAGTATCGCAAGTGAACAAACACGATTGCCACAGTTATAATAAGCTAACGTAGATGGCGAAAATTATAACTTAAAGTGTCAAGGCTGCCGTCGGTGCGCTGCGATATATTATGAAAGGATTGCCAGTAATAGGAGACTTTTTTTCCGTACTTTGGTTCAGAATGTGAAGAATACTATTATGATATTTTTAGTTATATGGTAACATTGAAATATCGAAGAATATCTACCTATCATTGGAGCGACTCTATCATCAACCTTATTTATAGGCCCGGTGAGCTTATTTTGTTTTTCTGTTCTTCACAGAAGGTATAACACAATGTATAATCCTCCTGCTACCACTTTTCAACACTTTTTGCATTATTAAGACATTCAAACCCTTTGCACGAACTTGCAGCACACACAAATAACGAACGTCAAATGATTGCACAGAGAGGGGAACGAAGAGGAAAGGGGGCGGAGGATTGTAGTCATCGAAATTGCCACGCTTCATGTTATATTTGCCGCACTCTACACATTAGTACTGTAAACATAGGTGCTGAATTCTGCTTTAAAGGATGATATGGAGGTGAGATGGTGAGGAGGATTATAATGCCTCTACAGAATACGAAAGTTGCAGCTTAATACATTTCACTGATAATTTACATTTTAAAGTATTTAAAATAATCAATACAAAAATAAACCTACACTTTAAAAAAACTATTATATAAAAATGTGCATTCATTCAACAAATTCATCCAATTATTAGATTTGCCATTAAATTCTCTCGGTTGAATAAATTCTATCGAATGCTGAAGAAATTTTTTTTAATACTTCATAGTTTTAATAATGTAAACTTTTCTAAAAAATAATGTGTGAATCAAAATCCTTTTTATTTAAGTATATCGATTGTTTGAGTTCGAGAGTATTCGGAAAGATCCTCATCCAATCATAATATTATATACACTGACTGCGATAAGCGAGAAATTGAATGTAAAATTTATAGATATCCAAAAATTTCATTGGGTGGCATATACAGAAAGGATAAATAATAAGCGTCGAAGTGCATAATCTCAAGATTCACAGTGTGTCACACCGTGCTGTAGCGTCATTAATAACACTAACAATAATAAATTACACATTAACCTCTCTGTCAAAAACAGCTGTAATAATAAGCCCAGCAGCAATTCTCTTGACATGTGGCTGGAGAATATCGGCATCGTAGGCTCTTGCAAAAGCCCAGCTGACATAGCAGGCAGCATCTCTCACATGCTGACCGACTGCTGTATGCCCTCGCAACTCTTCGTATTGAAGTGCTTTCAAGATCACCTCTACAGCTGATGGTAGACTGTCGGGCAGCAGCAAGCCGCGTCTGCCTGAAATCAAAAAGCATAGATCAATAAATTTTAATACTATATTCAATAATATTGCTTGAAGAAAGAAATGTTCTTCTAAGCAGATAGAGCATTTGTATACCACATATTATGTAATTGAAGCTGAAATGGGGTTACTAATGCTAATGATTAAATTAGGTGCATGTCAGTATTGCAGATTCATACTATGCACCGAGATCAAAACACTTTAAATTAGTGTAAAAAGAAAAAAGAGAATAAAAGAAATTTTTCATATGCAGTGATCATTTTTTAGATGAATGCTCCGCGGTCAACAAGTTAACCATACTAAAAAGGTTCTGGAATCGCTGTCAAGTGTTCTATCACAAAGCGTTTGATAGGCTCCCTCTTTATTATAGACATACAAATATTAATTGTCTGTTGTTAAAATTCGGAACTAAGCTCTTCACAGGCAAGTGTTAGCAAGTAGCACCCGCAATCACCAGACAATGTATATTGGTAGATCTATGGTCGAGACTATTTGGTTTAAACCAGTGCTCGAAACAGAAAATTTTACGAACCGGAACGCTCAATATTTTTTCAAAGAATATGTGCAATATTCGATATAATAACTGTAATACAAAAAATATCTCAGTTTTACATAATGTACTTTATAAAACATTTTCATCACCACATTCGCCCGAATCAGTTGTTTGTGACATCAAAATATATAATAATATAAGTTTACGAAATCGTTTACAAAATCATAACATTAATATACAAATATAAATATCTAAATGTATATGAATCCAATTGGAGTAGGAAACATAAAAATACATGAAATAATAAAAAAATAATAACAAAAATCAATTACGATGACAAACAACCGTGAAAGTCTCAAACAGCAGATACCTTAGTAAAACCAAGACACATGCTACTTTATTCAAAGCTCTGATTTTCAGTAAATTGGAAATATTTTGATAAACTATTTTTTAATTAAATCAAAATCCAACATGTACGAAAAAGCAAGAGCATAAATAATACTTACATAAATATAGCCTCAAATCTTGATACACAATCAATACAATGAAAAATAAATATAGGTACACTCGAATATAAATAAAGTTTTATGAATAACGTTAGGAAAGTTAACAGAAAGAAATTTGAATCCGCCTAATAAATAACAATATATTCACCTGCATTAGTTGTATGAGTGCCTAAGACATTTTCCAGTGCCTTTATAAGAATGTAGAGAATATTCTAATAGTAAATAGTATCATGATACCTACACTTTTGTATTCCATAAACCATCTACTACCTACACTCTACAGGGATTTTATGAGAACCTAATACATTCGCTTAGTATGAAGATATCATTATTCATTATTTAAACTTAGTAAGAATGCGAAAATTCTAAAAGAAATTGCCATTACCATGTAAGTACTATTAAAACATAATCAAAAACAATTTTCTTTAATTGATTATAAAGCAATATACCTACATAAGTTTATGAGTGCCTAATACAATTTCCAGTGCATCAATAAGAATGTGGTGAATATTTGAAAAGTAGGATTACATTATGATAATTTTATATTTTTTCACAAACAATCTACCTTATCTATGAGCTCTATATTATGAGAGCCTAATACATTTTTTTTTAAAATATGGAATATCAATATTATTTTAAGGGTAGTAATAAATAGGTGAAAATTGTAGAAGGCTTTGCCATTTTTCATAAACAATCTACCTGGAGGAGTCTATGAGAGCCTATTACATTTTTTTCAAAATATGCGATATGAATATTATTTTAAGCTAGGTGAAAATTCTAGAATGCATTGCCATTTTTTCGTTAACAATCTACCTGCAGGGTTCTATGATAGCCTAATACAATTTTTTTAATTATGCGATATGAATATTATTTTAAGCTAGGTGAAAATTCTTGAAGGCATTGCCATTTTTCATAAAAAATCTACCTGCAGGGTCTTATGCGAGCATAATACATTTTTTTTAAAATATGCAAATCAATATTATTTTAAGCTTAGTAATAAATAGGTGGAAATTGTAGAAGGCTTTGCCATTTTTCATTAACAATCTACCTGGAGGAGTCTATGAGAGCCTAATACATTTTTTTCAAAATATGTGATATGAATATTATTTTAAGCTAGGTGAAAATTCTAGAATGCATTGCCATTTTTTCGTAAACAATCTACCAGCAAGGTTCTATGATAGCCTAATACATTTTTTTTAAATGTGCGATATCGATATTATTTTAATAGTATTAAAAACGTGAAAATTTTAGAAGGCATTGCCACTACCATGATAATTTAAAAAACTATTTTCATTAATTGATTATAATATAATATACCAATATACACCTACCTGCAATTATTTTATGAGTGCCTACTACATTTTCCATTGTATATATTATTATTATTATAAGAATGACGTGAATATTCGAAAAGTGGATTGATTGCATTATGATACTTTTGTATTTCACAAACCATCTACCTTACGTCCTTCTATAATCTATACCCATAATACCAGGTACCCTAAATATATTATGTATTTTGTGATTTTGTCTGCACGCAAAATAACATTGTTATAATAATATAATATCTCATATTAAGAAAACGGAAGAGAGCAATAAATCTAAAGGTGCTTCTTCAATAAAAACTTTTATTATTAGACACATCGCGAGCCTAATACTACAAGGTTTTAAGTGTTCGTCCTTGAAAAAACAAACTCAACAATGAAGTAGTATTCTAATCTGCCACATTGTTACTTTTGTTTCGTCAAGGACAAACACTTAGAACCTTGTAGTTCTCCACTCGCGACATGGGTTGTCTAGAAATGCATTGTTGGGAAAAAATATACCTAGCTCGATGCATTTCTAAGAACAAAATTTTAGCTTGGCTAATTGTGACACCCATTTGTATCGACATATTATGTAGGAACAATAATCCGGTCAACCAGTAAAATCATAGTTTAATAGAAAGATAATTATTACTTTATTATGTTTTCAAAATATTTTGAACTGGAACGCCATATGAAATATTCTGATGAGGCTCGAGAATTTTACGAGACATCTTGCTATCTTCTAGGATTTCACGAGAAGGAATGGTATATTCGAGGATTCCACGAGACGGAACGGTATTCTCGAGGAATTCATGAACCGGAACGGCGCTTCAGGGCGTTCTGCTCCATTCCGAGCGCTGATTTAAACAGTATTTACCGAGCTCCGCAAGGGCGAGACATCCGCCATGCCAAGCGCTGCAATCCTCTCGTGGGCCGAAAAGATCCATGAGTCCTGCAGCTACATCACCGGCGGCTGATTCACCCAGTCTTGATGAGACTCTCCCCAAGCCTTTGGCAGCGGACCATCTGACTATATTGTCACCGTCCCGCAAGCCCAGGAATAGTTGTTCGATCACCTCTTCAATCTACAAAAGTGAAACAATAAAATTATGTAAACCTGTTCAAATCAATCACGAATTGTGAATGGACCCCTGATTTAACCTTTCTAACGCGGCAACTGACTTTAGTCAGCCTATACGCGCGAGTCATCCGCGCGTCAGCTGACTAAAGTCATTTCGATTTTCGTTTGCCTAGTACTCCTTTCGGCCAGGCGCGAATAATTCGAACATTGATTTAATTTATTCAGAAATCATCCTTCTCTTGACATCTGTCAATGGATAGCCTAAACTTTTGTTCTATCTAATTTAAATAAATATTTTTCGGGAGCGTGTCTTGAATAAAAAAATATCAGTCATCGGGCCAATTCAAATTTGCCGCGTATATAGTGTCTTATCGCTTCTTAGTGCATGTGCGTCGAAGACATTTGACTGACGTGTTTGTAACGATACGAGTTTGCGATATAATAAGTTATATTGTTTTTTAATGATTGAAAAACTATTTGGTGCGTAAACTGTTAAATAGAATATTCGAAATTTACATTGATCAAAGTGAATTTACAAAATATTTTTACAAAAGGAATGCTTTTGGAGATTGCATTCATTCGCCTATCTGCTATTATATTATCCGCGAGTAAATAGTTTCGGAAAATAATTTGAACAAGGTGTCATTTAAATATACCTAGGAGTCCGCGATTCAATATGTCTCTTTGTTTATCATTGATTAACATTTTTAAATACTATTTTCTGGTTATAGAATTAGGTGAAACAGACAAAAATTATTTATTTACCCTAGTTATCAGCCATTTATAAAGAAAAGACACGAACAATCAGATGCCCGTTCCCGCATAAATGCGGAAATTGTCGTATTACGCTACACCAGGTCCCGCGCTACTGAATTTTTATACACTGCGCGGCAAATCATCGTCTGCTGGTGTGAGACAGACACTTGAGAATTATTTTTTTCGTAACACTATTCAAAAGGGTTTGATTCATGACTACTATTTTTTTTTATGGAGAATTCTTCTTATATTTATAGTCGAAAATAACTCGAGTTACTTACTATCATGTCATTATAATAAAATAAGAGATTACCTATTCTAGTACCAGTGGGTCTATTCTATACTTATCGACCGCTAAAGTGATAAAGTAATAAATATTATCATACTTAGGGTAGGTTTGTATCAAAATGTTAGCACTTATTGTAACAATTACACGAAGTTGGTTTTTATTGTTGCAATAAGTGCTATATTTTAACAGCACCTATCTTGCTGCTGTTGAAATATCGCACTTATTGCAACAATAAAAACCAACTTCGTGTAATTGTTACAATAAGTGCTAATATTTTGATACAAACCTACCCTAAGTTTGATACTATTTATCACTTTAGTGTTCGATAAGTATAGAATAGACCCACAGGTTATTGAAGTAATATAATAAAAAAAAAACAAATGAACTTGAAAATAAAATTGTGGTGACTATAAAGCATTTAGAAGTGCAAAAAGTGTTTGAAATTTAATATTTTACGAATTGTAATAGCCTAATAGGTATTCGAAAAATAAACCGTTTTGTTATAAACTATGTGTCATTCGATTCCATTCAGTTCGGGGTCAATGGTAGGTACAAACCAGGCACTGGTGGTAAGTACATTACTCTCAAATAGCCAGTAGTTCTCAAGGATGATTTATTTATACTCGACCTGCAGTGCTGCAATGTGTATGGGAGTTCAAATAAAAGTTACACAGTTTGAGATGTCCTGGATGCTATAAAAATGAGCTATTTATGACTGATATTTTTTTAACACACTCAACAAAAATGCTCATAAAAGTCATAAACCATATTATTATTCATTATGTGTATGACATATTTGTCGAAATCGTAGCCGTAGACTATAATACTGAACTGTTCTTACACTTGTTAATCTGTCATCGACGCATTAGTCCAGCACCATTTCGTAAGTGTCATGGCGCCGCTCGAGTAAGCCGGCATTTTTTCAATGAAGAAATCTTGTTCGTGATTTCTTATCAGTTTTAGGCGACGAATGTTTATTTTTAGAGTCACATAAAATATTAGGTTCTGTCATAATCATTTTTGAACTTGACTCCGATTTTTTACTACTCTATTTGTGTATGTTTGACTGACATTTATTACGATTTATTGATGCTTGAAATAACAACGCGCACTGTTGTACTAAGTCGGGATTCGTAACGCTTAGAAAGGGTTAACATCCATGGAATTCACATTTTCCTGCTGTTTGCATGTAGTTCCCGCAGTTCTATTTGCATAAATCCATAAGCTTGGTTTTTTTAACCTGTGTTTGATCCAGTGCAAGAACCCAATGGGTTGGGCGAATGGCTAAAAACTATTCCTCATAAAAGGATCTGTTACTATAACCAAACTTATGTATTAATATGTACAGAACACCTTCATGATAAATTTATCACCTGCTCTGGAATGTATTGGCAATCTTCATCATCTTCGTCCTCGGGTTCCGGTTCGGCTGCATTAATATTTGCTTCAGCTGCCGGAATAGTCATGTCTCCAGCGGCCCTAAGATTCACAGCCAGGGTACGGGAGCCTCTAGAGTATCGCCATTTTGCCACACGGCTTTTCAGGTATGTAAGACCTACGCAGATAGTCAAAAAATCAATTATACGTGTATGGAATACCATTGTTTTAAATAAATGAGCATTTAAATATCTGTGTTTCTGTGTGAAATTTACTAATTTAGCGGTGTAGATTCAACTTGTTCATTCTGTCTTTTATGCAAAAATGCATTATAGTTATATTGACATATCCAACTCGTTTTTTAAAGTTTTCAGACCTAAATACTTATTTCCTTCACATTGAGATATTACGCAATTAAAAAAAGAAAGTTCAGTCACAGCTATCAGTCAAACCATTGGTCATATTGAAAAGACGGTCATAGCTGACGTGAAATGCAAATTGATATCTATATCCTGGCAGAAAAAAACAGAAGAGTTCATACTACTGCTATATATAACCTACCGTGCATCTTGTATTTTTCTTCAGGTTCTCGAGAAATGTCCTACGGGAATTATATATGAAGTTTACTTATAAGGTGGAAATTGTTTGAATTGCGGTAACTACATCAGGTAGCTATATACTGATGGCCAGTGGCGAGGGGTGGAGGTAGGCTGGTAACAGTAATCACAATCCGTTAATTGTAATTTTAGTTTAATACGTTTCACTGACAAAGTGTAGTGTGCTCTATTTATGACGGATCTTAATAGCCTACCTCCACCATTCGCCACTGCTGATGGCTAATATTGTCATTTGGGTGATGATAGACATTGATTTTTAGGAAAATAAAGGCTAGATGCATCAGTTCTGTAATAAATAAATAAATAATTTGTAATGACAATGATGATTGTAGTTGTCAGAAAATTTTCAACTGGAAAATCCTATGTTCTTAGTAAATTAGTGATTTCTAACCAAGGGTTTCAATCAAACGTTGATTATCACAAAAAATAATGTGTTAATAGCAGCGACACCTAAAATTCTATCCGCAAATATGTTAAAATACATAATATGTTCATACCAATTCTCTGAATAATTTTGACAGCATACTTTCGTACTAAGATGGCCTTATTCTGTCTGTAGTTCTGTTTAGTAACCCATAGTAAAAGATTGTCGGCGTAAGGAAGAAGGTCTTCCCGTTTGCCGTGTTTGAGGATAGCTGCAACTGTGGCGAGCACTCCGTATTTGATGTTATCTTCAATTTGAAGGTTACTATTTTGTAAATAAGACCACTCGAGAAATACACCAAGATACGGTTCTTTCACGTCAGACCTAAAAAAAAGATATGTACATTCTCTTTATCCCCTTTCTCAGATTGAGTGGTTCTGAAATGTTATTTTTTAGAAATGATGCAGAATGAATCCAAGTGAAACAATAAGGTGCAAAAAAACCATCATAGCCATTCCGAAAATCGGAAAACTAAAAATGCTCATGACACGCCACGGTCAACCTCGAACCACCAACCTTTCAGTGAAGAGTCAAGCATGCTACCAAATGCACCACGGAGACTGGCGATTGTGAAAATTTTTGAGAACACTTAGTATATTACTTACTAAACATGGTGGATTGTTTTGATTAAGAGTTGGTTGGTCAACCGTGTGAATCACACGACTCTTGTGGAAATTTCAACAATAATAAAACAGAAATTGCCTGTTGAAATTTAACTTATTTTTCATCTTCACTGCCTCACGAAGAGTTATCTTCAAGTTTTTAGCCACTTGCTCAATTTATTAGGTCCATGCTCTGGATTGGAAATATGTACACATTGAAAAACATGTGAATATGTTAGATTCGGTATTCGAACCTGTTATCATAAGCGGTTAAGTTACAATTAGGACATTTGCAGGCCCATTTTGTCTTTTACGTATACAAATTTGTCATGTAGATCATACTGTAATGTAATTGATGAGTAACTTAGTGAGTATGCAGAGAACTTTACTGGAGATGAAGAAGAGATGGTTTACAGTGATGGTGAGACCGTGCACAGTGACAATGACAATTAACCTATAGTTGTCCAAACACGAGAATTTCTCGTGCCGCATTTTTTTGTCTTTTGTACCAAGCATGAGAAATTCTCGTGCCTAAGAAGGCACCTTTTCGATAATTTTTTGGGACGTCCATAGGCATCTATAGAAAAAATAATGAATTAAATAAGTTTAAGAAGCAGATTTCTGCACCAAATAAAACTTTGGTTTGCGAGGTTTCTTACCAAATTATATTATAGATTTTTTAAATGAATCACCATGAGAAAGTGTCGCTGCGTGAATTCGTATTGAATATATTTGTGAATTTTTTTGTGACTATGTGACATCTATTGTTTAAATTGTTGATCTATTATGTTTTAAATCCAATGATTTGGGAAGTTTGAAAAAAAAATCAAAAGTTCGTATTTATTGAATTTTGAACTTCCCTATCTCCATTTTCATGTGTTTTATTATTTTCATAACTCAGGAATTATAATAGGCCAACCTTTTTTTATGTATGTTCTAAAAATCAATTGATTTCAAGATTTCAATTTGTGTTTCGGAAAGTCAGACGCCAACGGGTTAAGAAAATAGAGAGCAAAATAAAAAGATTCCTTTTTGTAAGGTGTGCTCATCACACACTCATCTTTTTTAAGTTACATGAGGGATAGTAATAATACAATCTATAATAGAGTTACAAAATGATGTGAATGTAGAGATTGGATAAATTGCAAGTCAAGAGGTAAATTAACTGCGTATCCATGTTGGATAAAATCAAAAAATAAATGCTAGGTTTCATCATGCGTCAATGACATTGAGCTACTTTACAAGCTGTTTGTTGGCGAATTTAAAAGCGGGCGATTCAGCTACTGCGATTGTGATGATGACACACAAAACTTTCCATTCGCTGAGAAGCCAACAAGCTAGCGACTATTTTGACAGAACGTAGTTCGTTTTTTTACCAGGAGGTCGCTTCTACGCTCGACTGCACAGACGTAGTAGGCCCATACGCCAGCGTGTAGCATGTAAAGTTGACCGGCTTTCAACTTTTCTCGGTAGATTGTTTACAATCTGCTTGTTAGTTTGTTCGATGATGACACTGGGCGACTTTACAGGCAGATTGTAAATTCGCTAACAAGCAGCTCGTAAAGTAGCTCAATGTCATTGACGCTTTAGACACTATGATAATCATAGTACTTAGACTGCAAAAAGCTTATTAAAAAAAAATGACACCAATAGGAATTTTTTTTTTTCAACCATGTTCGATCAATAGGATCATATTGGCCTCCACAGAGTAGAGGTTTGTATTAACAGATTTTGTTTTTTACGAGAAATGGATATCAGCCACTACTTGCTCAACCTATTAGGTCCATACCCTAACTCACACACAAATTGAAAAACAATATGTCTACTTGCCAAACCCAGGATTCGAACCTGGGACCCACGACGTTATAGTCCAAGGTTTAAGCCGCGCTGCCACCGTGGGTGTAAATTGTAGGATATATGTGTATGGATATATATATCCAGTAGGAAATATGTAGATCAAATTCACCATCGATTGAAATGAAAATAACTCTAACTAAACTTTTCTATGCCTCACAATATTACTATTACAATATCTGACAGACCACAGATTTTTAACAACTCATATTGAATGTAGAGCGAAGCTCTCACTAAAATCGCTGTAATATCGATAATATGTGGCATAGTATTTCATAATTTCATAATTATACAAACAGATGTCACTGTATGTTTAATTTTTTAGCTTATGCAATTCAATCGACAGTGTTTAGTAATTTGAGTTTAAAGTCGGACGAGATAACTCGCGAAATTTGTATGAGCGGCCTGTCGATCACTGCCTCATAGAGCGAGAAACTCACTGAAGGCATAGAACCGGCGAAGTATATAGGACATAAAACATAATCAATTTTTACCTGGTTAAAAATTTGGAAGCTAAGAATGCGCTGGCTTCAGAGCAAGAGTCTGTTACAAGTGCATACGTCTTGCAAATTTCAAATATTCTACTCATCACAGTTTCTCGGACTTTGCCATCACTTCCTATAAAAGAAACAAAATAATTACATGGATACCATTACGCGAGTGGAGAACTACAAGGTTCTAAGTGTTTGTCCTTGAAGAAACAAAAGTAACAATGAGGCAGCGTAGAATTCTACTTCATTGTTGGGTTTGTTTTCTCAAGGAGGAATACTTAGAACCTTGTAGTATTAGGCTCGCGATTACTAATTAGATACCTATTTTTTTACACGTTAAACGTAATATGGTTCATAGTTTCTTTCAGCATTTGCCTTCATCCATGTATGTTCAAAGTCGTCTTGCTCCAATTTAGGACTCGTCCATTGCGAGCTCTATGTGGACTTGAGATATAATGTGTACAATTTTTATTTCAGGTGTAATAAATATATCCAAAGACACTATAGAGTAAATTCTTTGACGGTATTGCTAAAACGTCAATGACATTGAGCTACTTTATAAACTGTTTGTTGGCATATTTAAAAGCGGGCGATTCAGCTACTGCGATTGTGATGATGACACAAAACTTTCCATTCGCTGAGAAGCCACAAGCCAGCGACTATTTTGACAGAACGTAGTTGCAGATCATAGACAATAGATAATATACGTAAAAAAGCATAGATAATATACACAAGCTAGCTAGCTGCTAGCCGAATAAGTAATGTTTCCATTTTAAAACGTCAAAACGGTATAATGTCAAAATGAGTAGTTCGTTCTTTTACCGGGAGGTCGCTACCATCGCTCTACTGCGCAGATGCAGTAGGCCCACACGCCAGCGTGTAAAGTTGACCGGCTGTCAACTTTTCTCGATAGATTGTTTGTAATCTGCTTGTTCGATGATGACACTGGGCGAATTTACGAATAGATTGTAAATTCGCCAACTAGCAGCGTGTAAAGTAGCTCAATGTCATCGAGCCTTAATTCACCAGGTTTTCAAACAATATAATAACTGCTCTTCAATTTTTATGTACTGTTTCCAAGGCGATATATTTTAGAGAATTCAATTTACAAAAAAAACACAGATGAAACAATTAGTAATGCATTGAGGTGCTACACAATGAAGTACCTAAACGATACCAAGGAAAAACAAATGTTTGGTGACCAGTACAGCTATCTCTATATTTAACAAGTAGATTGTTAAACAGTTCTGAAATTGTGCTTAATATTAATATTTTTGGTAAGCAGTATTACAGTAAACAAATAACTTATCGACCATAATACATAATTGTGGGTTAAAGCTTTTCGCTTCAGAGGGCAGAATATTTTGTCATAGGTAATGTTGTATGATTAGCCACATAGTTGGATACCAAGAACAAAGAAATAAGTAACCTTTTTCTCCTGTAGTGAAGCTGTCGAGTCGTCCCATATGGAATGGCATAATTACAATAATAGACAACCAAAGCAGAACTACAAATCGGCTTCTCCATGTTTCTCTATCTTCAGGATTTTGTGCCTCCAAGAAAGTCAACACCGGCTGTAAATCGGCAATCTACAAGTGGAAATTTATTTTACATAACATTTTTCAATTTGAAGTTTATAATAAAAGCCAAAATTTCATTACATCTACTAAATATTTCTAGAAAAAACTACCTCATGCGGCAGATGTCTGATGACAACTTTATAACCTCTAACTCGTATAATCTGATACATGTAATTAAAAGTAGCATGTTTTAATTTATCTGGAATGCTTTCGGAACGCAATATTGTTACAAACTTATTCAATATTTTGTCCAAATGTGGATCTAAAAGATGCGGTTGTTCATAATATTGCTTTAGTATAGTGTATAGTTTGTCATATTGACGTTCCAATTCTGACTCAGAAGAATCATAAATCACTTCGAGGTTATCTATGAGACCAATTACTGTGTCCACCTCTGTGAACATTTCCAGGGCACATCCCAAGCCCAAGTTTTCGCAAGTATCATCATCTCGGGTCGTATTTTCCATTTCTGCGACCACCATGACGTTTAAATTTTAAAATTTTGTCAGACTTTTGTTTTGATTTTGCTAACTGCGAAGTAGTGCGAAGTTAGTTGCAAGTTGCAAAAAATTCAGTGCTGCCACAAATTTTCAACAAAAATCCCAGAGGAAAGAATGAAGAAATTTTATTTATGGGAGAAAAAACTTTTGAAAATAAACTTTCATCAATAACAATAATGTTTAAAACAACATTAGAAATTTAACTGAAGTATCATCTATTTAATTTATTTGACAACCTAAACTCTTAAGTATGGGCAACTATTGATTTTCAAGTATCTCACAAAAAAATTATGAAACCCAATAAAATAAATGTATAGGTATATATTGTTTAATTATTGTTTGTGTCAAAATTGTTTGATTGTATATGATACCTATAGCAACTGAATTTTTTAAAGCTAGATACAATAAATTGCCAACTATCATAAAAACTACCTTACATTGGCAACAAAATTCATGTTAACAAACGTAGTAAAAAAATGAATCATCGTCAAGATGACAATAGAAGTGAAAAATACACGAAAAACCTATTCTTTTGAAACATTGGTAGGTACCTATGTACTATTTTTTTATGTAGACAAGACAACACAGTACAATTAATTGATAATTTAAGATTTGAGTAATATTCTTTGTAATTTTCAGTATAATCTTACGAAAATATTCTATTACCTATTGATCTGCTTGTAATTAATTATCATAGAGCAATCTCTTTGTAGAACATAATATAATAATTTATCTTCAATAATTATGTATATAATATGTATAAATAATAAATGGTATATTCAAAAAATGAAAGGTTAGACTATTATTTACATATAGTTTGACGAGGAATTTAACTTAACAAATTGACCCGTGCTATGATTACATGCGAGTAAATTGTAAATTCCAATGTAATGTTCTATATAATTACATACCTAGGTAGGTATCTAATATTTTTTTTATCAGATAATGTTTTCTGGAAATTAAACCAAATGCACATATTTTTGTCAAATAAACAGGTCCTTAAAATTTGCAATTTTTAGAATAGAGATGTCATAATAATAATATGACAGAAATTAAATTGTAAGTAAGTAAAAAAATACTTAAACCCGGCTAAAATTATTAAACATGGAACATGCTTTGCCTACTGATTCTCTGAATGTTGGTTGTCCAAATTCGAAAGAAAATAAAATAAATTGCGGGGCGCGGGTTTACACGTCATCCCCGAAGCGCCATTCGCGGTCGCGGCGGTCGACTGGAGTCTCTATCGGCCGCGCTACTTTTATGACTTTATTTTTCGTTACGCCTGTGCGATTTTTCGTAACGAATCCGCCCGAAGGTCAAGACAAAAGCATGTCCCATACTAATACTGAAAATATGATTGATCTTACCGTTATAATATTATTATCGTTTTGAGTTTCTCAGTGAAATCAATTTACACCCAATAACCAATCTAATAAAAACAATATTAAAAACTCATTTCAACGTTCGTTTACCTACTAATTAATAATAGTATCTAAACAAAATATTAGCAAAAAAGTGCCTAATAATTCTACTGAAAATCGTAATTTATGTACCTAGTAGCTGATATAATATCCGTAAAAAACAGGAAGTATGTACTTATGCGTTGAGATATTTTCATAATAGGTAGGTAGGTACCTACATGTCTGTATGAAAGAAGTTAGACTATAAATAGGAACATCCGTTATTTCTGTATGACATTTGAAATTATTTAGCAATCCCATGAAGCATGGTTAGATTGATCAACTCCACAAAAATATGAAAATTGTTCAGTTGTCATTCCAATTTTTTTATTCATGCAGTATGGCGTATATTTTTTATGTTCATATTTTTAATTAGGTACCTAGTACCTCGAGTTTAGTAAAAAACGGTTTTACACAGGTTTTATAGTATTTGATATAAATTGCTGTCTACTTATTTACTCGTGGCGGATTATCTTTTTATACACCCTGAAAATTATTTGCAAATAAATGTCATAATAAAAGTGTGAAGTTCTCATCAAATGAGTTTTCAATGAGAAGTCACTTGTAGCTAATTTCATATGTAAACCAATGGTATTTTTTTTTTGCTTCAATTTCATACATTTAGATCTCTATAGAAAGAGGTTTTCAACATGTTTGTTCTGGGTACATATTTTTGTGAGTGCATAGGTATATCATATAACAAAATTTTTAAAAGGTATAGGATTTTTCACTTTTCGTAAAAGAAAAAAATAGGAGTAAAATGTGGAAAAGGGGTAATTACATCTTCAGATTATAAAATATACCGTATAAAAGTAACCTTCCTAAAATTGCACTCTATTTCCTTTCTATATCTTGTGAATTTGATTAAAAGTAATATTTTTTTATACCTTTCTATTCAATATTTATATTGAAATAAATGCCTGCGGGTGTTATAATTTATAATATAACACCATAGATACCAAGGTGTATGCAAGTAGGTACCAGTGGCGGTTCTAGTATCTGCTCATACGTATTATTCATTCATGCTGCTTTTGTTACACAAATCGGTGAATCTAAGATTTTCCCGAATATGTATGTTTACGAGGTTTTCACAAATTACTAACATATTTAAATACCTATAGTAAAATCGATAGGTAAGTACTTATAAAATATTAAATATAAGTCTACATTGTCAAATGGTATTTATTATGACGACACAAGTGATCGTACTTGTCGCTGTATTTTTGATCGGGTTAGGTTAGTTGTGATCACTCCTAAAAGTCGAGTAATGCCACAATTTATTGAAACTCACAGCCCACTTTCCGTTTTATATATTTTCATATCGCTATAAGATAACAATTACTACAGCCAACACTGTCGAGTTTACTATTATAGGTACCTACCTATAGGGATTCCAATCCCGGGATCCCGAGCTATTTTCGATACCTAAGAATCCCGGGATTGATAAACATAATCCCGAAACTTTCGGGATTGATTTTTTATCAATTTTTATGGCAAATAAAATAAAAACGAAAATATAACAGAAAAAATACTTTTAATAACAAATAACTACATTAGAAATAAACTGAGTTTGAATAAAGTTTGTTTTATACCGATGGGTAAGTTGCCGATTCATTTTAATTTTTCACATAAATTAATAAAAATGAGAAAGATTGGAAAAAAACAATGTTTAGCACTAATAACAAAGTAATTCCACCATGATCTCATACGTTTTACGGCAGTTTCATATTTGGCTGACTAATTAGATTTATGAAGCGGAAAGGCCGTCTTTACTATCAGAAACAACAATCTCATATTAAATTCACATTATTATTTATATTAAAATATTATTTACTCTATTAAACTTATGTATTTCCAAGATTGAACGTATACAATATTAACAATAAATGTCTTAAATAGTATAAATTATACTAGATTTATTTTTGACCGATTTTATCAATGTTATTTTTGTAAATATAAAAATTTTATATTAGCAATGGAAAAAATGCCAATCCCGGGACCAGTCCCGGGCTCGGGATTGGATTCCCTACCTACCTATATACGTAATTATTTTGGTACACATTAAACATTATTTTGTTGAGGTTCAAATATTATGAAAATATGAATTTTCAACGGCAACGTTTTAAAATTAGCATTTTAGCATTTTTATTTCCTGCCAAAAAATGAATTTCTCGCAAAAGAATGTCATTTTTTTATGTGTTAAGTGTAATGTAAAAATAATATGAATATATAATATTTGCTTATCCGTTAATTCATTTATAATTAAATTTTGAGAAGAGCTCAAAAGAATTTTTCGTAAAAAGAAATCAGGGACGTAGGTTCATTCGACTAACACGCGGCTGAGAAGTATATACTTAATATATTATAATATGTAGGTAATAATAAGTAGGTATGTAGTATAACATGCGCGCATTATGAATATACGTCTGAGGGGGTTTATGAATAAATTTAAATATTATTTTGGAATTGTAAACGCATGCTGCCTAGGATGCGACTTGCTGCGGAGTTCGGAAACTTCACAGTTTGCCGGAACTATCTTCTGATCTTATCCACTCTACTACTTACCGGGGCGACCTACCTATTACCTAGGCACACGCAGGCCACCGCATACAATCCCTACGCGCAGACAGCGTTCCGATTCTAGCGATACACGCTAGTTATAACCATGGCCCCCACATCCTGAAGCGGGCCCCCAGGCCAGGACGTATAGCGGCCGCCCTACCTATCGCTATAGTTGAGGGCAGTGTGATTGTCGATAGTAGATAGTGTTCCTCAAATGGTTTCCGCGTAACCCCAGAGTGAAAGTGATTCTGTGTATTTTCAGCAATTTAAAAAAAATCCATTTGATTTATTGAGTTTTCGGCACTCATCATCGCATTATTATGAAGCACTGATCGCGAACTTCTTTTGTAGTAGCCAGGTAACATGCAACCCTTCACCAGGAACACACTTAAAATAATATTCTATACGTCATGAATTATCATTTAATTACATCAATAATCATATCACATCAAATTGCATCGCACAGCCTTGTATTTTAAAATGTAAATATTTCTTGAGGAAAGGAGCGCAGGCGACTTTTTTTACTCTTCGAGAAAATTTGTGGCTTTTGTTTTTCTCACTTAACTGGTCGACCCGCCACGCCGGGCCTCCCAAAGCCCGGGCCCTTAGGCTAGAGCCCTGTCAGACCCCCCCTTGTGGGGGCCAAGGTTATAACCTACAAGTCGCTGCGATCTGTCAATGGTGCTGTGTGGTCATAATCATTAACGTCCATTTGTGTTGTCCGCGCCGCGACGTCCTGCCTTTTAAACATATTATGGCATAACAGTGTTAAAACAACACATTTATTTTAATTTATCGCACAACTCTGAAGAGCGGCTAACGTTCGTTACGCCACGGTGACGCTTGCATAACGGATGCGGAGACGTGGCAGGTGGTGGAGGGAAAAACAAGCAATATTCCATTAACGTAAATACTTTGTGATTTTTCATCGATCTTTTGGAGCTCGGGTCAGGTGTAACCCGATGACCTCCGCTGTACTTGCACTTAATGTAGATACTTATTTAGGTATTAGCTATAATTTATGGATGTCAAAAACATATATCGATAATTTTCTTCCGCGTAGATATTTTTTCTCTCGATATGACATCCACTTTACACGTGTAATGATTTAATAATGTTGAAAGATTTTAGATTACAACATGCTTATTGATGTTATGCTACATAATTAAGATTCCAGAAAGGATTCAATGGATTTACCTACCTACTGAATAAATATGTGAGTTAATGTATTACCCGTGTATGCATATTTTTTTTAAATTTTATTAGGCTGATGCAACTTTCGACCTTTGTTACAGGAGAGAGGTATTTATTATGGGATGAAAAACATTTTATTTTATGTATGTATACCTACATTTATACAGCCAAAACTAACTATCATTTTTATATGGCATACCTACATTACTTGCGGGATATTTAGAATTTGGAGAATATTAGCTAATTTATTAAATTTTGGTGTTGCTTACAATGTAGTTAGTATAAATGCTAACAACACGTTCAAAACCACATACAAACTAATTAAATCATTTGATACTGCCACTATTAAAACAGTAATTGTATCTAATATAAATAATATCTATGTTAATTGTAAGTATATGAAGTAAATATTATAATACCTATTATCATGACATTCATGACAATCAATCAGAAAAGGTACATTTATTATAATGGCAATATTGAAAAGGAAAATAATATAAACTATTAATTGCATTACAGCGGTCTACCAGGGTCTGATCATGATCATACTCACATAATAAATTTTATGTATTGGTTACTCTAGCGATCGAAATGGACAATTTTACGAACCGGACCGCTTGATAATTTTTCGAAAATATTAACACTTTTATATCATAATTTTATGTATTAAATAACAGTCTTGCGGTCAGGATCAGGGCATAATGTTGTCGGCGCCGCAGATGAAATTGAGGTTTACGTCACGTTATAAACATCATTTTTAACATGATGCCGTTAAATTTCGTATAAACTTTAGAAAATGTATTTTTTTAAATATGTAATTAAGTATATTACTTTTTAATAATTCACGAGCCGGAATGCAATATGTTATTTTTCCACTAGACGGTGCGATAATCCCAGGATTTCACGAACGGTGCATTCCGGTCAATTTCGAGCGCTGGTTACTAATGCTTATCATTATATCTAATTGCCTGTACCTTGTTCCTGTATAAGTTCATAGTTTACATTTCGAATTATGTTTATTTTTATATAAAGTTACCCGTGTTAATAATCTAAATTTATATTTGTTTTATTTTTTTAAATATAAATTTACCCCATTAATATTCTAAATTAAAATCATTCTGCTTCCGAAGAAACGTGGGTAGGTATATAGTAAGTTATTTTAGGCATAAATACAATAAAGTCTTATATTTATATTAATTGTTAATGTTTTGTCCCAGTAAAACGGGTTATATTAAAAATAGATGACGAAGTCAAAACAAGTTTTTTTTAAACTCAGTGAAATGTATTTTTAGGTTTTTATCAATCCTCAACACATTTTGTCACCATAACATATTAAGTATTAATTACATTCGGGAATAACATCGTTTTTATTATAAAAAAAGTTTACTCTCCACTATAATTTAGTACTACTTCTCAGGAATTTTATATGAACTTTTAACATGTCACGTGTAAGATAGGAGTGACTTTAAATTTGTTATTACATTTACTGTACAAGATACACGTGTCCAACCTTTGGTCATGAGATCTTGTATATAAATTTTTTAATAAAAACAGTATGACGTTTAATTTCTTATTCATATGAAATACTTTTTAATTTTCGCACATATGTTATATATTTCAAATTATTATCGATTTTGTTTTATTATAGGTTTTTCCTAGTGAGTGATCGTCCATATATGACGTCGCGCCCTAATAAAGGGTTGTCTGAGATAGGTATCGTATTACATCGATTATAATTTACAAGATGTCCCCGATTATAAGACGCATTATTATTTTTAAATGCCAATATTAAAGTTAAAATAAATTATCATAATATCATAAAATAACTTTATTTTTATGTAAGTACTTAATTTCATCTGTAATAGCTCCATCGGAGTTTGAGACTTATACAAGTTCAGTTTCCGCCTTTTCTGAATCACATTTCGGCTCAGCGTAGTCGATTTGTGCGTTTTCCCATGAACTATCGTTTTTGACAGCGATTATAAGATGCCATCGACTAATCGATAAATAAAAAGAATTTCAAGTTATACATATTTATATTTTTATAAAAATCGATGTTTTTTTTTTAAATAAATATAAAATATATTAAAACTATGAATTAGTCAAAAATCTCTCAGAAAAAACATAGAAAACCTAATAAACTAAATTTTAATAATAAATATGACCATAAAATATATGTAAAAATAAGATGGGATCCTTTGACAAATTCAAATTGTATAACGTTTATTTACAATTGTAAGTTTTTAATCTTTGACTTAAAATAAAAAATATTCTTCTTTTTAATGTTTTCAGATACATATTCGTTAATTAATACAGTTTAAATTGTAAATTATCAAAAAAATGTCTCAAATTGAAAGCTATGTATTTTTCCGCTAGGTGCCTCTGCTAGGTAGAGGTGTCGCTTTAAACTATCGCTTACTCGTTGATTTAAATCATTAGGTTTAATTTCGTCTTTTTATGACGTCGAACTCGCGATGGACGAGTAGTCATCTAGGAAATCGCAGACCGCGGGTTCATATGACGGGTTTAGCAAATAAATTGAGATATAGGCAGTATTTGGTTAATGTGTGGTTGTACAAAGAGCATGGAAACATAAAATCTATTTGGAGGAGCCAAGATTCACATGGGATTGCAAAGCCAATGACGAAACAATTGGGCTTAGATTTTTATTGCTACATTACCCACCTAGTAGGTACTTTAGATTCAACTGAAAATAGTTCTGAGATCGCTTGGTAGGGCATCAATGGTATGGATAAACCGATAAAGGATGCACTTCCAAGAACGGATAAAATTTGGCATTAATTTCGTGGGTCGGGATGTGAAGTCAGATAAGTCACAAATTGTCATTTTGAGATATAGCAAAAACAAAGTTCAAAAAATTCCCCACATTCCCCTAATTATAGTTATGTTTTTTTTATGAATAACAAATCAAAGTACATGTAATTGGCTTTCGATTATATGTCCTAGAAGTATTTTAACTATTTTGTTTCATTAAAACTTAATTGGATTAAAAAAATGAGAATTGAGTTATCTGGATTTGCACAAAAAATGATTGACTTACCTTACTACGCACGAAGTAATATTATTTTTCCATAGTAAATCCGACTAATGTTAGCAATAAAGCACACATTTTATACATACATCTTATTGGTTTATTGAACAAAATATATAAATTTAAAATTAGCATTTTTATAACTTTTTTAAAAACTTTAATGTTATTTAAGTAGGAAAAGGCACAAAAACGTGAATATTAAAAGTTTTATCGTTATCATTAAACTTCAGTATGGATTTCTTCAATGGTATCAGGTTAAAATCCCTGACTGTCTCAAGTGTCTCATAAAATTTTCTATAATACGGTAAAATATATGGAAGTTAGTCTATCAAATCTTTCGTCTTGTCTCGTCTTATATATGAAATTTGTTAAAATGCAGTCGTCTCGTCGAGAGTTCTTTGAAATTTCACTATTCCCGGTTCATGTTTGTTGAACTGAAGCCACTTAACATCTCTCCAAACAAACTTATTTCCATCTGTGTCTATTTTTCTGAGTTGCAATGGTCCTTTTAATCGATCCGAGTAGTTAAAAAATTTGCGCGAGTAATTTCAGTGACTTTAAAAGGATTTTTTTTGTAGCCTCGTACGTTAATTTGGCCCAATCATGAGGATGTTCGATCATTCCACCAAATGTCTTTTTATTCTTCTCAATTATGCGATGGTCACTATCGCACTCCATATTATGTGTGTGGCTAGATACTAAACATTTGTGATCAATTTTGTTTACAGTCTCAGAATGTTTCACTGCTGTCACGTATCCCCTCGGTTAAGTATTTGAACAGGCATGAAGCGATATCGTTAGCTCGTTAGCTTCTCTATTAGCAAGAGCTTCATGCCATACATAGCAATATCCCTGGTTATTATCACAATCATGAACTGTCAAATTTAAATCAATAGCTGTCGTTTGTTAAAGGCCAGGGAACTTTCAACAACTGGTGTGGGCAGACATTGCTGCATGTCAAATGTTACAATTTGGCAAGAGGGATCTTGCAAGCTGTACTCTTTATCACAACTCTTAGCTGAATATGCAAAGTCAGCTTCGTCATGATGCTCTTTCAATTCCTCACGATTTTTATTTCTTTCCTCATCGTCGGTGGAATTCTTAATTTGTATATTAAGTTTCGCGCATTTTTGGCAAATATCCTTATTTGGCCGTTTGAATGTTAAGTTCATGCTATGGAATATTTCTGTGTATAAACGAATATTGATGTGATTAGAGCTAATACTCTTCAAATATTGAGAATACATCTCAGGTATTGTCAAATGTGGCGGTAAGTATTTTCTGACACTGACAGAGTCCCTTCTAGAGTAATGACTCTCATATGATGGGATTGAGAGTACATTATGTGTCTTTGCTATTTGGCTATCTTCTTCGTTGTTTATTTTTAGGGATATTTTTTCCTCTAGCATCTTCTTGAATAAGTATACCGGAAGTAGTCTCACTTTTTTTTTCAAAACATGTTCAAAAAAATTGTGAGTTTCACCCAATGTTTTTATTGTACAACATTTACAAATTGGTTTCCGTAACAGTACAACAATCAAGTAATATTGAACTGTTACTTGTCGAAAATGTTGTTTTCCTGGTTCGCTTTGTCTGATATGACTTTTTTTCGTATTCATAATTTCCATTATACTCTTTGTGTAACTTTTGCCAGTATTTCGTTCAACTTCTTTATCATTTTTGAAGGCTTTTGTATCATCCTTTAAGTTACGTTTTTGATGATTATTTCTTATGAATCGAGAATGAGGGTTACAGGTTAAAACATCGTTGTGATGTGTAATCGTGGAAGCATTATTTGAGAACGAAGGGTGTGGTTCTTCAACGTCACTATCATCAGATGGTAAATTAGACTAATAATTCTCGAATATTAAAATCAGGATCATTTATGCTGTCATCTGAATCCTCAACATACAAGTTATTGCAGTATGTTGTTGAACCTAGAAGCAAGATTATTTGTTTAGATATTGTGTACGTGTTTTTAGATTTAAATAAATCATTTTCGATAAATTTGGTAAATTTTGTATAATTTACAAATAATACACATACCTACTTATTTTTATAAGTCATATTTATAAAATGACTATTTTACTTACGTTTTGTTGTTATTTTTTTTCAAAATTTCTCAAAATATCTTTAAAAATACGCTAGATTCACAAAATCAACACTGAGTAGGTATGACGTTTGAAGGTAAGCCAACTATAGGTAAGTAAGGTAAGTCACACAAAATGTTGACTTATCTGACTACTCATGTGACTTAATTGTGTACACACCCCGTAAAATAAAAAAATATGTTTTGACTGACAATGCATCTCGCCAATGGTGTGACGTACGACTTACCTGACTACACAGAACGAAAGATTTTTTTTTTTAGTATATTGGCATTCATATCTCATTATTGCTGTTTTGTGACTTACCTGACTACACATCCCGACCCACGATACTACACTTACATGTCAAACGAAAAATGTTATTTTTAGCTACTCTTTTATATTTTCCTGAGTAGTAAATATCCCATCCATTCTCAGATGTTTATAATTTTAATAACGGAGGTACCATAACACTTGTCCTCGTGGCGGATTAGATATTTGGATATCCTTAGCGTAAGCTGATTTTAGCCCTTGAAGTAAATTTATTATGTACGTAGAGATTCACGGTTTTGATTTATTTCGCTTATACCGACATACACTAAATTGACCCTCTTTCGAGGATTAGACTGGAACCGGCTTCTGGCAGTCTCATAATACTAGGAGTTGGATTCAAGATAGTTAATAATCATACTATGTATTATTTCGTGTTTTACGTTAAAATTAGGTGTAAAAGCTGTAACCGATTATATAAAATTGAGCGACCTGGCCAAATTCCGAGAAGGCAACCCGTAGGTACTTGAACAGCGAACACTATGTTGTCAGAACTCGCTAACTTTATATTTAACTACCTGAGCAGGTTAATCGATTCATTTGTTCACATATTAGGTACGTTGTGACGACTTTATTCTAAATAAATCTGTAGGTATCCTTGATCGTTAAATAAATATCATTCTCCTTAACATTTTTTTGATTATTAGGTCCCGTCACTACAGCCTTACCATCGCGTATGGCTCGGAAACCTAGACATTCACCATACGAACCCCCCATTTTTACCATGTCTGTTTCTAATAATCACTCCTCCACGTTCGTATTATAAGATTTGTTTTTTCATGAGAAATGGATATTAGCCACTCGCCTAACCTATTAGATCCATAATCTGACTCATATATAAATTGAAAAATAATATGTGTATTTGCCAGACCCACGACATATAAATCTGACGCCTAACTGCTCGTAGGTATATCCAACGTGATTATTTCTTTTACTAGTTCAATACAAGCAAAGGTAGTCCCTTACTAATTGATGTCTTTATTATTAACTCTCTGTGTTTTGTCACACACGCATCTGTCACTATTGTATAGTAAATAGTGTTACTGTAAATTTAATCTTGAAGATGGTGATGTCTATTCGATAAGTGAATAATAGGGACAAGAATAAGGACGACAGAAAGTATCGATACTTTCTTTTGATACGACGTCCCTACACAAGATTTACTAGGTACCTGAAAACTATCTACTTATGCATCTGATTATTCAAAAAAAAATATCAGTTAGTGACACCCTGGTAGAGGAAAAATGTCCTGATCTCAAAATGTAAGTATCTACCTACTTGTTCAAGGTAACGGCAGAATAGGGAAAATATTACCAATACTATTGATGACGTCCGATATGGTAGGTACAATAAGAAGTATTTTTGTCTGTCGATGTCTAATTTTAATTTAATGTTATAACCTCGTAACAGTCATTTATTTTTTTGATAGAAAACTCCATAACATATTGTAATATTACGTTATCAAAGATGTTTTAGTCTGATTTAGTCTGTGTAAATAAGGAATCTTTATTTTAAAATATCTACCAAAGCAAAGATAATTTATCTGAACGTCATGTGATATTTTTTTGCTCGTATATCACGCACGATTTTCCTCGATGTATCTACTTGCATGATATAAATGTTGTATGCGTAAGTAAGTAATAAGATTATGTTGAAAAAGTGATATCACAATTAAAAATGTTTATCGCATAGTCGAATTATTCAAAGGCGAACTCCACTTGATAATTTAAATTGAAAATATATTATAATAATAATAAATTAAATATTTCACTTTATTGACTTCTTCACAAATTTTACTTTTACTCTACAGCATCGACCATTGCCTTAAAATACTAAAATTGTTTCTTATAACAAACATAGATTTGATAATTTGCACGTGCTCAAACTTCGTGTAACCTCTGAAGAGCTTTTATGTTATATGCCCATATCAAACCCATGTACGAATATGCTTTTATATTATTATAATTAGGTTAATTCCATATATCGGTTTAAATCTACTAGTATAATGTATAATATGTATGAGGCCGTGTACACACACGTGATTGAATTCCGCCACTAATCAGGAACTAATGGTAGGTACCTGGGATGTTGCCGCAAGGGTTTCCGGAATGTGCAAATGCAAGTCATTGAGTCTTTCCGTAGTTCTTAAACTGTGTGGAAATTTGTTTATGACCAAAAAAACCGACTATAATTAGGAATAATAAATAAATCTAAACCAATTTTATTATAAAACGTAAACAAACATTTTCTTTGCGTTGGCACCATTGTTGCATTGGTGGTAAATTAAAAAACATGGTGTTGACTATTTATGTGCCTACTATTATTTGGGATTTTAGGCGATGTTTTTTTTCCTAATTCTAAATAATGATAGTTCATTTTATGAGAAATTCTTTTTGGCTAGTTAACCACAGAACAGATTAATAAAAAGAATTCAGATAAGCTATATCCCAATACACTACATCTTGAAGCAAGGTTTTGAATGTGTGAGTGTCATATGAAAATGAAACACACATATACTTGCAATAGAGTGTGTTGCAACCTTCACGTACACCAATATTGAATGAGTGTCGGTGCATAAACCGAGAGCAGTTGTCAGAATGAACGACAAGCTTAGAATGACGTATTCTTGACATGTGTTGAATTTTATCCCGTATTCTTCCACACTCGAGATCGGTTACCTATTACTCCTCACCTGTTACTAATTCTGTGTTCCCTGCTAGTAACATTAATGTAGGACGGTGAAATAAATTATAAATATAAGTACGGATATGTCTATACTTAAATGCGCAATGACTTGCAGTTAATCTTAGACTTTTTTCGGTTTGCAATTAACATACTTGGTTTATTTTAATATACATAATATGTTGTACGTGGTCAGTGAATACGCGTCTTCTGCCATTTGGATTATGAAATGTTAGATGTTTTGCTACCTTGTGTACCTAGCAAACTGTTGGATAATTCCATGTTAGTTTTGATGATATGCGGATATTTGTATAATATTAAGTAAGTTGTATTTTCTTCTCTACCCCGAGTGGGTTCAACTATTTACAGCTTTATCTCTATGCTTTTGACTATGTACCATATCTGATTTCCAAGTCATACACAATAAACGTGTCACTCCTTAAGGATTGCACCTGAAACCATGTTCTAAATGTTTTACTATATTATTATCAGAGTTGAATGTGAATTAGTTTTAAAAAGCATACATTTTTAATGTTCAAAATGACATTTTTTGAAATTTAGTAAAATACATATTATGACAAGATTTTTTAGATAAATAAAATTGTATGTAAAATTATTCAATTGTTGTAATATTTAGGTAAAATTGTATTAAAATATGTATGCCGAAAATAAGAGTAATTAGAATTTTATGTTTTATTACGTATATTGTCACCGTCATTTCGAGATATCGCAATTTGAAAGTGTGGAGATAAAGGAAAAAATAGATTTTAATTGTTTTATCTATATTGATAATTTTCTCACGTCTTCTTAATAAATTATTTAGGTTACTTTCATGCTAATTAATACATCTGAAAGGTTTTGAATGAGGCAAGGTGGGTAAAATGTGGTTTAGTGACTTTTGTTTGTTAATAATCTGGACCAAAACAATCTCATTACGACAAGCTAAAGTAACGTTAACTGTAAGTATTGTTAACTGTTTCAAACAAGTTTTAGAAGTTTTCAAATGACAAATCAGTAAAGTAAAGTAACTTTTGCTTTTATATTTATAATTTCTTATACTTCTATATTGAAGGATTTATTTTTTAGTGTCAATGTCTAACTACCTATAATGACTTATGCTTGTTAAAATGTTTTCAAAATCATATATGTTAAAAAACATCATTTTACGCTTCGGGTAACACACTCAACTAAAAACTGCCTTTTGAGGGTTGGGCACTTTTGCCTGAGCGGTGACGATATAAATGTCAAAGTTAGCTGTATGGTTTGTAATATACATTTAGCTGAATGTTAGCTGGTCCAAATTTTACTATTAAATTGTACTGTATCATGAAGAAGCAACGATTAAAGTTCTCTCATGTAAAAACTAGCAAAGCAAAAAGAAATGTTTGAATGTAGTTTGAATAGCACTGGGAATGGTTTGAAATTGCGTTGCAAGCAAGATACGAATTTTAAAGTGGTATGGAATCTAGATTTTCCAGGAATGCATAATATATTGCATAGTGCACTATTTCGAATTCACTCGAATTAAATACATACAATTTCATCGCTTAAATAAATAATTATTATATTAGGTACATTTATAGTATGTAATCCAATTAGCGCAAATACTATTAAACGATTAGGTGGAAAGTCTATCCCAGGATATTTGAAAACAATTATATACTAATAATAAGATTGCAGTGTCTGTCTGTTTATTCAATTATAACTCAAAAACTACTTGACCAATATTGATAAAATTTGCACAGCTTTTAGACTACATTATTGATGCCAATTAAATTGATTCAGTAGACTTTCATCTTGATTTTAGTTATTTCAAAAGAAACTTAAATAACACACTTGAAACAATATGAGATACGGCGCGGACGAAGAAATAATAATACGAATCACTACATTCGTGTCAAATAATAAAATAATTATCCACCACCTTATCTTATGGGTTCCAATTGCAAAATATATAGATTAATTTCAAATTTATATTCAGTACCATACAATATAATATTATGTCTAAACTGAAGATCAATTAAATCAGACGATAATCAAAAGGAAATTGGAAATTGGGACATCATCTTGGTATTTGCAAAATATCAAATACGAATTATTTTTTAGCACCATAAAATACCTGAAAATCAATTAAATCAGACAATAATTTATAGGAAAATTGAAATATGGCCACCGCGCGCCATCTTGGTATTTGCTAAATATCAAGTTTGGCTTTCTCTGAAAATATTTCTCCAAAAAGTTTTGCAGTTATTTGGCCAAATAGCCACGTGAGAAAATGGTAATTTGGAAAGGTGCATCGTCAGTGAAAACATCATGGGTCGACATGAAAGAGGGAGATCATCTGCACAATAATTGTCCAACCAAGTGAATGAGGCTACGGGTCTCTCAATACCTGCGACCATTCGGAAAGTGGAATGAAGGGGTCGTTAGAGAGACATAACTAGGACATTTGAAAGGAGTCATGATTTTCAAAAGTCAGGAACATGAGATCGAAATAATACTTATTTTGTTTGAGTGTGTCCGACAAGATAGCTCGATCAAAATGACGTGTTGAAATGAACTATGTAGTAACATTATAGTGTATGTAAATTCGTTTCACGGCGAGAAGGTTTTGGTAAGTACCTTTTTTATTTTATAGGTAAAAACAAATAGTTACATATAGGTATACATATAAGTACATATTACGTATAATATATAAATAGAGAAAAGTAAAACTATTGTAACCAGTGAAGCTTCAACAGACAGTAGAAGATAATAATTAATGTACAGATTACATACCAATAATAATAATATAAGAATTATTTGAGTTAAGAGTTTCAGGCGAAATCATAATTACTTCGGTTGACATGGTACAAAACTTGATGTCACGTAAATCTTTATTCACAATGGAAGCCCACTATTTGGAGAGTCAATAAAATAATTTATAATTTTGAAAATATAAATTAGACACTGGTCTGAAAAGAAAGTTGGTTTTCTAACTAACGTAGGTACCTACTCTCGCACCTTTGACTAATGGATGACATCATCCAGAAAACCCCTGACGAAAATCTATGAATAAGATACTATTTAACCTAATTAGAACAAGTTTATATTCCTCTCATCAGAAAACTACTTATTGGTACATTGCGGTTAATCGTCTAACTGGAAATTCGATTCTTCTACATAGGTGAAGTGATACAAGTGCTCGAGTCCAAACAGCGTGTCTGTCTAGTCACTTGATTGAGAGCGCTGACTTTGTTTATTTACGTCCGTTGTCTTGGCAGCAGTATTTTATACATTTAGATTGTTTTGTAGTTCATAATTTTATTACAGCACTAGTTAAATTTGTCGGACTATACGGCATTTGTATGATTATCGTATTATGTGGCACCAGGCGCGTACGCAGAAATTTATCAAAATATGTATAACCCACCTATTAAAACTGAAAGAATAGACCAGTCATAAAAAAACCTACTTAGATGATAAATAATTATCGTAGGTATGTACATGACAGTGACCAAACTGCAAAAACATTTAAATAGTTTTTTTTTTATTTTCAACTAAGATCACGTACTCACCTTAGGTACATAGTAGTGCAGTGCTGAAATCTCTGAAACTGTATTTACTAGCTTTTTATTAGCTCGTATTCTTGTTTGTCCAGTACTATTTTTTTCTTGTGTGTCCAGTACATTTTTTTTCTTGTTTTTCCAAGATTTGTATTGGACGATTGAAGATTTTTAACTAACTTCCCGACTAGCTAGACATTTGAAACTTTTAGAATATATCAGAACACGACGACAATGCATTCTTTTAATACTTTTAGCCATTTTTAAGCAGGATTTGATTCATTTTCAGTTAACTGTGTTTATATGGAAAGTTATTATTGTTGGTTGCTAAGGGGTCCTAGCAACTAAATTATTAATATATACGTGCGTTACTATGGAAATCAATATAAAATGTCAAAATGACATTTCAGTATTCTATATTTATTCAGTATTTCTATCATGTACAATATTTTTTTTTATTAATACATAGAATTGTCAAGCTTATATTATGATTCAACAGAAAATTTAAAAACGTGGTGTATAAAAAGTTCTTTTTATCTTGTACTTAATTATTTTTCTTCAATATAAAATACTGCGATAGTGTAAATTACAAGATGCACAAAAATATTTTAAAATTTTGGAAATGCATAGGTATTTAGATTTTTTCATTCTGTATCTCAAAAACAGAAAAAAGTAGCCGTAATTTTGATTTGTCAGATAAGTATTGTGATTAAGGTACTTTGCAGATAATAACAATATGGACACAATCTCGAATCGAGGCGTAGGTAATTGACAACTGGCACTTTATTTTCAAACAAACACATTTATTTCATTACTAATTAATTACACACTCATATGAAAATTATGCACTATAGGTGGTTATGGAATTAATTTTTATTTTCTTATTGAAAAGGGATCGAGATAATACGTTTTTTTGCCCCGAAAAAAGCCTAGTACATTTTGAATAGAATGCCTATTTGTGTTCGCAAGGGTAGTGAACGGTGGTGAACTGTTTTTTCAAGTATCTCAAAGAATGTCAGAAATCGAAGATGTAATTATGTTTTTTTTATCGAAGTTTACAAGATTTAAAGAAAATCTTGCTATCCTAGTATCAAATAGCTTTTTGTCTTTTGGCATATTTTGTCAACGAACAAACTCTGTAAGAAAAAATAACATAGCGCATACGGTCAGAGATTGTATTGGCGCCCGTGGATGGTGCGTTATCAATCACCAATCTTGGCGGATGTTAAGTGTCTCGTGGATGTCCGAACAACTATCGATATCAAATAAATAAGTAGGTGGCGAGAGTTTTACTTGTAAGGGGAATTTTTGACGCAGTTGCGTATGAAAGAATACCAAGTAATATTGAATAATATTCCGTTACTTTGGGACACCATATTCAGAGGACAGAAAACTAAGGAAGACATTCAAATAATATAAGATTTCGGAATAAATACCACGATTATGATATTTTTTAAATGGTAATTGTCTATGAGTATATTTGTAGATGTAAGTAAATATTAAACCTTCTTAGATTTCTTCTGCATGTAGGTATCCATTCATTGATAACATGCCAAGTAACAACTAATAAAATACAATATGTAATTAATTTAGGTAAAAATTTAAAGTAAACTAATAAGTCAGTAATAATTGGAGTCTGCCTAAGCTCAACTGTTTGAACCTTAACATATGGCAGCTAGGTAGGGGTTACCTAAGATTTTGCAAAATGTGTCAAGAGTTCCCACAAACAATAAAGGCTACGATTTACTGCCACGGGTACTTGCTCAAAACACACGGCATTTCCCTTGGTTAATCGTTTTTACAGCAAGGTGAAAATCCATATTTTCGTGTATTTTTGTCATACAATTTATGGAAATACCTACTAACTAATAATTAAGTATGTATTTCATTTTGTCAAACAGGCAATAGATTAAAGTTGAATTATTCAGGTTATAATATATATATCGTTTGTGTTATGAAATACGGACTAATATCCAATAGCTATCATAATGATCAGTTATTGATATTTGATTTTATTAGGTGTTAAATATTATTAATTAATTATTACAAGATTTTCGAGCTGAAGACGCCTACTAACTAACGACGGTTATCTATGAAAATAATTAAAATTTTAATTGATGATAGTTTTATAGTACTTATTCAATAAGAATTGGTTTAAGCGACTAGGGTTTCACTCTTGGGCGTTCTCCGAATATTTAAGAAATTTAATTCATTAATTAAAACATGCCAATACCTAGGATTATTTTTTATTGTTTTTATATTTATACATAATTGTATAGATACTACGAGCGTTAATTTAATTAATTTAGTAGGTATATAAACCGTAACAAACCTTAATATTTGTAGACTATTTATATATCATTGATAGCTTTTCATATACTATGAAGATTATGAACAGCAAAACTGAACCAAACATTACTTAGAAAGTAAAATAATTTTATATCAAGTAACTACTTGCTATTATTCGATTATATGATTTTTTTTTAATTGGCTCCACGAACAGGTTTTTTAGCAGATATTTACGACAAATGAATGTCGGCCGATTCGACGACCTAATAATTCAATTGCCCAATCACACATTGAAAAACAACATGCGCATTTGTCGGACTCGGGATTCGAATCCTAGGTCCATGAATTTAATTAACGGATATGTTACCACTCGTCCATCGCAGGCGTGATGTTATTATTATTTTTAAACAATGAGTACCTACCTAGTTTAAAGGTAAATATTTATTAAACACGTTCTATAACTTCAATTAAAAATAATATACTTATAGTATTTTAACTAAACTAAATAAGGAAATTTTATAATGTCATCAATTAATAATATTATTTCCCCATTGTCAATTTTTATCATTTTTTTAGTTGAATATATATATATTATTTTCCTTACAGAGTCAGAAATATTGAGATGTATTAATTAGGCTGACAAATTATTATAGGATTTGCAAATATATAATTTTTCCTATTATGTTTTTCGTTAGAAAGATTCCCAAAAAAACTTGTTCTGATTATATTAATTCTTTACCGACAGAAGTTATGTCTCATGATTTGTTTTCAAAAAGATAGACGCATTCTTTCCTATAAAAGATGTTAGACTATAAATATGAATACATCGTAATCATGACATGAACAGCTATGGGTTATGTCCGCATACTATTAGATTGTTGGATTCATGACTTTACGAGTTACAAATTTATGTGGATGTTAACTTCTTATATGATATTAAATCATTATTATCCATCTATTTTTTCTGTATCAACGTAAGAAATTTTTAACCGAGCTTATTCAATCATATTGCGATGCACTAAATGTTTGTATATTGGTCCCAAAACGTTCTGGATCAATAAATTGAGTAAATTCAGCGAAACATGTGACAAATAAAAACGAAGCATTGATACGATGGAAAGAAAGTGGAGGGCTTCACCTAAAAACGGATCGATCCCGGTTGGTGATAATAATTGTTAATTTATCCCAATGATCTAATGAATTATAACAAATATTTTTGGCATGAATCTGAATAATGTAAGAATTATACTAAAACACGGCGAGACTTGCTTATGCTAAAGCTGAAAATAACGATGTCGTATGAATACCCATTTTGAGAGAGACTTTAAGTGTAATTGTCTTTTGTATGTTGTTCTATTAAATTTGTAAAATCTCCCGATATTTACAAAGTATGTAAAAAGGAAACATTATCATATTATTCGTTTTCATCCCCCATTGATACAGTATTATAATATCATGTGATGTGAGTAACAGTAGACGTAGGTAATTTAATTAAAAAAATATAAGTATTTTTTAAATCCAATATGGATAAGCCGCCGGGCCCCTTCTTTGTACATAAAGTCATCGTACCCATATAATATGTCATTTAATACTCTTATTGACGGTTGAAGTCTTGTTAAGGCTGATCGATAGATACGTACGATAGAGCAGCATATTTCAAGTATATTGACCCAACGTATCGAATATCAAAAGCGTATTAACTTTCTATCGGTTGTTGAAATGCACTAAGCAAATACTGCTTTTTTTACTAGATAGATTTTGAAATCATACAAACCATCAATAATGTTATTAATTAAAATAAATATATTTTTTCACTATTTTAGTTATCAGTAAATGTCATCAGTTTCGCAAGTAGGTACCGTATTAATTAATTCGCTGTTAAAATTATAATTATAACATATATTTTGTAATATATTTAACCGGCAAGTAATTAAACCACAAAATTATGGCTTACTGCGCAATCGGACATTAGATTATCACATATTTTTGGGCAACGCAATCGGACATTGCATTATTTTTATGAATGAATTTATTTACGAACATAATAAGTTAATTATCTAAAAATAGAAACGTTGTTTTATTTATGGAATCATTATAAAATGCACCAAATTTAATCGCTGTGGCTTAGATTAAAGCAAATTTGATGTTTAATCTGCGTATTATTATGTCTGCAAGATATAGATAAATCCTTCTACAATGTGATACCAAGGGTACGGTAGAATCGTTCCCAATTATATATTATGTATTCTTTGCTAATATTGCAAAAGGGTGTTTACGAACAATAAATGTTTGTCTTTTTTATCTTAATAAAATATGGAATACTTACACAAGGAATGTACATGTAAAATATGTCCACTAATTCAGCTGTATTGACGACTTTGATTAAGGAAGTAATGGAATTGAAAAAAAGAAGAAAACTCCAATGAAGTGTTTAAATTGCTTATTGAGAAAAAACAAGAAGAGGAAAGTGCAGGGACAGGAAGGGAAATCAATTAACAAAAAATCACAAAATAAACGCCAATCGAATTTTAGTTATTTTATTAGATATTTTTTATGGCATTATCGAAGACTCCGAAAAGACTCTTCATTGCACATGGAATCTATTGAAAAATTTCAAGCACAAAAAAAATTTGTGAATGCCTTGTGCATGTTCTGCACTGTACCATTTTCAAAAGATGTTAAGATGTATGGATACGGTGTGTAGTTTGTCAGAATTGGGCTCATGAGGTTTGTTCTAATGCTGAATTGAATCGTTTTATTTTTAAACATTGTTGTTAATTATTTTTTTTACTGAACTATGCAACATCTGAAATTATTATTCCACATTACCTTCACTGTGTAGGTATTGTGGAATTAATTTACTCATTTTTTTTAAAATTTAAATCAATATAAAATAAAGTTTATATTATACACTATTCAGTGTTTCACCTACATATTATACCCAATTAAATTATCTATTAAATAAATGTTTCAGATTGATTAAAGTTATACAATTTTGGCTAAAGTCAAAAATAAAAACGGTATTCTACAATACCTGCACTTACCCTAATTGTGGCAATCTATATTTATGTATTTGGTTGGTTTTAACGTTAGTTTCTTTTTTCTATTAAGGGGGTACATGCTCAGCGTAGGTCAAAATGGAACTTTTATTGCATTTTCAAACCATAATCCTGGACATTCCTTAAACGTTGTAGATAATATATTTATATAATTTTGAAGCCTTGTTATCCTTTATATTTATTTTAAACATTTGGTGATTGCAAAAAGTATTTTTATTACATAAAATAGTGTTCTTTTAAACCTCTCGCTCTAATGTTTTAGAATATAGTCATATTTCAGTACATGAATGTGCAGCGGTGTTAAGATTTTTTACATTTATTAATTTTTAAACGCATTTATAAAACCATTAGTATAATTTACGACGAGATTATTTTTGTAAAATATTTACGATAAAAGATTATATTGATAATCTCTGTGATCCCAAATTTGACAAGAATTAGGCATTTTATTATTCAAAAAATGGGAAAGGTTCACACATTTGAAGATAATTCTAAAGATACTAATTATAGACTATATTTTTGAGCATTCAAGTGTGATAAAGATACTACGAATAATGATTGCTTTAGAATAATTATTGACCTAAGAATAAGGTAGTGTTTTTTTGAAATACGCCATTTCTTTTGTCATTCCCCAGTGGTTAAGCTACAACATACGGCCGTAGCCATAAATTGACAAACTAAAATTAAAGTAGGGAGTAAGATCATGTTAACGCGCGTGTTTGAACATGGTTTGAACAGGATCATGGTTTGAAAATGCAATAAAAGTTTCATTTTGACCTACGCTGAGACTGTCCCCCCTTAAGTAAACTGTATTTTGAAATTAGAATAATATGCCCAGTTTTATAAGTCGATAAACAGCTTATGGCAATACAATATTACAAAAAAACACACATATTTACAACAAAAAAAAAATGGACAGATTGGTATTAATTGTCGCAATCATCTTAATGCTTCTGTAATTCATTGAGGTTTTAAATAATATTAATTTTCTGTACTCTATTGACTGGTTTTCGAAGTTATCGATTAAGTACTGCACATTGTGTGAAATTACACATAAAATGTGTAAGTATTTTTTGTTAGATTTTTAACATATGTGGATTTATTGGTCATTGAAAATAGGTGGCTGAGATATTATGGCAGGTAGACGATTAGATTATAATTATAATGGTAGATGTATAGCGTCTCTAGTAAATTCATTGGAGAATAAACTTTACTAAGCTTTGAGAATACGTGTAGATAACATAGGTATTAGTTAGCAACGAATTAACCGTTCCAATGATAGTTTTATTTTTATTATAACTTAAACTGGTCCAGTCGAAAATGATTTAACGATGAAGTCTGTATGGGTATATTGTACTAACCATGTTCCTCTACATGGTGTTGGTTGTATTGACGAATTTTTGTTGTTACTAGAAATGGATGTTAGCCAATTGATCAACCTTTTAGATCTACACTATGGGGCCAAACACACATTGAAAAAAAAGTAAATGAGACAGACCCGGGGTTCGAACTTGGGACCCGCGACATTATAAGCATGACTGTAACAACTCGGTCATCGTGGGTGTGTATAAAAATACGTGGAAAGGTAATATAAAAATCCTAACACAAAGAAATAATAATAGTGAAGAATTAATTGTAAAATTCACATAATATTATATTAATTAGATTTTCGAAGTAGATTTTAATCACATATGGACTTACTAGTTTTTCGAAATACATATAGGTATGGTTTATTTGAAGAATAATTATAATTAGTTAAAAAAAAATTATTAAACATGACCCGGAATTATAAATTAAACAACTAAACGAAAAGCTATTTCATTACATAGGTAAAGAAGCATTATAAACACATGCAAATGCATCACTATAATTCATGTCTTAATATACATGTTCTATAATTGGAAAAGTATGAAAAAGGTGTATACAACAATTGGTAGGTCTCTCTTCTTAAAATAAAAAAAATACTGTATTATTCATACCTACCACTAGTCAATTTTTAAAAAATATTAATTTAAGACGTTTACAACATGATATTTAGAAACAAAGAAATAATATTAAAACAGTATTATATAAAAAAAGAAATAGATCAGTATTAAGTTATTAAGCAGTAGAAAAGTTAAATACAAAAAATATAAATTAGGTAGGTACAAGGAAGTACACCGAATGAGCTGAGCAGACCATATTTTAAGAATTTATAAAACAACGTCCACATAATATAATACTCATCTCACGTAGGTGGAATATATCAAAATCCGAAGCAATTTGGTTGAACAGAGTTATTACCTTCCCAATTGGCATCAGCAATGGCAGGTTTGATCTGCTCCTTGGGAGAACAAACAACTGATGCTCCCCATTTCTAAGAAAGGGACACACACAAGTCAATACTACCAAGAATGGTAGAATTCTCATTTACATCACGTATAAGTCGAAAAAAATACGTGGCCAAATATTGATATTTTCTAGCATATATGTAGGTATGTGTATTGAGAGTCAATAGTGTTCAGGAGAGATCGGAGAAAAATAGTTAATAATTTTAAAAATACAGGTGACAGTATTAAAAATGGCCTTTAAATATTGTTAAACAGTAATGAAATAATAAACAATTTCAAGAGCTATCCTTTTCTAGTGCAAACAATTCAGAAAATTACATTATGTATTTATATCTGAGTTACTAACACAACGAAGACTGTGGCGAGAAGTGAGCAGTGGCGTAGGTGAGGAGCAATCCCACAAATAATAATCGATGATAACTACGTATTATGTACCTACATATTTATTGTGTAATTATATGATAAATTATACCTTTACTTTATAAAAATTTTCTAACTGTTCTTTATTGTTATTAATATTACGTAAATATTTTCAGAACGTCACAAAGCAATAACACAAAGCATAATACTGTATCGGTCACTCTCATTAATCAGTTTAAAAAAATCTAAGATACTATGTATCAAATAGTAAGTACATTCATATGATTTTTTTATAAGTATCCCTACAAGCAAAAGTCATCGCACTTCACTGCCAATGAGGCATGCGTAAATAAAATCGGTAGTGTCCACCGCATGTAATTACTAATGTTGGCAATTACGAAAAACCCAATTAAAAATATATAATATCAAAAGATACTCAACATTATAGTAATATGTATACAAGTGTTTTTCTTTATTACAGAAATAAATAATAAGTATAGCTTTTATTTTTTATTTGTTACCCACTGAATACACCCAAGATCTAAAATAATGTACGACTCTTGTAATCGAATATACATAAATAAATAAGACAAACCTTTGAAACATACCTATGAATAAAATCGCTTCTGGTATTGATATATTCCACTTAATCGAGGGTGAGTTTGGTGGACGTTATTTTATTAAAATATGGTATTATTACTACACGAGGTGTGCTTCTATGTATTTTTTTACTCGTGTTATACTGTCTTTTATTTAAATTATGTTGAAACTAATTTTTCTTCGTATTATTTGTTGTCAACGCTTTGAAAATTTGTGATGTTCATTATTTATGTGTTTTAAAAATCCATAAAATTTCGGATCTAATAACTACGGTATCGCCCAAATCGTAATTTCAATAACTATAAAATATATAATTACTTGTACTATTTCTTAGCGGTGTAAACACCTCAGACACCGTAGTAGATTCTTGGGTTTCCACCGCGTATACTTTTTCCTTCTTTCCTCGACGTTTCGGGCCCGTTGCAGAGGCCATTATCAAGAGAAATGTGTTATGATGAAGTGTAGTATAGGCGTATGAATGCAAACGTCGCTTTAAGAATGCCAAAAGGAATCCGATTAGCTAAGAGTAAACGTTGCTCAGAGTAATGTGTCAATTGTTACGGCCAGCGATACCGGATCGAATGTTGGATTTTGCTTTCACTGCCGAAAGCCATGGTCATGACAGGGCTCTGGAATGGGTGGGGGGGGGGCGCTTCTAGCTTATAAGTGAGATGAACACACATCACAAATTTGCTCTAATGGTAAAAAGTCTCCTGTGGCGCTATTTTACTTTAAGAATATTAATATTTTAAAATATTTGAGTCTGTGATTAAAACTTTGATTATTGTGTGTCGATATTTGAAAACTTCATAACTCAAGTGGATTTATTAAAAAAATCTCTAAAAATACGCTGAATACCCTTTATTTTAACTGGAACAATATTTGGAAAACGTTTCTATAAAGCGTCACACTGCTTTTAACCCTAGCGATAGGTAGGGGGGGCGACAAAGATCCTATCCTGGGGACTCGCTTCAGGATGTGGGGGCCATAGCCATGACGTTTTTAACCGTAACCCATCATCCCTATAAATATAAAAAAACAAACGTGAAAGTCTCAAACATTATACCATAGACATCGTAGTTATAACTCTTTCCTAGGCGGGAAATGGCATGAGATAAATTTCCACTAGATGATTAATTTTTATTCTAGGATTTTAGTAAATATGTAACCATGAGGGATTACTTTAATTTGAATTTGGTAGATACCTACGTACTAGTTTTTTTTGCCTTTATGTCGCACTTTGTTGAATTTTAAATTAACTCTTACAAATAATAATAACACGTACCTACTAATAAAAACAAAGTTATTTAAAATTAAATTAAAAATCTGTCCATTTTTTACATACTATAAACCTACTGAATAAGTCGTTTATAAAATTATGTCATTCGTTCGTCGAGTATTAATTATGTGATAAACAATAATTAACAAAATTCGTCATAACAAAAAAACTTTTAATTTTGTACGCATATCCAATAGTAAACAAAACAAGATTGATTATAACTTGATTTTAATCAGTTCTCTATCTCTGTATCGCGAGTACGTACACATATTTATATATATTTCGTATTGGTTGGCTGTGTGCCCTCAGTTATATTTTTACTCCACCCGCGTGCTCTTTTCTTTCGTTAATGCAAGTTTACAGTAGCTCGCACGGTTTGTTTGCATACACAATACTATTTTCGTGTGATATATACGGCAGTTATAAATATACGATTATATTTTTGCACAATAACAGTGGATGTTTTTAATGTGATTGATAAAAAAACTAAATGGTTTCGGTTATAATATCATGTGAATGTGTTTTAATTAATAAAATGCAGATAAAATTCAAAGATTGAAAGTGATAACTTATGTGAACATGTAAGCATTATGACTTAAAAAAAATATCACTCAGAATACCTGACAAAAATTTACAAAAATAATATTGTGTCATCATATTATTATATATTTTATTTTATAATATACGAAGCATGTTAGATTGTCATAAAATCTGTTTTATAATTTTCACTTTCTTACAGATTTATTGAATTAAATTTGCTTTCATAATCTTGTAATTATTTCTCTGGATGTTTTGATAAAATGTATATAGAACGGGCGTATGTTTTTAAATATACCTATTATGTTTCGGGATATTAAAAATTACTTAGAGTACGAATAATTTACAGTGGTAGTTTTTATTTAAGGTTAGGTGTTCAATTTGTATATATTATCATATAGTTCAACTTCTACTTGATGGCAATCATTAATAGTATTATTAATTATGTTTGACACAAAAGTCAACACTTAAAAAATACAAGTCGAATTATAATATTGTGTATGTACTATATAAAACATTTTTATAAAGAACAATTATTATTTCACAATCCATACAGTTCATGAGATTATCAATTTCCGGGAATTCGTTGTAAATAAAATGTTTTATTTTAGATATGAGAAGAAAATTTGAAAGTTTATTGCCTATATATTTTATTAAAGAACAATACTGTCAGAATAAATAATATTGTATTGTGTTTGTAAAATTATTTCTTTTAATTTGCAGTAGGTATATACTATATTATATTTTTTAGAAGATCTGGATAAAAAAATCACCATATCAATCAATCAAAAATAAACGATATAATATCATTACATTTTATCTATTCATATAGCACTCAATTTTAGATAATACTATTATTATTTATTATGTAGATTAAATTATGCAGTGCAATGTAGATATAAATTGTCTCTATTATTACATGATCTACAATAAATGTCACAATCTTCTTCTTCACAATATCATGTAGCCTTGACCTTCACCTATACAAAAAATATAAACATTAGCCACTGCAAAAAAAAAAATAGAATACAATTTGGCGGGCTTACGAAAAATTACCGCTGTCGACAATACTTATTATTGATCCCAAACGAAAAACAATGCTCATTATCTTATATGTATGTATTTTAATTCCAGTTACCACTTTCTGTTAACTTTATGGTTCCTACATTATTATTCAAGTCTCCAATCCGTATTATCAAGCACTATTAATTGTCAAATAAAAGTATAATAGACAGTAAAGTTAATACTTTTTAATGCCATAGTCATTAATTTTAATCAACATCGCAGTATTTGTAATAGAATTTTCAAAAATCTCGTGAAACTACTCGCACGTGCAATATTTATCCGTATAGTTTTTTCATAATGTTAATTAAACGAATATTTTCTTCCAACAATTGATATTATTAAGCATTGATATAGCATAGTAGATACCGTGCACGAAAATTTATACGTATGCAGTTATCCGTGAGTTGTTTCATTGGAAACTGATGGCCGTATAGTATTGAGATCAAATTCATGTCTAAATAAAACACTTAAAAATACGTAATAAAAACCATCGGAATATAAGGGAAACACAGAAGAAAATGGGTAGGCAATAAATAAGAAATACAATCATATCGTATAATATAATACTTATGTTAAATTCTTGTATGCACTCGTAAGTATCAACTCATACATAGGGCCGTCAAAAAAGTGTACATATATTTAGACTGCTACTTTTCTTTCGATACTTTCTTTAGATTCGATACCAATATACCTGTGGGTATATTCAATACATAAGGCGGCTATCGGAGGTTATCGATGGTAGTTTGTCATATTTATGTAATAAGGTATTATAAATGTTACAATAAGTAATAACTGTTTATCTCGCTCTAAAAGTTAACACAGCGAAGGCAAGGGGTGTTAAACATAGCACTTTTCGATAGTTTAGAGTTTATATGGTTAACTTATTGTAACAATAACCTCCTCAATACATAAATATGATAAACTACCGTCGATAGCCGCCGATAGCCGCCTTGTGTATAGAATAGACCCAAATGTATTGATACTTTTGTTCTTTCGAAATGACTACTCTACTCGTACTTATCAAAGTAATGTTTTTATTGTATCGAACCAAATTGACTTCATGAACAACGCGTCTTTTTTTATCTTAATGATATAGGTACGGTAATCTCTTTCCAGTAAGATAGCTGACGTTGAACTACGGCGAAACGTTATACGTACAATTAACGTGTAACCATGAAATTAATATAATTCGATATATTTTATACAATTTGAAGTAAGATTTTTTACAGGCATCCTAATATATTATTTTCGTTTTATTTTACCGTGTGCAAGAATTTAAGTGAAAACAAATTAATATCGCAGAAAAATATTTACAAGGCCTTGCGCAATTTGCGATTAGATAAGTACCTAACGTATGTACCTAATAAATGTTAATCCCAGTTTGTTTTTTAGAAAATTTTACCGAGTTTAAATATTATACATTGTAAATAATATATTGATAACACACGAATACACAAAAAATAGAGAATACGAGATAGTAAAATAAACGAAACATTGTATCAAACGGGCGGTAGGATATTTTACCATATTTATAAATTGGCCTCTCAAATTTTATTATTTGTCTCCGAAATGAAATATTTCTCGAACTGGATCACAGATGTACGTATATATTGACAATTGCATTCAGATGGGAGGACAAGGTACTCACCAAGAATTGAAAAAAATGTGGAGGAAAATGAATGCCATTCTTTTCACTAATTATTTTTACTTTTACTCACACCTTTTCAAGATATTTTTCAATTATTATTTTGTTTACTTATAAATAAATAATTAAAGTACGAATTTTATGTTTTATCGAAAGTCCTTATGTATTTTAAGTAATATAATAATATTATGTATGGTACGATAAAGGACGATGATAAAAATATATAAAGAAGGAATATGTATAAGTAGCTCACCAGACAATTTCAATTTCTGAAAGTAGCTCACATCCTTATTGAGCTTGGAGACCACTGCATTATATAACACATATTATTTTAACTTTGAAATAATGACACTCATAAAATTATAAGAACACACGAAAGAAATATAACTACCTATACTTATTTAAATATATTCCAATCAATGCGTTAGGTACCAAAAAGTGGGAATATACTATAATATGTGCGCATTATACAATAATTGGCTTTATCTGAATTCCCTTCTAATCTATATTATTAAAAGATAACCTAAAATCCTGTATAAACTAAACTTAAAATTCGGTGACAATCCATTCTATATAGGTCTGGTATTTTAGACATAAAATGTCCTAAAACAATTAAGTTTTGGTCAATGATCCTGTCGACCTGAAACTTTCGTTAATACTTTCTCTGAGGTAGGTTTCTAAATGAAAAAAAATATGGGTGTCGTCGTTTTACTTATTGAGATAATTAGTTCGACATTTTGTGCATGTAGCGAAGCGGGGTAGAAACTCTTGCGGGGAATTTATCTTTTGAAGGTGAGGGAAGAGCGGAGCCTCACTAATTGAACTATAAAACTTCATTAAGAATTGCTAATTTCTCATTTTCTATATTGGAAGAAAAATGATTTTTTTTCGTCGTTTTCTCGTATTATGTTGAATGATTACTTACAAAATATTTGAATTTTTAGTCTTTCATGATTTTATTCCAATTTCCGCTTGGATACTAATGAATAAAACTGTCTTTTTGTATTTGACAATAATGGTGATTAGACATCCTTGAACTTGCATTGGGTTCGAGGCATTAGAAAATATTATTTATTTATAATAATTGTCATATCTTAGTAAAAACTGTGTCCCACAATAATTAATCCAATAATAACAGAACAATTCATAAAGATATTATATAATTTACAATGTGTGTAGCATTAAAATTAAATTATCATGTGATAACAGGCGGACACATATATAAGGCAATAAAGTGTAAGTATGTAACTTAGTTAGCAAGTAATTCCATCGTATATCAGAATTAACGTTTTGCATACGTTGCGGAACAGTGTACCTATAATACAATTAAATACAATTAATATAACATTTGTACTGATTTTGGACTAGATAAATAATAAAATTAATTGTGTATCTAAACGAGTACCTAAAGTAAATGTTAGGATCTATAACATTTATATTAATAATTTTAATCGTGAAAAAGAACAATTGAAATACAACACAAGATTTCCTCGATACATTTGATTTATCCACAAATAGTATGTATTTAACCATTCAATTGTGTTTGATTTATGTGTGTAAATATTTCTTCTGATATTGCATTGTTCTAACAATTGATTTCGATAATATCATAATATTTTAATGAAAGTAACTACCAACTTTTGTAGAGCTTCATGGCTTTTTTACACGGGTTTAGTCAATCTCTACCCGCGCTAATACCAATACTTGGCAACATGATGGAAGATTTTTACTAATTCGGTATATTTCCACGTGGCGATATTAGTGCAAGTAGTTATTATTAATGATTAGTACTAGGCTCGTGTAAACACGCCTTAACGCGGATACAGCTACTTCTTCTGCTTTAAAGTTTTCAATTTAGTTTTCCACTTAGCGCCCTGGGTTATATCCCATTAACCTTATGGTAAATCCTGTTCCGCTGTCAACTAAATGAAGTTACTTACGTAGATACTTACAAATACGTACTAGATGTATTGGGGAAATTGATTAGGTAATAAATCATTATTGTATAATATAACACCTTGGTGATTTCCGTGCATTGTCGTAATTTCATTAAATATTATAATATTTAGTCTAATTTTATTCGTATTGACTTAATTGCTGATGATAAAACTGATTTAAATGTTTGTTTGCTTAGTTCATGAATTTTTAAAACAAACTGTAACCGGTTTTAAATGACAATTCTCATATTATTAATAGATTCATCAATTCGATTATGTTGTTTACATAATAATATCACGGATATTATGCTTTTCATCAACTGTTGTCTAAAAATAGACCTTTTATTAGTCATATTTAAATAATAGTTTCCTGTGTTTAATTTTATAATATCATAGAAGCCACAAAGAAGTAAAAAGAAACAATATTTTAAAATTTATGCTATCTTCTAATACAGAAATATAATATTATGATACTAAAATTTATATTGCCATATGTTCTTCATCTTTTTCCTGGCGGTACAACCTTGTATGGGTCTTGGCCTCCTCTAGCGTCTGCTCCAGGTAATTAAATCAAAACTAGACACAATCTCTCTATCTTGAACGAGGTTGAACAGGTCTTCGTTTGTTTGCCCTTCGACTTCCAGAATGTCAGTTTCTTTGTTGTCAGTGTATATGTAGGACCAACCATCTAAGGCGGCTCAATTTGACGGTCTGTAAAATGTGCGAGCCGCCGTATGAAGAGTAAAGCTCGAAAGGTACGAAAATACTATGCAGCATGCTCTTCTCAAATGAGCCCAACACTCTTTCCATGCTTTTAGCCATGCACCAGGTCTCCGAGCCATACATAAAAACTAGTTTTAATAGTGTTTTGTAATGATGCATTTGATCTGTCAGTTCAATGTCTTTGAATGTAGCACTTTCGTTATACCAAACCGACAGTAAATTTGTTACCTAACACAATTTATCATTTAATTTGGATTTATAGATTACCTACTCTCACTGTTAATAGAGGACCCCAGGTACATGGTTCTTGACCCTCTCAAAATCACTGTTTTGCATATACGTATCTATATACAATGCCAAATGAGGATAAACAGTTAGCCCTACATCCTCTCCCAACATATTACCGACATACGATTTCGTAGAATGGAAGTATACAATTCGTTTAAGCGCCAACTGGACATTCATGCTTTAACACAATCTTACCTGCGCAAACCGGTTTGTATCGGGAAGCCCGTGTGTATGGACGGGAAAACTGTAGCTCGCGCAAACCGAAAAGCGTTGTTATGCTCAGGCAAGTCGCTGCAGTCTAGCCGCCGCATTAAACATACATAAATGTTGGTAGACATCACCAGGTCACTAAAGTCGGTCATAAACTTTATTAAAATACATAATATACTAATATCGTATATGGCTTTTGAAAATGTCTAATACATACACAATAATATAAAGTTACTAGCTGACCCGGCAAACGTTGTTCTGCCATATAAATTATTTCTAGTGAATATTTTGGTTGTAAAATAAAAAACAACGAATGTATCGTAAGTGTGTGGGGATGGGATCTATGACAGAAAGAGGAATAGAGCGCTGTAGAAGATGACCGCCGATAAAAACAAAAAAACATCAACCATTCATTTTCTCAATTACCTGTGACAGGATCTCGTTATTTAATTTTTATGCAATATCCGTCTTGTGCCTTCCAGAAAATTAGCGGATATTGGAGAGCGTCGTATGAACGGTGTGTGTCAGCGATGAACTCCAGATTATTGTTACTTCTTCGAATCACGATTTCTCGCGTCGATGTGCGGTCGCCAACCATGATTCCAGCAATGTCGTCAACAACAGGTGCATTGAATCGACGCACGTGCTCTCCAGCTGGTGTTTTATCAGGATTGATGACAATAGCGTGATTGTCACTTTGCAATTCGTGCATGTGTGCTTTGAAGAATTTCAATAATTCATTGTGCTCATTCAACAGGGCGTCCAGTTCGCCGACGATGTGCCTGGAAATAGGCAAATTGAGGCCATTGTAGCCGCAACGTGCATCCACATGATTGATGTCTTCACCGCCCATGAAGTAGATTTGTAAAAATGTATGTGATTCGTTTGGCATTGGCAGCAATGAGCCTACTTTGTGGTATACTTGGCCTTTGATTTTGAACGTAGAATGGAATCGTTGACCATTTGCGGCAGTATTGTGAACTATTTCTGTTGCTCCGAACAAAGTCATTTGGAAGCATGAATTGAATGTGCGAATGGACTTCAGGAACAGGTTTGAATCTGGAACCGTGCCGATGAGCAAGCCGTTCAATGGTTCTGGTGGTATCTCAATTTCTGGTAGTTTCACTTTTCCAGATGCGCAACACATCCCGACTGACTCATGTTTGAATTTGAGCGCATGATAATGGGGACATTCTTTGTCCATAGCACCAATCAGCACTTTCGGATGAGCGGAATATTCAATATCTGGCTCGTACTCGAATGCGAGACGAAAGAACGAAGCGAATGTAAATGCTCGATGTACTTGTTGGCGTTGTCGGTCATTTTCTCTGCGTGTGTTAACTACGAACCGGCGCGCTTGGCTCCGTTCCAATTGTCGTTGTTGATTTCGTTCAGCTCGTGCCTCTTGTGATTGAGATGCACGCAATTGCGACTTGCTCACATGCACGTTTTTGTTATCTTGTTGGATTTGTTCGTCTGTTCTTTCTGCTCTACTATTTCGCATGTTTGTTGCTTTATTCGTTCGACGGCCCAAATCACCCCTCTTGCGTCTTGCTGGCATTGTGCACTGTAATACACACACACAAAAATAGATAAATTAAAATAAATCGTACAACATTTTGCACGCACTGCGTTGTGATATGCCGAATGAAATGTCAAAATGACGCGACGCTTCTCTTGAATTCTTCTCGGACATAGCGCCATCTGTCATTCAACAACATAAATAATTTTGTTCTGTTTGAAATACGAACGACGGTTAAATTTGTTCATACAAAAATAATAAAATCGCGATTAAAAAATGGGAGGGTGGGATTAGGAGAGTTAAAATTTGGGGTTATAGGTATTTTTTATGCCAAATAATAAAAAAAATACAAAAAAAAAATTGTCAAAAAAATAAAAGAAAATTTTTCTGGATAGAGATACCCTAATCACCTAGCGGTATGAAATATACTTGTTGACCTATTCTCATACCTAACAAATATACATAAAAAAAATCATAAAAATCGGTCGAGCCATTTCGGAGGAGTTCGACCACAAACATCGTGACACGAGATTTTTATATATATAGAGATTATATAATAATTAACAAAATGTTTCATTGAATGATTTTCATTTGTTTTTGACTTTTTGTAAAAAGGTCATTCATTCTCTTTAAAATCTCCGGTCCGCATCCTTTCAAGATTACAATAATTACCATCTCTCTTGTTTTCTTTTTATATTCCTAATTCAAATGAAACATCACCTGATTTATATTTTGGTGAACGTAGTAACCGGCTGGAATTAAAATTAACATCGCATTTTATGTTTTAATTAATTTATTTATGACGGAATAAAAAAAACGATACACGAAGATACTGTATTAAATACACAGTTACACTATTTATTGACTGGCTTCATAATAGCACATTCCGATGGTAGTGCCGTCTTTTTCACGATAATTTTCGTTATTAACTTAATATGCAATCCGGTATAAATACAGGTCGTCGTAAATAAATATTTTTGTATCTCAGTATTTTTCATAAATTAATCACAGTATTATTATAATAAATATTTATATTTAAAAACATACTTCTTAAAAGTGCGGCCACACCGGCAACAAGTCGCGCGACAACTCGTTAAATTTTACGATAATTATCATGCTTATCGTAAAATTTAACGAGTTGTCGCGCGACTTGTTTTCGGTGTGGACCCGGCATTATACTTACTTCAATAATTAATTTACAGCGAAACTGCATAGTGGTTTGCATTCTAAGTGAGCAACAACAATTCCCGCGAAATAAACGGCATCACTATTAGAATGCGCTATTGGAACCTCGACCGGCATATAGTATGGCTGTGATTACAGACTATAAAATTTGAACGTAGTTTTTTCTGTCTGTGAATTTATTTGTTTACAATTTACTGTTATAACACTATTACTGTTAGATACACTTAAGAATTTCTTATAATCAATAATCATAATAATATGGTAAAAGCAATAATTATTCACAATGCAAAGTATAAACATTAGTCGTATTAGTAATCGTAAACATTGCGTATTGCAGTTGGCTTCAATAATATTGATGAAAAGGTGCCACTTCGTTGGTATACCTACTGATACATATTTTGAAGTCTGAGCTTGGGGATTAATATCACACATAATATGGGGTTCATGAAAATAATGCGAATGTGATTTTTTTTATTAAAGCGAAAATAAGTACTTAGCTATAAATATTTCAAGTTTAGTGACTAAATAACGATAAAGGTTATTATGATTTAAACCCATTAGTAGTTAGTTACCTACGAATTTTTGACACAAACATAATATTATATGTTAAGATTTAATATCGATCAGCAGTTTTAATTATAGATATAAAATTCAAGGTACCTATTATTTGTATGACTATGAATAAGAAAAAATGATATAAGTAATTCTACGATTTTATACATAAATTAAGAAAAATAATGTTAGATATTTAATAAATTAACATAATTATGAAATATGAAAACGTGGATACAATTTTTTCATGAATTTGGATAATTATGTTTGTAACAATTTTCGTAGACATTCAAATAAATTATTTAGAAACTAGTGATTTAATTTTAGATGAACATACTGACCTTATTCGTTCACAAAAATGGGTATTTAGATTTAAAAAATCTTGAATTTTTATATGAAAAAATAAAACGGGATTCCCGGATTATGAGACTGAAGACTCAAATTTGAATAGTTTGTGTTTAATACCGACTTATCTGTTGGTCGTATACAGAGTGGATTAATAATAATGGAAAAAGTATTGTCAACTAGTGTCTTCTTAATCTTTATTTGTGTTGGGAGAGGTGTGGTGTTAAATGAAAACTAACATCCGACCATCATTCAACACTGTTATCCAAGCTATCTGGATAACAGGCACCGCTAGCTCAGGGTACTGGGTTTCCACACTATCTCTCTGATGAATTCCAATCCTGTTACGGAAAGGACCATCGAAATCAATTGGTATTCGATGGATAATGTTTACCATACCGCTGCAGCGGTTAATTGCGAGCACTGAAAACTTGACTCTATTGGACGCCAAAGCCTTTTCTATGAAAGAAAAGAACATAAAAGAACATAATATTACGGGATACAATTAAATTAAATGAAACACCGTGATAATTTTAACCTCACTGTATTTAAAGTAAATGCAATTAAAAGTCAATGGTACATAAATCCATAGAAAAATCACCACCGTTCACAAACGACGAGGTTATAATACATAAATATTTACGTTATACAAAAGACACAATATCAGCGTCTGCAAACTAAAATTTTAACACAATAAGTTCTCAGCAACTAACTTAAACCTAAACCAAAATATCCACATGTGAGTGAGGTTATAATTAAAACAAAAAACTTAAAATTAATTAATACTAAAAATGAAATGTATTTACAGCCGCATAGCGATTCCGCTATGCGGGATATGCTCTTACCACGTCCACTCGTGTCAAGGGTCAACCAGAAAAGGAAGGAAATCCAAACAAAATTCGATCGCCTGACATCAGTGTTGCCATATTTTGAAAGTGGTATTATAGTACAGTGCCTTCAAAATTATAGTATTTAGGTAAAAAATATAGTACGCGTTGAGTGACCAATAATTTACTGCATTTTCAAAAAATTAAACGTGGGGTAATTAACGTCTTGTTTTTTTAGACAAAATTCAAATGTTAAGTCAGTGGTTTCCAAACATTATGTTACTACGCTTCCCTTTTAAAAAATCGAATCTAGGTGCCCCCCCTTATTTCATTAAACCTTTTTAAAATAGTCAACAATGTACCTACTTACGAATACAAAAATGAAAAAAAATAAACAAGGCTTTACCACTTATATTACATTAATTTTTGACGAATGTGCTTGTTTATTAGCACAATCACTTTCAATTGTAGTCAATCCAAATTCACCTTCGTTCATTGATAAATCGATTTTATCACGTACCCCACATTGAAGTGGACCACGGGTTAGGATGTTTCAACCACATCAGTGCCACAGGCGACTTTTTTTGCTATTAATAAAATACCTGTGAAAAGTGCATTAGCAAACTAACCAAGAACTCAGTAAATAGATTTTTGTTTGCTTCAATATACCTGGCGTAGAAATCATTTAAAAGTGGAGACATGGCGAACTTTTTTTTTGTCATTTTGATTTCCTAAGCTCCAATTTTTTATGAATGCCTTCACTTTGTCGTTTTAAATCAGTGAATGCATTAGTGGTTCTTGGATTGATTTATTCACTCATTTTTTTTTTAAATTTCAACCAAATAGACAAGTTTAACAACAAAATTATCGTTCCTAAGCAAATTTGCCTCAAATTTCAACATTATGATTAATTTGACGCTTTTATTTAATTTTTTTACGTGATAGCCATTGCGCTTCATAATAGTATAAAAGTGAGGGATTACAAAATTAGACTCCATATTTGCAGAAAGGTTTGCAAACCAACCTTTTATAGGACTGTTTTTTGTGTAGTATATAACTAGCGGCCGTTTTATAAATTATGCATTTGCAAACTGCAAACCTGTGGCTACATTAATTGTGTTTAACTTTTTGTGCCTCCCTTTGCAACACTCCGCGCCTCCCAGTTTGGAAATAGCTGTGTTAAGTAATTAACGACACCTTTTTTTAGACATGGGGACTATTTTTTTTGCTTCTCACGGATTATTTGGGCGTTGTTTTTCTTCTATTGGCAACTTTTTTTCCGATTTCTCAAAATTATAGTATTTTAGGCGTACTATAAGTGTTTTATATCGTACATAGTACGCAGACCAAAATTATAGTACAAATACTATAATTATAGTACGGTTGGCAACACTGCCTGACATCGATCCCCCCACCACTCAAACAACCCGGAAGCTTGAAGTGCCAATCGCAGGATTTTTGTGTTGCCCGCGAGAGAAAAACCTCTCCACTGATTACAATGGTTAATTAGCCCGTTGGTGACGTCTGCAACGTCACAGTGGTGAGAGATTGGAAAAATAAACGTGAAAGATCTACTCTCTAGAATATGTCTCCCAACAGTTATGCAGTTCCTTAGATACATAGATCGAAGAAATATCAATGAGTTGTTAAGATTTTGTAAATATCAGTGGAAACAATGAGGGTCAACACTCGAAGCCGAAAAAAAGGCCAGGTCGCGAGCACGATGGTCCGACTAAGACCTGTTTCACACAGGAAAGATTCCGCATTTAAATATACACCCAATCCTCTTTTTGCACAGGGGATACGTTACGAAGACTACCGTGCAAACAAAACCGTGTAAAAAAAGATAAGGTGCCCATACAAAAATGGTAGATAGGTTCCATTAAGTATATAAAATCAACTCAAAATATGAAATTCTTGAACTCAAAAATAAATCAAATTTATTTATTATACATAAATTATTATTCTACATAAATTATTATTATACATAAAAATACATAGTTTTCGATTTAAATTAAATTTACCAAAGAAAAATAGATTCATTCAGTGTCGCTACTTGACAATAATCGTGCGCGTTTACTGCTGTTTTTCGGTGGTGAAAAATCACTTTCATCGCTGTAAATATTTAATGATGCTGACGCCAAAGCACGCAGCATGTCTCTCGTGTCGAACCCAAAGTGACTGACTAGTAGCGCCATGTATTTACGTATGTATTTATTGGCGGCATCCGATGACAACATAATATTATGTATGCACCAGTAGGGTGCGGTCCATTGCAACGCAATTTTTTTATAAATATGTACAAACATACGTATTTTTATTCTTTTTAGTTTTTTTTAAACCGTGTTAAAGCAAAAAAATCCGTTTAAATAAAATATAATGAAAAATAGTCGGTACTTTTTTTTAAACAGTGTTATTTCGAATCCGTGCAAAAAAAAGCTGTGCGAAAAGAGGATCGGGTGTATATGAACGCGCCCATTCAGATTTATATGTAAATGCGGAATCTCGCCACGCTGGTGGCGCCACACAAATGTCCCGTGTGAAACGGCTCTAAGTCTCTCAATATATTTAACTAAATGGATGGCGGGATCACTGGAAAGACATAACTAGGACATTTGAAGAGAGGCATGAATAATGAGTAATATAAAAAGGAAAATGCTGAGTAGGTACATACGATTTAAACTCTAACTAGTCAATTATTATTGTCGGTTACCGCCACGTACTAAAAATCGAATGGAGACTTTACCATTATATTATATAATAAAAATATATTATCATTATCAAGAATGATATACACTGGAATACAATAAAATATTTTATTGCAATAAATAATATAAAATAAAATACTAAACCCCAACCGTTTATAAAGTATGACTTTGGATGATTTGTAAACGTTAACTTTATTTACAGTTATTATTAAAACAATAGGCACATATTTTACGTAGAAACGTCAAATTTCAAACCACTAACGTGGCAGCGGGCTTATTGCTAAGAAACGTGCCACCTTCATAAATGAATTTAATTAATTAAATATTATTATTATTTAAGTTGGCATTTCGAGTAGAACGCCGATTATACGCAATAATTAAAACCGGTGGTGATCCGTAGTTTCTAAAATTTAGATGATTCAACGTGTAAGGAAATTATTATATTAGTACGTATTAATAAAACACCGCGTATACCAAAATGTTTTACGTTCAATTATTGATGTTCAACTATCATTCAACCACCTGTAGGACGACAAAAATTGCCACGTGGCAATAGGTAGAATCTAAACAGAATCCAGAAAGGTATCGTTAAGTACATATTTATATAATATATGTTTTTTTATATAATATAACATATTAAAAGAAATAAAAAATATGAATGAATCATCCAGATAACTTGTCTTCCAGATACACTTCCAGATAAGATCCAGTGTCATTTATAAATTCATGAGCTAGAATTCCGTACTTGAATTAAAATTGACAAGTCAGTTTTGAATTATTGCATAACGGGCTGAGCGAATTGATTGATTGACCTAGGAGCGGCAGGTTATATGAAAGTATGGTGAAGCAAGCAAGTATGGTGAAAAAGTATGGTGAGGCAGGCTGGTAATCAATTTGCGGCAAAATTTTCACGTTAACATTATATTATATGGGTACGTTATAAATAATGACCGAAGTAAATCCTCCGTGATGCTCTGCATTTTTTTTTATCGCGTCGCTATTTCTCGTAAGTTGTCGGGTATTGTTAGCCTGCTTCATTCAGTTGTATGACAAAGCCGATTCTTTGCCCTTCTTTTTATTTAATACCTCTATGATAGTAACTATTCCACGTAAATTGTATGAAATTTTCACATGAGGTAGCTAACTTCCACGGTGTACTTTTTTATTGTTGAAGGCGTTGTTTTGTAAATAGCATATTTCTTTGAGACGTACCAAAAATGTAAAACTAAAACCGTAAAATGTAAAATAATAATATTATCGAAAATACGGAAAAGAAAGAGAACTTTTTCCATACCTCATACCTAAATATTTAAAATATCGTATGCGTGCGAAAGAAACAGATAGTATGTATGTGTGAAATATTAAAAAAAATAGTGAAATATGTCAAATTTACCACGATGCATTTTACAATATGGCTAAGGAAGAAACATATGAGTTGAATCAACGTCGCAGAATTAATAAATTTCATGTGGAAAGATATCACAAACGAATTTACCCAGTGCTAAATCTTGTATTATAATAGATTTGTCTCTACTTTCCTTTGGCATACATATATTTCTAGCGGTGTGCACACAATACTAGACATTCAATGATATGTTTATGCATATTGATAATTTAATAGTGTTTCAAGCGATTCTCTAAAACAGATGTCGGCAACATTTTCAAACTTGCGGATCACAGTCAACTATTTTATAAAAGATCGTGCGTGTATTTTTATCAAACTATATTATTTAAGTTTATAAATATTACAACAGAAATATTCAATGCGCGAGATTTAAAACAATTATGATTTATAAAAATCAACCTGTATCAAAAAATATTAATAGTTGATTTAAGACTATTCTCAGTTTCGATGCTTAATGTGACCCTTGGTTATCATATTTCCATAATTTTTAAACGATAAAAATTAGAATTGAAGCATGCAGATATCAGTCAATTGAGAAGAAAATGTATTTTTTCTAAAACTCATCGAAGAAAATACCTGTTCCCAAATATGTGCGCTTCAGAATATCACTACCATCTTATATTCTTTGGTTTTTAAGCATCGAAAAAATATTTATTTTCCTGTGAAAATACGTAAGTATCTAGGTACCTACTTAAAAAGTTGTCACCTATAATAAAAACTAAAATACGAGGGTGGGTCAATAAGTCCTTAGAAAAGCCGACAGGTGGCGCGACTAGTACTGTAAGCGGTTTGTTTTCATGCAGCGGCACTACCGATTCAGTATGCTGCGAAGTTTCAATCAGATTGGTCGGGTTGTTGTGTGTTTCTCGTACATTTAAAAAAAAAATTTGCTTGTGGAAAATGGAAAAATGGAAAATGGAGAAAATTGAGTTTAGAGCTGTTATTAAACATTTTAATATAAAAAGGTTAACAGCAAAGGAAATAAAAAATGAGTTGGATTTAGTTCACGGCATATCTGCTCCTTCACTTGCAACTATTTATAACTGGTTAAATGAATTTAAACGTGGTCGTACATCAACAAAGGATGAACCACGCTCAGGACGTCCTGTAGAGGTGACTACACCAGAAATGATCAATAAAATCCACGATATGGTGTTAAGTGACCGAAGATTAAAGTTGAGTGAGATAATTGAGGTTACAGGGATCTCAAAAGGTAGCGTCATTTCTATTTTACATGACAAATTGGGCATGAAAAATATTTCTGCAAGATGGGTGCCGCGTTTGCTCACAGTCGACAATAAACGCAATAGGGTGGTGGCCTCTAAAGCCCTGTTGTCGCTCATGCAACGCAATCCGGATGAATTTTTTCGTCGCTTTCTGACTGTAGATGAAACATGGATACACCACTATACTCCTGAGACGAAAGAACAGTCAAAGCAGTGGATTGCGAAGGCAAACTATGTCCAAAGAAGGCGAAAACCGTAAAATCAGCTGGTAAGGTTATGGCTACTGTATTTTGGGATGCACGTGAAATTATTTTCGTTGACTATTTGGAAAAAGGAAAAACAATAACAGGGGATTATTATGCATCTTTATTGGACCAGCTAAAAAACAAAATTGAAGAAAAACGGCCTCATTTAAGCAGAAAAAAAATCCTCTTTCATCAGGACAATGCCCGTGTTCACACATGTTTACGATCAATGGCTAAAATTGAAGAATTGAAGTTCGAATTGGTCGACCACCCACCGTATTCGCCAGATTTAGCCCCCAGTGACTTTTTCCTTTTCCCAAACTTAAAAAAATGGCTAAGTGGACAACGTTTTTTTTCAAATGAAGAAGTCATCGATCGGACAAATGCTTATTTTGAGGACCTTCCGAAAACTTATTTTTCTGACGGTTTAAAAAAAATTGAGAAACGTCTAACCAAGTGTATTGAGCTTCAAAGAGATTATGTTGAACAATAAAAAAAAAATACAAAAATAAAAACTGTTTTAATGCTTTTTTCTAAGGAATTATTGACCCACCCTCGTACCTTTTTGTATTTGCTATCCAACTACAGATAAAACATGGCAGCATATAAAATGATATACATTTTATACAGTCATTTATTTCTCTAATATAACATTACTATGCCCGATCTGAATCGGGCATATCAATGGACTCTACATTTGTATACAAAATATCAGTATTTTTATGAATGGAAATGTCTCAGGAGCAGTGACTTAAGACTGAGATCACCATGCATTCTAGTGTAGTTTACTTAACTGAATTTACATGACTCCTAAAAGTGAGTGCGCATGTGCGGGAGGAGCACATAAAAGAAAAACTAAAAAATTTAGAAGAATCAAAGTAAAGAGATCTTTAGGTTGTCAGTATGGCATCGAAAATTTTATAACTATTAAACATTTATGGACGACAATTTATGGGCGCAGAAAATGTACATGATGGCCGCCGATTGACAATCACTGTTATATAAGAAATCATTCATAGTTTTTTATGTCGAGAGTAATATAATAATTATGACTGTGGTCGTTAATTATTGATTCATATTGTATAATCTTGATAGATGCATACATTGTAGTGTCAATGAACAAACATGATTAATTATGAACCTTTTGCGTTGTACAATTAATTATCAAGTAAAGTTACTGATGCATATTAATAAAAAAAATCACGACAATATTGTTGTACAGTAATTACCGAACATTTGTTATTTGTAAAAAAATAATTTTAACACCTAATTACGATTTAATTTCAGTGTTATAACATTAAAAATCATAACCTTATAACGAATATCGCAGTAATCAATGAAATTCCATAATTTAATTAAGCCATATTTTATTTTGTAATAAACACACTGAGGATTAACAATTTATGGCTCGTTAAACAATACCGGCGAAATGTCTGTAAGAGGAAATTTGGAAATACTCGTGTGGAACGACATTTTGACGGATGGTCTTTAATCAAAAAGTAAACAGTACTACGTAGTAAATATTAACATACTTTTTATGAGAATAATTTAATAGCATTCGAATTATCCCAAGACACAAAGAATAAAATCTTTCGAAAAATATACCTTTCTGTTAAAAATATTGGCAGTGTTTTCATTTCTGGTCGTTATCTATTTAAATAATTTTATTATTACAATTTTTTCATTCAATTTGATACGCTTGAGTAATTTTTATGTTCTGTTGCTAGAAAATACAATGAGATCGACCCTTATTCGCATCATTGCATTTCATTTAACTACAATTTTACCATAAAGAAAGCACGGATGAATGGTACTTTAGTCATTGTATTGTATATTTTCATTATATAATATTGTATTCTGGAATATAGATGGTTTAAGTACTTTAAAGTAATATTGAATCCACATAATATGTATCTCAATACATTTTGCACCTTCTTATTAAAGAATATATAGACTATGAAGTATTGACTGATAATTTTGTTTTTATTAAGATTTTTGCGAAGTTGAGTACCAGCTTTTCTTATATCCTTTGAGTGGTCTACTGAAGGGTGGAAGCGCGTCTAACAGTAGCTTGCTATTTGTATATTCGATTTAAAAAAAAATAAATAAACAGGACGTAGATATTAAATATATTTTAGTTAAACGTTTCTGTTTACAACTTCGTTAATTATTTATAATAAAGCAAAGTTTTAAAAGATGGAAAACTTTTTTAGACACGCAATATAATTTTAAAAATAATCAATCGTATAAGAAATGAAAATATACGTCATTTTTTAACCGCCATCTAGATATCTCATGGGCTTCCAATCGCAAAAGTTGTAACTTTGTTAAAAACGATCCTAGTATAATATGCGTTATTCGTTTTATTTTCCAAGCTATACCACCGGACTATAAAGAAGACAGCACTAAAATATGATAACGCAAAATAACAAGGCCTTGGACTGAATGATCACAGTGCTTAAACACAATATAAACCTTACATTCTTAGGCCGCAGAGGCACTAGAGTTGTCCACTTACTTAGGAATATATATTATGAAAAAAAAACAGCCGTATAATACCGCTTGTATTGTTTGAAAAGTAAACATTCCATTGTAATATTATAATAAACGAAATAGCGATATTAGGTTTTTTCCCTCTTTGATTTAACACAAAAATATTTCTAGTTATTATATTATTGTATTCCTATCACCTGGAAATAAATTACCATCTTTAATTTATTATAATTAGCATATGGATGAATTGGGTGCCCGTAAGTGGGCGTAATATTAACAGTTTTTCACAAGAAATGTGCCTACGTAAGACATTCGTGCAATCCATTATTGGGACCGTGAATGGGATCGACCCCGTGAAAATAGTTTTGTAAACGGATGCTTAACCACCTAGGCAACCTGAAATGTATGTAAACACACATTTAATCAACGTTCATATACTCCCAATTATTATGCTTATAAAAACAAAGTTATTAACTAGTAATAGCATATCACTCATCTGGTTTTAAATTCTATTACATACAGTTTACATTGATTTGCGATGTTTGACTTAATTACTCATCATTTATTATGTATTAATATATTTACTTGAATAAATTGTTTAGTCTGATCGGAATATTGGAATATAAATAACATCCCAGATGCGGAATAAACATTTGCATCTTAGTTAATAGTTCAAAAACGTAATATTATTTAGACAAAAAAACATTTATCTGTCTAGCTGAAGTAATTTACAAGGTCATATTCCATATTGTGTGACAATGTTTGTTAATAATAATGTATGCAAAATAGTCTATTTTTAAAGTAAGATGACATAGATATACATAGAGTCAATATTAACTTTTGTTTACAATAGTCGGCGTGTGTTAATTTGCATATACACTTATCTGGCGCAAACCATTATTTTTGTTTTTAAAATATATTTCCGCCACATTTGTTTTCAAGCTACTAGAAATAAGCAGTGCAATATACGAGGGTGGGTCAATAAGTCCTTAGAAAAGCCGACAAGTGGCGCGACTAGTACTGTAAGCGGTTTGTTTTCATGCAGCGGCACTACCGATTCAGTATGCTGCGAAGTTTCAATCAGATTGGTCGGGTTGTTGTGTGTTTTTCGTACATTTAAAAAAAAATTTGCTTGTGGAAAATGGAAAAATGGAAAATGGAGAAAATTGAGTTTAGAGCTGTTATTAAACATTTTAATATAAAAGGGTTAACAGCAAAGGAAATAAAAAATGAGTTGGATTTAGTTCACGGCATATCTGCTCCTTCACTTGCAACTATTTATAACTGGTTAAATGAATTTAAACGTGGTCGTACATCAACAAAGGATGAACCACGCTCAGGACGTCCTGTAGAGGTGACTACACCAGAAATGATCAATAAAATCCACGATATGGTGTTAAGTGACCGAAGATTAAGGTTGAGTGAGATAATTGAGGTTACAGAGATCTCAAAAGGTAGCGTCATTTCTATTTTACATGACAAATTGGGCATGAAAAATATTTCTGCAAGATGGGTGCCGCGTTTGCTCACAGTCGACAATAAACGCAATAGGGTGGTGGCCTCTAAAGCCCTGTTGTCGCTCATGCAACGCAATCCGGATGAATTTTTTCGTCGCTTTGTGACTGTAGATGAAACATGGATACACCACTATACTCCCGAGACGAAAGAACAGTCAAAGCAGTGGATTGCGAAGACAAACCATGTCCAAAGAAGGCGAAAACCGTAAAATCAGCTGGTAAGGTTATGGCTACTGTATTTTGGGATGCACGTGAAATTATTTTCGTTGACTATTTGGAAAAAGGAAAAACAATAACAGGGAATTATTATGCATCTTTATTGGACCAGCTAAAAAACGAAATTGAAGAAAAATGGCCTCATTTAAACAGGAAAAAAATCCTCTTTCATCAGGACAATGCCCGTGTTCACACATGTTTACGATCAATGGCTAAAATTGAAGAATTGAAGTTCGAATTGGTCGACCACTCACCGTATTCGCCAGATTTAGCCCCCAGTGACTTTTTCCTTTTCCCAAACTTAAAAAAATGGCTAAGTGGACAACGTTTTTTTTTCAAATGAAGAAGTCATCGATCGGACAAATGCTTATTTTGAGGACCTTCCGAAAACTTATTTTTCTGACGGTTTTAAAAAAATTGAGAAACGTCTAACCAAGTGTATTGAGCTCCAAGGAGATTATGTTGAGAAATAAAAAAAAATACAAAAATAAAAACTGTTTTAATGCTTTTTTCTAAGGAATTATTGACCCACCCTCGTATCAAAGTAGATTTACGTTATCTACGCATTAAGATGAGAATAACATTTAAAATCATTTAAGTGTGATCACAATATGTTAATTGAAACAGAATTTAATTAATCGCCTATATCAGTGTCATTGCATTTTGTGAATTTTGGCACAAAGAAAAAATGATTTAATTTGGTTTAATGATAAACAAGATATTATGGCATTCATAAAAGATACATTCAATAATTATACCATACGTGATTAACTTAAAATAAAATAATGACAAGATAAAAAGAACTTTTTATATACAACGTTTTTAAATTTTCTGTTGAATCGTATAAACTTGACTTGACTTGCTTAAACGATCATAGAATACTGAAATGCCATTTTGACATATTTTCATTTTGATATCCATAGTAACGCACGTATATATTAATAATTTAGTTGCTAGAACAATCCACTTAGCAACCAATAATGGTGTCGAAATAACTTTCCATACAATACAGAATTAACTGAAAATGAATTCAATTCTACTTAAAGATGGCTAAAAGTAGTAAAAAAATGCATTGGCATCGTGTTCTGATATATTCTAAAAGTTTAAAATGTCTAGCTAGTCGGGAAGTTAGTTAAAAATCTATTGCAAGATTTGTACCGGACAAAGAACCACCGGAAAAATAAGAATACGAGCTAAGAAAAACGTTGTAAAATACACCAATCGACAAATATTTTTTGTTGTCTGATTTATGGAGGTTGGAATTCTCTCATATCAATTTTAGTACGATCTAAAATAAACCTAAATATAATGTAAATATTTATAATTAAGTGATTTCAATGTATCGCCGATAAAACTGACGATGTGAAAAACTTTACATTTTACAGGAGAGACAAAAAACAGGTTCATAGGCATAAAAAGGGGGACTTTCATTTTTTGTAAGTCTGTGAAGAATTTGATTTATCTAAATAATACATAGTGAGGAGATCGTCACCATTGTTCATATTAGAGGTACATACCTATTACATACATTAAAATGAGACATGTGACATCAGCGGTTTCTAATATTACATATATTTAAATTTCTAAGGTCTATAATCATTGGGGATATAGTATACAGTAAAGGGTGTAATATAAATAAATGAACATTGTCACATCGGAAGTTTTAACAGCTCAACAACGATTTACGAGTAAATAATATATTTGATTAATTTCCTATACGATAATAAATTAAATAGAAAATTAGATTATATTCAAGACAATCTAAAATAATTTATTAAATTATTTATCAATCTTTTTCGATAACCGGGTTTCCTCTTCCAGTATCCTTAGGCTTTACATGGTTAATCTACGATTACAAAATACATTTATTTTTGACCACATAATAATAACATGGCCATACAATTTAAAAGTATAAATAAATTCTCCAAAAGATAGTAGCTACACCCAAAACGAATATTTTTATGAAGAATTACTAAATATGAATATAACACATTTAATTCTTTAAAAAAGTTCATGTTTACCTATATGGACATGTCAATAACGATAAATATCGACACCATATTGTTATCTATTCTAAAAATGTGTTGCATTTGCATTCCTTCCATAATTTTCGCCCCCAAGCAACGCTTGACCTGCTGACCACGCGTTACATTACTTCAGGTACTCTCATTTCTCTTAGATCCATGTGAACTCAAATTTTGAAATTAATTGCTGAGACAAGAACAATGATCTTTAAAATCAATTTTATATCGTGAGAGGTTGGTAGTCACAAAAAAATGCAATAATGGGATTCACAACTGTTATCGTGCATTAGTGCATTGTATTAGAATTGCTTGGAATTTTTAAAGTTTGCAAACAGCTCGCGGCACCCTTGGGTATTGATGCCGCGGTACACAGTTTGAATACCACTAATATAATGTATTTGAGAAATAATTGTCTCATTTACATAACATATTATAATATATAATATAATATGCTGTATTATGCCATATTATATCCATGGCCCCCTCCACAAGAGGGGGCTGATAGTGCTCTAGCCTGGGGCCCCGGACTCAGGAGGGGCCCGTCGTGGCTAATCAACCAAATAAGTGAGATAAACACACATCACAAAATTACTATAATAGTAAAAAAGGTGTTATTTTCCTTCTTTAATTTTATTATTTAAAATTATGTGGTTGGACGATGCAATTTTAAATTGTGTATCAATATACCCGACAACTCCATAATTCAAATAGATGTATTAAAATATACAAAAAAACACTAGATATATTAATTTTACCGCGTACACCATTTGGAAAACGCTACTGTAGAGCGTCACACTGCCTTTATTTCTAGCGATAGGTAGGGGGGGCCGCCAAAGATCCTAGCCTGGGAGCCCGCTTCAGGATATGGGGGGCATGATTCATTTATCGTACGATTGTCAGTCGATTCAAATTTATCAAATTCTATTTTCTCAAAACATTATACAACATCTGTGAACTGACCCATTGGAGCTTAAAACGCTGATTCGACTTTTCTTGCGTAACCGTATAAATTTCATATTTTACGACACAGTAGTTTTATCAAATTAACAAAGGGGGCGCTGTGAATTATGTCTGATGGGAATTTCGAGGCGTATTTCTGTACAAACTTTTAATTGCACTTCTCGGACGGCTCTGGGGTATTGTCGTCGGTTCACCCTATCTGTAGGTACAGATGAATTAGGCTGCGGTTTAAAAGTGTTCCAATTACACGGGAAAATTTTCGGACCGCAAGACAATTCCAGAATTAATCCGGTTGTGGGATCAGAATCCTCTCATGCCATCATTTTTATTGACTTAATAATGATAGAATAAATCTGTTAATTTCCTGTAGCTTATTAGTATTCACTTTATTCGTCACGAGCGATAGCCTGAGACTTACTCCGCTTGAAATAAGAAATTAAAAAAAATAGTAGATCGACAGAATGAAGAATTAATATACTCATAGTATTTGATTTTATTCCCCAAAAATATTCGGATATACTTATGTTAGATCAAGGAGCGCATTCCGATATTCGTACATCACTTCACCACTCCACCGTTGTTATATGACCACTTTATAATTATACTTGTAATGAATTATAAAATGTGCGTTATTTTTATAAAAACGTGGCTTTATCTAAACTTTGAAACCTGCATTATCATATTACTAACATAATCCTGTGGGTCTATTCTATACACAAGGCGGCTATCGGCGATAATTTATCATATGTATGTATTGAGTATTATAATTGTTACAATATGTTAGCCGTCAAAAATTGTCTATACTCTAAACATAAACACAACCAAGAGAGGGGCTGTTAATATCACTTTTTTACAGTTTAGACGGTTAAATTATTGTAACAATTAACCGCTTTAATACATAACTATGCTAAACTACCGTCGATAGCAGTTGATAGCCGTCTTGTGTATAGAATAAACCCAACATTTATGTTTCTGAGATTTTTCAAAATTGCGTTTTTTCTATAATATAGAATCTAACATTCTGAAAACCTTGTGTGTATTATCTATATTGAATACAATAATTGTAATTTAATTATTCGTAAGTAGAAGGACACTGATGATAAGAAAAATTGATTAGTATCAGATGTCTAGTATGGTTAAGTTGGTAATATAATTTATATTAATTGTTCATAAACCACATTGCCTCCTGATAGGTGAAATTTAGGAACGGTCATTAGTCATTCGCCCAATCTATTGGATTTTTAAACTGGATCCATAGCAAATTGAAAAAGCAACAACATGTATTTTTTGCTTTCAGTTGCGGGGTCTAATCCATTGATTCTATTAATTGAATTATCTATTAAATTTAACAAAATAATTGAATTCTACATATTGGTTTATTGAAAAATGTTAACACATGACAATTAAAAATTTCCGGGTAAACCGAATGAAACCGATTCTGATTATTATTTAAAAGAAAAAGTGGAATCAGTACTACATCATAACATTGTAATTTGATTAATAGGTACAATGCATTTCCGTCAGACTAAAGCTCTACTCAACTACACCCAAACTATGTTATTTGCACATAATATAGTTTAATAGCACCTGTACACGTGTATGGATATACTTGCAACAATAGTCTGTATTTTAAACTATCGCGATAATAAACTGTTTACACGTAAAAGCGCTGACTGTCTCGTCAATCTCATTCTTCAAGAGTAAACGAGACGCGATGTTGTCATTGTATGGTACTATTTGACAGGTCGAGAAAATCAATCAACCTCAAAATGAGTCTCTGCGCGGTGTAGTTCGTTTTTTTACCGGAAGGTTTGCTACCATCATTCCACTGCGCAGGCGCATATATTGCACAGTCCAATTGTCGTGTCCAAATTCAGATGCTTCTGAACTTTTATGATACATGCATGCAATTTTGCAATTTGCATGATAATACGTGTTTATACGTGCATTTTTTTGATGTATATATATTTATTATCCACGATAATACGTATTGTCAGCAGTAAATTCATGCACGTGTAAACGGGGTATTATACTCATGGTGCGATATTACCATTATCAAAACTACAAATACTATCATGACATAGCTTTCGAATAATAACGAATATTATCCTTTTTGTTGATATTAATAATTTACTTTTTTATAATTTCAAATATATGTGTCGTATTTACTTTCAATGCCTTTTTAATTGTGTGGATTTAATAATTTAAATAAGCAATAGATTAGATTGCATAAACACTTGCTTCTATATATTTTTTACTGCTTCTAGTAAGCAAAATATACCTATCAATACATTGAATGTAAGTGGGACACGTATTTACAAGTTGTAAATTAAAAGTATTTATCACTCCATTATATTATTATTTGTTGACGGTATATATGTATGTACATAGAATATCAAGGCGTGTCGTATAATATAAAAATGTTTACAGTACACATTTGAAGGCAATCCGTAAAATATCATGATTAAAAAGACGATACTTATAATTATGGAGGTATAAATAGATGTGTCAACAAACTGAATGTTCAATTATTAATAAAGAACTTGATTGAAAACGTGATTTAAAAAAATAATCAATAGTACGATATTGTGACAAAATGTGGGACCTTGAGACGAATTTGTCTTCAGTGCTAGTGGAAGAAGTGCGTAAAGACTTGGAGAACTCCAACAAATTCTATCACTTTGACAGAGACCAGGCTGTGAGCTTCGCCAAAGGAGTGGGACAGTTCTTTTACTTGATCGATCCCCATACTACATCGTTTGAAGACAAGGACAATGTTCCCAATTACTTCCGACAGGTAATATTATACTTATTTAAATAATTTATTTTGAACATATCATATTAAGGCGCTGGCTTTCCATCCGGGAGCTCCGAGCTAAGTCCCGGTGAGGTAACAAAATATTTATTGATTTTTCCAAAGCCTGGGTGTTTGTGAATGCTCAAAATTACTAACAACCACCTTGTACAAAAAACTAGGGCATGGATAATAATAATAATAATAATAATAAAAACATAATATATTATCATTATATTGAAATTGAAATATATATACACAATACATAGGTATAATTTTCATTTTAATACTACAATAGGCCATGATGCCCAATGACAATAGTTTAGTTAAACAGGAGTATAGTTGGTAATAGAAGTTAAATAAACACAAACACCTAGATTGAGCATCACATAATATTGTGACCTCACCGGATCCAACACAGAGCCCCTGGATGAAAGTCCAGCGCCTTACGCACTGGACTGCAGCGACCGTTGACAATACAGTACTTACATATATAAATTACTCATGATGTTTACGAAAATAAAATAAATAAAAAAATAGCCTTCTTGATCTAATCAAAGGTAATGGGACTACAGTTTCTAGACTACAGAAAGTGGACATTGTTTGAACAGTTTTGTTTTCGAAAAATATTTATCAGTCTTCTTGCCTAATCCATTGGGTCATTGAATTCGATTATAATATAGGAAAACGAATTCAAGGAAACGATGAGTCAGGAGAAGTGTAACACCGTGAATGGTCTAAGCCGCATACGCTGAGGACATATCGAATGTGCGATAATAAAGATACATGATAATTAAATCCCTGCCCTTCGAACGTATTGAAAACTTTATTTTACTTTATTTTCATTTGGAGAGAAATATAATCAAATCAATTTTTGTTTTCTGGATTTGGCCTTCAAAAGGATTTGTTTATGTACCTTTAGAAAAAAAATTCACATACCTTAGCCAAATGAGCTTTTTTTTCAAAGAAAATACAGACAAAAATGCGGTTACTGCTACCTTGGGGATTCGTCGGTTAGTAAGGGTTTTCCGAAGTCTGTTTATATATTTTTGAAGAGGCTTTTTTATTAAAGAGAGGAGAAATTCTTAACATGTTTTCCCCGCTTCATACATTGCATAAGTTGCTACTGCCAAATTTTTACTAAATTAAGTTTCCATACATTAAATAAAGCCTTCCGCTTCTACCTTTGTAAATCTTTTTTAGACCAGATTTATTATAAACTTATACACAAGTAAGTATATATTGAAATACTTAATTTTGTTAGATATTTTTGATGGTACGTGTTATATTTAAAATTATTTACAATACGCTATAGAAGGGGTGGCAAACCTTTTTACGTACGCGTGCCAAAATTTCCTAAATAATATTTTTCGACTTTCTGACGTGCCAAGCAGATTTTCATGGCGAAGAAAAGAGTTTTTTTTTTAAAGTTTTCTAAAATAATAGTTTTGAAGAATTTTATTAAAAAAAGTTTAAACATTACAAATTGATCTATTGATATTCTATCTTTCATCGTATTTCTAGCCGAAGGCATTTCTTTTATTCTTTGATTTTTTTCCTTGTTTTCAAATTAGTCAAAGAGATCATGGAAGCATTTAAACCACTCTTCTTTCAATATTATATTCTCCATCACTGAACGGTTTTCCATTTTTTTGAGATTATGTTTGAGGCAAAATAACAAGCAGTTATTATATTTCAATGACTGCCGATAATTATTTTTATAAGGTTTATTGATTGAATATTTTTATTTTTAAATTCCCTGATCCTAAGGACAGACCTATGCAATCGTATATTTACATTAAACGTAATGATTATTCTTGAAAATGATTTGCCTGCAGTTTTTTTATATACTTAATGCGATTTGTCATTATGTATGCATGAATTTTCGTCGTTTCCGTTTGCGCATCGATTGGTACCTAAACATAATATGAAAAGCCCGAAGAAAATACGCACGGCTATGTCGTCATTATTTTTATAATATTATATATAAGTAAGTACCTACATATTTATTTGTAAAACTATGTTATAAAAAACATTTTTTCAATATAATATATAAAATAGTATTTTTTTCTCTTCAAAATGAAACAATCGCGTGCCATGCAAAATAGTCTCGGGTGCCGCTGGTGGCATGCGTGCCATAGGTTTGCCATCTCTGCGCTATAGCTATACCTTTATATCGTAGTTGTCTATTTTTTAGTCTATGTGGTTCTCTCAATTGTATTAATTAAACTTATTAAAATAGATTCGTTGATAAGTAAATTAAAAAAAATTCTAATGTTTATTCTTTTACATGAAGAAATACTTCATTCCGAAGCACATAAAATGAAATATATGGGCTGATGACAAACTATTTAAATGGGAGATTATTTGTTACAACCTTAAGGGTTGGATTTTTTAAAATAAAAATCGATGTTTTTTAAAATAAATACAAAAAATATTAAAACTATGAGTTAGTCAAAAATCTCTTCGTTACAATATAGTTTTAATAATATTTAACTAAATTTTGATCATAAATATGACCATAAAATAATATGTAGGTAATAATGAGATGGGATACTTTTTAATGTTTTGAGATATGTATTAATTAAATAATACAGTTTAAATTATAAATTATTATCAAAAATTGTCTCAAATTCCAAGCTTCATATTTTTCCGTTAGGTGCCTCTGGTAGGTAGAGGATTCGCCATTATTTTCATAATATGATTATTTTTTTATCATTATTGATTTTGTTTGTTATCAGCTGTTAGAAATGTTCTTTTTATTTATGCATTCTCTTCTAATTGACGGTTGGCTATCATTATTTCAATCAACCAAGAAATGCATATTTTTCTTGCTTTTAATAAATTGCCCTTCATCTTACCCTATACGGTGTGTTTTATATGTTATATCGCATGGTGTAGGTATATAAAAAAGTTGGAGTTTTTATTTCCTCACAATAAATAAGATTTCTGGGGTTTAAAAGCACTCTCTAAAAGTTCTACATAGTTACGGATTCTTTGTTTTCATGTTATCGTTAGGATTTTACGATAAACCCTTTATTTTATTACTCATCGCGTGAGTGACAGTCCATGTTACGGCACTATACAAGAGAATAGAGCATTTAACCAAGTAGGCTTAAACCATGGTAACAGGATTTCTGACAATATAGTGAAATATCCTTACTATTTAATAATTGTGTAGTTAATTGAACTCGCATGTTATGTTTTTAATGAAAAAAATATTCAGCTTCAATATAATCAAATTCGAAAATCAATGTAATGATTCGTTTATCATTAAGATGATCTAGGTGCACTCCTATAATACCTATTATAGGTCACCTACTTAAAGGCTTGTTTACACGGGTTTAGTTCTACTCATTAGTAATCACTAATCGCAGTTATACCACTACGTGGAAACAAACCGAATTAGTAATCAGCATTAGTATTCGGCTAATTACCACGTGTCGCTATTAGCGCGAGTAACGAGAACTAAACTGTCATATGTAGTGGAACAACTTAACCCTAAAAATTGCGTAAATTGGGATTTCTTCTACTGCGCACGAATTAGGTATTCATTAATAATAAAATTATTGTTACCGTTATTATTACCGGCTGCTCTTACATGAAGCATATTGCATCGTTTTGTCTTGTTCGCCATCGCTATAACTACGTCATATTTTCTGTCAAATCTATCGAACTTTTACGCTAAGCGCCAGTTACATTGAGCTACTTTACGAGCTGTTTGTTGGCGAATTTAATAGCGGGAGATTCAGCTACTGCGATTATGATGATGACACACAAAACTTTCCATTCGCTGAGAAGCCACAAGCCTGCGACTATTTTGACAGAACGTAGTTAGTTTTTTTTACCGGGAGGTTGCTACTGTAGTAGGCCCACACGCCGGCGTGTAGCGTGTAAAGTTGACCGGCTTTTAACTTTTCTGGGTATAGCGTTTACAATTTGCTTGTTAGCTTGTTCGATGATTACACTGGGCAACTTTACAGGTAGATTGTAAATTCGCCAACAAACAGCTCGTAAAGTAGTTCAATGTAATTGACGCTTTATGAGTTATGTGGTATGTTTGTATCTGACCACATTACCTACTTGTGATACAATTATTGTTGTAAGTAGGTTATTCAACAACGATTTGATAGTAATAAAGGTGTGTGTTTCTCTACCCCAAACTAACCTCACCACTCCACCGTTGCTATTTGACCACTTTTCTGGAAGTTTCATCTTGTAAATACGGAGATGAACTCGCTTAATCGATACGAATTCATTTTTATCAATATCGGTCTGATAAAACCGCATAAAATCATGACATTTTTCGTGACGTGGTTGAATCGGATGTACTCGCTATCAGGTCGAAAGAAGATTCATTTAAAAAGGCTTAAATTATTAATTTATCATTAATTCTTCAATAAAATTGTTATTCCGAATCAGTCATGTGCTACCATAAAAATATTACGCTTTGTTTTATAAATAGTTGATAACCTAATTACTACAAGAGTATTGATCTCCATATTATAATATGCCAAAGGGGAAAAGATCATATCGTTTGTTTATAAACAAATCATTTATATTTACAAACATGTTAATTATTGCTAATTAAATGCTAATGTTAGAGATATGAGAAAGCAAACATACACGAGTAATGAATATTGCTAATAATATGTAAGTATATAATTTATTAATAATGACCGCGGCCTAGACCTAGCCTCTAAACCATCTGGGATTTTTTATGATTAAATAATTTATCAAAGAATAAAACAACTGACAGACATTATTTCCTGAATTTATATCCACATATTATATGTATACAAATTTATTAAAATTAGCTACCTACTACATAAGTGGACTCATTAAAATATGAGGTTTTAATGTTAACTGTGTAAGTATGATGTAGAATATTTACTCTCTACAGTTTACTATCATTTTCTTCATTGCCTGATTGTCTCATTACTGATGCTGGTGGTCACGGAAATACAGGTTTTTTAAAAACTCATTTCCATCTATACTGGAGCAATATTGAACTGATCTGGTTAATTCAGCCACTTCTATTTAAATCGCTTCATCCGTCTAGAAGGCGCATACCTACCTTCGCAATCGACGTATTACCTATGCTCACCCTTTTCTCCGGGCTGCACGGATCTCTTTTAACAACACAAACATAGACTTCTTCAAACCAACCACACTCAGTCTTAATCGAACATATCACGAGGCCCTACGTTTGAATGTCAAGCGTCAGTAGTTGTTTACGCCTGGGAATACCCAAGACTGAAGTTACTTTGCACTAAACTGTGCTTTTTTTAACATAAACTTTCTAATAAAAAAGTGGCTATTGAAGAGAAGAGTACGATAAGCTAACAAAAGTAAAAGATTCTAATTAATAAATATATAGGTATTATAAAAAATAAGGACATACAAAACTATGTGAAGATATCTTGACGTCCGCAATAAGGCGTCGCATTTTTTTCTAAATGCAACAAAATTGGACTTTGTGGTGACCAAGTTGGACAGCCCAATAGGCCCATCAACTGGTTGGACCGACGTCAGCCTCTCTTCGCTTTCGGACCATGTTCTCGGATATTCCTAGAGATTGTGGTCTTTTGACAATAATAAGAAGAATATTATATTTGAATAACGCATTTCGTTTATATATAAATCGGATAATTGATGAGATGAGAGATGTCCGTCCAAGGAATGTGAAACATGCTTCACCAACACCACACCTAGAACATATTCGATTTTTTTTCTATCGGATTCTCAAGGAGACTACTTTAGGTAAATTTTACTATTAATCGTTGGAGATTTTGGATCACATAGGTACTAATTTTTAAAAATAATGAATACAATTATAAAATATATATTGGAAAGCGGCTATTAAAAATAATACAAAAAAAACACATAAGCTTTACTTATAAAAGAGTGACAAATAAAATATATTGAAAAACATAAAAAAGTACCGATATAGAGAATATAGTATATTCATCCAGTTACAATGAGTAGTAAATTTTAAAGCGCATTAATTTAAAAGAGGCAAGAGAACAAAACAGTTCAAAAAGTTATAAGTAGGTATATTCTTTGCATAAATAATTGTCTATCTAAGATATTCGTGGAAAGAATTTAAAACCATATTATACTCCACATTTCTAGGAGCTAAACAACCGTCAAATTTCTTAATAGGTACATCCATTTATAATTAATTTATCACTTTATTTTATTTTACTGACTGTATCATTGAGAGATTATGAATCTTCCGTTTGTTTTTCATACGTAATATTTTTACTTTCAAATATCGAACTATTACACAGTAACTATTTAAAATTGATTTATGGCTATAAAAAATAAACATATTAATTTTATTGTCAGGATATTTAGGGATATTGCAGTGTATACTATCATCTTTCTATTCCCCCCCCCCCAAATCTCAAGGGAGTGGACTCTATCTCTCATTTCTGCTAAAAACTATTCCTTGTTAAAAATTTCCATTACTTGAAACTTACTTTTTTTAGATCCACCTGGAAATTAAGTTAATATAAGTACCTACCTCTCACATTATACATAATGGAGTTACTTCCAAAACTTGGTAAATTGCGGAGTAAATGCAATTAGAAGGCTTGACATGCCCTTTAAAATTAGGCATAATGCTAATTTATATGTGCTTTATGCGCATGTTCTATATTATCGGATAACCTTGAATTTTTTTCTAGCTTACCTACATATTTTTTAAATTCTAAATACCTAAACTATCGACTTACCAACTTTTGGCACAGTATTTGGTGGCAATAGTTATTTTTTTTAAGTTTTCAGCATTCAATTGTTGTATTGCATGATAATATAATATATTTTATATCATACGTTATAACTCGGTATTCAGCATAACATTATATACGAGATAATTTATGTTCGGCACGTGTCTAGTTTATATGACTGACTTACTATTAAAGTAAATCGTATGTATAAAGTTTATTTAACAATTAAAAAGCAACACGTGCCACATGTATTAATTAAAATGAAACAGAAAAATTACTATAAATAATTTCATCGCATCTATTCTATGCATAAGACTGCTATCGGCCGCTATCGGTGGCTATCGAGGGTAGCTTATCATATCGTTGTATTGAGGTATTATAATAATTGTTACAATAACTTAGCCGTCGAAATAGTCAAACTGTCTATCTCGCTCTAAAAGATAGCACGGCCATGAGAGGTGCTGTTAAAACATAGCACTTATTGTTACAATTACAACTAACTTATTAAATATAAAAAATTACCCTCGATAGTCGCCGATAGCAGTCTCGTGCATAGAATATATGCGCATATTATGTGGTGAACAAGCGGGTACTAATAATTACTAAGTAGTTATAAGTATATCAATATAAAAATTAAACTAATTTCGTTACTTAGTCGTTTATCAATATAGATTATATTACACTAAACTTGAACTTACACATTCTGATCAACAATAATTTGTAATAAAGATTAATAATAATATCAAATTACACATTAAATTTATAACTGGTAGTAAACAGTACCTTGAACTAGAAAAAAACATCGTTACTTACAAGTTTTTTTTACATTTATTTATAAAGCTGTTAAGTATATATCTTGAGTATACTGACCTAGATAATTATTGTAAACAAAGTATTTTTTGTGGTAATTCGTAAGTAATATAAATAATATGTTATAATTATTATAGTATTATGATAATTATTAACCTATACAAAAACGTGGCATTTTTAAAAAGAGGTTTAACTTATCCAGATTAAAATGGATATGAAGTATATTAAGTGGCTACAAGCAGTTGTATTAATTACCTCCGAATAATTGATATTTAATTTAAATTTTTCCCTGTAATAATATTATTCACCCCATAAATGTTTTATATTATTACGTAAACAAAATAATGTGCGACTAGGTATACATCGTGGCTCATTTGAATCAGCAATCCCGAAATCAACATAATATACACACATTGTATTGATAAACGTATTAAATAAAAAGCAACCAATTTTGATAAAATTATCATAATATATAATTTGAAAACACTGAAAAATATAATAACCAATAGATGAATAAATCAAACTTCCAGTAAGATTCGAACTTGCGTTCCCTGGTTTTCGCGGCCATGTACCTAACCACTAAGCTATATGTATCCCATCTAATTGCAACAAAGTTAATTACTTAATGCCTAATACAATACTCTCTGAAGCGCTTTCGAAATTGCGATACTTATTGGCAATCAGATTTTGTATTTTAAAGCTAAGTACTAAATTACCTTAATTACTAACCGGTATCAGGAGCACACCAAATTTTTGTTATAACGTACTTGCACTTGCTAATAATTTAATAAACTATTTTTGTATGTAACTAAGTTGAATTCGAACACAGAACCCGAGTTCCCTGGATTCGAACTTGTGCCCCCAGTATTGGGGCATTTCCATTTTTCCATTCCAGGGCAAACCCATTTTTTTCAACAAGATTTTTCTGGTCGTTATATATTTCTCATTTCAAATTATGTTGTAATAAAAGAAATAACAAAATAATGTTATACCGAGTTCTCATTAGCAAACTGTAACTGCTCCAGTGGATCTATTCTATACACAAGAAGACTATCGACAGTAGTTTATCATATTTATATATTGAGTCGGTTAATTATTGTTATAATAAGTTATCCGTCTAAACTGTCAAAAAGTGCTATGTTTTAACAGCTTTTCTCTTGACGCTTAGACGGTTAACTATTGTAACAATATGATACCTCAATATATAAATATGATAAACTACTGTTGATCTCTAACTCTCTAACTCTAACTACCGTTGACCTCCGAGAGCCACCTTGTGTATGGAATAGACACACAGATAATGTAACCAACTCTAGATGAGAAATAATTATTTATTAGGCTCGCGAACTACTATGCGTCCATACTGGTTACAGTATCTGAAATTTTCACAGTTACGGCACGCTAATGAGTACCCGGCTTGACATTATTAAATGTTGTGAATAAAAAAAAAATTAATCGTTTCTAATAGGCCATCAAAAATGCGAAATAATAGTAAGTATATTCATTTTAAAGATATCATGTATAGACTGAAACAACAAATAATTAGGAAAGATTTTCCCCATATACTTGTCAATATAAATTAGTACGTGAATATCATGCCATTACAGAATATTGTATTACATAATTATATTCTAAAGAATTTAAATTGTAACCTTAGTACACTAATGAGATAATTTTATTTTCGTATTCGTCTGTAAATTTAATAATGAACACACATACAATTTTGTTCTCAGCAAGATACTTATATTCTCATAGTCCTAAGAGTAGACTAATAATTGACGTGTTTACAACATTACATGAGAAAATCAGCTTTTCAGATATTTTCCATTGCCCTTTCTCATTTGGCGAAGGTCAAGATATTAATATGAAACGTATTGGGGTAGGTCAATAGAAAAATTTACATCGTAAATAGTAAAAAAATGGAACGACAGTAAAAATTGAGTTGTTAAGAAAATTTACTAATAATTATTAGCGTTGGACTACAAAGCCGTGGGTCCCAGGTTCGAATCCTGGGTCTGGCAAGTACAAAAATTGTTTTTCAATTTGTGTGTGTCAGGGTATGGACCTAATAGGTTGAGAAAGTGGCTGACATCCATTTCTCGTAAAAAACAAAATCTGTCAATACAAACCTCCACTCTGTGGAGGCCCATATGATCCTATCAGGATCGGACATGGTCGAAAAAAAAAAAAAAAAAAATAATTATATCTCCATAATATTATGTATGTCTTTGGTAAAGTAATTTTCTACTGATAAAATGAAACCAAATAATTATTGTCTGAATGTTATTGGTAATAAATATTTCTCATTAATCTGTATATCGAGTTTCCGATTTCATGTTAAAGCATGTAATTTCAGCTACGTTTGATCATTTTCACTGCGTAATAATTTTTTCAATCATCTGTAAAAGCATAAATATTTATACAATTCAAAAAGACATCAGAAATACACATAGATATTATTAGAAAAGATCAAAAGTGAGATACGAAGTGGTTTATAGGGGTAGTACTTCGACAAATTAAATTTATAACAATTCGTCTATAATATAACAAGATATAGAAATATCTATCATAATCTAGAATTTATTGAAGTACGCTGTAGCGAATACATTGCTAGCTGTATGCGAAGCAAATGGAGATGCACTTCGAGTTCCTGTAGTCTGTACATCATCTCACCATGAGACAAGTCTTTATTTATTTTATTTGACCATGTTCGATCCTAATAAGATCACATAGGCCTCCACGGGGTGGAAGTTTGTATTAACAGATTTTTTTTTGTTTTTAGGAGAAATGGATGTTAGCCACGTTTGTTCAACCTAATATTTGGTCCATACTAATTCAAACACAAATTGTAAAATAATATGTGTATTTGAAAGACCCAGGAATCGAACCTAGGACCCACGATATTTCTCAATTCGCTCAAGTATCACGTGCGTCTAAATCCTTCCAATATAATTATGTACACTAACTAGGTCATCTACATACGATTTCTTAAGTTATTTTCATAAGCGTGATGTATATAATATTATAAAAAAATAATTTTAGGTCTAATATTTTTTGAATATTGTAGTACTATAAATAAAATTGTCTTCTTTCAGGCATGGCCATACTTTCTGTTCTTCATTTTCTTGGAGAATCTGATTCTTCGATTGGAAGGGAAGCCTGTTCTACGGATTAATGATACCATCACCAGCCTTTCAAATGGATTATTTCAAGAATGTGGAAGGTTAGTAGTTTTCCAGTTTTTTTTAGATCGGTTAAATAAATTTTGACAATACGTAGTAGATTACCGCGACTAAAATTCAATGAATACTGCATACACACCTGCTGAAAAGAATACTTCATCGTCTTTTTTATAGGTACGTTGATACCACAAGGGCCGTATTCAAAATTTAAATAGAACGGGACAGGGCGCCAAATAATAAAAAAAAACAATTTCTCGGAAGAAGCAATTTATGACAATAATATATTAAAAAAATATGCAAATGTCATAAAAAAGTGAGAGAATATTACATAAAACAAGAATTTACAGTACTTCATTCAAATGAAAGAACTTAATTTGTGAATGAATTTTATTCATATAATTCGCTTTCTTCAACGCCGAGAATAAATTTAGATAATGAAATTTTTTAAACTGTTTATACATACCTACTCCATGTCTGATGATTCATATATAGCAGAAATTCAATAAAACCGAATTTAATTTTAACGAATTTAAAACATAATTTTATGAAAAATAAAAATGTGTATAACTTTTTAAAATTCTTTTCAATATATTTATACCAGGATTCTTTCGTGCATTTAAAACGCATGTCCGTGGTAGACGAAAGTTACCTTTAAGATTCTCATTTAAAGCGTTAATCATTCAATATTATCTAATTTTTATGCTGAATGACTCATTGTTTACTTATACATATTTACATATTAGTAGTATTTCCCCCATATTTGTATTTTGTATATTGGTAAATATACCCAGCGGGATACATTGAAAATATATGGCGGTCCGCAAATTATTGTCCAGGGATACTGTTTTACATGAAAAAACAAATAATATAATAATTATTTTGTAATAGTATTTTAGGTATGTATACAAGGAATTTTAATTTTGGGCTGCTTTTCATTCTTAGTAGACACCTATTCATTTTTACAAAAAGCTTTCGTTGGGCAAATTTTTTCATCTAAAGTTTTACGTACCTACACGTCTTTATAGGTGATAAGAATAATATTACATAAAAACTGGCATAAAGTTTTTTTCTATGAATAAAGTAGAGCTATATATTTACTATGTATGTGGGTAAGTGCTCGTACTATATTTACTGGGTGCAATTTAGAGTAACTTATTGCTTTAGTTTTGTGCATTTTATGGTTATGGCATAACTTTGTGTTACCGAGGAGTTTCAAAAAGATCTTAAGAACATTATTATGAAGTGCTATGTGGATTTAATGTTAACAATAACACCATGGAAGTACATATATAAAAGTAATTATATTTTACAGCAATATTGTAATTATGTAGGACGTAGTAATTTCTTTTATTTGTAAAGGTGAAACTTTTTTATATGTGGTACAAGAAAATCTACAGTATAATGAATTTGAAAAAAAGCGTCATTGTCGAGTCGTAAGACGATAAAACGCTTGTGGGTAGGCTCGAACCACCAACTTTTCGATCTCCAATTGAGTGTAGGTACTCGTACCTACTATATATAATCACAAGCCCAATTTATTGAAAATGTCTCCAGTTATATTTCGTTATGTATCATTAACTCACAATGCAATATATATATATATATGTTACGCCGAATGTGCGAAATTGACTATTACATGAAATGGGCAAAATTTTGCCTAAATCATGAAAAATGCAAGCCCGTTGCCTTATTCATGAATTAGACAAAATATCTGCCGAGTGCATGAATTCGGCAGTAATTTTCTGCCTAGTTCATGCATTGGACAAATTAGATAGTAGCGCTAAGGTGGTGTTTTTTTGCAACTAAACCAAATGTGTCAAATGCTCATGCAATGGTCAAAATTTACGTATATTATTATCTATGGTAAAAATAGATGGTCGCGCTCCGGTGGTGTTTTTTGCAACTAATCAAACTAACCAAATGTGTCAAATGTCATTGATTATAATATAAAAATATACCAATCAATAACTACAATGTCGTTCATATCCATTTACTATGCGCAAAAAAATGTAGAACTACAATATGATAACGGAAGAATTTTATTAAAAGGTATTTTTGCGATTTGATTCGTGCTTGGGTATCAATCGTGCAATGTTTGCTTGTATGTTTGTGATAGTTTGTTAATACTAGTTAGCTAACCTCAAAATGGACATTCAGTTGAATTCAGAATTACAAAATCTAACCTAATCTAACCTAACCCAACCCAACCTAACCTAACCTAATAATAATAATATTATATTATGTACAATTATAACTAATAAAACCATCCGTATTAAATTTACTTTTTCTACTGTTATTTTGACAGTTTAAGAATTCCATACCCTGGCAAATTCACGTACTCGGCAGATAATTTTAATAATTCACCAATAAGGCAACGGGCTTGACTATTACATGAATTAGCCAAAATTTTGCCCATTTCATGTAATAGTCAATTTCACACATTTGGCGTAACATATTATAATATTTTATGAAAAAGTTTAATAAAAATGTCGTATCTTGTTTGGTATTAATTAGCTAAATATCTAAGCACCTTACACTATCAAGATTTGTTTCTAGTGATAAGTGTGGTACCTATCTAGATTTCAAATGTGATACTAACCTGGACTGAACTAATCCTTTGGCAAGTTCATCTGGTTATTTGGTCGAGCGAGTCATCTTATCTTGTTACTCTGTTTTAGTATCATTGATTAAATCTCTGTGAACTATGAATAAATACAAAACCGGAAGTGTTTCTATTTTATAACTAAAACATTGTATAACAGGGTGTATAGTGGTATAACAACGTGGCCCCAAAGTGTGTTCAAGTTATAAATGAAATAAAACCATCCTATAATTTTCATTTTATTGCTAAAACATCATCAAATTGTTGAAATGTGCCGATGTGGTAGTTTACTATAATATAAATGTTAACAAATAATCGTTAAAATGCTTTGATAAATTTAATATAAGTTTATATTATAAATCATTTCCCAAAAACAGTAAAACGTCTTAACCTGATTCATAAAGAATTTTTCCCAATATATTGGAAACACTTATTCATATTTAAGTGCTGTCAATGACACTTTAAGGGGATCGAAAATTTCTTTTATTGAATTCAATAAAAAAAAATCGCCACAGTAAATGAACCGCGAAATAGGAAAGCTCAATACCGTGAAGAATTTTTATTCACTTGTCTGATACAAGATTAAGGATAACAAGTAGTTAACAATATTTACTGTTACATTATTATTTATAATCATATGAAAAAGGTTCTGAATATTAAACAATACGATCACGATTAACACGAGCAGAATTAATTAATGTATTCAAACATATAATTATTTACCAATAGTGAGTCTATGTTGTGAATATTTGAGATAACGATTACAATCTCAAAATAAGTCAAATGAATTCCATATTATAATCTATGATAGAACAAACCATAATTAAAATCAGTGAAACAAATTGTGTCTATTTTAGGCAGGTACATAGTCAATAATTATAATTATGGTACACTATTAAACTTTACAAATTGACTTGTATATATCTATATTACTCAGAAATATTGTATATTGTAATAATAAATGAAGTATTAAATATAACAATTTACTTCGTTAACTTAAATATTGGTTTACGGATTGTTTTTCTTTTGGTGATAATAAACAAAAGTCATTATCTAAGATTAATATCGATATAATTTGAATTTATGGTTATGGGAAAAAATACATCAGCGTCATAGATGAGGACTTTTATTTGCTTGTAAATTTGCTGCGGAATTTTTAATTGATCAATATTTTTTAGATACCATCACTTATAGAAAGTTTTTTTAGTAACGTTTGTATTTAAAGGGATCCCATATTTAGATAAAAACAATTTAGTCTCAAATTATCCTAATGTGGACCTTGGCTGTCTCCAGGAAACGTCTACTACAACGTCACTAACCTCTGTCTTCCGCTGCAAACTTTCTCTTTCTACACAGTACAACTAGATCAATCTTAATCTTCTGGGCTGTTAAAGAGGAGCCTCTTTGGAAGTTGGGTATTTTTCATCTTTGAAACATGGCGTGCTCAACGGAGTTAATCGTAAACCGTATAAAATTCGACGTTATATGTGGTTTTCTCATATTTTTCGCAGGAACGAACCTCTCAGTCACATAATGCAGATCCCAGTTGAAGTTAATATGAGGTTAGGAAAAAGAGGAATCTATTTCACTATCATTGTTGCATCCATCAATAATTAACTTGTATCTATGTTATCTGGTGTTTATGCGTGTATACATCCGAAGTGAAGTTAATATAAGATAAAGAAAAAAATATTTTGCACTATCATTGTTGCGTTTGTCAATAGATCATTTGCATAATGCACTCAAGTGAAATAATTTTAAAGTTAGGAAAAAGAAAAACCTATTGCATTATCGTTATTGCGTCCATGAATATATATATTATATCATTTGCATGTAGGTAAGCTGGTGTTTATTTACGTAGAGATCCCTAATGAAGTTTTTATAAGGTTAGAAAAAAGAAGAATCTATTGAACAATCATTGTCACGTCCATCAATAGATAATTTTGCATTTATGTCATCTGGTGTTTATGTGCGTATGTATCCCGAGTGAAGTTAATATTATATTATTAATGATAAGAAACATAAGAATCTATTGAACTATCATTGTTGCGTCTATTGATAGATGATTATCTTTATGTCATCTGCGAAGATATTCCATACACAATGCTGTTATCGATGGTAGTCTATCATGTTTATGTTTAGAGGTGATTAATTGTTACAATAAGTTAACCGTCTATACTAAACTGCCAAAAGGTGCTATATTTTAATAGCCGCTCTCTTGGCTATGTTAACTTTTAGAGTGAGATAGACAGTTTTGACAGTTTGAACGGTTAACTTATTGTAACAATTAACCGCCTCGAGACATAAATATGATAATATTTATCACTTTAGCCGTCGATACCGCATTGTGTATATAATGGATGCACCGGTGTTTATGCGCGTATAGATCCTATGTGATGTTAATACGAGTAATATAAGATATAAGTTTAGAAAAAAGTTATGATTAAAAAATAGATAAGCTTTTGATTGATCTGTAATGTTTCATGTCATGCTTTCTTTTTCTTCAATTTTTCACATTCAAATTCAAAAGACAAAATAATTCAATAAAACGAATTTCAGGTACTTTTACGATGCGTTTTTACGACATGCGATAAAATGTGTTCACCATAAAAATAGCCTTTACCGACAGCTGAGCCATTTATATCGCAACGTCTGGGAAATTATTAAGTTATTTTTTCCACGGTGAAAAACTATATAGAGCGGTTGCGAGGGTTTTCCTTTATTTTATCGCCCTTTCGATATGTTTAGTAATAGTTGTAGAAGTATACTAGGTATCTCTTTTATGATCTTAACTATTGCTTAATAAGCAACTAGCGAGAGCCACCGCGTGATATTTGATAATAAAAAATAGCCAGATTTACAGAATGAAAAGAATAGACTGATTATTCGATTTCATTTTATTTCAAATCAAAGATAAAGACAACGGTTGGATCTATACGCGCGTTCTTATACTTGCACCTCACTTCGCTGGTCCTATTTGACCACTTAACCTACTCGTGGTTTAAAATTATTATTATCATATTATTAGTCAATTCCCGATGAGAAACGACTTTCTAGTTGGAAGTAAAATTAAATCTGACTAAGCCCTTGCGATCGACAATGGTTGGATGTAGACTCACGATCCTTTATCTGAAACCCACCTAAATACGTACGTCTGACCACTTTATCTACATTTGTTTTTTCACACGTTCTTTGCATTGTGCCGTTATCAGGTGGCTGAAAGTATCAAGACAACTGTAGCATATTTGTGTATACAAGACACATCTTTATATAAAAAAATCACACGTTAACAGAATAGGCCAAATAAATTTCATCAAATAATAATTCATAGTTTAATGTATTTTAAATTTGACTTGAATTCTTATTTATATAATATCAAAATAAATTTCGGTATGGTCATAATATCGAAGTTCAATATCTAGATATTTATTGATTTTTAATGACTTATTTTGGGTGAAGGCTGTTTCCTCATGTCAGGCTCACCAGGCACCGATAGCGAGGACTGGGCTGTGGCTGGCCAATACACACCCTAGAGATGTAGACATTTTTAGCGATTCATTATGTATTCTGTTTTTTAAATTCTATTTTATTGTTTAATTCATTAGTATTTTTTTAAATTACATTGTTTTTTTATTTTATATCTTTTCTATAAATTTATTTTTTGTGCTTAATGTGTCTTTTTTAAATAAATAAATAAATCAGTAAAATTTACTAAATTTGTTTTTTTATTATATCGCTTGATGTCTCTTGTAAATGTTTCATAGTACTGCACTTCGTATTTTCGCAAATAATAACGTCTCCGCGATACACTATACAAAATACGTTGATGTAGGTAGTCATTTTTTCACACTTCTCTCTTTTCTTTACAATGTAAAAGTATTTTTATTTAATTTCGAGCAACGTATAGAAAATAAACCCATTGTATGGAATCGTTTAGCTGTCGTAGAATTTAAATATCCCCCGGGCGAGCCTTTGGGAGGGTTTCTTTTACCTTTGAGTTGTCCACTGTATCGTTTTCAATTTGCTACAAAGGACTCGGTATATTATTTAATTATAATACGAATGACTGCCGAATGGTGTCTGTGAAAAAAAAAACACAAAATCCAAGATGCAAACTAACTTTATATAGCTGTTTTATCAGCGACACAATACAATTTTTCGTCAGTAAACTTTTTTAACAATGTTCACATTTACATACGAAAATATTCTAAACATTTTTTTAAAATAGAATAAAAGAAATCCAGACACTTGATGGATTTTAAAGTTAATGAAGAAAACAGAGTTTTATTGTATTGTAACATTTTTGTATTCTTTTTATATTGCAAAAGTAATTAATTAGAGATAATACATTTATTTAAATTATTTAATGGTGCTAGGTGTCAATTCTTGATGGAAATACGTTGTATTAATTTAATTGGTGGTTTTTATTCCACATCGTGTCCGGAAACATCGTGCATGCAGTTCGCTGTATCACACGTCACAGTGAAATATTGTATAGTAATTATATGGCCGTATATTAAAGACAGTCCAACCTCTTTGGGTCGTACAGTACTGACATAAAATTCATGTCTAAATACAACACTGTTCTTGTCGGTTTACACTTTAGGTACAAGAAGCCAGCAGCAAAAAAATGAAAATAGCCGATACGCTGGACTATTTGTTAGGTTAGGTTAGGTTTTCATTCTTGAATTCATGAATGTTGCCAAAATCAGCTATGGAAATTGAATTAATGTTCATATTGAATCTAATAAGTGTATAATACGGTCATCTCTTTCCAATACGAAAGCTCACGGCGAACCGTGCCACGGTAAAATGGTTTACGTACAATAACTTACATGTAACCATTCCACATAGTCAAATTAATATCATCACCATTGGATTTTTCCACTTCAATAACACATTGTAAACTGATACAAAATATATAAATTTATAGCTATTTATAATAACAAATTCAGAAGAAAATAATATTAATTTGCTTTTCAGAAAATATTAGTGTCAAGTACTTTGTTAGTAAAAATAGCTGTAAGATTTAATATTTGATATCAGTTCAAAATAATTGTCCTATTGACACGAAAGAAATTATAATATTTAAAGTATGTAGTACTAAATATTGTGTATTATTTTAATTAATACATTCAATAAAAGAGTATTATAATCTACTCTATAATACAGGTTGTTTTATTTTTATTTAAATATTGTTAACACTTATTTTATGTCATATGTCGTGAACGCTTTGAGTTTTTATGTCATGTTTATTATATTATTATGAAAAATTAATACATTTAAATTATAATTATAAACAAGATTGCTCAAAAAGCCTTTTAACTTGTTTCATGTATAGTTACGTAAATACTAGAAATTTGGTGTACAGATTCTAAAGCGATGATTACAATTACATTCTATTAAATTTTGAACGTGGTCCGGGACTCTATGGTATCTTTATATTTTTTTTTTAAATTACGCTATCGAACTGAAACTTTCACTAATGGCTGATTCTAATAATTATCTTACAGCTAACATATTACCTAGTATCTATATTAAGGCGATTTCTGGTAATTTACAATTTCAACTGTATTAATAAATAATAAATATATTTTTTATATTTATTACTTTTACTTGAAATCCTTTTTATTTATATGTAATCTTATTTAGGTTTGGTCCCAATATTGAAGCTCGATTTGATATAAATATAAACGATTTCAAGTTACACACATTCATATTTTTATAAAAATCGAGTTTTTTAAAATAAATATAAAAAATATTAAAACTATTAATTAGTCAAAAATCGTTACGTCAAAATATAGAAAACCTAATAACCTATATTTTAATAATAAATATGACCACAAAATATATGTAATAATAAGATGGAGTCTTGCGACAAATTCATATTTTATTACTTACATATTTTTACAATTGTAAGTTTATCTTTGATTTAAAATAAAAAATATTTTCCTTTTAAATGTTTTCAGGTACATGTTATTTAGTAATTAATAAAGTTGAAATTGTAAATTATCAAAAAAATGTCTCAAAATTTAAGCTTCGTATTTTTCCGCTAGGTGCCTCTGGTTGGCAAAGACATCGCCTTAACAATATTCAATTGAGCGTTGGATATTGTATATGCAAATAATAGATTTTTGCATAAAACTCTGATGTATTTATGCACATAAAAATATATATCTCATCGAAGTCTCTCGATATAATATCCGTCGGGTTGGAACATAATGGTCAAATTGACAAAGATCAAGCCTTGATAGTGTTCCACAGTGTTATCATGTATCGGGTAGTTTTCCCGAGCGTCGAATTGCTTTTACCGTCGATAGTGCCTCTTTCACCATCAATAGTGCCGCATTTACCGTGCATAGTGCCTCTTTTGCCGTGGTCATACTAGCTGGCGACCCTTGCGGCTATATTGCGGTACGCGTTACGGTTCAAAGCTCTATCAGCCCGAAAGCGCTTACTTTGGCAAAAGCTTTCGTACTCAAAAGAAATGAATTCTGTTTAAAATGGCACTAGAAAAAATCCAACTGTCTGGGAACATCTTACGTTATATTCGGTTTTCACTATATTCGTGCATTAAACACAAAGTTTCTTTTATATTGCATGGTATTTATTAAAACAAAAACTTCCCGTTAAAATAAAACTCACTACTTAAAATAATACACATTTGTAATTCTATTACGACGTTATGTTTTATACACATATTATGAGGTCTTGCGTATTGATACATAATACATAATATTTTATACATAAACTAAAAATAAATAACAATGCTTCTTAATGCTGTTTATTGTGCGGCTTAATTATGTGATAAGACTATTGATAAGATAAGATTTTTCACAAGATTTAAAATGTAGCTTAAACAGCTTCTTGTAATCATATGTATGTTTATAACGTGTTACCAAAAAATAATTACAAGATAAAAAGAACTTTTTATATACAACGTTTTTAAATTTTCTGTCGAATCATATAAACTCGACTTGACTAGCTTAAACGATCAAAAAAAATTGTACTTGATAGAAATAATACTGAAATGTCATTTTGACATTTCATATTGATTTCCATAGAAATGCACGTATATACTAATAATTTAGTTGCTAGGACTCCAGACCCCTAGCAACCAATAAATGTGGATAGGATTACGGATTTCTTCCGAAATAACTTTTCATACAAAACAGGATTAACTGATAATGAATTCAATTATACTTAAAGATGGCTAAAAGTATTAAAAAAATGCATTGGCATCGTGTTGTGATATATTCTAAAAGTTTCGAATGTCTAGCTAGTCGGAAAGTTAGTTAAAAATCGATTGAAAGATTTGTACTAGATAAACAACCACCGGACAAATAAGAATACGACCTAATAAAAACGTTGTAATAATAAAATTGTCTCTTTATAAAGTGCGTATATATTATACCTATTATAAAATAGACCTACTACTACTTGATTTCCCACATTAAATGTACACATTTAAAATTTGATTGTAATGAAAAAATATTTTTATGTCTGTTCGCAGGCTTATATTCAGGGGAGGAGAGTCGTTGGCGTACGTCTATATTTACGAAAATTTTCGATTATTGGAACTCCGTTGGGACTCGGCCGTAACATGGTATGCTGCAGCGCTTGGCGTCGACTTTTGCTACTATTGGGTCCACAGAGCCAGTCATGGTAAATACAAATAATATAGCTATATAATACAATGTATCTAATGCTTGATTATTTAAATAATTTCCATCGATATAATATGTAGTTAATTATTATTAATTAGGTACTTACATGAATTTATTAACTATGATAACGGGAATTTGTAATACGCTGGGATTTGGGACGCTCTAATATAATGTACTTTTTTACAATTTGAATTTATTCATTTACAATAAAAAAAGAGCAGAATAATATTTTTATAACGCACATTGTTTTTACGCACTTACAAAGTCATACTTCACTCTGTCGCGTTCTGTCATCGGAGCATAGGGCAAACAGAATGTGTTGATACTTTCATCGGTCCATCCCCACGACTTGCGTCTCTCACTATGTCAGCTCCGCAGCCCGTAGATTGATTGTATAACATCGCTACAGGGTGAGTGAGGGTCAGTCATATCGATAGAATTGTTGAAGTTGAATCATAATGGTGTTGAGTGTCGCATTTTCTGGCGGTCTAAATCAAGTGACGCACCTCTTTATAATATCAATAAGATAAGGTGCGGAGATATCGATTTTCAAAACTCAATACCCAAAACTTTTGAGACATGCATGGGTGTTGATAGCAAGCAAGCATTTTTTCGATGCTTTAATGTTACATTTTCTAAGATTTTAAGCAAACCGTTTTCTACAAAGATGGAACCTAAACTTATGAAAGTGATGGCAAAAAAGTACCTAATATAACACTAATTATTTGTTTTAGAACATATTAAACGAGGTGTTTAAAAAAGACGGCAGTTTTACTTTCGTAAAACTATTGGCAAATCATTAAAAAATGCTTAAGTACATATTTTTCAGAAAAAAAAATATTTTAAAATATTGTTTGTATACTAATAGGTAATATATTATAACTTTTTTATAATATATTCAAAAAATATATACCTTTAAGTAAGAAATAAGACGTTTTTATGAATTTATCAACATTTTTCAAAAATGAAAACTGCCGTTTTTGTTTCTAGCCCTCAAATATTCTTGTGTTGAACATGAAGAAAATATATAAAAAAAACGAAAGAATTCCTGTCTTCTACTGATTTCATTTAATAATAATTTCGTAAAAACTCACATTTTATATTGACGAAGATATTTTATGCAATTAGGTAGGTGATCATATAATTTTAGAATTTTAATACAAATATAAAATTATCAATAAAAAAATTGCATGATGAGGTCGAAAGCTTGCCGGGAGTACACCGGTGTCCCATAGGACTAATCCGTTCCGGACGGTACTGTGTTTGTCATATGATAACTTTTATTCACCCATTGAAAAGGCTGGTCATATAATACCTTTCATAATTATTGTGAGAACACACACACAAATAGATTTTCCTGATGGATTTCACCTCCGCGCTAAAAGCTCTGATGAAAAGCTTTTTCCATTTCTTTTTGAATTACCCGCCAAAGGTCGGATTGAGGGCACTCATTTTTTGCCGTTCGCGAGAGGGCGAATATTCAATAATGTTTCTGGCAGTAAGTAATACAATATCGGCAATGTTCCTTTTGATTTTTCCCACCAAAATTATTACGCGACAGCTGGTACATATGTTATATTACCATTATATTGTATGACAATCATCATCATTAAAAAATAAGTGTGTTTAATCTAGAAACTAAAATTATCCTCATGATATGTTAAATGAAACATTTTATATTATTTTCAATGTGAGAAACTTCTTCGAAAAATGCAATCAACTTTTGAATTAATGTAGGATGTATTCTAAATAGGTCGACTATGAGGAATAATTATGGTATATTATGTTTGGATATAAGCCCGCAGAATCTGTATACATTGGAGGAAATTTTTTTTTTATCATTATCATGCACTGTATTTTCCGTAATTTTTCCGTATGATCTCATGGTTTTATAGCATAAAATGGTAAAATATTAAAACTCTGACTTTTTAACAAAGTCAGTATTGACTGTATATTGGTGACACGTAATAAAGAGTAGCAGATGAAAGAATGAATTCAAATACCTATTACAACTTTTGAAAGCAGTGGTGGTTTTCCATGAGGCAGACGTTGCTTTTGCTTTATTAGAAAGGATCTAAATATCAATTGAATATAACCGAAGTATAAAAAACCTGAACACATAACTATTACTATATTGTACTATCCACTGTAATACATGTTTTAATGTCGGTTTATCACACAGGTAAATATATTTTACAAATATGCGTCCAAACCTTTCATCGCGATAAACCTCAACGTACCTAAACTCATCACTATTTGAGAGTAGGTTTCGTAGAAATGGTCTATTTTTTAGTAAATGATATTGTGTATGTCAATTTAAAGATTTTTGTGTATTATTGTCTGTTTAAGATAGCCAAAAATAAATAATAAAATATGTTAGTAGGTAACTAACGAATTATCAGATAATTTGAAACTAAACATAAAAGGGGTGGCATTCTAAGTCTACTTAAAAGGGGCACTTTGCCTAGGGACATTACTGATTGTATTTGAAGCAGTCTCGGTCATACCATGGGTATCTTCTCCCTGATAATTCATCGATCATATTCTTGGGATTGTTAGAGTAACCCATCCATTGCAAGTATACCACCCATATAAGTTGGAAAACTTTTGTATGAATGAAGAGTTGGAAACCCCTTTTAGTATGTATTTTTCTCATCATTTAAAGGGCGTATTCATTAAGTCAGCAATCAACATTGAGAAGGTTCAGAATTCGCCTCTATTGTATACTACTGTATGGATGATTATTGGATAACATGTATTACATCAGTACTATTGGTGAAAAAATATTGTCTATGGTATTTATCAACACCATTTGCAATACTGCTTTGAAGTATCCGACGTTTTTTCGTTATGTTCTTTAAATCTGCTTCCTTTTGTTTTCGTATACTATTTGTTTTTCTTCTGCCATCAATTCGATATAAATATAACACGTATTTAAATGTCATCTTGAAAGATCTCAACCTAATGAACGCATTTTTTAGTTCTAAAACCTCAATATCATAATGTATAATATCTTCCTTTCCCTGAGTATATTCCTTGATCTTACGTCATATACAAGAGATTTTATTTCTTTCTTTTGACCATGTCCGATCCTAATAGGATCATATGGGCCTCCACAGAGTGGAGGTTTGTATTAACAGGGATAACTAGGTAATATTCCCTACCGGGATTCATTTTGCGACATCAATGAATTTTTCATTGTTTTTGGTGATATTGAATCCAAAATACGTGAAATTTTTGAGCATTTCAAAATTTTACATCATTCATTTTAAATCTCAATAAATATTTACGAAAAAAAAAATAATTTCGTCACTTGATTGATACGTTTGAACTTTTAGCTGGTGAGTAACAAGATTTTGAAAAAAAAAATCATTAACAGAGTAGTATCGAGTAGGTACCTACCTGTAATATTTAATCAACCTTATTTTTTTATCAATGACTGTGATTTTAACTACGACGACTCTTAGCATGGGGGGAATTTAACTAATTTAAAGTTGGGTACCGCACTACGTTTTCATGGTGGTGAAAATGCAATTATTAGCGTCTCACAATGTAATAGTCTACATAAAGTGCTCCCGTATTCTAAATTAAAGCTCAATAACTATACCAACGTAGATAATTTATAATTAACTTACTGTTGCCAGTAATTAAAATATAGGGTATTTTTCAGCTAGTCACAAATTAAAATTCATTTTTTTAGTATCTTAAAGATTTTACACACAAATTGACAACATGATAAAAACGGCAACTTGGTTCAGTCTATCCATTAATTCTCGGAAAAAAAATACAAAAATAAAGTTGTTTGCACAACACATTAAAATAATTTGTGTTAAAATATATAATGATAATTTTATTACAATATATATATTTTATTAATGTTCTAATTTATTCACCGTATGCACACGTCTTAAGGGGGGACATGCTCGTCGAAGGTCAAAATTGAGTTTTTATTGTATTTTCAAACCATGATCCTGGACACTCCTTAAACGTTGTAGATAATCTATTTATATAATTTTGAAGCCTTATTATCCTTTATAGTTATTTTAAACATTTGATGACTGCATAAAGTATTTTTGTTACATAAAATAGTATTCTTTTAAACCTCTCGCTCTAATGTTTTAGAATATAGTCATATTTCGGTACATAACTGTGCAGTGGTGTTAAGATTTTTTTACATTTATTAATTTTTAAACGCATTTATAAAACCATTAGCATAATTTATTACGAGATAATTTTTGTAAAATATTCACGATAAAAAATTATTTTGATAATCTCTGTGATCCCAAATTTTACAAGAATTAGGCATTTTATTATTCAAAAAATCGGCAAGATTAACACATTTGAAGATGATTCTAAAGATACTTATTATAAGCTATGTCTTTGACCATTCAAGTGTGATAAACATCTTATGAATAATGATTGCTTTATAATAATTATTGACCTAAGAATAAGGTAGTGTTTTTTTGAAATACGCCATTTCTTTTGTCATTCCCTAGTAGTTAAGCTACAACATACGGCCGTAGCCATAAATTGACAAACTCTAATTAAAGTAGGGAGTAAAATTATGTTGACGCGCGTGTTTGAACATGTACCTAACCAAATTTTTTTTATTTTTTTTTCAAACGGTACATGTTCAAACACGCGCGTCAATATCATTTTACTCCCTACTTTAATTATAGTTTGTCAATTTATGGCTATGGCCGTATGTTGTAGCTTAACCACTGGGGAATGACAAAAAAAATGGCGTATTTCAAAAAAACACTACCTTATTCTTAGGTCAATAATTATTATAAAGCAATTATTATTCATAAGATGTTTATCACACTTGAATGGTCAAAGACATAACTTATAATAAATATCTTTAGAATCATCTTCAAATGTGTTTATCTTGCCGATTTTTTGAATAATAAAATGCCTAATTCTTGTCAAATTTGGGATCACAGAGATTATCAATATAATATTTTATCGTGAATATTTTACAAAAATTATCTCATAATAAATTATGCTAATGATTTTATAAATGCGTTTAAAAAATAATAAATGTAAAAAATTTTAACACCACTGCACAGTTATGTACCGAAATATGACTATATTCTAAAACATTAGTGCGAGAGGTTTAAAAGAATACTATTTTATGTAACAAAAATACTTCATGCAGTCATCAAATGTTTAAAATAACTATAAAGAATAATAAGGCTTCAAAATTATATAAATAGATTATCTACAACGTTTAAGGAGTGTCCAGGATCATGGTTTGAAAATACAATAAAAACTCAATTTTGACCTTCGACGAGCATGTCCCCCCTTAAGCATATTCGCGAAGCTATTCTATACATAAGATGGCTATCGACGATAGTTTATCATATTTATGTATTTAGCGGTTAATTGTTTCATTAAGTTAGTTAGTTTCAAAAAGTGCTATGTTTTAACAGTCCCTCTCTTGACTATGTAAACTTTTAGAGCGAGATAGACAGTTTTGACAGTTTAGAGTGTTTACACCGTTAACTTATTGTAACAATTATAATAGATCATTATATAAATATGATAAACTACCATCGATAGCCGTCGATAGCCACTTTGTGTATACAGTATACCCATTGGAACGAGTCAAGCTTTGAACTATAACATAGTTATAATTTACAATAATTTTGTTAAATAATAACTTGACATTTACTTATTAGTTTAGAAGTTTTATATTTAATTCTGTATATGTATTCAAACTTATAACGGAACCTCTCATGCAGATTTACTTCTTACGTGGGTAAGTATAGATTATTTTTAGATAAATGGATGAATTTATTAAACAATTTAGACCCAATTATACATGGAACCTACTTATTTATTATTAATTAATTATTTTTAATTTTAATTATTTTAATTATTTCAAAACACCTTTATAATTATTACGGTCTTCCAAAAATAATTATTACCTTAAAGAGATAATTTAATAGAAACAACCAAACTTTCCAGTAATTTTTCATTTTAATTTGAGGCTTAAGTCAGAAACACCATTCCGAAAGCCTAATAATAATTTATATCGGTAGAATTTTCAATTATTTTCAAAATTTATTACAAAATTAGATTGGCTACATGTACAAAAGATAAAAGTAAAGTAAATTCTCCTAATTCTCCTCAGACTCTGACTAAATTTAATATTAGTACATGGTGCTTTTATCGATCAAAGACAAATTGTGTTATGTTTCACCTTAATATTCATTCAAGTATAACCGCAGCAATAAGGCGCCTGCTGTGGTTGAGTAAGATATCCCATTGAAGATGAAGGCCACGGGTTTAAACTCAGCATTTGAAAAATCCAACTTTGGTATTTTGTGTATTTTGAGTGGGGACAATCTTGTTCTTTTGGTACTATTTTTTATCAAAGGTTAGCAATTCAATATAAATCTTCTTATCCTTGGTCACAGACCTTCGAACCGTTATTTTTTTCCGTTTCGGTTTTCGTTCCGGCTTAAGGAAACAAATATAATTATATCAGCTCGGTTTCGGTTTTTGTTCCGTAAAAAATAACGGTTTTTCCGGTTTCCGGTTCAGATCCGAGTGATTAATTTTTAAATGTTTTTATTTGTATAAAAGTTTTATTTTCTACCATAATTTAGAACATTTTATGGTACTTATATGATAGTCTGGCGTCATGCTCAGAAACCAATGGTTATGCTGCACTGTATGGCCATAGCCATAATTTTTTAAAATAATATATTATACATTAGGAGAGTTATGTAGAGATGCTTCATATGATCGTGAATAATTTCTTTGCGTCTTAAATTTGACATACATATTTCAAATGAAAAACAACTTCCGAAAATAATAACGGGTTTTCCGGTTTCAGTCCAGTCCAGTTCCGGTTTGAAACCCTGCTTGCCTAGTTGTGTCAGATCACATACGTTTTAACCATACTTCTCGTCGCAGAAAATATGGTTAAATAATGCAGTTTTTTTGCGCTTTATGGTAGTTATAAGTTCTCTTAGCTTATTGGATGTCTCAATATCAATGTGAGCAGCACAGGAAATCTCCATCTTACGCTGATAAAGCCATATCTCGAAAGTTAATGTTCGGAGTCACGGCATGGGCATACTTGTTTGAGTAAACAATACAAATATTAAAACACCTCTGATAATTAACCAACATTATTACACCGAATTGTTGAGCCAATTAAAAAGATCTTAATGGTCAGATTTTAAGATCCATCTATTTTTTGCACAATAAAATAGATAATTGAGTAAGTCGTCATAATTGAATTATTTTTTTTATGTATAAAAAATGTGCTTATTATATAGGAGTTGGTATTTTTATAGATGCCTACTAAATTAATTCTTTTTTTTTTTTTTACAGAGGTTCATATATTTTGGGCTCAACACCAGGTTCATCATAGCTCTGAGGAATTTAACTTGGCAGTTGGCCTTCGGCAGTCGGTTTTACAGGGATGGTGTGGATTTGTAAGTAAACTTATTTTTTTATTTTTTAATACAATTCTGGCCACTAAACACATTTCAAAATCAATAATGGCCCAGTACTCAATATAGACTCCTTATTAAATTTCAATATCAGTTGACATAATCAATATTTTTTCTTAAATTTACACGAGGGAAATAATATATGGTAGGTATATAACATTATAAATAAAATAATTCACAATAATAGTGTATCGGGGGGATGAACAATGTATTGTTCTTATCCCCGATGTTAAGTTTAAGTTCTGAAGGTTGCTCGAGTTTTTGTAACATGGTATGTTCAGGCAGTGATGAATGATACACGGAGTTGGTATTTTCTTGGTTTTATTATTTTATAGTAATAAAGTTAGGATAAACACGGTACTAAGAAATGATCATATTGATTTTAGTTTTAGTTGAAAGGTTTATATTAATATTAATACTATCGACCGAATTTGGAACAGTGGGGCGTGTCGACTATTTTATAGGAAGGCCGAAAGACCACTGTATCATTTCCGTTGCGTTGTTGTCTATGGTCTATAAATGACCATAGACAACATGACAGTTGTCGGGTTATAGTTTTTATTTGAAATGCCAGTAGGTAAGCAATGTAGAGATACAAAGATGCTTTTCACGATCTGTTAGAAAAGAAACTTTATGTAAAAATATACAGGAGTAGGTACCTACATATTGAAAAAAAAAACTAAAATAAATTCTTGTAGTTATAACAGGTCTATTAATTATTAGTGAAAAAATAAAAAGGCGAATATTTTGATGCCTATATCTTCTTTTGCATAAGTATTCCTAATTTATACGTAGCATTCACAGATTTTTTTTCAATTTTTCATTTTATTTTTTTATCGAGGCAAACTTTCAATCATTCTGAACGTTTATGTGAATATTCAATAAAAAACGGTCAAATACCTTTCTAAGGTGGCTATGTTATTTTGGGGCCAGGTAGAAAAAAAAAGAAATGAAAATAGACCGGAAATTTCGAGGTCGGTGAATTAAGGAAACGCGTAGAGGCTCTCGGCAGTTTTTTTTCTTGATACGCGAAAATTGACAAATAGACTGGTGTAATCTAATATTAATGGAAAACAAGTTGATAGAAGTCAACCTAAAACAACCCAGAGGAATTCTTTTTTTATTTTGGAAACTATTGAGAGTATATTATAACGACACTGGAACAACTGGTCACAAGGACAAGTGGGCGTCGCACCGTCGAATGAAATAAATAGACGTTCGTTACGATTTGATACTAAAAGTAGAGGAATAATTTTAATAAGTATTCATATACTACTTAGTAGTTTTAATTTATGTTGCTGTTAACATAATGTGTTTTATTGCTGATTGAGAATTATTATGCCTGACGCTTTATATAAAAATAAACTCTCTTATTGCTGGAACTTTTAACACAATTAAATCATTATTTCAGTATGCATATTTACTTTCTCACTAAGTATTACATAATAATATATAAGTATTAAATATATATTTTATTAAGTACTTATAATTCACAAACATCCATTATTTTATTTTAGAATTTTATTCGATTGCGTAGCACCCAGTAGTACCGGCGCCGAATCGTCCTAGATCCATTATAACATTATATAATGTATCGTCTATTGTATTAGAAATATTGCGAGTATCTTTGCTGATGGCACGAGTTAAACATTTCCAATATTGTATTAAATTACCTTTATACCAGATTTTTCCTGTTATGAAAACATATATTTTCATGTATGATAATTTCATTGTTTGAGGTTCGTAAAATGACCAGAAAATGGATAAAATTGTTTAATTTTTATATTTTATAATGTTCATAAAGATGATCATATTATGATAAAGAAAATTTTTCTATGATATCATGTCTGACAAATGAAAATTGAACTTTACTGTAAATGATACTGCGTAGCAATATAATGTATACATCATAAATCAGTTAGTGATAATTAAAACATTTTCTGTTGTCTCTCACGGCTCAAATTTTGCAGTTGGTATTTACGATTTTTATATAAATGTCATTGCATGGTGTTGTCACCGTGGAAGATTGTCATTTATTCCAACTCTAACTTGATATATAATATATTAGATTAGCAGTAGGCGTAACAAATTGAACTTCAATATTGATAAATGCAATATTTTATCGTTCACTTGAGCCTCACGAACATTATTTTTCCAATATTCACTGCATGGCAGACTTCTCACGAACACAATTTGTAAAATACCTTGACACTACGTTTGAAAGTAAACTGGTGTTTAGTTATATTCTATATAGCTAATATTTGTAAAAAGGCACTACAATAATGTTGAACTTCGTCGTCCGAGTAATTTCGGATGTTACTATATAATACATGATTTCAAAGCCGAGTTGCGAGTGAGTCTCTTGTTTGGGACCCAAATTAGTTGAAGTACGACCATGTGGTGGAGAAGGTGCAAAATATTTTTGAGACTTCTTTACTTGAAGCTGTATAGATACTCTGCATGTCTTTATTCAATTGAATTTTTCTTATGTACCTTTGTAGTCTAATTTTTAGAAGATATTTATTTTTGGCCAGGTATTTTTTCCCACTTCAAATAATTATAAAGCACTGCCATTCTTGGTAGTATTTGGCAATACTTAATTATGTTCAATCATATCGGTTCACATATTGATATATTTCACTCGCGCGAGGATGAGTTAAAGTAGATGTTGTTTTATGTTTGTTAAGTAGGGTCTACGTAGCTCATTAGAGGTACTTCCAAATACTTTTTTAAAATTATTTTTGCTCTGTGAATACTTTAAATTTATAATTTGTCATGTTCACCATATAATAATAAAAAAATTTGAATTTGAAACTGCCACCAAGATAAAATTAAATTAAAAAAATACAAACATACACGAGCATTAAAAATGTTACATTCCTCATAATGAAGATAATTTGTCTCCGTTAATTAACAGGTATGTTGCTTTTTCATTGGTAGATATTGAAAGAGCAAACATAACGTGATTATTAGGATTAATTTGCATGCGTCTCATATAGAATGATAGCTTAACGGATAAAAGCACTTACCCGGTAAAGTTAAAGTTCTTAAAATATTGTTTTAATTTTTGTTTGGTATTTTCTGCAAGTTCCTATAAATTCATATAATATTATAAATAATACTATTATCCCATCAATGACGGATATAAAATTTGGTGCTATACATTTTTATTAGTTGATAAAAATAATATCAACATAATGTTGTTGAGTAAAAAAATGACTTAATTATAAAACAGTAGAATTTTTGTGAAAAAAACAAAAGTAAAAATAACAAAACAAAAAAAATGTTTCACTAAAAACTATTTCATCCTCACCGGGTGTACGAAATGACATACAGCGTAGAATCACTAATAAAATGTAGAAACAAAAAGTAATTCGACATTAGAACATTGTTAACAGCTAAGTGAGCCAGGTTTAGATATCGTATACAAGCACGTGCCCAGTCATCTTCTCCTGGTCAATGCAGATTTTTTAGTTTGCCAATCTCCGAGAATTTTGCGATTTTTTTTTTACCTTTTAAGATTTATAATGTGGTCGAAGATTTTTGAAGTACTTTTATCGAATATTTATTTTTCTGAGACTGTTAGTTGTAAACTACTCATGCTTGTGCTTATTAAAGCAATAATATGTATAAATTTATTTAAAAGTAATTGTGTAGAATTCAATTTTCTTTCAAATGTAATTTCTTTAATTTAAAGATCATAATGTCTGGAAGAAAATCTAATAATAATAAATGTTTACAATCAACATAACAAAGCCATAAAAAAGCTTATTGGTTTTCTCCTGCTTGAATGAAAAAAAGTTTCAATATCCAATAATTGAAATAGATTTCGTATTTCTTTATTAAACAAAAATGGCGTCAAAACAATTAAGAAGACGTAAAGAGTATTCTACGATTTTCCTATTAAAAACAAATATATCTACACACATATAATATTATTTCATTCATTATATTATATTATTATATTACATTATTCATTACATATATTACATTCATTCATTATATTTCATTCAGCAGTGGGTCAGCTCAAGCTAATGATATTGAATATAATGCATATTATTTGTATTTTTTTTTAATTTCCAACGCACTGTTCTTGGAAAGCTATTATTCAGTTATTAAATCTGTAAAAATGGACTCAATTAGATTTTATTTATTTTATAAAATGTGTACCAGTTGTCAATATTTTGAGAGTAATAGGAAACTGGTGCTGATGGTGAATTAAGCACAGCATTATTGTGTCATTATGTTAGTTATTATAATGCATTTCCGCTAATAGTCGACAGTTAACACCAATAATTAATATACATGGTGTCCGCCGGGAAGGTTTATTACTTTAATTTTGTATAACTTTATGGAAAATGAAAACAAAATGGTTTAATGCTGATAAATGTTTTATTAAACGTTGAAAATTACGTATGGAAGACAATGCCAGCTAAATTTCCGCCTTTGGTAACCTTGAAAATGCGGGCTCTTTTTACAACATTTTCATTACATTTTTACACATTTCAACCGGTATTTCATTAACTTAGTCACAAATTTTTTGTTTAAATTGCTGAAATATTTCTGGTTTGTTGGCATAAACCTTGCTCTTTAGATATCCTCACAAAAAGAATTTCGGGGCTGCTAAATCCAGCGACCGTGGAGGCCAATCGACATCACCATTTCTTGAGACAATTTGTTGTGGAAACAGATCTCTCAGTAATTCCATTGTAACATTGGGTGTATGTAAAACCATCTTGTTGAAACCACATGTCAACTAGGCCCAAAGTATTTAATTCTGGTGTCAAAAAGTTGTCAATCAAGTTACGATAACGTTCTCCATTAACAGTTACTGTAACGTCACGTTCATCTTAGAAAAAGTAAGAGGCAATGATTCTTCCAGATCACATAGCGCACCATAAAGTCACTTTTAAAAGATGCAAAGGTAAATGATGAATTGATTAAATCTAATATATTTTTTTTTCGACCATGTCCGATCCTAATAGGATCATATGGGCCTCCACAGAGTAGAGGTTTGTATTAATAGATTTTTTTTTACGAGAAATGGATGTCAGCCACTTGCTCAACCTATTAGGTTCATACCCTGACTCACACACATATTGAAAAACAATATGTCGACGGCCCCAGGAAAAACCGGTGTAAGTCTAAAATCACAAATGTTCAGGAGAGCGAAAAAACTAAAATATTTACGCTATTAAATTCATCATATAAAATGAGTGAGTTTTTTCTAATCTTATTTCAGTAAATCAGATAGACCATTTTATGATCTATATTTCTATCAAAATTTAATGGTAATTAATTGATTAACAGCTAAGATAATGACCAAAAATCGTTTTTATTTGGAATAATATTACGCGCTTGATGTTTTGACTCGGTTCAACATGCTTTTGCGCGGACAAAATAGATCACTGACTCCGCACAGCAGACTTATATTCTGGTATAGAACGGTTTTTTACGTCGCGTTTTTCTTACTCTATACGATTTTAGTAAACACAACCATAGTTATCGTGCTCTTGTACGGAACAACCATTATAGCGCATTATTTAGCTCGAAATAGGACAGCGTGAATACAAAATAATGACAAAGAGTAAGGAGACATATTGACATACAGTTATTTTGTACGAAGTTTTTATTACAGAAAAGTATCTAAGTATGATAATTTTTAAAAAATCAAAAAAAAAATGTAATTATTTTAGTTATTTATATAAATATTGTTAATATGTACAATAAGTAATATAAATTATTCAGGAAATTAGTAATTATGGAAGGATAAAAAAAGTTATGTAAGAAATTAAATTATAACGCAAGTAACTACGAGAGAGAAAAAATGTTTATTTTTATAAATAATAACACAATTTACATTAAAAATATGGAAAGAACAATCATAATGTTAATAAATATTTTATGTTAATACAAATAAATCACATTTTATTCATTTTATTGGATTATTGATAACACAATTTATATTAAAAATATGGAAAGAACAATCATAATGTCAATAATTATTTTATGCTAATACAAATAAATCACATTTTATTGGATTATTGATAACACAATTTACATTAAAAATATGGAAAGAACAATCATATTGTTAATAATTATTTTATGTTAATACAAAAAAATCACATTTAACTAATTTTATTGGATTATTGATAACACAATTTAAATTAAAAATATGGAAAGAACAATCATAATGTTAATAATTATTTTATGCTAATACAAATATCTCACATTTTATTACTTTTATTGGATATTTTATACACCAATCGACTATTTTTCCTGCCTTCGAAATATATGTGGAGCCAGTATTGATTGATGTTTTCAAAATATTTTTTTTCCAATTAATTTCTTGTTGTCTTCTCTTTGCACCTTTAGATGGAGAATTCGTTGATCGTACATCATTTCATCATGTGTAGTCGAATTGGGATTATTTGGTTTTTCATTTGTCAAGGTATCATTGTCCATTATGATTTCTGAAATGGCGATTATGTCATTACAATGCACTGAAGTGGACGGAATCGCAATATCTTGATAATCATTGCGGTATGTTTGTATTAAATCAGTTTGCGGTTTCGATATTTCATCCATTAAGTAATCCAAAACTTCAGGAGATGCGCATTTAAAATATTCGTCAATATCTGAACCACTTGATGTAAACGAAATTATACTGGGACAGTATTCTGAATAGCTAGAATTGTAATCCTTATCTGTCGTATCGTTAGAATCTGTAAAAACAAAATATAAAATTATAATTTAATACTTCAATGTATATGCCCTATGATTAAAAAAGTAGATAACAGAGTGATACCAGTAAAAAACATTCCTAAAGATGAGTTTACAGTACCTAACATTATAGAATTGCTTATTTTTCAGAAATATTAAAACTTAAATCTTTTCTAACATTTCAATATTTCGTGGTATTCAGAAAATACATAGATCGTCTGCTACATATATAACAAAAAAATATGTTTTATCAATATAAAACGCAATATAATTCAAATACTTATTCCCCATAATTTACTACCTATGAGGGTTAGTTTCTTCTACTTTGATTGAATAGTATTATAAAACTTATAAACCAACACAAAATCTTTAAAAAAATAAAATCTTCTATTGAAGCATAAAAAAACGGTCCTGTTTGTTGTCAAATTATGTCAAATAATATTATATAAATTGAATTATATTTTAATAAGTGGTTAATACACACACAGTCTCTTCACCAAGAATCAAATAATATTTTAATAGTCTTACGTTGTTATAGTGGTTATATCATATTATGCTTACCTATGACTTCATCGTTGTCAAGGGATTCTTCATTCACCATGTTTTTCACATTGCAGAATACGCCACTTGCTTCATCCAATATACAAGTATAATCTGTAAATCAATACACAAGCACATTAGATACCATGATTTGGTAGATATTCATAAAATATCTCATTTAAATAATAAAGTAGTTAAATATATAAAAATACAGATAAGTATGAATTACAATGAAGAAATGCACAAAATTAAATTATTTTAGAGGGTTGGCGCAAACCAGCAATCATTGCGTTATGCATTAAATTTATAAATTAATCAACTTAATATTAACATAAGCTAATTGGTTATCAAATAGTATTTTCTTTAAATAGTGGATATCATTATCTAAGCGTTTCATTATGAACTTTCAAAGAAACAGGGTTTAATATCAATTTTCATTCATATCTAATTCTTTTTTATTTAGGTAATTATACAAAATGTAAACTCTGTCCAATTTTACTAGGATTAAATAGCTAATAACTTTCATAATAATAAAACAATCATAATCAATAAGTAAAAAGTATGTTAATGTATGTACTTACCACTCTCACCACTACTAGATTTTTCAAAATTAATTGATAATTTATTTTGAAGTCCACCCGATGCTAAATGCAATATATGTTTTGCGCGATCAGACATGGTATAAGTACTAATTAAATTTTAAAGAAAATAACGATAATTATAAACCGTTGATCATAAAATCATATAAATTAATACCAATTAGGTCACTAGTCATAAACACAAAGATTACATAGGTAGGTACTTAATACTTATTTGTAATTAATGATAAAAATTCTCGGGAGGTAATCAATGGGAAAGTTAAACGAAGAAATTATTCTGTGTACATTTCACCATCTACACGACGTTTTATTTGTTTCATCTTTTCCTAAATTTCTATTATAATAATATATAGGTATAATATAAGGCACCAAGCCCAAAAATTTAAAATTAAAAGAAATTATTCAATATTTATGTAGAAACGAATAAATGCTTCTTTGACTGCATTTTGTATATTTTTGTTAATGTTTTATTGCGGCCAATAAATGCGTCTCTGTGAAAGCCCGCCTAATCCTTTTAGGACATCCCGCCAAATAAAATTATTTTCCCATGATACTTAGAAGTGAGTAAATTTAATGATTTTGTCTACGAGACATATTTAAAGTGATAATATAATAACAATACTGGCTATATTGTCATATTTGTAAAAATATTATGTACATGTGCTGTACTTAGGCCCACATTCAATAATTTAATGTTTGAATTTATTTTGATCTTAGCCGAAGTCATAATATTATTATAAAAAGTTAATATTCCCACAAAATTTTATCGGTCTTTTGTAAAAACTCAATATTTCGAAGTGTCATAAAAAGGATTACCTATTTAACTTATTTGTGTCATAAATATCAGTCCAAAATTACTATGTATTCCATTACACAAATAATAAAATTAAGTATCTTTACTAGGTAAGATTTGTTTTCTATTAAATAATAAAAATTGTCAAATTTAGAAATAACATTACCGACTATTTTTGTAGGAATTTGTAATAATTTCAAGAGCAATTTATTTTATTAGTGTATATTATGTTTTCCTACTAGGATACATGATGGTACGAGTATAATACGTATCGAAATTATCGGCAGAGTGCATAAAACGTTTGAACTGAACCTTTTGTTGAGTTTAAATAGCAGGGTGTTTAGTCTCCAATGTAAGCATTCAAATTTTTATGTCTTGTTAATTATTATTAACAGAAAATCCGAAAAATTAAGATTCTTACAATCTGTCACAATAATGACGTATATGTTGACGAACACACACAAATACAGAAAAAGGATCAAATGAATAAATGAGCAATCAAGAGTCTGCGGCGTATTTAGGTATGTCCAACCCTTAAATTGAGATGGGCCGGACATAATATATCGCAGATGAAACGACCGCTGAATGAATGCAATAATCCAGTAGTTTTAGAGGAACGTAAGATAATTAGAATTATAATAATATGCTATATTGACAAGATATTTAAGTTCGATGAAATCACGTGCCCGTGAAAAATAATTAACCAAAAAGAATGGAGAAAGCGTGAGGAGGCCTTTACCACAGTGAATAGAAACAGGTGATGAAATAATATAGTTTCACAAATTTTAATGCAAATTAATTTGTTTTCTACGAGGAATTTATTTTATATTAAGTAATATAATATTTTCACATTCGGAGATAATACTACTGACCAGTTTTTAATTATTAATGCGTATAAATTCTGAAAATATCAATCTTTTTCGAAGATATACCAAAACAAATTACGAGTCTTATGTGATACATCAATATAAAACATGGTGTCTATTCAGATATCCGTGAAAGAGCGTAATAGCAAGTATTATGAGCCTCTTATTCGAAAGAAAGAGCGCACGACACGTTGTTTATTTAGATATGGCTATACTTTTCGGAAATTTCTGTGAACACAAATTTAGTCGACGCAATATGTTGATATATTGCACAATCGTCGAAAACCTAACTTTGTCAATTTTTATGCTGGAGACCTGAAATTTTTACAGGACATGCACAAAAAATATGATATTATAAAAAGCTAATAAAACTTAATACGCTATTTTCAGACTTATAATGGTTTTTCTAGGGCACGTCGATGTGTACTTGCCAGACCCAGGATTCGAACCTGGGTCTCACGGCATGATAGTCCAACGCTTATGCCGCTCGGCCATAATTCATTCAAATTCATTCACTAATCCATAAATAGTAGGTTTTGATGGTACATTATTTCTATCCAAAATTTTACATAACTTTCTAGTCGACACAATAATTGATGATTGATTTTGATAACATGTTTTTACGATTAAAACATATTGGTTTATCAAATATTTTTCCATAATAAATTTGCCACGTCTATACTTCACGATTTCCAAATATGAACTGTCAAAATTCATTTTTTACTAAAATGGCGACCAAACAAAGTTGTAAAGCTTTCCAGCAGACACCTCTACTATCATATTTTTATTTTAATATTTTAGGTAATTGGTAAATAAGAAAAAAAAACTTTACTTTTGTTAATTATTGTTATTAAAATTTATATTTTTTACTATAAAAATCAACATTAGCGTGAGGCTCGATAATTTTGATAGAAAACTAGACATCGTCGAAATTGTGCATAATATATATGAAGAATAATAATATATATGTACTCATATTGCCTCATTGCGGAGGAATGACATTTCAAACTAAAGTCTAAATTAAAAATTACTGCGACGCTATTATACACAGGCTTGTAAAGGACCAGACTAGTTAAATACGTCGCAAAATTGTCCGTATATATGTACATCGCAATGTAATGTACGAAGTAGTTAATCTTAATGAACACGGAACACACGAACTTATGAATGTTGACAGTCGGAGTTATCCTTGAAAGGGTCTCTATGCTCTATTTTCAGTTTCGTAATTACCATCCAGACAATTTACTTAGGGATGAAATTATATAATGTTCAAGTTAGGACTCGGGTTGTAGATACTATGATATCTCGCACACTACAAAGCATCGTTCCAGTTAATTAATATATATTTTTAAATGCCCCATCTTGTGAATTACATGCGTATAATAATATAATATGCCGCCTACGATGGCCGAGTGGCTTACGGGTCGGCTTATAATGTTGTGGGACCCATGTTTGAATCCCGGGTCTGGCAAATAGACATATTATTTTTCAATTTGTGTTTGGAGTCAAAGTATAGACCGAATGGTTTGGGAAAGTGGCTAACATCCATTTCTCGTAAAAATAAAATTCTGTTAATACAAACCTCCACTTTGTGGAGGTCTATAACATGATTATACTAGGATTGGACATAATCAAAAGAAGGAAAAATAATATGCAATTATGGTTTTTTACTGGTATTTAAAAATAAACATAATTTTATTTTTCATCAAAAACTGACTAGATTTCACGTAAATACCTTTTGTTAAAATTGTTAAACTTTGTTAAAAACTACTTTAATGTCGATACAGTTATTCATCATGAATACATGAACGACAGAATTATAAGTAACATCTGAAAATTGCGTGTTTAATATTGTATGCAGAACACTTATGGTATTAATTTCGATGTGACTTGTGACGATATGAATTGTTTCAGTTTATACTAAAACCGACCCCCCCCCCTTTTCCCTTCCACTAAAGCCTCAATTACATTGAGCTTCTTTACGAACTGTTCGTTGGCGAATTTATAATCTGTTGTAAAGTCGCCCAGTGTAATCATCGAACATGTTAGCTTGTTAGATTATAAATTCGCCAACACACAGCTCGTAAAGAAGCTCAATGTAATTGAGGCTTAAGTCTTCTAAATAGTGGTCCACTGTGGTGTGATTTTAGCTCGTGAAGTTTGGTTACTTAATTAATTGTCAAAAAAGTAAAGATTTTCATAATTAAGATACAAACACATAATTTTAATTTATATATACATAAAAAGGTACAAAAGCGATTTCGTAAGCATGTCAATTTTAAAGCTTACTGTTTTTATTTATCTAATTCTATTTCGACCGCTGCAACTTTTATGGTACCATCTTTGGAAAGTCGACGTTCTATATCTGATCAATAATTTCTTTTTAAAATTATCAATGGTTTTGTTGACTCGCCAAACCTACTCGAAAGGGTGGGTTTCCATTGTCCATCAAGATTTACGCTAAACCAAACTTTGTACCATACTAGTCGTAGCGGTTCTAATTATGCATAAAACTCTTTTATTCGGCGCTCTTGTTTAAATTATAATATGTATTTCTCCACCGTTGATCCTTTTAATAATTCACCTGTTTCATTTAAACGCGCTATCTCCAAAATTTTGTATAAATAGATATATATATATATATATATATATTTTAATTTACTTTTTTTTTGTATATAATTTAATTATTTATTATTATTATTCCTCATTTTTCTCATGTAATTTTCTTATGTAATTTCTTTATATTTATGTTATTCTTACTCTCTATCTTGTTAGGCTTAACTATATTATAATATATAATGTATACATGGAAACTTTGCTGGTTGCAATAACTTTTCATTATTATATTTCAAATGTTAGTAATAGAAATGTAACTGTTTGTTTCCTTAAAAAAAAAGCCTTCGCACCATGAATTAAATGATAGCATGGAACATTTTGCTTGACCGGAAGTCAGATAAAACCTCTGCACCCGTTAATGACATTTTTCGTCCACGGTAATTTTTTTGCTTAAATTATAATTGATTTTGAGTTTTTCGGGAAAATTAAATTTTAAAAATAAAACTGAGCTGTTACTTATGTCCAATTTAATAAAAAAAAATGCCAACCATAATAATACATTCATCTCTTACGTGTTGAATTATTATGTTGGTAATAATCATAATACAGGTGCTTGAAAAGAGTTTTTTTATGTTTATTATGGGACAACGTAAAAATCGTGTTGTTACATATTACCATCCGGGAAATTCTGTAGCGTTCCGCTTCGCGTAGTTTTACATTTCCACCACTGACAAAATAGACGAAATGGCTAGCGCAAATTACTATTTGCCGGAATAAATTTTACAGACCTAGTAAAACCAATGACATGTGTTATATTTGTGTTTGTCACATGCGTTAGGCTCTATCTACTTGTCATTAAATCGGTCAACCTGAAAATATTTCTGCGCAGATGATTCGACACAAATCTGAAAACCAAGTTAAGTTCTATGACGTTGGCACTAAAAACAGTTTTGTTTATTTCTGAATTAATTAATTAATTAATGTATATAATTAACTCTATTTATGAATATTAGTAAAGCCAGTTGCAAACGGTCAGCTGTTTCGTCACCGATTTCTCGGTATAGCAGCGCAATTCATAGGAAGAGCAAAATAATCAGCTTGGAGAGGCCATCATTAGTAGATTGATCAAAGCTAAAGATGGTTACGATAAATTGCTATATATCTTATAAATAATATTCTTGTAATATTAGAAGATTACTTCTAAAAAATATTTTGGTAACTTCATATTATTTTTTGCTTATTTGTCGTTTTTGCGAAGATAATTTAATTTTTCCGATATTCAGGTTGTTGGAGTGAAAAATATACATTTATTTTTCTGATGAAGAATGAACTTGATGGATTGGATAAATTACAATTACTACGTCTTGTGAAAGGTCTTTTAATATAACTTCCATTCTGTGAGGAGCCATTTGCTTGACAAAAAAGCGAACATGCTAATTTATTTTAAATCAGGAATAGATATAATATTTTACCAATTAACTAAATTGTTAATTTATGAAATTAACAATTTTATTTTCTAATAAACATTTATGTTTTAATATGGAGATAGATAATATAAATAAACTGACATAACACGCAATATACGCAACATACTATCAAACTTTAGTTACTCATTTAATTATTGATTGGCAATATTATTACCATTATATTATTATATTAATTACAATAAATCGTGTAAAATAATATAATGTGTTAGATATGTCACACTAATTTATTTACTATACCCGTTTACATATGTATTTTATTTTTTATTATTATCTATTTTTTTTTATTATCTATAATCTGGCCAGCCCTAATACGATATTTGAAAATTCTGCAAATGTAGCAAACTATTGTTTTTTTTATCGTGCAGTGAAAGGCTGCAATTGAACTGGAATAATATTGTTCTGACAGATAATCAGAAGAGCAGTGCGGTGTATTCAGATTATAGTTTCGTAGTAATTAGTGAGGGAATATGAATATTTTTATCCATCTAATTTGTAATCCACTAGCGTCCAGTTTAAAGATTGAAATGATTTGGGAGAATAATAATAATTGTAATGTGTGACATATCAAGTTAATAGAAAATATTAAACAGCATTACAATTATAGATTACCGGAAAGGTATAAAGAAGTAAGTATGCAAACATAATTTTTAAAATTACTGTAAAATTTTCTCTATTAAAAATAAAAACATATTGGAAATGTATAAATCGAAGTGGAAGTGTTAAAAAATCTATAAAGTGGCGCTTACACTTGAAATTAGTATTTTATCCAAAAGATTTAAGGGGGGACATGCTCAGCGTAGGTCAAAATGGAGCTTTTGTTCTATTTTCAAAGCATGATCCTGGACATACATTAAAAGTTGTAGATAATCTATTTATATAATTTTGAAGCCTTATTATCCTTTATGTTTATTTAAAACATTTGATGACTGCATTAAGTATTTTTATTATATAAAATAGTATTCTTTTAAACCTCTCGCTCTAATGTTTTAGAATATAGTCATATTTAAGTACATAAATGTGCAGTGGTGTTAAGATTTTTTACATTTAATAATTTTTAAACGCATTTATAAGACCATCAGTATAATTTATATCGATATTATTATAGTGAAATATTTACGATAAAAAATTATATTGATAATCTCTGTGATCCAAATTTGACAAGAATTGGGCATTTTATTATTCAAAAAATGGGCAAGATTAACACTTTTGAAGATAATTCTAAAGATATTCATTATAAGCTGTGTCTTTGACCATTCAAGTGTGGTAAATATCCTATGAATAATGATTGCTTTATAATAATTATTGACCTATGAATAAGGTAGTGTTTTTTTTGAAATACGCCATTTCTTTTGGCATTCCTCAGTGGTTAAGCTACAACATACGGCCGTAGCCATACCTTGACAAACTATAATTGAAGTAGGGACTAAAATGATGTTAACGTGCGTGTTCGAAAATTATGTAAATAGATTATCTACAACGTTTAAGAAATGTCCAGGATCATGCTTTGAAAGTAGAAAAAAAGCTCCATTTTGACCCACGCTGAGCACGTCCGCCCTTAAGGACAATAATAATTATAAAGGCAATGGATGATTTATTATACTGTAAAATTATAAATATTAGCTCTCTTGAAAAATAATAAAAATACCTAAAAGTAACAATTGTTGTATTATATACATAATATTTGTTAAATATCTTGTGATGTAATAAAGATTAGTAGTTTTGAAACAAATTTATTTAGAATTTAAAAAAATACTTTGTTTCAAACTATTAAAATGGAGTTCTACCCCGTAAATGATAGGTAAATAATATTAAATGAGTCATTTACAAAAAACAATTTGAGTTAGTAAACTTTATTTTTTCATTGAAATTCATTAAAAAATTTTAATGTGATAATTTAATCGGTTTTCCATGTTATTATTATTAAACTTCAAAATTTTATGTCATGTATTTCGTATTAAAAAACATAACGACGCATATTAAATTGTTTTAAAAAATATTTTTTTGTTACATAATATGTTGAACAAATAACGACATTAATGTTAAAATAAGCATAACTTGTTTAATGTGAATAGTAAAATAGTACATTTTATTCGAAAAATATAATATGAATTAGATAAAATTATATTAAAGCTTAGAAATCCAGAGCTTTCTGAGCAACATCGTTACAAATAATAATGGTACCTTGTTTCGTATTAAATCGTGGATTGACCAAAAGCTCTGGCTTCAGACAGCTTTCGCTAATGATATACTTCCGTAAGCGGTAAAGCATTTCGCCGAATTCTGCACGATAAGGAGTATCTATCTTTTGTTTTTAAACGGAAAACTAATGAACTATTTAAACTACAATATACGTATATTATATTTTTTATCAATATATATTGTCTACATTCACCTACACGATTAAACCAGACAGGTAAACAGGCTTCTGGTGGTGTGATAACATTAAGAGTTGGTTTTATTTTAGTTTATAATAATCAAATGTGGGTGAAAAGAAAGACAAGTACAAAAATCGCAAAATGATTTAATGATGCCATTTTGTGGAGAATTATATCAGCTATTAGAAAGCATACTTGAAAAAAAAATAATAAAAATTATCGCCCAAAAACTGGCCTCAGAAATAAGACATTGAAATTCAAAAGAAAGGTCATTATCACAAACATTTGACAAAGAATATTTATATATTTTTTCTTTCTAAAACAATGTATTTAACCAAAGTAAATTATGATTGAAATTAATATTAAATTGATATGTAAGATAACTTTTAATTTAAGTTTAATAAATAATATAACAAGGAAGTTATTCAGTTTTTTCACTTTATCTCAAAACTGAAAATGATCTTTCTTTTCGCTTACCCTTTAATTGGAAAAGTTTATGTGTGTACAATTATTGTACATTTCCAACTTACTGTGAAATTTAGTGAGTTTAATGTGAGGAAAAGCAAGCCGTAGATACCTGGGAATGCGATCCTACCGCTTGTTTAAAATGACGAACAGTCAGGTAGTCAGTTGGACTTCGCTCGCTACCTGGAAAGGTTAACTGGATTTTAACAATCGGCCATTATTCTTCAGCCTGTGTTGGCTGTATTCTAAAAAAATCTGTCTGTCTGTATCATTAGTCGTAAAATAAATATCGTTCTCCGCAATAAGCTGTTGATTTTTACGCTACGTCTTACAGTCTTAATAGTAGGTTATTATTGTTTAACAAATGTAACCAAACATATTTAAATATTAAAATATAAAAATAATATTGTACTGTGCGTTTTGGTTGTGGTGAATTAATAGGTGATAACACTTTTTAATGTTCTCCACTGGGATATAGTGCATCTGAATATTTGAGTAAGATATTTAGAAGTCACTTTCTGTTGTTCTTGTAAAATATTGTATCTGTGTAATAGATAATAATAATAATAATAAGTAACATAGATGCTTACCAAAACACGTACCTATTTACAATCTAAAAAAAATATATATAAAAGTTGTATGTTGGGACTAACTCGCTGGGATTGCAGACTAAACAAATTGAAAAGGGTAAGTCATAAGTCTTAGTGTAGTGGAGATGGAGCAGAGATGGATAGATTATGTCGCTAGAAATTAAAGATATTGATGAGTGAATATGGAATAAACCCAATGTTATCTAGAGGATGTTAGCTAAATATATAGTATACATATATATATATATATATTATAAATAATAAGTTTTATCGATTATTCACAACCAATAAGTACAAATGAAAAATGTTATCTAAAAAAATGATGTTATAAATAACACAGTATTTTTTAGATATTGAAAATAATAAAAAAATATTTCGGTGTAGTGATTTCAGATAAAAACGATGAGTATTGTGAATAAAAAGAAAGAAAAAACCAATCCGTCGAAGCCTCACAAAGCATTTTCCAATATTGTTTGAAGAATGTTTTCTATAATAAACAAGAAGGCTTCATTTCACCGGTTGATTTTCAGGAAACCCTTCAGTTTCCTTTGTCAAAATACTCACTTAGTATCGGTAATACAGAACAAAGCTGCGTCTGCAATAGAGCTTTTAGTTTTCACTAAAAATATAAAATACTACCACTTGTAAAGTTTTTCTTTGCCATATTAAAATAATAATGAACATACAATTAATAAACAAAATAGGTACTAAAATACAAATTATATTACGCAAACGTCGAAAAGTATACTATTCACGGACAGAGCGCGAAATCCGAGGGATGTAGGTTTGATTCCTGCGGGGTGTCTTACTTTTTCAAATAATATTTTTTCTATTGTTTATAATATATTTTCTCAGAAGTGTTTTCAAAATTATGTATAAATTTTTTCTATTATATTGAAGGTATTCTACACGTAAAATATGTTTATATATATATATATTATATACATAGCTATTTTTACATGTATTTACGTTATGCAATAATCCTAATATCAATAAATAACTTTGCCACTTAGGTACCTACTAAGAGTACTAAGTTACGGAAATCGAAAAAGATATTGTTATGAACTAGGCTTAAGGCAGTGTTTCCAGATTCATGGCGTTAAGTAAATACGGGAAACAGCTTATTTACTGTGTGATGAAAACTCCCTCACAAAAGGAAAATCCCCTTATGGTGATCAAAGGGTCGTTCGGATCAGCGTTTTGATCTCTCTACAAGAAGTGTCTCAACAAGGAAAATCCCTTACAGTAAACGTTTGGCTAGAACTATCTAACAATGGAGTAATATGAATATAGTCTGTTAGAGTTTGTTAGCTTCAAAAAAGATAACGTCATATTATTTTCTTTAGTATTAATGATATATAAAAGATTTGGAAAAGCTTTTCCTTCAACGTAATTATGATTCTTTAATGTGGACTTCCTACTAAGTTAAGTATTCTTGAATTACAATAATTATCTTGCCCAGTGAGATTAATATTTTATGAGAATTTGTAATGAATACACACATTAACTGATTGAATAAATGAATGAATGATTTTGATTACATACCTTCTGTATGTATAATTATTAATTAATATACCTACAATACATTATTATTATACAACTAATAACTTTTAAAGACTGATATCATAGATATATCTCATTAGTTAAGTCCATTATATCCCAATACGTTACAATTGTAACCATATTCGACGATTTTACACCCCTTGGGTATAGTATTTTTATTATTTATAATTACTGATCATATATTATTAGGTTTTGACGATTTATTATACGCTTATCGAGTGTATTACTATTGATAAAATATGGGGTTTTTTACAAACACTTCAACTATTCATAATTTGTTTGTTATATTTTGTTATTGTGTCCCTTGACTTGATAGATAGGTAATGGAGTTTTTGCCTACTTTATTTCATTGATTTGTTATATAAGTTAGGGTTAACAGTTTGCGTTGTCAGTGTATATTTGCCTTTTGGTGAGTGTACTCAGTGCCTGAAGATGCCGAAAGGCGAATCCCGGGTCGCAAAAAACGACTCAAATGAAATAGTACAAAACTTAAATCTATTAGATTTTACATTATTATTAAGATGTTGGTATTATATTCCACCTAATATAAGTATAGAATATGGTCTTTGTTTTATAATTTATAAAAATAGGGTCCACTTAGCTCATTTGGTCTACTTCCATTTATCAACTTTATAAGTTTTGTACACATTCACTCTTTATACTATTTTAATAGAATTTCTTTGTTTTTCAAATGTGATGCTGTGAACGTCTTAAATTTAAAGTTTACTTAATGAAAAAATATGAATAGTTTGAATAATATACATTTAAAGTTGATTCAATTAATTCCAAATTCCTACAAATTTACCGAAAATAATCAATCAGTCGTTATCATCATAATCATCGAGGTTACAAAGAAATGGAGATTTGGTCACTTCCAGGAAATATCTCTACTCCTTTCTCTCTTCCGCAAGCTCTCTCCACTGTCTTAAATCCAGTTAGACTGTTTATCTTTATACACAACTACCTCAGTCTACGTCTTCCGACCATCATTTCTCCTACCAGATCTTCAAAGAGGAGTAGGTATATGTAAATCACTCTACATTGAAGTTATTGGCCCCACCAAACCACATCTGGTTTTAAACGAGCGTATCACGGGACCCTACGTTTCGATATGAAGCATCATTTTTTATGACTATTCCTTCCGTCTTAAAATAGATATATCAAAGTAATGACAAATATTTATCTAGGTTTAGGATTCTAGGTCAATGAAATATGTACGTATTCCTGAATGCATGATATGAGAAATAATAACTATTTACAAATGATGAAACCGTTACTAGATACATATTATTAAACATATTTTTGTCCCATTACAATATATACGTATATATAATAGGATGCTATATTTTGCTATATCGTTATAAATATACTATGTACTGCTCAATGATTTCTTAATATTTTTTTGGAATAAAAATGGAAGATATTTATTTTTAATTAATTTTAATAATTAATGAAGCGATATGACGAAGATTTTTTCACATTTTGACATTTAAATTATATTAGGTACTCGCGTGCCTATTTCAAAGATAAGTGTCATAATAATATTAATATCTCACAACATATTTTAAAATAATGTTTTCAGTACATGTAAACAACATTTTTGAGATTATATTATGTATTGAAATTAATTATATGATGTTAATTTGTAGTCAATCTACGTGACAGTTTGACACCTAACATTTTCATACACTCACGAACACATGTGTATTACTACTTATAATTAATTAAATAATATACTTACACTTTTGTAACTATATACTACACAACAAGTTATAATTTTAATCTTATACCAATTAACAAAAATCACAGATGTTAAAGTCAAGCTTTGTTTATTTTACTAATAATAAAATTGAATTATCTGTAATGTTAAAATATTTGCACTTTTATCAGGGTTTTAATAAGTTCTATACCTCAGTAGAAAATATAATTTCATAAAGTTTGATTATTGCATTTTAATTCTAAAATTAAAGGGCTAATATTGATGATACTTGCACAGCTTATAGACAAATTTAGGAATGAATTTAAGCTTCTGGAATATAATTTACCATTCATTACGGTTGGTAAATTAGTCATATAGCAGAGGTGAGGTGCTGATAGAAGGGCGTTTGCCCAGATCTATCCGCTTTATTTGATTTAAAATCATTAATATAATACCCTGATGACACAAAATACCCTGATGTTGCAAAAAATTCGCTCATTTTGAGTCGACGTTGGATTAATTGTGTTTAATGCCCCGATCAGTCTTTGAACGTTTTGTGTTTTCTATCCATATAGAACCGTTTTTACAATCATTATATGATAATAAAGAAATCCCGAAATATTAAAAATACCAATTCTCGAGATTCGGGATGGAAAACCTCGAAAATTTCTCGAGAATTCCCGTCGGGAAATTCCCGAAACCCAACTCTAGCAGTGGTTGTGTTAATTGTCAGTGTGTATTTGCCTTTTGGTGAGTGTACACAGTGCCTGAAGATGCCGAAAGGCGAATCCAGGGTCGCAAAAAACGACTCAAATGGAATAGTATAACACTTAAATCTATTAGAATTTAACTAATTCTATATCAAATGTCAGTATAACATACGGAGCATTCCATCCGCAGTTCCTTAAATTAAATCTGATAAACCAATCATCAGTATAAATTGCAGAGTTAGAAACGGTTTCTATATTAATTTCAAGACATCTAGGGTAGTTATGAGTAAGTGAATCACAAACTAAATAATAATAATATGGAGTGCTCGAGTAAGATCCCGGAAGAAAACCCAACAGAATTTCCCGAATATTTGCCCTTTATTCAAACTAGCTTATTGTGTCTATCAGGGTACTGTATTATTATGTTTATGTACCTATTAAATTGTAAATACCAACCAAATAGTAGGCGATGCTTCAAACATGATATCCGCGATGACAAACAAATTCATGGCATTTCTCCATGAATAATTTCTCTTCATGGAATGCTGGATAAGAAAATGTCTACTGTTCAGAAGTTATTTCTTTATAAAATCACTCTACTAAAAAAATCTGAATGTGTACTTATGTACGCGCGTTAGAAGTTATACTTCTTTGGCGTAACAAAACTTGTAATAAACTCGATTCTTTGACTAGCTCTTAATTATCTTGTTAAATTACACACTCAAGAAAAAGAGCCGCTTATTGGAACGCCGTTGGTTTATTTCTATACACTTTAATCTATATTACTAAATTATATAATGGTATCTTGTTAAATTACACACTCAAGAAAAAGAGCCGCTTATTGGAACGCCGTTGGTTTATTTCTATACACTTTAATATATATTACTAAATTATATAATGGTTTCTTGTTGTTTTTATTTTTAAAGTACCAACTGTCACTCTGACGTTTAATGGTTTGTTTACGTAAGGAATTGCAAATGGCCGACATTAATAAATTTGCTGCCTAGGCAACGGAACAATTCTAAACTATAATATTATACTGTATAATCGTCACGATTGCAGTATCATACTGTAGCGTAAAGGTAGTGCGTTCGGATGATAACCGAACAATCGGTGGTTCAAATCCAATCGAGTGCGTTTTTTTCGTGTGAAAAAATAAATTATGTGTTACATGTCACACGCCAAAAATACACTCTGATCTGACTTCCCAAACGCGCCAAAAGAAGTATAACTTCAAAAATAATTGTATTATTTTACTTTCGATTGATACAATCAGGTTTAGCTCAGTTTTAATGTGTAAAACTCTACGGTTGTATACAAATGTAATTACATAAAATTGTCATTTATGTATGTGTTTTTTTTTATTTGACAGATTTTTTACCTGCCGCTCGCATTAGTAATACCACCTGCTCACTTCATTACGCATCAGCAATTTTCATTGCTGTATCAATTTTGGATTCATACGAAAACAGTCACGACACTTGGTCCATTGGAATACATTTTAAATACACCAAAACATCACAGAGTACATCATGGTAAGTTATTCTGTTCTATTATATTCTATTAGAAATTGCATTAAATATACACGTAAAATATTGTATTAAATATATTCACCAAGTTATTGCAAATCACTACAATACGGTGCTTTTGTATTAGCGAGCGAAAAGCTTTTGTTGGTATAATAATTAGGAATTTAATCGTTGTCAGTTTATTATATTACACAATGCCTACTTCAATTATCTCGGTTATCAAGTAGATTGCGATTTAATGAAATAGCTGAAGTTGAGTATTCCTTTGTTTTTAATTATGATTTTAATGACTTAGAAGTTCAACAAACACAATTCAACATACATTAAGAGTAAAAGCGGTATTTGTATACCCTATTCCCTCCATTAATCTCGTAAAATAATATGTTATATAAATAAGGGTGTATGGAATTTGTTTTATAGTTAAATTTCTTACATTGTTTGCTGAATATTTCCCCCCCCCCTTCAAGTTATGACGTTAAAAGAAAATGAGTATCTACCCCTTAGGATTAGAGCATTATTGATTTATTATAAATAAAATATCGGGTACCTTTATTTATGTATATTAAGTATACTTGTCTTTTTTAGGATGCAATAAATACTGCCTTGATAAGAACTATGGAGGCTTCCTCATAATATGGGATAGAATATTTGGTACGTTTGCAGAGGAAAGAGAGAAAGAAGAAATCATCTATGGTCTAGTATTTAACCAGCCATCATTCAATCCAATTCATTTGCAAGTAAGTTAATATTCTATATGGAAAAATAAATATTTTTTTTGTAATACTTATTTAATTTGTCAATTTACTTATAAAGGGGTAATTAATATATTTTTTTAATGAGCCACTTTTTAAACGACCCCACTTCTGTCAAATTTTACATAATATATTCTGGCCGGTACGTTAGTGCGCAGTATTTGATATGAAAGGATTGTCACCGGAAGTGAGGCCATAGAGAATGTCATTAAGATGTGTCGTCCAGAATATGTAGTGTAATTTTCACAAGAGTTTCTTTAATAAAAAAGTTAGGTACATCTGTTTCTATTTACAAAATTATCAGAAATAAATAATAAGATTTAATATGATTGTTATATTATTGTGTTATTACCAGAGATTGCAATACCGAACGAAAATACCAATACCGGTATTTCAGTATTTCTTCTTATAATGCCGGTATTTGTAAAATAAAACAGAAGTATCTACCAATAAATATAATATGTGTGAAAATCTCTTTAAACCAGCGATTTCTAAACTGGGAGGCGCGAAAAGTTTGACACAATTAATGTAGCCATAGATTTGCAGTTTACAAATGCATAGTTTATAAAACGGCCGCTAGTTATAAACTACACAAAAAACAGTCTTATAAAAGGTTGCTTGCAAACCTGTCTGAAAATAAAGAGACTAATTGTATAATACCTCACTATCTACTACTACTCTATACCTCACTTCTATACTATTGTGAAACGCGCTGGCTATCTCGTAAAAAATGAAATAAAAGGGTCAAATCATAATGTTGAAATTTGAGGCAAATTTGTTTAGGAACGATAATTTTGTGAAAAAAATGAATCAAAGTGAAGGCATTCATAAAAAATAGAGCTTTGGAAATCAAAATTACAAAAAAATAAGTTCGCCATGTTTCCACTTTTAAATGATTTCTACCCCAGATATACTGAAGCAAACAAAAATCTATTTGCCGAGTTCTTGGTTAGTTTGCTAATGCACTTTTCACATTATTTTATTAATATGTAGCAAAAAAAGGCGCTGCTTTGTTTCATGGTTATTAAATATTTTAAATATGTGTATAATTTAGGAAACACTACATTAGACTACCACACTGCCCTTAACTTCAGTGATACGTAAGTGGGTCCGCCAAAGATCCTGGCCTAGCAACACGCTTAAAGATTTGGGGCCCATGATAGAATCCATTTGTCAATGAACGATGATGCATTTGGACTGACTACTATTGATATTGATTGTGCTAATAAACAAGCACATTCGTCGCATTAAAAACGAATTAATTTAAAAATTAATATACTTAATATAAATACTAAAACCTTGTTTATTTTTTTTTTTTTTTCATTTTTGTATGAGTACTAGTACATTGTTGACTATTTAAAAAGGTGTTTGTATTATTTAATGTAACAAAGATGGAGGGAGACGCCAAGATTACATTTTTTTAAAGGGAGGCTAACATAAAGTTTGGAAATCACTGCTTTAAAGTATTAATATTTTATAACATTTGTCATTGTTGGTAGACAAGGACGATGACGGCCCATGGAAGTACACCAGACATCATGTAACCCGACAAAAAATTACAGTCCCGTTAAGCCTTTTATATTAATTTATACATTTTATTTCCACTTTCAATACCGAATATATCGGTATTGTCTGATTTATAAAACCGGTTTTCGGTTTCGTAACATATGGGATGCCAGTTATTAAATACCTGTATTGCAATCCCTAGTTATTACATCTTATACAATTGAACGTAGTTATGCAGAATGTAGCCAGTCCACAATAATGTCGAGCTGAGATAATGGCACTTTAATTATTGTAGAGAATTTATTTCTTTATTTCGATAACTTCAGATAATAATTAATAATTCTTATTATACTAGCATAATATAATATATGAATTTTATTATAAGTCATAAATCTTATTTTGTGAAACATGTTCAAAATACAATTGAATGACTAATTTAATCGTAAGGGCAGTAATTATCTAATTAAAGCCCGTCGCTCAACCGATTCTTGTAAATTTTCAAGTATTTTTACTTTTTACAGTGTAGATAGGTACTTCATTTAAAGAAATAACTCTCATTATTTTTTTTTAATTCAACTGGATATTCTTACCTTTAGTATGCTAATGGGTCATTTACATTTTAAGCTGGCTTAAGGTTTTTATCGAAAGAAAAAAAAGTGTCTTATTTTAGGGAAAAATATATTTTATAGATTCATATTTGAATAAGAAAATAATCCATCGAAGTTGTCTATTCGACTAAGTATATTAAAAGACTTTGCTTTTTAATTTTTATGGTAAAATTGTCAAATATTAAAATGTGTTTAAGTACCTATATACTTGTTTCCTGTGATTAAACAGAAAACTATAAGTAAATATATTCATATAAATTCATTTATTATTATTATCCTATTACATGTTTTACATTTTAGTTATGCTCAATCATCAAATATATTCGTATTAAACATTATCTAGAAGTAGAAGGACAATCTATTAAGGCTGTATTTAATTGGTAAAAACACTCGATAGATTCCACTTACTCTAGATTTTTTCTAGAATTTTTCTAATTGATATATTTCTGAAGACGTTATAAGTTATATTGTACGTATATCTATCTATATCTGAGTCGGAAAATGTAAAACAAATAAATATTAATATTTTGCAATAGCTTCATAATAATTATTAATGATCATTTTTTGTTTTGCTTTATAACATATTACTAAGAAGACTCGATTTGATTAAAAATATTTGTAAGTAGCCTAAAGGCATTAAATAAAGAACATCATTTTAATTAAATTAAGTTTTAGACAGTGTGGTTGTTATTTCTTTATTTTTAATTTCTGACGATAAAAAACAGAAGATTATGTAGAATAAATTGTTTCGTAAAGAAATTGTAATAATAGCATCAAAGTTAATTGTAATATTTTATACCTGCGGAAATCCTTCTGGTGATATTACGGATTAACAGCCTATTGCCAGACTAGAACACATTATTCTCATTGATTATACCATTTAATAAAGCAGGGATCGGGGAACTGTTTTAAATGTTATCTTTAATCTAAGTGTTGTATTAAATAATATATTATCTCCCTCTACAGACTTTAAAGTAAAAAGTAAGTTATTATTTCATTGATTATACAATTTAATAAAGTAGGGATCAGGGAACCCTTTTTGAATATTATTATCTTAAATCTAAGTGTTGTATTAAATCATATATTATCTCCCTCCCTAGACTTTAAAGTAAACAGTGAGTTAATATTACTATTAAAACGAAAAATAAACTTCTTTCGAGGTTAAGACATAAAAAATATATGGTACCGACTTACCTAATTAAAGTGATTGAATGCCACATGCGACTTAGAAAAATGGTGTTCAAAACAGCATAGAGTTTTTTTAAATTAAATCAACTGCATTTGTTCAATTCTACGCATGCTGTACTATTGAGCAAAGCACAAGAAGGTTTTCATCAAACCTTCAAGAACTTCATATATAACGGAAAGTCGATTATTTTATATTTTACTTTAGAGACTTTTTGCGTGGAGAGTGTTGCCATAATGAAAACTGAGACTTTTAATTACATTTTTTTCCATCCGTCATTACACACAAAATTTTCATTTTTAGCCCATTTTGCTTTATTTATGTACTCCTATTTCCCGACTTATAAAATGAGAATGAGTACATGGATAAACTTACGAACATTGTCCACAAACCAGTATTTGATTACTATTTTAGTATACTTAATACATTTAGAACTGTATATAAACATAAAGCTTAGTAGACAGTTCTATTCAGAAAAGTTTATTAAGTTTAACGAATTCAGTAAAGTTACTATTTACTTTCAACTGCATAAATTGTATGTACAACTTAGTAACTACTGACAGTTTTTATTCACCACTAATAATAATAATATTTTCATGAGTAATACGAATTATATGAATACATTAAGGGCGGACGAGCTTTTATTCTTTTTTCAAAGCATGATCCTGGACATTCCTTAAACGTTGTAGATAATCTATTTATATAATTTTAAAGCTTTATTATCCTTTATATTTATTTTAAACATTTGATGACTGCATAAAGTATTTTTATTACATAAAATATTATTCTTTTAAACCTCTCAGTGGTGTTAAGATTTTTTACATTTATTAATTTTTAAAAGCATTTATAAAACCATCAGTATAATTTATATCGACATTATTATAGTGAAATATTTACGATATAAAATTATATTGATAATCTCTGTGATCCAAAATTTGACAAGAATTAGGCATTTTATTATTCAAAAAATGGGCAAGATTAACACATTTGAAGATAATTCTAAAGATTCTGATTATAAGCTCTGTCTTTGACCATTAAAATATGATAAACATCATATGAATAGAATAAGGTAGTGTTTTTTTGAAATACGCCATTTATTTTGGCATTCCCCAGTGGTTAAGCTACAACATACGGTCATAGCCATAAATTGACAAACTTAAAGTGAAGTAGGGAGTAAGATAATGATAATTCGCGTGTTTGAACATGTACCGTTTAAAAAAAAAGATTTTTTTTTCGGTTAGGTTAGGTAAGGTGATAATTTCAATTTGGGGAATTGGTGTATTGATTGAATAGATTATTAAGAAAGCATAACATGGCCCCTATAAATGGACTAACAGGGCGGTAGCGTGAGATGTGAGATAAAAACAAATCACAAATTTGCTCTAATAGTAAAAAAAGTCGCCTGCGGGACCATTTCACCAGAGGGATATTAACATTTAAAAAATAAGGTTGTATGATGCAATTTTTTATTGTTTTATATTGATACTTGACGACACTATAATTCAAGCTAAAAACATTTACAACACACAAAAACAAGCTAAAGCCATTCAAAACTAAAAACAAATCGCTAACACAAATTCGAAAACGCTTCTGTTGTACGTCACACATGCAATTAAACTTAGCGATAGGTAGGGGGGGGCGGAACGATCCTGGGCTTTAGAATGTAGAGGCCATAGAGAACAGACAAGGATACAGAAAAAATAATTATTAAAAGTATATACGCTGGTAGCAATAACTTCTATTTTACACCCACAAAAAAATTACAGGTGAATTATACATGCATATTGGAATTATATTTATCAAAACAAATATTCAGTGTGATCGATAGAGCATCTTTTTCGAATTCTGGCAGATCAGAGAAGGACCATATCATGCATTACAATACAACGGTGAGCATTGTTTTGGATTTTGAGTACATCTACTGTGCCAGGATTATATAAGCCAGCGAGATGTTGTAAAAAAATAGTTAAACTCCTTAGCGTAATAATTTATTAGTTTGCATCCCTTACTGATGTATTATTACGTGGGTAACAATATTTTTTTCTGTATAATTAAAAATAAACATTTAAACTTGTTTTAAGTAAAACTCGTATAATTTAAAAATGATTTCCCCAAAGACTGAACGTTGACCTTTTTCTGGCTATCTTTCATATACAGCATATAATTTAAAAATAAGTAATATTAAAAATATGGGGTTAAATAATTTCATTAGCATAAAAGCGTTATATACTGTTATTTACAACCGCGTTTGCACGAAAAATAGCACCCTACCTATTCCCAGGTCATACTTATAAGGGTACATAATTGATCGATGAACGCGACTGGAGGTGATGTGACAATCATTTCATTATCGGCATATCTCCAATTGATTTCCCCGTGGGTCCGCCACGCTCGCAGAATTTCCATTCAATTATAGAAAATCACTTGGAGCGGAAATTGCAAGGCATAACGGTAGGGCGCTTTTGGCAGATGTCAAATAAGTGTGCGCTGAGCTTTTGTTGTGATCACATAAAATTTTTCACCAAACTTTTTCAATATGTACGTATTATTATTTCAAATGAATAAAATTATTTATTTAAATCATATATTATTATAATATAGAGAATTACACGGATAATTATTATATAGGTATACGGTACACAATAATAAAAAATAGTGAGTAAAGGTGTAAATTTTTTTTTGTGATTTTACCAAGACTTTGACCACGATGCTGTCATACTGCCTCTTGTCTTCTAGAAGAGGATCAGCCGATCAGGTCCTCACTTCTATTTTGTTGAAGAACTTTATAATTTTGCCATGCTCTTCCGTCTTACCCAACTCCAGGGCACCTTTTAATTCGTCGGCATTCTCATTGATATCCGCAATTCGCAGCTGTACTCTGTGACGTTCATATATAAGGTTGTACTGCTATATGTACAATCTCCTCTAAAACATTACGTTCACCGCAGAGCTGCAAATCGCTTCTTCCCATGAGGACATCAAATCTTTTACCCATTGTGTGCTCTGTTCTTAGCTTCAGTATTAGCTTAAGCTCGTTCCTCTTCAAAGGAGACTCTACAAACCATGGCACCAACCGTGGTGATGGTAGAATAGACTTACTCCATTTCCTCTTTTCTAATGATTTCCTATGGTGAATATCTATCCACATGCTTTGGCACATTTTCTTTATAGCCTCATTCCTGTCGAAATAAATGATATTACATACATGATTTTGAAAACACTTCTTAGAAAATATATTATGACAAATAGAAAAAAATCTTTTTTGAAAAAAAGTAAAACATCCCGCAGGTATCGAACCTGCATCTCTCGGGTATTGCGCCCACGCACATAGACCATTATGCTAAAGGAGTCATACTTAATTGCGACAAATTTAACTAATGGCTTTTAATACTCTCTGAAGTGTTTCCCGAATTGAGCTACTATTGGCGATTGCCTTTTATATTTTAAATCAAATCTCAGAAGTGTTTTCAAAATTATGTAGGTATGTTCAATAATTAGAATGTTAAATTCTTAAATCTTGTGAATCATTCATCGAATAAAAAAATAGTTAATTAAAATTTATTAGCACGTTCAAGTAAGTTACAACAAAAGATCCTGGACTGATCCGCTACGTCAGTTAGTAATTAAAGTAACTTTTGATATCTTAAGTTTCCCCATGGGTGTACCTACACAAAACAGTGACAGCATTACCTATTTTGATTTATATGTTTATTCGCTGTTTTAGATACTCAGTTGAATGACATTCAGATGTTTTATCAGTTTATTGTTTATATAGACTTACCTAAATTTAGATAACTCAGTCAAGACACACTTAGGTGGGTAGAGAGTTCAGTTTTGGGTGACTACTCGCGATATATTCCCAGTTCTAAAAAACTATAGCCACCTCACGAAACCGGTTCACACCTAGTGATTTTCTCGATTAAAACCGGATGTGGTACGGGATGGGTTTTTTTAGGTTGTTTAACATGAATGAAGTTTTATTAAACAGTTGTTTTATAACAAGCTTGCGATGTATAAAATTTTGTTACAGATTCGTTTATTGATCTAAAATTACTACAAGTTGACTTTTTCTGTATTTATATAAATAATTATATGAAACCTCTTAAAATATACATTTGAAACGGATAAATTACGATTTTTGACTTGCTACTTCACGATAGGTGGGGGATTCTAATTAGAGGGTGAATGTATTTAAAAATAATAGAAGTTCTCGTAACACTTAATCGATATATTTTATATAATTACTAGCTGAAGTACCCGGCTTCGCACAGGGTCGCTTCGTGGTTATATTTATCTTAGATATTTGAAAAATAATAAGAGGTAATTATTTTTTTTATTATTAAAATATCTGTGTAATAAAATATGGCAATATGTAAATAATTCTAATAGGAGTAAAGGTCAAACATAAGAACACTAAATTAAAATCGAATCCAAAATATGAAAACGTTATTAATGTTATTAATATGTAGTAAAAAAAAAAATCAAAATTGGATGGGACAAACAAACTACAAACGTTGTATGTTATATAATAATAATTTAGAAACCTTCGTAGGTGTGCGCACACAACTGACAAAAGTTTCATCGCAATCGGATGAATGGTATAGGAACGCATACGAATAGTAGAAGAAGATGATTTTCTAATTCAGAAATCTTCGTGGGCATGCGCATGACAACTCACCAAAGTTTCATTGCAATCGGATTAATGGTATAGGAACGCATACGAATAGAAGAAGATGGTTGTACTAATTCAAAAACTTTCGCGGGCGTGCGCACAACAACTGGTCAAAATTTCATCACAATCGGATGAATGGCATAAGAACGTATACAAATAGAAGAAGAAAAAGATGGTTGTACTAATTCAGAAACCTTTGCGGGCGTGTGCACAACAACTGGTCAAAATTTCATCACAATCGGATGAATGGCATAAGAATGCATACAAATAGAAGAAGAAAAAGATGATTGTACTAATTCAGAAACCTTTGCAGGCAAGGGCACAACACTTGGTCAAAATATCATTGCAATTGGATGAATGGTATAGGAACGCATACGAATTGAAGTAGAAGATGATTTTCTAATTCAGAAATTTTCGTGGGCATATGCACGACAACTCACCAAAGTTTCATTGCAATCGGATGAATGGTGTAGGTAGGCATTCGAATAGAAGAAGAAGATGATGGTTGTACTAATTCAGAAACCTTTGCAGGCGTGCGCACGACAACTCACCAAAGTTTCATTGCAATCGGATCAATGATATAGGAACGCATACGAATAGAAGAAGAAGAAGACGGTTGTACTAATTCAGAAACCTTTGCGGGCTTGCGCACAACATATGGTCAAAATTTCATCGCAATTGGATGAATGGTATAAGAACGCATACGAATAGAAGAAGATAGAATAGAAGAAAAAGAAGATGAAAATGGTTGTATCAATTCAGAAACCTTTGCGGGCGTGAACACAACACATAATCAAATTTTCATTGCAATCGGATGAATGGTATAGGAACGCATACGAATAGAAGAAGAAGAAGATGGTTGTACTAATTCAGAACTCTTCGCGGGCGTGCTCACAACAACTGTTCAAAATTTCATCGCATCGGATGAATGGTATAAGAACGCATACAAACAGAAGAAAAAGAAAATAGTTGTAACAATTCAGAAACCTTTGCGGCGTGAGCACAACACTTGATCAAAATTTCATTGCAATCGGATGAATGGTATAGGAACGCATACGAATAGAAGATAGAATAGAAGAAGAAGATGGTTGTACTAATTCAGAAACCTTCGCGGGTGTTGGCACAATTACTGACGAAAACTTTATTGCAATCGGATGAATGGAATAGAAACGCATACGAATAGAAGAAGAAGAAGATAGTTGTACTATTTCAAAAACCATTGCGGGTGTTACCACAACAACTGACGAAGGTTTCATCGCAATCGGATGAATGGTATAGGGACCATACGAATAAAAGAAGATAGAATGAAGAAGAAGAAGAAGAAGATGGTTGTACTAATTCAGAAACCTTCGCGGGTGTTGGCACAATTACTGACGAAAATTTTATTGCAATCGGATCAATGGAATAGGAACGCATACGAATAGAAGAATATAGAATAGAAGAAGAAGAAAAAGAAGGTAGTTGTACTAATTCAAAAACCATTGCGGGTGTTACCACAACAACTGACGAAGGTTTTATTGCAATCGGATGAATGGTATAGGGACCATACGAATAAAAGAAGATAGAATGAAGAAGAAGAAGAAGAAGAAGATGATAATTTTTCTAATTCAGAAACCTTCATGGGTGTGCATACAACCACTTACCAAAATTTCATTGCAATCGGATGAATGGTATAGGAACCATACAAATAAAAGAAAATATAATAAAGAAGAAGAAGAAGATGATGATTTTTCTAATTCAGAAACCTTCATGGGTGTGCATGCAACCACTTACCAAAATTTCATTGCAATCGGATGAATGGTATAGGAACGCATGCGGGACAGATACACAGACAGACAGACATACAGACAGACAGACATTCATTTTTATATATAAGTATAGCCTATTCTCTTCCCGCAAGTGCAAGCAATAAGTTTACAAAGTTTTATCGCAATCGGATGAACGGTATGGCTGCGCATTAAATACGAACAAACAAACACACAAACACACAAATATTAATTTTAATATATTAGATATACAAAGATTTTTAAACATAATATTTTAAAATACAGAAAAACTATTTTGAAGAAAACTTAATTTCTTATAGTCCCCGAGAGCAATAGTAAGTAGTACGGCTTTACATGACTAAATTGTGTTAATAATAAATTTAAATAAATACTGACCTGTGGCACATATGAGAATTATGCAAAACGTTTTCACTGACGACAACCCGTAAGAAATAGAATATATTTACATTTAAAAATTACATTTAGTCAAATAAATACCCAATTATATTATATTTTTTTTATTTAGGTATACTATTATTACTCGTATTACCTAATTGTGTAGGTCACCAGTATACATAAAATATAGAGTATAGACGTTATCTTAATACAATTTCTACGAGGAAAAATATTAACAATTAACTCAAGTTATGACGTCCTTGCTCATTATCAAATATAATTCAAAAATATAAAAGCTAATTTTGCATTTAGCTAAATATTATCTGGTCATTTTAATTCACAGCAAACTGCGCACGAAGCTGGTCACCCAATAAAAGAGAATTCTAAAGCTCAGTGTGAGCTTCAGCGTATTTTTAGCACTGCCTGAGGCATTATTTTCGGGAAGGGCTTAAAAGTTAATAGGTTTCCAGTAATTTCATTTGAATTATGTTTTCCAATGGATGGCTAGCCACTATCGAATTAAATGAATATTTATTATTCGTATTTAGGGGTACACACAAAGACTTAAAAGATATTGTTATACGGTTGAAGGCGTATACGTGAAAGTGAAGTGAATCTAAAAAAATATGTGTCATAGACTAACCTTTAAATTAACTACTGCATTGGTGATTAATTTATTACATAGGTGCACTCTATTATCGTCAGATTCACTCAAATAATCAATTCAATAAATTATTAAATGTGCAATAATTGTAAAAAAAAATGAAAAGTAGCATACTAGACAGTCACAGTTTTAGCAGATTTGTATAATAGAGAAGATTAATACAATTAGATCATACTAAAGTTATTATTATAATGCGAATGTTGTCTATGAAGAAAAAAAGCGTACCTATCAATAAATATCAACAATTATTATATAACATATTACAAAAATACCCAAACGCATAGACATATTATTACTAAAAACTTATTTAAGAACATTTGAATAAATGCTTTTGAAGCATGATTTTCATGTATTCCACCGATGTATGGAAAACATGTGCAAATACACTGACAAAAAGCAAGTTTTGACATTATTTCAGTGGTAAATTTTTATTATATCTCTCGAATCTACGAAGTCTAGCGCAATGTTGTTTTGAATAAAGTGCGCAAATGTATTTGACGTAAATTGTCCAAACTGACCGATTCCAGGTGCTTACTTGTGGCATGTTTCAAACAAAACAACTTCAGAAGTTGTTAAACCATTAAATAATCTATAATATATGTATGTATCTTGGTTTAAACTTAACATAAGATTATTTTTTCCATTTATTTAATTTAGTATTTGATAGATTTTTAGCAAATTTAGAGTAGGTTTGATTCGTATACAATTTCTGACAGTACGTAGGGCAATCGAGGTCATTCATTGATTGGCCAATTGGTATCGGGCGGTATGCAGCCAATGAGGTTTCGGCTTATTAGTGTGGGGCGGTTTCCAGTCAATTACCTTTTATATCACTGTGATGCATGTGAGCTTAAACTGAAAGTGGGTACCTATCTCATTTGGAAAAACGTATCCGAGAGCGCATCTAAAAAATCTAAACCTCACTGTTCAATTAAAATTACCACTAAACGTGTCCAGTAAAATAAAAGTTTTATGGTATCACTTCATTTTTCTGTTTTAGAAGGATCATTTTTAAACATTTCGTATTTATTATATTGCTATAATATCATGCCTTAGTAATGAATTGATCTTCAGTCATATTTTTACTGGTATTTAAGTAATAAATCCGCCAAAATAAAATTACCTCTATAATGGAAGCACATACTGTAAAGAACTCTACTAAAATATATCCTTTTATATATCTACATATTATTTAAAAAATTGACTTCAAGAAAACAATTCCTAGAAAGCACAGTTTTAGACGTGAAATTCAAAAATCTTGCGGTCGGGTCATATGATGAGAATAGACACTAGTGCTTGACATATTATAGAGCTATGCTAATGGATTGCTTTTGACGGAAAACGCTCGTAGCAATTTTTACGTCAGCCAGTCATAGAGGTGTAGTAAGCATTTTCATTGAAAAGTTTACTATGATTAGGGTATGACAGTTTGTTAATTATTAACCGAAAACATTGAAAGTTTTTGTCTTATCATTATTAATTAAATATTCTAAACCTGAATAAATATTTTAAATATATTTCTCTTCAAATTACGCATAATTCAATTTCAATTCAGTAATTCGAATATTTATTCCAAACCCTCTTTAAATACAGGTATATTTTATTTCATAGCGCGATATGTATATGTTAATTTATTCATATTAGTAGAGTCGTGAGCGAAATAGTATTATCTGTAAATACAATGATTGTGGAATCCCATGATCGGTGTACCTGATGTTGTGTTGATACTAGTCAAATGAAGGCGATTTTATGACTTGAGCGTGACTATTTTTTTTGAAATACACACTCATGGAAACAGTAGTTAAAAGTTATTATTCACTCATGTAATCATGCACAATTATTATTGGTACATTTATCAAGTACACCAACCGTAGGATTCTACTTTTATTATATTAATATAAATAAATCAGGGTAATAAAACTGATTAACGACTGAAAACGTAATATAAATATCAAAATAAATGTTAACAACACCTATCCACGCGTGATCCTTAGCGGTGAAAATTTATTAAGATAATAAAATAATATATACCTACACATTTTTATTCCATTATAGCTTAACTTTCATAATAATTATGATACTATAATCTTAAATAAGTGATTTTTTAAATTTATTGCCATGTTGATAAACCGATAAATCTTATGCTAAGTTTACATCTGACACTTATATCGTGATACTTATGTCATGTATCTGACATAAAATTTCACTTTTTGTTCACATCTGCATGGTATGTGATATAAATTCTCGTATAGGTACTTGTCGTTGAATTAAGTATCTACACTAATTAATTCAATGGCAACATTTTGTGGTTACATAAATGGCACTGTAGCTTATTCTGACACTTATGTCCTATACTTTTCTCATAACGTTGTGTCAATTGTCAGTGCATGGGAATGTCAGAAAAAATACAGCGAGTGTTATTATTTTAAGTTCTATTATCGCATTAATTTTCTTCACTTTGTTTTTATATTCTGTCAAGTTCACATCCCATAGTTGTGGTTTTAAATAATATCGATTAATTAATTCCCACTACCTTAAGCCACGCTTTTCTATCACTCATCATGGATAATAACTTATTGTACACTGTTTCTGAAATAATATCAACTTCACCAACTGTCAAACTACGAATAATGTATCAGATACCTGACATAAAAGTAGACGCCAGCTCAACTTCTGTCGTATATGCAGTGTTTACATTTGTGTAGGTATATAAGTAGCTGGAATAAGTGACAGATGAGTGGCTAATACAAGTATAACTACTGTTTATACTAAATGAATATGGTGTCATATATCACGAAATACTGATTTGATAGATTCCATAGTATAACTACAGGGTTTTTTGACAAGGCAAACTAATATATTATTTAAATTAGTATTACGAACTATTAATCTTATCTAAAAGTAATGTTTTTTTGTTATTTGGTTCCAGTCTAAATTAATTTAATTTAATTCATATGTCCTGTGATTATTATTGTTACAGGTATTCTATACTGGCCATGTTGCAAACCAAGTGACATCGCATGACAATTGGGCTCATCGTTTTGCAGCAATATTTGCCGGACCAAGCTGGGGCCCTGGAAAACCTAGACTCGGAGATGAGAAGGAAAAACTTGATGTAAGTACAATAATCACGATGGGACGACTTACTTATTAAATCTTGAAAACAGTGATAAAATGAAGCTGCTGCCATATACTTCTGCAGGATTGTACGTGGTGGCAACATATACGAACTAATCTAACTAAAATTTTATATTTTACAATTATATTATAATATGTTATAATAAACTATGGAATAAACAAATTCCGTTAACTACTCTCAGTCGATAGCATTAATTAACTAGCTCATTTTAAACTGCTTCTGCGTATACATACTCTTTAAAGATCACGTGTGTCATATATGCATATATAGACATTAGAAAACCAAATGCATGTTGAACAAAATTAGGTCAACCAAAATCTTGAAATATAAAATTAAGTTACGTAAGGATTTTTTTTTATAAATGCCAATATGTGATTACCCTTTTAAAACACAATCACTGCTGACCTTTTAATTACCACATTTAAATAACACGTTAAATATATTTAATGGCCAATTGCTCCAAGCGCGCAAAAGTTAATTTATAAAATTAGTTTATCGTGTTTGTTAAAGTTCGGTAAACCACGTGTTCTAAAACCGTTTTTATATATTTTGAATACCATGGAATAAACTCATTCGATATACTATCATACATTAATAAATAAAATAAAAACGCTGAATTTTTTCTCTACTTAAAGTTAATTCAAAAAATGACACATGCAAAAATGGCCCAGTGGATATTATCTGTTCACCCGCATCGGGTATTACTGATTATATTTCGGCCAATGCCGCATAGGTTAGATAAAGTTAGATTAGATTTAGGTTTACACCCCAACATCAAAACACGTATACGTCAAGTGGAAAAGTTTAAATCGATATAAAATCTATGCCTCAACACCTGTGTCGGAATATTGACATGTCGGTTTTTCGGAATCATAACCTAGACCGAAAATAAACAAAGGTAATTTTATTGAAGAAGAAAATGTAATTTCCTTTGGCTGGAGTTTCTACCTTGGATTTTATTTGCTTGTATGAAACACTCGCACTCGACGGAGCTGCCATGACAGGCTGTCGTGTATTTTGAGTGATTACATTTGAAGAACATCCTTTGATGTTTTAAATTATTTAGAAACGACCTAGACCATTTTCCATATTCCTGCAATATGCCATCATTTTTCATGCAATTTTAAAATTCCTCTATTAAAAATGCGGTTGCTTCCCTCATACTCTGTCAACTGCAGTATTATTTATTGCCCTTCCAACAAGCTAGCTTACATTGGTGTCAGAAATAAAATCGTGTTTTATGCGACGGGTAATAAAAATGAAATTTCCATTTTAAAATAGTGAGTTCAATTAGCACTACCTTACCACGTCGGTAGGTATATGTGAATATTATATAATGATGTATCTGTGTGTATGCTATGAATAGTGAATCATGATAACCTTTATTTATTAATATTAATTTTATTCGCCTACTTTCACTTGAATTTCTGCACATAATTTTAATATCACGTCGAGCGGTAAAACATATACATGTTAAAAAATGTTATCTATATGAATTTTCATAAATCTTATCAGGATAGCTCACAACCTTATTTGCATACTGGAGCATACGCATTATATTTTCCGTTCGTTTTTCGTCAGATTTTTTTGAGATTACTTTAGCACGAAAATTTTGGTTGGTCAAGTTAATGTGTTTGGGCGATGTCAAACCTGCGGCCAGTAATGCAACCTCAGCGTGAAACCACAGTTTTATCTTTTATTTTTGAGAACCGTATACTTTCAAGAAAAAGTCTATCGGCGTGATTTTAAATATTGTACGTAAAAGCAAATCGAACTCGTGAAATATTTTTTTTTTTTGGAAGAAAAAGTTACAACAAAAATTGAACATAAACAATTTCAATAATAAATAATTTACAGATAAAAATATTTTTTTATATACCACGTTTTTAAATTTTCTGTTGAATCACATAAACTTGAAAATTCTATGTATTAATAAATACTTTTTTTGTACTTGATAGAAATACTGAATAAATATAGAATACTAAAATGTCAGTTTGACATTTCATATTGATTTCCATAGTAACGCACGTATACATTAGTAATTGTTTATTAGCAACCAATAATATTGTTTCACTTTTAATGATTTTTTTTCGAAACATACAAAACTGAATTAACTGAAAATGAATTAAATTCTGATGGCCAAAAGTATTAAAAGAATGCATTGTCGTCGTGTTCTGATATATTCTAAAAGTTTCAAATGTTTGGCTAGTCGGGAAATTAGTTAAAAATCTTCAATTGTTCAATAAAAATCTTGGACAAACAAGAAAAAATCTGTACCGGACAAACAAGAATACGAGCTAATAAAAACGTGGTAATAAAAAATGTATACAACGTTAAGCTCACCAGGAGAATTTATATTCATTCAATGTGATAAGCGTAGTCAAACGTTTGGACACACCTATGGTTTACTTATATATGTAAAACAAAATGACAGTTTGATATCAAAAGTACTGTAAAAACTAATTAAAAGAACTTATCGTTCTGTTTATTACATGGTATTTAATTGGAGTTTATATTGCATATTTTTAATATTCAGTTAACAATGCTTTTGTTCGGTGAAGAGCAATTATTATTTCTTTAGTGTTTCGTTTGCGGATGCAGCTCGTATTTCATGAAATACAAATTTTATAAAAATAAGCTACTATAGAAAAGCCTGATAATCTGTTCGCCTTTGGAATAAATTTTTGCTATAGAATTTTTCTTTTATTTTTGCAGATAAGATACCGGGAAAAATACGACGTAGCTTTACCAACATGGTACAACTTCTACTTATTGGCGCATTTTTGTGTTGTGGTATATGGCTTCCAAGAACTGGCACTGAGGCATATGGTGAGTAAATATAAATAATAATATTTTCTTATTTTTATTATATTATACACTATAAATAATAAGATTTGCCAATATTATATAGGTACCTATATTTTAAACATAAATAACTTGAAAACACCTCAAATATAATATACCAACGTTTTTTTCAACAAAATTTTTTTCGTCAACAAAATGTTTTTTTGAAGAAAATACGATACTCTATGGGATATAAACCTCTTTACTACTGAAATCGCGCTAATGTGCTTGAACTATAAAGCTACGGCCATCCTCCTTAATTACGATAATTTTAACTAGTAGTTCTTACATGAAGCTTGGTTAAGTTCGATTTCAGTGGTTATACAGGTTCAAATCTTATCAGATGTCATATTATTTTTTTAAAAAGAGATTTTTTCTAGTCGGTATATATCTGAGGTGTTTTCAAGTTACGTATGTACAATATATTATAGAATGTTACATTCTCAAATCTTGTGAATTTTTCGTTTAATAAAAGAAATGGTTATTTAGGTATATTTTAATTAGATAAATATGTACGTTATACATGGTAAATTTCATCGTCTTAATAATGTTTGAGACTTTCACGGTTGTTCTTTTATCGTAATAAATTTTTGAGTTTCCATCTTGTGTACTTCTTTCTTCTTTCCTCGACGTTTCGCGCTCATTGCAGAGGCAATTATCAAGAGATGATCTAAACAAAAAATATATATTTTTCTAGATAAACACTTCATTTTACAAATTTTAATGCCGGCAATAAATTAGTGAACACATCACTCGCAGATGACGATTTCAAACCCCACGACTAGGCATAATACACATATTGTGAATTCCAACTCAATTAATTGGCCATATAATTATTACGTACGTCAAAAAGCGGAGAGTTTTTAGTTCCGCAGATCGTCGCTAAAACTCTGCAGCCAAATTGTGATGACAAAAATCGAATATGAAAACTTTATCTGTCGTGAAAATTCAAAATTGGAATTGGAAGGAAAGGTAATCTGAATGTCAGTTGGGAGCGTTTGAGACCAAGTAGAAAAGAAAATCAAACAAACATATTTTGAATTATATATTATATAGTTCATAAATAATCAATCACTATAATATACACGGTTATGATACATATAATAGGTACATACCAAACAATTGATTCCGCAGATCGTCGCTAAAACTTTGCAGCCAAACTGTCTACTACGAAATCAATGGCCTACTGTTGTAGTGACTCAAATCGGTAGCTTAGGTGATAAAAACACTTGCCTGACATACAGTAGACGTGAATCCAGATTCATAATCGCACCCGGTACATAATATTTTCAAGAATTTTCCTAATTCTTTTGCCAGTTCTACAATATCTCTTAAGATAACTAACAATATCGTCACTGATCTGACAGAAGACACTAATTCGAAAAAATGACATATTGAGTTAGTATCAAAATGTTCCTTATTTCAAACTTTACCGTTTGGAAACCTTCTTAATAAATAAACAGTCTTTATTTTAAAGTCATCCTTTTTACGATTACACAATAAACTCACATGATAGACCATTTCAAACATTTTAACAACTTCGAAGCCAAATTACTCAAAATTAGTATACTCCAGTTAGTGTGTTCTGCCAGAAGAGAGACGATATATAGATGTTCATATACCTTCTTCACCATTTATAAAAGTTATTTCATTTTTTTATTCAGAATATTCATATTTAATTGAAATAAACCAATAACACACATACCTATATTCTATAAAAACTTTATTTCTAAAGTTCTTCAAGCCGTCATCTACATATTTTCACGGAATACTATTACCTTCGATATTATTAATTAAATTCTCGGAAACGTGATATACGGCACATAAATTTATTAGATTACTACCTTTTCCCTTGTATGCTAATATAGACATGAATTATACCGTCATAGGCTTCTATGTTATATTATATGAACATGGAAAACCTCTATTCTGTATGAAGATATATACTATTTAGCAAAAACCTAAAGTTTAATCCTAATGGAAATGCCATGTAATGCTTTGCTAATTTTAACCATTTCGAGTATGCATCACAGTATATTTATTTTATTTTGAGAATGACCACAAAACATCATTTCATAAACAAAAGTTACGCAGGTAAATAACTTTTGGTATTAAAGTTGTGTTGTGTTTTGACCAGGCTCTTTACTTAAAATTTCATTTAAACTTTTCCATTGACAGATAAATATTTGCGACGCCAGCATTGTTCTGCTTTAAATATTTAAATATTTTCAAAATTTTTTTTTTTACTATACAGACGTTGTGGTTTCTATAAAAAATAACCATTATTAAGCTAACAAAAAACCTAAAATATAAGTTACAGTAGATTACGTCTTGTAACCTAATGATTTGTGTTTAAAAAACTATATGAAAGCAACAATGGGTTAAAATGAAAACAGTCAAAAACAGAAAAAAGTCATTTTTGTGATAAGTATTCAAATTGATTGCTGAAATCTATATCTACATAAAGATTTAAAACAAAATGTAATACCTCATTTAAAATAAAAATGTCACTATTACATTTATTAAAATTGTCATATTTCTTAAAAGCAACAGTAGGATAACTGAGAAAATCTACAGTTAATAATGATACAAAAAAAATCAAACTACTATCATATATTATAAACTCCAGAACAAACAAAATAAACATATAAGTAGTTAACTATTTTATTGTATGACACAAACGTTGAAGTTCAATTATCTTGAAATAAGTATTTTTGATTAATCCCACTGTTGCTTTCAGATATAGGTATTTATAAAGAAATATAAATCTCGGGTAAGGTTATACTATCGTCAATGTTTCAATTCCTAATTATTACTCGGTTTATTGTTTCAGTATTTTTTTTATATTTATAAAATCAATAGATTGCGATAGTTATCATTAAATTCAAATTACATAATTCTAAAAATGTTTTATAGATATAGGTAATGATTAAACTTTATCTCTATTCTTCCGGATATCAAAAATATTTTGATACTTTGATACTTTCTTTTGATATGATACCTATATTTTATGATTTTCTTTTGAAAAGCTCTCGCGAGCATCGATCATTGGAAACTGATACTTGCAATTTTAAATATAGTAATATACCACGTTTAAACGTGCATGTATTTACTGCTGACAGTACATCGCGGCCATAACAAAAAATGCACGTGTAATCATGCATTATCGCGCAAGTTGCAGGATTGCGTGCATGAATCAAAAAAGTTTAGAAACTTCTGAATTTTCACGCGACAATTGTGCAATATATGCGCTTGTACAGTAGAACGATAGTAGCAAACCTGCCTGTAAACAAACAAACTACACCCTTCAGACTCATTTTGAGGTTAACCGATTTTCACGACCTGTCAAAGGTCTTATACGTATTTGAAATAACTATTTTAATACTGTTTTATTTAAAATATTACTTTATTGATTAAATGTAATATTATAACTATCTGATTTACCCGACTTTCGGTAAGGTCGTTTTATTAAAAAAACAATAATAATTACATTCTTCAATATTCAAATATATGTAACATAATATCCGAATGAAAAAAAATCTGGTTGGAAGGAAAGGTAATTTGAATGTCAGTTTCGAGCGTTGAGACCAAGTAGAAAAGAAAATCAAACAAACATATTTTGAATTATATATTATATAGTTCATAAATAATTAATCACTATAATATACACGGTTATGATACATATAATAGGTACATACCAAACAATGGGTTCTGAATAATATATCCTCTGGATTAAAGGATTTATAAAAGATCGACCACTAGTCATTATAATTTAGCCCAATAAATCATAAATATTCCAACGATTTATTTTATGTATTAAACAATAAATATTTACTATGAAAAATAATATGTATTTATTTAGAATACATAAAACTTATCAGAACATATCAGTAATCAGATTTTCAATATATTGTGATAATAAAGTCCCAAAAAACACCAGTCGATGAAGCAGTATAATATACCTAATATTAGACAAATTAATTATTTACCTTAAATTTTTATTTCGATTCGATCTGGGAGCGTGCTTGCTAGGGATTGCAATGCCTAATGAATAATATATCAATACCGGAATTTGGGTATTTATTATTGAATACCGGTATTAATACCGGTATTTGTCAAAACAAATTATAGAAAAAAAGTAGTACCTATCGATAAATAGAACTATTTAAATTTATTTAAAACATTATTTTATGGCAACCTAAAGTAACTACCTACATTTATGATGTTGACCTTTATCAATATGTTTTGATCATAATATTATAGAACTGCTAATTTTTACAAATACTATGGGTAGATATGAAAAAATCTCTCTCAAATTCGTTACGTTTGTTGGATGTATGAAGTGAGTTATAGATTAATTGGAAATGTTTGCCAAAAATAATTTCTTTTTCGAAGCATATTTATCGCGACGATTCCATAAGTGTGTTTGAGGGATTTTGTTTTAATTTTATTTAGCTTTTTGTGGTTCAAGTCAATATATTTTGCGTTCCGACATCATAAAACTTATACGTTTAATTTAATATACAATAAATAGTAATTAGTAATGAAAAATAACATTAAATTCATTTTAGAAAAACATAAGCTTTTTTAATACCGATAATACCGGTATTTTGGATTTTTGAAACCGGTATTTTGGTATAGATAAATAATTGAATACCGGTTTTTTAATACCGGTATTGCAATCCCTAGTGCTTGCTAATCAAGGCGTCGTATAATTTGGACGCATTATTTAATACCTCCGATTTTTAAACAGGTATAAAAATATTCAATCTTCATATATTATATTGTGTGTTTAAATTTTTATCTATATTGTGTATATTATAACAGTGTTCAAGATTATCAAATGTTGAAATAAATAATTGTATTGCGGAAAATAACCTATATTATATTGCACGTGTATATTGTAATTTCTTATAATACTAATCTAACGATACTTCACTTAATATGTCTTACTAAATTAAACGCCATAAATAGAGTATTTTTCCGCGAATATATAATCTTTAAATAACAGCGTATCACGGTCCCTTTATGGTATTAATATATTTGTCATTTTCATCGCGTATTTACTCTATTTTCTACTTCGCGCATTTCCCTTCTTCACTAAAATCTTCAGTCGGTAAGAAAGTAGTTTCCCTCGTTAATGTTTAAGCGAAACTTTCGTCGGTGCTGACAATTTAAGCCTTGGCGCACGTGTTAATAAGTACTGTTTACGAAAGACTGATGATTTTGCGAAATTTCACTTTTAGAAAATTGGAAAAGTACACACCGTTATGAAGTTATGGAAAACTTTCGAGACGTATTAATATTTACAGATGAAAGCTTTCTAAGTGTTAATAAAATGTTGATGGGTTTAATCAATTGTCACAGGTGGCAGTTTAAGTAATACTATTTAAAGAAACTTTGACTATACTCCACTGAAATGAAAAAAATTAACCCATTCCCACTGTATGTGTAGTAGACGTTTAACGATTTTCAACAGAATAACTATATTCTTTATAATTAATTTAAATACTATTTTGACTCTTAAATTTCGTTTCTTAAAAATAAAATGTGTATTTAATGCTTTTTGAAATCCATGCTTAAATAAAAATGTGTATGAAATAACAGAGAAAGAAATTTAATAGTCTTATGTTATGTAATAATATTGATTTATAGAGTAGATCGCTGAGACATTATTATTGCAATCTGACCGAAAAAAAATCATTTCTTGTATTTTTTGGAGATTTCGTTATTTTTATCAATCATAATATATTAAGCTGCGTTCAAGTTGACGACTTAAACTAAACACTGCATTTTTACATTTTTTTTATTGAAAATACGATAATAAAAATCCCAATATCTGACCAAACAACTTTATGATTATAAATTCTAATGGATTTAAGTTTTGTACTATTCCATTTGTAGTAGTGTTTTTGCATATTATGCAATATAATATGCATGTAAGTATGTGGATGTAGGTATGTATACGTGCACATACAAATATATATTTTATTAGGTGGGTTTATTTGTGGATTTGTTATATTTAAAACATATTATAAAAAAAGTAGGTATCGTTTAAAAATATTAATTGTGTAATTAATAAATTCGAAAGACTGATATCATAGATATATCTCATTAGTTCAGTATATTAATTCCCAATATGGTACCATTGTTCCCAGAATGGACAATATTTTACACCTATTGAGTGTATTATTTTTATTGTTTATAATTACTAATGATCTATTATTAGGTTTTAAGGATTTATTATACGCTAATCGAATGTATTATTAATGATAACTTTAATGATAACTTTTTACAAATACTTCAACTATTCATAATTTGTTTGTTATATTTTTTATTGTGATCTTTGACCTAATAGGTAGGTGATACAGTTTTTATCTACTTCATTGTATTGATTTGTTATATAAGTTAGAGTTAGTAGTATTCATTATCCGTATGTATTTGCCTTTTGATGAGTGTATACAGTACCTGAAGATGCCGAAAGGCCAAACCCGGGTCGCAAAAAACGACTCAAATGGAATAGTATAAAACTTAGATCCATTAAAATTTAAATTTAAATTCCATCAAGTACCTTTTGTGGATAGTATTTATTTTATGATTAAACTTGTAAAAAAGCTATTGCTATACATATTTATCCAATCACGAATGTAACGATATAAATTTACGATTAGTTCAGATTTAGTATGTCGAAAATTATTATTTGGTATTATTTACGTAAGCGGAGAACTAGGAAAAAACTTTAATATTAGACACTCTTGAACGATCACGAACATTATTATTATGTCCAAGGTACGAATATAAGTAATAAAATTGTACAACGTTTTTCTTAGCTCGTATTCTTCTTTGTCCGATGGTTCTTTGTCCGGTACAAATCTTGCAATCGATTTTTAACTAACTTCCCGACTAGTTAGACATTTGAAACTTTTAGAATATATAAGAACACGATGCCAATGAATTTTTAAATACTTTTAATCTTCTTTAACTAGAATTGAATTCATTTTCAGTTAATTCTGTTTTATAAGAAAAGTCATTTTGAAATAATTATTGGTTGCTGGGGTCTGGGGTTCTAGCAACTAAATTATTAATATATACGTGCGATACTATGGAAATCAATATGACATGTCAAAATGACATTTCAGTATTATTTCTATCAAGTATAATTTTTTTGATCGTTTAAGCTAGGCAAGTCAACTTTATATGATTCAACAGAAAATTTAAAAACGTTGTATATATAACGCTATTTTTATCTTGTAATATATTAATATTATTTTTCATAACAGAAATATACTTATCGAGGTCGAAAACGTAATTCAATTATGGAGCCAAGAATGTAAAATATTTCAGTATAATATGTTGCTGAATATAATATATTTTATACCAAAAATGTTATATTATGGGAGTTATTAGATTTTCGATGCCATATTTGCTAGGTTACGCACATTTTAGAAACAAATTTTCATATTTTTGGTAACTAGAATTGAGATGAGCTTAACGTATTTTCCTGTCTCCAATTTTTTCTTATACGTTTTTTTAGATATTCTCGCTATATTATTTCCTTATATAATACATAAGCAGATTTTTGTTGTGACAACGTATTTTTCTTTATTTACCTTAGAAAGTATTTAATTTTAATTTATCCTTGTATAATATAAACGTATGCACGAAGTAATTTTTTATTATTATCTATTTTTGGTAAAATCAGTCAATTTGATATAAAATAATAACAAAACTACAATGAATTGGATAGTTATATTTTTCTCTCTCAATTGAGAATTTAAATTTTTAAGATTTAAAAGCGAGAGGTTTTTTTGTCATAGAAAATATTGCATTCCTATATTTTGTGTATTGTCTCAATTATGTTATTACCTTTTATTATTATTAATTATACAAGAATGTTGCCATTTTAAATCATCTCGGGTAATTATTCGTAGTACCTACCAAGTGAATAGCGAAATACATATGTTCGATTCTCACTCAGTTAAATTTTTTTTGTGGTAATAGGTTTCTGATGCTTTTTCTAGTTAAACATATTTTTAAATTAAGAAAAGTGCATTATATATTGTGTACGATAAATAAACTTTTTGAGAATATAGATGAAATAAATCCTAAAAGTGTTTTGGCCCACATGCGCCACGTAGGTCAAAATGGAGCTTTTGTGGTATTTTCAGAGCATAAACCTGGATATTCCTCAAACGTTGTAGATAATCTATTTATATAATTTTGAAGCCTTATTATCCTTTATATTTATTTTAAACATTTGATGACTGCACAAAAGTATTTTTATTACATACAATAGTATGATTTTAATCTCTTGATCTAATGTTTTAGAATATAGTCATATTTCAGTACATCCATGTGCAGTGAAGATTTTTTATATTTATTAATTTTTAAACGCATCTATAATTCTACGTCTGTATAATATTAAATAATTCCGCCAATTCTATTATTTGTAACTTTATATTATTAAATACTAGCTGAAGTACCCAGCTTCGCACAGGGTCGCTTCGTGGTTATATTTATCTTAGATATTTAAAAAAATAATAAGAGGTAATTATTTTTTTAATATTAAAATATCTGTGTAATACAATAAAAGTAATAACTAATAGGAGTAAAGGTCAAATAAAAGAACACTAAATTAAAATCGAATCCAAAATATGAAAACGTTATTAATGTTATTAATATGTAGTAAAAAAAAATCAAAATTGGATGGAACAAACAAACAACAAACTTTGTATTTGATGTAATACTAATTTAGAAACCTTCGCAGGTGTGCGCACAGCAACTGACAAAAGTTTCGTCGCAATCGGATGAATGGTATAGGAACGCATACGAATAGAAAAAGAAGATGGTTGTACTAATTTAAAAACCTTCGTGGTCGTGCGCAAAACAACTGGTCAAAATTTCATCGCAATCGGATGAATGGTATAAGAATGTAAAGATACATAAAAGAAGAAGAAAATCATTGTATCAATTCAGAAACCTTTGCGGGCGTGAGCACAACACTTGATCAACATGTTATTGCAATCGGATGAATGAAATAGGAACACATACAAATAAAAGAAGATAGAATGAAGAAGAAAAAGATGGTTGTACTAATTTAAAAACCTCTGCGGGTGTTACCACAACAACTGACGAATGTTTCATCGCAATCGGATGAATGGTATAGAAACCATACGAATAAAAGAAGGTATAACGAAGAAGAAGAAGATGGTTTTTCTATTTAGAAACCTTTGCGGGCGTGCGTATAATAACTGACAAAAGTTTCATCGCAATCGGACGAATGGTATAGGAACCATACGAATAAAAGAAAATAGAATGAAGAAGAAGAAGAAGTTGATGATTTTTCTAATTCTGAAACCTTTGCGGGTGTGCATACAACCACTTACCAAAATTTCATCGCAATCGGATGAATGGTATAGGAACGCATACGGGACAGACAGACAGACAGACAGACAGACAAACAGACAGACAGACATTCATTTATTTTTATATATAAGATAAAGCCTATACTCAGCGCAAGTGCAAGCAATAAGTTGACAAAGTTTTATTGCAATCGGATGAACGGTATGGCAGCGCATAAAATACGAACAAACAAACAAACAAACAAATATTGATTTTTATATATGAGATTACAGTGGTGAAGGGTAGAGGTATGCTATTGTTTTTCTATTGATATTGCTATTGTTTTTATTTAACGAAGACTACAATGTATAAATAGTGTTTGTTAGTTTTTAAAATTCAACTAAACCCTGTATAATCCAATCCATAACAAATATTATTCAAAAAATATTCATTTATCTATGGAATTTATAAAATTATGCCATTAAATCATACATAAATTTTTAGATATTTTATAGGTAGAAGAATATTTTTGATCAATATAGTTTGGTTTAGGCAGGGCTAAATGAATTTAAAAAAAACTAACCAACACCATCTGCAATATGTATTTTTAATTAAATGAAAACAAATAAGTATAACCAAAAAAGTGTACACTATTTTTATCGAATCGCCCATAGCATACCTAAATTATTATGGTTTGGATTAGGTAGAGTTTACTTGAATTTTAAAAACTAACTAGCACTGTTTGTAAACAATTTTCTTGGTTCAATGAAAACAAATAAGTATGACTGACAAAGTTTAGTGTGCATCATTTATGTCTGCATTATTTATTATGTTGCGTTTATGCGCTCTAGAAATCCGTGCATGCAAGGCCGGCTATAGAAAACGTTTGTGTAGTCACGCTGTATTTTACACTCACTATACTAGCTCCGGCCGGTTGTTTGAAAGAAATTAATATATTGTACACCATATACTGCCATCTCTTGTAACCATGGTGACATTCTTAACCGATATACTAGTTTGTATGCTATACTTTTAATAAATTTCGAAATAATGATGTTTCTAAGGTTTTATTTTTTTCATATAAATTCGTGGCCCGCACAGGTACCACCATTCCAATACCTACCCGCATTTAAAGGGTTCAGCCCACCTCCACCCCTCGTCACTGATATATTAGGATATAAAAATCATGAAAATACAATGAAAAATGGTTTTACATTACAGTAAAAATACATTCTGTTGCTTAGTAGTCCTAATTTACCATTGGAATTAAAGCTGGATATCTTTTACAAAATATTAAGCACAAACATTATTCTAATCCATGTCTAATCCTCATCAGCTTTACGTTGGTAAGTATGCAAAGTGGCTTATTCCACCTGGATCTGAAATGGACTGGCTGAGGCTTAAGCCTTCTAAGCCGGGCACTTGCTTTTTATGCGCAATGCTTAGGCATTTTCCTGAACATTTAAATACTTCATAATGTTTTTTGTTGTTGCTGTTGAAAAGGTTGGTAGGAAAACTTGTATAAGGGAAATATGTTGATAATAAATTTATTACTTTAAAACCTACCAGCAGTGAAAATTTCTTATTAAAAGAGTATTTTAAATTACAAAAATATAAATAGCGAAACCTCGATTGCAAACGTTTACATACATGATATTATTAATTTACGTTTACCTTAACTTGTAGACAAATCAAATAATAACTAAAAAAAAAACTCTAAAATATAACTAGTGATGGAAAATAAGTTTATTTTTGTAGGTACTTATTTAAATCGAACAGTGAGAAAGTGAGATCTATATCACTGAAATTAAATATCTGGATTATTCAAGTCTATTGGACGCATTCTAAATATAAATAAACATAGCGAAGATATTGAAAAATACACGCGCTATTCGTATAATCGAGACATCGAGACTATCTATAAGGTTCGGCCGCAGCACTAAATTATGAATTCCGGTGGTAGTGGTAGTATTGATTAACTTCGAATACAATGTGGTAATATGTTTGCAGTAAATAATCAAGATTTTAGAGTGCGTATAATGAATTCAAATGACAATATTAATTTCCTGTTTTAAACATTTGGGCTGAAGTTCTAATTATATTTTAATTAAAATCAATAAATCTTTACTGATTATACATAAATAAAAATATTTAATTAAACTGTCCATACAATTTAATTAAACCATTTAACTTTATAACCTTATGAATTCGATTTATAAAGCTTCTACTACATAATATTATATTATTAAGGCTGTACCTCAGTTGAGGCATGGTCTAAGTGGCTAGGCAATGCACGGATTGCGGGTCGCGGGTGCAAATGACGCATGCCAAACGAAATATAATTTGTCATATAAATCCAACATACGTCCATTTTATGTTCTATTTATTGTTCTATTAGTAACAATAATAATATATTTATTGACATGTTTTCTTTTTAAAATAAATGGGTAACGTTTTTAGTCATCTTTACATGATTTAAGAATTAATACGTCCATCGCCATCACGAAACAAAGTGACGTGTTTCCAGGTCGACGTTCTCTCTCAGAATGCGAGCGTGTCCAAAATTTCGTCGCGCCTATAGTTGAAAATTATTTACCGTTTCACGGACGTATCACCTTAATAATACGTAGCTTTCTGAGTTTAATTATATTACTATTTAAATGCTGATTGAAATACCATAGTTCACCATACTTTTCTATATCAAATTAATGGTTCGAATTAATTATTATTCAATTTATTATTAAAATGTGACATTATTTAGAATAAATCAGGTCACATAGCAATATTTTTTTTAGCATGTCCGATCCTAATAATGTCATATGTGCCTCCACGGAGTTGATGTTTGTATTAAAATATTTTTGTTTTTACGAGAAATGTATGTTAGCCACTTGCTATACCTTTTAGGTCCATACTCTGACTCGAACACAAATTGAAAAACAATATGTGTTTGTGACAGACCCAGGATTCGAATCTGGAACCCACGACGCTTAAGCCACTCGGCCATCGTGGGCGAATACAATTATTATTGATTAAAATATATATTACATATTTCATAGAAATCTGTACAACTTTTTTGTCTATCAAACTTTTAAAACCAATCAAAACATACGTTGGAAAAAAACTTGATAACTTCCATAAATTATTTGAAATAATATTCTTTTGTTTAGAATAATTATTGTTTCAAAGAGTTTATTATCTAATAAAAATTGGTATATTATTTTAATTTAAAAATACAATATAGTGAAGAAAGGAAACAGTGTCAAAGCGAACGCTTCAAACACAAATACGCCATTTACCATACGTAGATGTTTAATTTATTACGAAGATACGGTTTTTGAAAATAAATATCTATCTGATTATAAGAAAAATATAGGAGTATAATATTTTAAATAAGTTTTTGGGTTGCGAGTATGACACGTGACACGAAATTCGTATGAAAGTTATAAATGTACTAAATTGTTATAATTTGTAGTCGCAGTAATTTATGGCACACCTCAAAGCCTTGTCAAACGTATACAGTATATGTACCTATGTATATATAAACGTTAAAGTATTCATAGCAAGCACAAAAGAAAATACACACCCACTGGCCGAGAACGTACCTAAATAAACCCTTTGTTTGGACATAAGTTTTGTGTATGCGGACATAGTAGTAGAGATGAGGCAACGTAAATTAATTTATAAGCTGTTGGCGTCGGTATTATTAATACTTATTTAAAAAAAAATAATCGATTTCATAAAAATAGCATCGGGGGTAGAATTAAGTGATAGGTAGTTCTTTAAAGTAGTTTTCTTGATTTTGATAAGTTGTGTTTTATATATGTATACAATCGCATCTCATGAAAATATTAATCAATGTTAATACCTAATTATTTTATTATATTCATGAACTTCAGTTGAAAACACCTAAGGAATCTTGTACAAAGTGAATCCTTTAAGGAACGTTGTATCAGTAATTGTTGACAATATTCTATTGGTACGGACAAAACTGATACTGATTGCTATTAAATTTATGTGTAATAAGTACTACATGTTTAGGAATCGTATGAGGGTGTAGACAGGTGAGTTGGTTAAGACAGCAACGGTATAGATGGATGTAGCGTTTGTTATATTGATGGAGAGTTACAAAGGGTAGAAGTAAAGATTAACGGTACAGAATAATCGCGGTGAGCTCGTGCTCAGACCGAGCCGCGATCCGGTTGCGACGACTACCACTCTACTGTTAACGATAATACTCAGAGCGAATGACAGATTGACAGTGGTCGAGTGACTGTATCAAGTGGCGAGTCGGGCGTGAGTTCTTTTCAACTTTCTTTCAATATTTAAATAAACCAAAACATTACAAGATTAACTGTTTATTTAAGTAACTAAATCATACTAGTCATCATTGAACGCTTCCGCAACTCCGATTTGTTTTGAAAACAAAACATGAATCAAGTGTATCATATTTGTATTGCTGAGTGATATGCTCACCATACATGTTTTCTTTTATTATATTTAATAAAATTTCTTTCCTCAAAGAGTTCCATTAATAAAGTAAAAAACTGTATCTTATTGTAATTTTAATAATACGGTAACTAAATAAATTATCTTCCACATTAAAATCACTGATTAATTCAATTAGTGTTTTCCCCTAACTAAACCACTGTTACCAAATTATTATTGAATACATACATAGTTCAGAGAATTTAACCATCCCTAGTAATAAACACATGCTAAGGTAAATTTACTACCGGAATAACAGGAGAGTCATAAAGTTGAACCGATAAGCAAAATGTGAAGTTTATAATGAATGTACTTTTCATTGTTGAAAATTTTAACGAGTATTTTGTTCTACGAGTATTATGTTTTACCTACATTGTTTTCAAAAGATTGTTCACACATATTATGATTACGTAATAATATTTATCTTCGTTTTCCTGTGAGTATTTTGAGTTTATTCACTGAGATATGTATGCGTTATTCTTAAATGAAAATCTGGTAAAGGTAGTAGAAAATTTTAAATATATTTACCTTAAACCTGTCTAGGAATCAAAGTTACTTAGGATTATTTACGTCTCCTGATTTTTAGTGTTTTAGATCTCCATATTCCAATCGTCACTAAAATGTCACTCCCTAGTCTAAGTTAGATCACATTTTTGAACTCCTCTATTCATTGAAAACAAATTATCGATTTCAGTGCATCATCATTATCATTATGGAAATTTCGTATCATTTTATTTGCATTAATTGAATTATAGTTTTAGCTAAAGTAAGGTTTCACAGAAAACTCGATTAAAAAAAACTATGCAATTATCGGATGAAAATGCAAGGCGTCTGCGGAAAATGTAAATTGTCTGGGAAAATCAATAAACATGCAAAGTACAATTTAAGTGGTTGATCGAAATGCCTTCGATATTGAAAGCTATATCGCGCCGTAGTTTGGTAGAGAAGCTCTCCCAAGAAACTTGGCAATAGATGATTGAATAAATAACCTATTTTTAGAATTCAGTGGTCACCAACTAAATTATATTCCTCTTAAATGGAATGCTGGAATGAAATGCCAATCTTCAAATGTGTTAATCGTGCATATTTTGTGAATAATAAAATGCCTTATTCTTGTCAAATTTGGGATCACACAGATTATAAATATATTTTTTTATCGTAAATATTTCACTATATAATCTTAACAATAATTTTACTAATGAGTTTACAAATTAATAAATCTAAAAAATCTTAACACCTCTGCACATGGATATACTGAAATATGACTATATTCTTAAACATTATATCTAACATCGAGAGGTTTAAAAGAATACTATTTTATGTAATAGAAATACTTTATGCAGTTATCAAATGTTTGAAATAAATATAAAGGATAAAAAAGCTTCAAAATTATATAAATAGATTATCTATAACATTTAAGGAATGTCCAAGCCAATTCTCTGAAAATACCATAAAATCTCCATTCGAACCTACATGGCGCATGTGGGCCCTTTTAGTTAAATATATTCTGTGAAATTAATTGTAATATTCGAGTTTGTAACTAAAGAATTAATTAGAATATTTTTTTTATCTAAATTTGATACGATATCCAAATTTTATGGCCATTTAATAAATATTATTACCTCAAAAATATTTTTACAGTTCAAAAAAAATACTGAAAAAATGTAAGGTTATAAAATATGATTTATATTGGCACGTAAACTTCCAAAGGAAATCTTTCGTCGGTTAAAAGTACTGACTGAAAAAATATTCTTTGTTAATTGTTATAAAAACAATCCCCTTGTTGTCAATTTATCACTATTATTAGTGTAATCTAATGATATTATTTATTTTGTTTCAGGGAATGAGTCAACTGTCCGTCATAGGTTTCGTGATTTACATTATAGCCTCACTATCAACCATTGGCATGATGTTTGATAGACGACCGGGTGCTGTGTTTCTGGAGCTTTTAAGATGCGTTGTCTTAGCTTTTATGTCACAAAGATATATGGCGTCGGGTTGGGATAAAACTTTGATGATACCTTTGCAGTTATTTTACATCACTTCAGCTGTTTGGTGGTGTTTATACGGGTTCAATGTTATGGAAATCAAAGAGAAAAAGAAAACATCTTAAAATATATTTAAATCAATTTGGTTTTAGTATGATTATTGCTACACCTTGTAGTATTTAAAGTTTACTGAGTGCTTTTGAATATATGTATATGAATAATATATAGCATTGGTCATAATAAGTGACTATGTAGAGCTATATATAAGAGTATATTTGCGTCAATATTATCTTACAATAATAAAATTGACATAAGTACTGATGATGTATGGTAATTACTTTGTAGTAATAATAAGATATAATATCATATTATTATCAAAGTCTGATTGAAAACTGGACTGTTAAATTATAAAAAAAAATGATTCAAATCAATGCCTTATGTGTGTGAAATTTTTAGACCGATGTTTATGGGTAGCTTTACGTAAGTTAGTCATTTTTAATGTCATGAAGTCATAAATATCTCGAGAAATAATGGTGCCTTAATACATATTATAACTTGTAAGTATGTTATTATATATTTCACGCAGTAGATATCTTCGAAAGCTAAGATCAAATATCGTAAAAATATACCCTTTTGGCACAACAGCAATGGCTTGAATAAAACTTCCATCACTATTTTGTATACATTTTGCACGAAAACACAAATATAGATTATATCTTCTATTTTTAAAATAAATTATTTGAATTAGAATTATGTACGGATGATTCATTTTATTTTCATATTTTTTTTATTAATTCTAACCAGTGACAATCAGGGTTTGCCATCCCGAATTCCAGGTTATCCGTTAAATATTTTGACTTCTAAAGTAATATGTATAATATAAACATATTTAGTAAATATACTAAATTTTAAATCAAGAAAGTAGATATTGTTGAATGTGGAATTTATTGAATGTCCTTTTTTGCCAAAATTTTCAGTTGTTTTTGGTCTGATACCGTAAATCCTATATTTAAATCAACACTAACATTTTTAGCTATAAAATAAATTGCATTGCAATATATCATTCTAAAGACATTCACAACATAGTTAGCGTTATGCTAATTACGTTAGGCCAATTAATAATGAAAAACGATACTATAAAAATATAATAATAGATTTCAACCGATTAAAACACAATTTATTGAATATAGTAAAATCATTTTTTAAAATATTATTTTAATTGATTCATTAAATTATTGTTATATTCAGTGGTATTGTAAAGATTGTTGGTTTTTTTAAATGTATTTTTAATGAATAAATGCAGATAAATAATATATAAATATTATAAGTGCCTTAATACAAAAAATATATGTATCCATATATAAATATAGATAAAAGTGTGTTTATTTGATTAATTGAGCTTTAGAATTTACGAGTATATCGAAATTATGTTCTGGAGGCAGGGTAAAGCTGTGTGTGAAAATATAATACGTTAGATTGTTTTTTAGCAATACTGAAGTAGCATAAAAGTTGTGTCTAGACAGCGAAATCATCTCAAATTTACGTATTGAAACTACTTATTGATTAATACTTAAGATATGGAGATAAAAACATATTTATTTTGAAAGTTTATCCATAAGTTAGCCGATAAACAGTAGTGGGTAATGTAAAAGTGACTTTAAGGAAAGATTTGTTATTTTATCTGATATAAGATTTATGAGACACTTAAATACGGCAAGAATATACGTACTTAGTCTGTTCTTTTAAAATAAATAACTTTAATTTTAACGATGGGTTATCAAGAGATAAATGGTTCTAAAATTTTCAACGTAAAAATGATCATATTTCATAATTTTAAACGGAAATTAATAATGTAATAAATTAAGATATAACTAAACTTCATTAAAATAAATTACAGTGTATATTGTTTATTTCAAGTGGTGAAGGGTGGAGAGAGGCTGTCGAGTTCCGATATGAATTAATAGTACACACTAAACATTGTCAGTCATACTTTTTTGTTATCATCGAAGTAAAAGTAAATCCAAATGGCAGACGGTGTTGGTTAGTTTTTGAAATACAATTAAACCTTGCGTACATAATAGATTATAGTCAAAAAATATTTGTCTATCTATTATAATTTGGTTTAGGCAGGAATAACATGAATTAAAACCTAACCCAACCTAACCAACATCATCTGAAAATTGTACTCTTAATTAAATAAAAACAAATGTGACAAGTATGACTGACATAGTTTTATAGTGAACTATTTATATCGAATCTCCACGGCTTATCTGCAACCTTTGCCATTGCTTAATTCACATTATTTTATTTAATTGGCAGCATATATTACACTACTAACACAAATAGGGTATTCAAAAATTACGTAATATATTTGGTTAATAAATATTGTAGGAATATTTTTACAAGTTTCTTATAACTTTATGAGTTACTCCTACATATTATGCGACCAGTAATATACACAATGTTGTTAATAATTTAGATTACATACCTACTCAAAATTAAGCAATTTACTGTTAATCTTATTTTATGTACGTATATTTATGAAACATGAAAACTTTCGTAGCTAATAATTATTATTATATTTTATTTAAAAAAAAAACTAGAAGAAAAAATTATAAAATAAAAAGATTATAAAATTCTTAAAAGTATAAGAATAATGTATTTGGGATTTGAATCTTAATTTTTCCGTTTTATAAAACTCTACAATATTTAGCAAAGACTAAGCATTATTAATAGCTAACATTTATTTGGTATTAAAAATAAATTACTGATTACTAATAATTTACAAAGTATTTTGAGGTTTATTCTCCACGTTTTTTAATGAAGGTATTTCACGTAAATGGCAGTTCAATTAATGAATTATTATACTACAAAGAAGAAAATAAATTTGTTCAAAGAGAAGCGGTAGAAAAACAGCTTTCAATACGCCTGTACCAAGTAATTATTAATCTTGCTTTTTGACATAAAATCTATAAACCAATGTTACTCCAATTAACTAGGTGAATAATATATATTTCAGTGGCGAGAGGTGGATGTAGGCTATTAATTAAGATTCGACATAAATAGTGCACAGTAAACTTTGTCAGTAATCTTATTTATTTTCAATGAACACTAATAATACAATTTAAAGGTGGTGCTGTGGTTAGTTTTAAAAGTTTAATTAAACCCTGCATAAACCAAACCAATATTGTTTAGGTATACTTACAATGAGAGATTCGACAAAAAAAGTGCACACTTTTTCAATTATACTAATTTGTTTTCGTTGAATTAAGAATACATAATGCAAAAATTCATTAAGCTTTATCTTTACTGAACTATAATCGATAAAATATATTCTTCTATCCATAAAATAATTAAAATAATATATGTTTTAATATCATAATTTTAGATATTTTATAGGTAAACGAATATTTTTTTTACTATTATCGACTATGGTTTGGATTAGGCAGTGTTTAATTGAATTTTAAAAACTAACAAACACTATCTAAACATTGTAGTATTAGGTCAATGAGAAAAAATACGTTTGAGTGACCAAGTTAAGTGTGCACTGTGTATGTTGGATCTTAACAGCATACATCCAAACTTCGCCACTGACATATTATTGTGTTCTGGTGTGGGTAGATCAATTAATAATTTTTGATATTAAACAAAGGAAATATTTTATATAAACGAAATAAATTAAATAAACATATTATGTTTTTATATTCATTACTTAACTTGGTAAAAACCACAGATTAATATATTCCTACAAGCAAATTCGAATACTTATTATGATATAAGTGATTTAAATTTACATAATTAAACAGTTATACGTATACAAGTATTTTATTATAAAAACAACTATTTTCGAAAAGTTAGTAGTGTTAACTATATAAATAAGTTTAGTTATAATAGTTTATAAGTTTATTTAGATTAATATCATATCACATTTAAATATTTGATAGAACTTAGACTGATAGATTTTAGTAAATATTAATAAAATTCGTTATTTTAGTATTTATATTATTATCATACAGTATTTTTAGTAGGTATATAAATTTGTAATTGGAGAAAAAATGCATTTTTTTGATTTTGTAAATAAATAAGATAAAATTTTTATGTATTGGTTTATTTATTTTTTTCGACTGAATTTTATATTTAGAATAATATAATAAATTACCAGCTTTTGAACGAAGTTTATGGACATTCACCTTATGGATGTGGATAATGCCAGAACACAGATAATGAAAAATATAAAATACTAATACTTCTCGAGGGTATTGTATCAATCAGTGACCTTCGATATCACAATGCACTGTCACGAGACGCTTTGAATCTGGAGTGTTTTCGTCGACTCTCGAGACATAGATCAATAAATTTTTATATTAATATGTTTTGTGATTAAACTTAATCAAGCCATAAGCTTAATCACCACCTACACTACATATGAAGGAGATTAAAAGCTTAGCCCAAATGGTTCATAAGATTAAATAAAGCAATATAATAACTAATTTTTAACATACATAATATTGAAAACACTCATGAGAAAATATAACCAATAGAAAAATCTTTTTTGAAAAAAACTTTAAGAAAAAAAGATAGTCTCCCGGCAAGAATCGAACCTGCGCTTGGGTATCACACCCTGTGCATTACCACTATGCTATAACTGCCATGCTTAATAATTGTGACAAATTTTAACTATTGGCCTTTTTAATACATGCTCTTAAGCGCTCTCCAAGACGTCGGTTAGAAATTAAAGTAATAAATACTATTCGAATACAAAAACCGATCGCCTACCGTAACTCAATTTGGAGAGCGCTTATGAGCAGGTATTAAAAAGTCAAATAGTTAAAATTTGTCACAATTAAGTATGGCAGTCGTAGCATAGTAGTAATGCACAGGGCGCGATACCCAAGAGACGCAGGTTCTATTCCTGCCTGGTGTCTTATTTTTTTCATTAAAGATTTTTTCTATTGGCTATATTTTCTCATGAGTGTTTTCAAAATCATGTATGTTTAATAATTAGAATATTACATTCTTAAAATCTTGTGAATTATTCGTTGAATGAAAGAAATAGTTAATTAAAACTAATTTTTAATTAATAAATACTTGATACTGATTTTCCTGTACTATTGAGTTTTGCTCTGAATCCAACTTCCTGGGTGATCAGCTTGGAATGGGTGCTCTGCTTATACTCCACTATGGGGTTAATAATCTATTAAGTGTTATTACTGTTGTTGATAATAATTATTACATACATTGAATAACGATAATATACATGTGCCATTATAATATATCGGAAGTAAAATCTGTACAGTGCCTACTAATGATTTTGTGGATTATCTTACCTTACGTCCCGGAAATTAGAAATATGGTTTCAGTATTTGGCGCAATATATTATTTAATTAATATTCCAAGAATGACATAATTAACATTATGCGACAAATAATATACATAATATAGATATTATTTAATATAAAGGACTCCATCTGTGATTAATGCATTGATAATATTATATTGTGAATTCAATTTATCGTTAATAGCTAAGAAAACTTTGGTCCAGAAAACTCAAATAAGTAAATTAAATAAGTAGGAAAATATGAGTATATTTGGAAAGATTTTATATAACAGACTGAAAAGGTAAATATTCTCCAAAAAGATATACTATAATAATTACGTCTTAATGCTTCAAAACTAAGCTCTTCTATCAATGCGTACTCCTTGTGATGACATCGATATTGAGTGAGCTATGGAGAGATCAAGATGAAAGCTTCATTGAAAGTCACATTCATCACATATATTAATACGTAAGAATCAGTTAGCTTGCTATGTGTAAAAGGAATAACTGATAAGGGAAAATGTGATAAAGTGGTGACCTAGGATCTGGATATCAAAATATTTCCCGATAAGATCAAAATCGCCGACGGACTAAGTTGGATCTGGAAGGTATTATGAAAAAACAATGAAAATAGAATGTAATTCTAGTAGTAAAGGATTACAAGTTATATAATAAGAAGAAGATAGAGTGAGAATAATATAATATTGTTTCATACACCAGTCATATTGGATCAAAATAATCCCTTACCTGGAAATACATCCCCTAAATAGTCTCAGTCTCAAAGTCTCTGACTTTGCATATATAAAATGCCCAGTAGCAACATACCAAAAATCAACATTCGTATGGCCGCCATCTTGGAAAATGGTGGATGATTTTTTTATTTTTTAAGCTATATTTCATTAAGGGTTGACAGTATCGAAAAATATTTAAAATTAAGGCTAAAAAGAAAATTTTAAAATCATATATTTAATAATAATAATTTTCATCATATCCGCAATGGTTATTGAGCCGTGTGATAGAAAAAAATGTGAGAAATAGATTTTTAATTTATTTATATAATGATTATGTTAAGATTGATATGGCTGAACATTTAAAATCAGCCTCTGTTTCTAAAAATGGCGAAAGTAACTTTTACTGGTAACTAATCATATGTATAAAATTCAAAAGCATCCTCTTTAAGTGGGTTACTTACGGGTGAAACATTTATTATAAAATTAATTAATATTTTATGAGATAATTTCAATAAAATACAAAAAGAGTCTGTATTGAATATGTACTGCAGTAGTTTTTAACGATTTCGAAGTCACGGTGCACGTTTGATCACAAGAAAAAATTGCGGTGCACTACATTTATTTGATGTGAAAATCAATTATTTTACAGATTTCAGAAATATTTGGTCGAATATTTGATTAAGCTACCCTCAATTAATCTGCGTCTAAATTCGTAGGCCTGTGGAGGCTATGGAAGACGCATGCGATCGATTCGCCAAAAACGCAATCACATTAGATCTTTCGTCGACTTTCATAGTTTCGCGGATTTTTTTGCTATCATTTTTTTGCGGTGCACTTGTAACAAGCTAGGAGTACACAGTGCTCCCCGGTGCACCGGTTAAGAACCACTGATCTACTGTGTCATTATGTTTCTCCATATTATTTTTTTAATGGCCAAAATTAGGTTTATCTTGTGTAGTGTTCTTGTGTTATATTATTATTTAGTATTTCGTGTTGTTTTTGGAGGTAAATTGTATGATTATATTATTCAATGCTCCGAGACCACATCGCTTCTTTTTTTGGAATGTACGCCATAGTGTGCATTATTAAAATATTTCAATGCATATTTCATATTACATAATATATAGGTAGTTTTCCTTGCTGCTCTGCTCAACTGTCAATTTATCCAGAAGAGAAAAAAAAATCCCGCGAATCGGAATTTCAAGCATTATAATATTTAAAAAAACTCAAAATCGTTTACGATTACTTTTATAATATGCGGAAGTGGAAGCGGAAGCTTTTTATGGCATAATATTATCATTATGTCTTGTCTTCTTACCTGACATTTTCCGTTCACAGTTCACCGTTCAGGTATAGTAGGTCTAATTAGGCGACGCCTAAGGTGATTACGTTGCAAGAATACGATATTAGGAACATTATTATAGTCAGAAAAGAGACTCGCATATGAGAGCAAAGAAAACCGAAGAAAATCTTATACAAGATAACATTGCGAATCATCTTAATTAGCCATCTTCTTAATTAGCCATTTTCTCTCTGACACACACACACACACACACACACACACATGCGTCTTTGTTGCGCGATCGCGTATAAATAGAACACAGACATTGCATCGCTCCCCTGCGCGCTGTACGAATGGCTTCGTCACGTATGTGCATTTCGATCACACGCATCTTTACTCAAATCGATGCATTCTTTGGCTATGAATATATAGAACTCTTTTACTTATGATATAAAACATACTATTGTTATGATAATGTTGACATGCGGCACTGTCACCTGGAATTTTTTTCTAGTATGGTAATAGGTCTAGGTAATATTAATATTTTTTTGCAATTTTGGTCACTACACAAATGTCCACAAAAATATTTTATTTGTGATTCAACGGATGACATTTGTAAGCATTTATATTCAATGTAAGTTTTACAATCTAAATCGTAACCTTTTGCGCGCTTTTAATTAAAAGACAACACGCGTCGCTACTTCCGATGAAAAAGTAAACATTTCCCTCGGAATTCTTGTCATCTTCTTTTAAATATATCTTGATCTTTACCCAATATCTGGTACGTGCCTAATTCCAATATATACACCACAACTTACTTTAAATCCTTGAAGTTAAGTTATTAAAATAATATAGTTAGTGAAAATTGATTGAAGTTGAGAAACTCTAGTAAAAGTATATTAGACTTAGATAACATCTTATAATATTATTATAACAACAAATTGCTCTCCTTTTGATTATGAGGTATAAATTTTACTAAGTTTTGATTTTGTAACTCGATATTATTATACTTAATAAATGTTAGTTACCTTTGATATTGCTATAACTTTACCTTTGTTACAAGTAGGTAGTGAGAAAATTTGAGAAATTTTAATCCTTAATAGATTATCTCCGAGTAAGTTAAAGTTCTAAGGTATTATTATAAGCTCAGATTATACGACTTTTATTTAATACCGATCAAACAATAAATTTATTACAGGTAGGTAAAATTACTATATAAAATTATTATGCTCAGCATTAAATAATAAATAATAATATCTATCAAATATTATTCGTAGTGTATTTGTATTTACTGGGATAATATTACCTTATATAGATTTATTAATTAGAAACAAATGAAAATGTGTAATTGAGAGCGAGACAGGAAGAAGACGTATTAAACTTACATGCATAAATGCAAATTATAAATTTGAAAAATCGGAGGAATTGTTTATTTCAATCGAGTCGTGAAAGACTATATTAATAGCATATCGAATGATTGGAATATCAATAAATTAGTATGTTATCTAAGAGATTTAAGGGTAATTATAATAGGAATATGGTGCAAAAACCTATAAGATATTACTTTTTAGGCTATTGAGTATGATTTTAGCATAGTGGTGTATGTGCGCGGTCGCGATACCCGGGAGATGCAGGCACAATTCCTGCGGGGTGTTTTACTTTTTTCAAAAAGATTTTTTCTGTTGGTTATAATATATTTTCTCAGAAGTGTTTTCAAACATATGTGTGTTCAATAATTAGAATGTTACATTCTTAAATTTTGCGAATTATTTGTTGAATAAAAAATAGTTAATTAACAAATATTAGCAAGTTCAAGTAAGTTACAACAAAAAATCTTGGAGTGATCGTCGATTAGTAATTAAAGTAACACCTACTTTGATTTGAAATACAAAAGCCGATCGCCAATAGTAGTTCAATTTGGAAAGCGCTTCAGTGAATATTAAAAGTCATTAGTTAAAATTTGTTACAATTAAGTATGACTCCTTTAGCATAGTGGTTTATTAATTGAGTTAGCATTTACTTGGTATAAATCCATTTTACAAGAAATGAAAATATAAATAATATTAAATTCTCCAAGTTTTCTAAAAAAGGTTTTGTCGATAGCTATTTCGGTTGTAACACCATTATCAAGACTATTCAGATAGGCCGTTTGCCTTTGCTTAAATACTATACGTATAGAATAAGAAAATGTATTCTGTCTCTATCTATACGTATAGTATCTAAGCAAAGGCAAACGGCCTATCTTAATAGTCTTGATAATGGTGTTACAACCGAAATAGCTATCCACAAAACCTTTTTTAAAAAACCTGTAGAATTTAATATTATTTATATTTTCATTTCTTGTATAGCAGTTTATGTGCGTGGGCGCAATACCTGAGAGATGCAGGTTCAATTCCTGCGGGGTGTCTTACTTTTTTCAAAAAGATTTTTTTATTGGTTATAAAATATTTTCTCAGAAGTGTTTTCAAAATTATGTAGGTATGTTCAATAATAATTAGATTGTTACATTATTAAATCTTGTGAATTATTCATTGAATAAAAAAAATAGTTAACTAACTATATTCATTCATTATTTTTATTATATCAAAATCAAACAGCTTTCTTTATTCAAAGATAAAGTAAAATGTAAATCAACTTTTCTAATAAATCTTCTACTTGAGTTTTGTAAAGCTGGAGATAAGTCGTGGGAATGTTTAAGAAATTATTATAAAACTGTTCCAACAAATTGTTTTAGCAAAGCTTTGATCCGTTTTCGATAAATTAATATTGAAATAAACTTTCTGAGCTTTTTTAAAAGTCATACAAATATTATTCTTTGAAATTATTAAGCTCAGTAAAATTATAATATATTTTATCTAATGAATATGTTACTATAAATCATATAATTCTATACAATACAGTATATATTATAAATAATATGATGATATTTCAGTATTAATATATCGGAGCACAATCATACATATTGTGAAGATACTCATACACAAGAGTGACTAGCATTCAGCACTCTGTGGTATACGTCTGAATAATGGTTGGAGAGTGTTGAAAGGAAAATCAATAAAAAATGTGTATTCCTATGTACTAAATATTATGTATTATGTATTAAATAATAATATCCCAGAAACACACATATTTTGGAAACGTATTTGTACCGAGGAAGACTTAATTAATGTGCTTTACCAATTCATCAATCTGCACCATAATAAACCTGGCGAGAATTATTGACAACATTCGGCGCATATTATATATCTAGCATCTCAAAATCCACTTTGGACGCTGAAAACGCATCTGGCGCGTAATGACCAGGCGGCCGATCGATGTAATTAACGTGCATTTTAAAGATGGTAATTAAAAATTCATTATCTAGTCAGCAGAGAATGAGCGTAATAATATTTGCAACCATTTAGTCAATAAAGTTCTTGACTTGACTTTGATTCCTAGACGGCGTCAGAATCTTTCCACATTTTTTAAAAATTGTTTTATAATATATAAGACGCTGTGTCAGAGGCGGGTTTAAGGACGTAGATGATCGAGGGACCGACTGATTTTGAGGTACCTACAATAAAAAATAAAATAAATACTAGCGTAGATTGACCACCCAGTAAACCTATCAATTTACTTATATAATAGAATAACATACCGTAAATAAAAATAATCATTATTAAGGATGACATTGGTGAGATATTAATTATTTTGTTTGTAGAAGTACGGATCTGCTGATGAATGAGATATTATAGGCCACCATTATTACAGCGCTCGAAATGGAAGATTGCATGAACCGGTGCGCTCGATTCCTAAAATATCAACATATTATTTTTGTATATAACTCCTAGCCCAGCTCAGTCGATCGACTGGAATAACAGTCGTCGTAACACCAGTAACTTGTTGCACGCAAAAGTAGGGCATGAAAACTTGGTCACAAATATATTGTTTACCATGATTTAGACAAGTTGCGTAGAGCTTAAAAGTAGTTATATATTAACCGTAAAGTGAATTTAATTACTTTTTAATTCACAATTTAATTTTTCTACAAAATTGAGCGTTGATCTCTGTGAGTTATGCTCCATTTCGAGCTCTGCTTTGATGGTTGCTTGTTGAGATTTTGTTATGGTTTGATTAATAATATTTATACTCAATTTGTGAGAAATATGTACAAGGGTTATCCAAAAACCAAAGACCTTTATTCATTTTTGGCGACGCGGACGTTATTTCTCAAAAGATGGCGACACTGACGAGAAGCGTAGACTTTTCTCTCCAGAACAAGTGGTGAGCCGGCTTGGTAGCTGCTTCACATAGATATGTTGGGTCACTCTAGTGTGGTGTTCGATGTGTAGGTTGAGGATGATGATAACGATGAAGTCTACGATGTAGCAGGGTGAGATTTATTAGTAGCGTATCGGTACAATAGTATATTATACATGATAGTTACTATATAAGTACTCTGATTCGAGTGACATTGAGATAAATTGTTCGTTATTTATACAATAAAAGGTAGTACATTAACATTAAATTCTGTTACATAATCATATTAAATTAAATTTAGAGTCAGCGTTGTAAATTGAGTAGCGAAATGAAATATTATTTGTTATTACAGTTGTAAGAAAATACTATGAAAAATGATTATTCAGCTAATACACCGTAATGGTATAATGTGCTGTGATATGATGTAATACTTCAATAATTCATGATGGGGAGAGGAGAGGGAGGAGGTCCTCAATTGGTGACGTTTTGTTGAAGAAAATCAATGATAAAGTTTGTGAAGATTGCCGTCTGACAGTCCGTGAGCTCGCAATTTTGATACATACGATTTTGAGGGGAACATTGGGGTATGCATAGGTGTGCTCGTTGGGTGCCCAACATGCTGACGGAAGCTCACTAACAAAATCGTGTGAAAAGCGCTTAGATCTTTTTGAACCTTTTGGACTCATTTAAATGGGATGTACTCCGAAATCCGGCTCATAGCCCCGACCTGGCGTCGAGTTATTTCCATCTTTTTCTTCACCTAAAGCAACGTTTGGCTTGAAAACGCTTCGGAACCGACGAGGACGTAGAGAAGAGGTGAGAACATTTTTGAGGACGGCGGCGCCGGAGTTCCACGACAAGGGAATTGAAGACCTAGTGCCACGGCTCACCAAGTGCATCCATCGAAACGAAAACTACGTCGAAAAATAGTGGAGATATGTACCTACAATTACGTATACTTTTTTATAAAATAAAATTTTCCTGATTTATAAAAAATAGTTCTTTAATTCTTTATATAAAAAATATTTTAGTATAATCAATAATTATTTGACTGATTTTAACTGTTTCGAGGCCCCCTTTTATTTTTTATTGACAAATCGATCGCATCATCTTCGTAAAAGAAAGGACCGCTGTGTTCTCCGGAACCAGCCGCCGGAATAAAAAGAGTATTTATTACCGAAAGCAGTCCAGTAACATATTTTTAAAAGGTTATACAATTGAACTTTCTACGATAAAAACAACTTTACCGGAATTCTGTCAAAATACGTGTTCCACGTTAATGTATTCATAAGAATAATATTGTTTATGAATTTGCAAAGAAAACTCCTTTCCACGTCGACGCTTAAATCTTTGAATCCATTTACACTCTTTATCCACGACTTATTTTCAATGTGGCGGGTAACTATATTAAACTTAGTTTTGTGGAAAAATAATTTCTCTCTTAATACCAAGCGATGAAAGAAAATTTTGCTTGGATTTTGTATCGCCTTAAAGTTTTGTTTGAAGGAGATATAAAAAGTATTTTTGAAGCAAAAAAATGTTTATCGTCAAGTATAAATACAAAATAAATTACCATTTTCGCTGCTAAACGGAGCATATGAGACTCCATATTGTGTTACTTTTATATTACAGTGGCGAAGACTCAATACTTCCATTTTATTTATATTTACAATCCACTATACATATTTTATATTATATTCTACTTCAACTGACTTTTTTTATCGTAATAGATTTTTGAATACTTTGAATATTATATTAACCAACTTCTATATCAAGTATTCTACGTCACAGCACTGCATGCGCTGACGCTGATATGTTACGTGGTTTTTACGCGCTGATACTATTAATTCACGTGTTCTTTGCGTGTTGACTTGTCATAACAGATTGTATATCTCTGGTACTATTGAGAGGAATTAACAGGTCTCTTTTCTGTTTCTCTTCCTCACAATATTTCACTACCTTCGAAATAATGTTCTTTGTCAGTTTCCGTAGAGAGTTAATAAAACTCTACGCGATATCAAACTCACACTTAATTATTAGTACGGAGAAAGTAAGTAAGGGGGGGCAGGTTTTAGTTCCAGAAACGAGCGTAGTGGCGTAGAAGACTTGATATAAAAGTGGAACTGTACTTACCTACATAACCTACGTAATATCATAAATTACCACAGAGTAAATGCTGAATTCATTGAAAACGGTGTAGGTACTTTAATATTACGATAATATGTCAAATGATCAAAATATATTATGTAATTAAAAACTTGTCTATGCCACAGAAGTACTCTCTTATCTTTAGCCTTTATAGCTAAAATTACCATAAAATTCATATTGCAAGGTAAACTTTACTGTACTCGTATAATGCAGAATGAGGTAGTTCACAACCCGAGGCTCGCGAACCGCGTGTGCCCTCCCCCCATGCTATTTATTGCGACCGACTGACGAAAAGTGAAATGTGTGAAAAAAATCCCAACACATCATGAAAATTATTATGTAGCACTAGATTTTCAGTAAAGCGTGGGAATAATATTATTATTTATCTCTTAATTAATTGTAGCCTTTTTTGATTTGTAACAGATATAAGAAAATCTGTCTCTTTTCCTACTAGTACATAACCTACAAAAAACAATTCTCTGTATTATTGACAAGGCACTTAAGCCTCAATGACATTGAACTACTTTACAACCTGCTTGTTGGCGAATTTACAGGCTGCTTGTAAACTCGCCCAGCGTCATCATCGAAAAAGATAACAAGCAGATTGTAAACGTAAAATTGTGCGATAGTAGCGACCTCCCGGTAGAAAAACGAACTACTCAATACGTCCTTTCAAAATAGTACCAACAATGATGGTTTCAACTCGCTAGCTTGTTGGCTTCTGAGCGAATGGAAAGTTTTGTGTGTCATCATCACAATCGTACTAGCTGACTCGCCCGCTTTTAAATTCGCCAACAAGCAGCTTGTAAAGTAGCTCAATGTCAATGAGGCGTTTGCAACAGTTTTATCAATATCACCGAGTTACTGTGTGTATTGTGAGAATCATCGTTATCAACTCTAACTATAACAAACACAAAATACCATAATTGATTGCACTCTTGATAGCTTTATTCAAATTCAAATTTATTTTACATAAAATGAACATAACAAATTTTAAATTCAAAGCGTTCACGACATGACAGAAAGTAAGTGTTAACAATTTTTAAATAAAAATACAGGGTACTTAATATTAGTAAATAATACAATAAGAAAAATAAAAGTACATCCAAGCACACAGAGTGAACTAGGTTAATAGGCCCTATCTTAAAATGTTATAAAACAACGTACACCTAAATTCACCATCACGTAAGTGTAATATATCAATATCCGAAGCGATTTGATTAAACATAGTTATTGTCCTTCCAATTGGCATTACCAATGGCAGGTTAGTTCTGCCCATTGAGAGAACAAATAATGGACGTCCCCGATTCCTAAGATAATTATAACAGACACACAAGCCAATACCACCGTTTACGCCACGTATCTAATATAATAGGTAGCAAGATTTGACGAGTTTTCAATATTAGTACTTATAATATAGTTTCCTTAAAAGAATATTTAACTTATTTGATTTTAAGTGGTCATTTTCTTAATCATTTTTGGTTGCAAAATCAAAATCTGGGTTAAGTTCAGGTTAAATGATAGTATATAACACATTATTTAAAGTACAGAGCAGATATATATCTTGGAACTAAGCATAACATGCATTACATAGACGGCAGATAAATAAAAAATAAAAATAAATATTTTTTGACAATATATTTCATAGAAATGACATGTTTTCGCTTACGACGTTGATAAGCTGTCAGTGACTTCCCGTGGGGTCGCGTAAAGGGCTGCAAATGACGGTATGAGTACGAATCAGGGAACTCAGAAATAATGGGAACTGAAATACATAACGGGTAAGGCGATAGCAGGTAACGAACTCGAGTAAGGAAGAATCCGGGTTAAACTTACACACGTGTCAAGAATACGTTTAACATCGAATACTGAAAATTGCTCTCGGTTTATGCATTTACGCTCATTTAATGTTGGTGTATTACACACACTATTGCACGTGCATAATGCGTGCTTCATTTTCGTAGGACACTCACACATTCAAAAGCCTGCATCAGCATGCGGCGTATTGAATATAGCCTATCGGTATTCTATTTATTATCTGTTCTGTGGTACGAATAGTACAACCATTGAGAGCAGTGCCGGTTTTTCGTTAAACGGACGATGCAGTCGCTCCGTTAGAAAGTGCCGGCATCTCAGTTAAAAAATAACGGAAGCATAGAACATACTAGCAACCTTTTCTAGTTTTGTATTGTATTACTCAATTGCGTTTTATCGCGCAGTTTTCACAAAAGCGATTTCCAATGGCGGTTTATCGCACAATTTTTACAAAAAAGGCTTTCAAACCTATATGCGCCTCAGATACCAACGTGATGGAAAAAAATCGGTGGGTGTACTTATGTACGCGCGTTAGAAGTTATACTTCTTTGGTGTAACTAAACAAAAACAAAACTTATGATAACCTAGATTCTTTGACTGGCTCTTAATTATCTTGTTATTTCTCGTGGTTTTTATTTTTAAAGTAACAACTCTCACTCTGACGTTTAATCGTTTACGTAAGGAATTGCAAATGGCCGACAATAATAAATTCGTGTCCTAGGCAACGGAACAATTCTAATATCAAACTTGCGTTTATATACAGTTGACTGATTCGCAGCTATTTTCATACTGTCGTAACGGTGTGCGCGCGCAGCTCTCAATTTCAGTCTCGCCCCAAAAGAAGTATAACTTCAAAAAAACGGCTCTGTTTGAGAGTAAGTTTCGTGAAAATTCTCTAATCTTCAGATAAGTTATGTTGTACTTGTCTCTAGAAGAAATTTTGCCAAAAATAGTGAAATAGGTAGGTAAGTACAATTTTAGATTGAAAATGAAAGGGTTATAAGTTTATAGACTATTATTGGATTTATTCGCCCATTATATTTTAAAACAAAAAAATCGAACACGCTTTAATATTTTTGGAAAATTAAGAAGTGCTCCGTTTTGTAAAATTGTCTATTATTTCAAGCGCTGACCGCGGCTCAAAAAGGTTAAGAAACCCTGACTTAAATTACCATAAAATTCATATTTGCAAGGTAGACTGTGTAATGAGATTACAATACCGTGTTTATTTTATTTTATTTTATATTCGAGTTTCCTGGTGATAAAACGGTCCCCACGGTAAATGTTTATTCTTCAAAATTTTCCTTCTGAAGCAATATAATGAGTCACATTTGGCTTGGAGTTCGCAAATAATGAAAATTAATAATGAACACTTGAAGGCTTGATAAGCAGTTTTGGGCAGGTAGAGTTTCCTCTCAGGTGAAATTATCGCAGAATTATTTTCATCGTGGCCAAAAGAAATTCTAAGGAAAAAAGGTAATTTGGGGAACTAGGCTTTGAGATTAAATTTTTATAAGGTTGTTGAGAAGAGATCTTTTTCATTTATGTCAAACGTACTTTGCGCCACAATGTATTTTAATATTACAGGAAGATAAACTCTTTTAATTACAATTTATTTCGTCGTGTCACGTTCCAGCATCAGGTCATAAGGCGAGTATAAATAAGGTCGTATTTTTTTTTGCATTTATGAGCTACACTACGTAGATAATTCTTATAGCAACGTTGCGGTATCGATCATGATGCCAAAATTTATGTTGCACTCTTGGTATAAACCTGGATTATAATATATTATATCCCAACCACGTAAAACATTCTTACGTGCATACTTTTGTCAACAAAGACTAATTAATGCGTTTGGTTTCTCAAACTTGAGTGTTTGTATCATTAGATTTGGTGAAGACATCAATTGCCAAAAATAAAAATCAAGCTTTCTTATCCATGATCATATGCTTTTATTATTTGATTTTTTTAAATTACAGTTGTAAACTATTACAGATCTTAGAGCAGCGTTTGGTTTCATATAAAGCGGTTAAAGACGTGCGTTACATTTTGATAGCACGCCGTTGAGTTTGTAATCATGTAGTCTCCAATTAACACGTTTCTGGAGGAGAATGACAGCATTTCGTATTAATTAAGATAGTAGGTACATAATATTTGTTTATGTGAATCCAGTTTAAGATCATTAGTATCGAAGTTTACGCATTTACAATCCAGGATTTCTGTTAAAAACTTGTTTTAGTGGATAGATTTGTGCGTCATGTCTTCAGACATGACAATTAATGTAACTACAAATTTTGTTGCAATAAAGTAGTATTTTGAAAATGTCCTATTCATATTTATCTGTTATGTCTATAATTGCGCTTTTGTGCACTGTATGTAGGCAAGTTGAAAATTTTGATATTGGTGAAGGACAGCGTAAGCAGGCATAATGTCCAGACACTGACATTTGATGTCAAACTGGTCCAGACTGCTGGCTCTTCTGACTCCCGGGTTCTGCACGTACACACTTATTGGTGATTGTTATGTATAGAACTCTTGTTTTTACATATATCAACAAAAATATTTTTTATATGGATGACACTTAGTGGGTAATGAATTTATGATGACGCGTGGCGGCTTTTATGCAACTGAACTGTCACTTGTCACCCTGTATAGAGTTCTTGAAAGAGAGTCGTGAGTTGTATTACGTTTCATGACGGTCAAACTGTAACGAAGTCTTAATCTAACTCACGGTCGACTGATGACCCGTAACTGAGTTGCGCCTGGACTTGCAAAATAATTTGAATTATATGTAGATGAGAAATATTGGGATGATGGCGACCATTATTGACCCAACCAGTTTTTGTTCCTTATCATAAATAATCATCTACATCAGTGGCGCCTATGGTAACGTTTTCTGGTTTGGGAAAACATACATCTTTTGCCATAAAAGGAATATAATGGTAACATATTATGATTTCGTGGTCTTCGAGATTACATATGGCTATATAATATATTCTCAAAATAAATTTAACTAACTGAGTAAAGTCCTCAAATTAAATGTTGAAGTAGAAAATATTGTATTATAAGAAGAAAAGTAAATTGTTCCACGGATTATTCTCCAATTAACAATATGCGAAGAGGAAATATATTATTAATCTTTATAATTTACCCTGAAAATTAACGATATTCGTATATAAGTACCACAATAAACTTGATATTTAGTTAAAACATAAGTTCCATTATATGAACATTTGGACTATTTTGAATATGTACCAGATGTTGCATTCCCATTTTAATATATAATATATTAGATGTAGCTATAGACCTTGGCCTAGATTTGTAATTATAATGAAATATCTTAAAACATTGTTGTTGATGAATGGTTATTATTGTTTTCATACTTTTGATGAACAAAATATTATTTTCCCAATAAATTCTAACACAATTTTGTAGAATTATTTGTTAAAATTCAGCGTCGCACTTTTTTAAATAGCTTATGCATTGTTTAATAAAATCACGAGATTCAAATTTAAAAAATTGTATAGGAACTTTAGAGAAGTTTGTTTTAATTCCCTTATGTTACGGTAATGTTATATTGTCATAAATATCTGGAATAGTTTGTTTATAAAAAAATCATTTTTATTTTGAACTCTTCTGTCATAAATTTTGCGTTTATAGTTTGGAAATAAATTATATTTCCAGTAACTTCTTGCATATTATTACGATTATCTGTACCATAACTATGCACGAGCTTTAGTGATGCCTCGTTATATACAGTCCAACCACTTCAATTTAGGTCGCAATCCTTCTTTTCAGGTACATTGCTGCGGAGGCTTTTGTATGGTTGGGTATCTTTGATCCTTGAAACAAGAATTGTTTAACGATGTCACACTACGTTTATACTATAAGATCCTTGAAGAATTATTTGTCAATAATTTAGAATATTTTTTACAGTTATTTTATTTCTAGCAACTTCCAAGTTAGTTATTTACAATATTATAATATAAAGATTTATATCGGAAAATTTTATTCCATAGTTACACTTAATTCATTTAAAATAATTCTCATTATTAATTTATCTATTATAAAAAAATTTAATAAGAATTCTTTGTAAACATACAAATTGGAAAAATAATTTCAATTAAACTTTTATAATTAGTTTGAAATTAGGCTTTCAGAATTTGACATAAAGAAAGTGATCTATTGAGCCCTATTTAATTGTAAAATGAGTCTTTCTGGTTTTTGCGAGCACGCCAAATAGCTTTGAAATTTATGAAATATTTTAAGTAATTATATGAAAAGGTCTTAAATAGTAATATTTTAAATGGTAGAATGATTGACAAAACAAGTTCAAAATATTAAAAAATATATTTATACCTGATTCGGTTGTTACATTATATTATTATATTGAATTGTTATATAAAACATAATAAACTATATTCGTTGTCAGTGCGTATTTGCTATTAGTGTGGTTGCATAGTACCTGAAGATACTGAAAGGTAAAACCTGGGTCGCAAAGATGACTCAACTAGAATAGTACAAAAAATAAAATCAATTAGAGCTATAAGAAAGTTGTAAAATTTGATTGTGTTATTCACCAGATAGTAATATTTTTAATCTATGACTACATACAAAAAAGGATTTCGAAAACTAAGTAGGTATATGTATGCATTATTAATTTACCTTGATTACATATTTTAGTCCATCTGTAAAGCATAATAGTACGTCAGCACGCCAGATGCTTTTGAACCTGGCGACCGCGGCTTAGGACAGAGACTCTCCCAGCTATGTAGATATAATATTGCGCCCAACAACACCATCCTTTGGAAAAGTGGTGTCGCCTGTTGCTATCGTTGTCGTTATAATGTCGTTGTCAATGGGTTTAAAAGACTTCTTTTATCGGTTTATGCTTTTGGATATCAATGCCTTATTAAAATTATCATCTTATCGAAGACCATTTGTTAAGGTAATTCATCAATTATGATTGTAATACAAAAGAGTATAGCATGAATTGCAAAAGCATATGAGTGTCTTGTCAATGGGCATGCCAACAAAATAAGATTTCATTTGTCAGTTTTTTAGGTGTCCGTGTTCAGGGTGTGCTGGTAGGGGAATAATATATGAATTTGTTATAACGATAGCCAATCCTCGTAAAACATATTAAATTGAGTGCTATCGCAGACGACAGTTATTACATGTGAATATACTCGTAAGTCACATGACGTCACAGTTCAGGTGTTCACGTCAGGGATGGTCTCGATATAGGGATAGTAATTATCATATTACTTATTATTGGAATAATTAACTTGAAAACCTACTAGCAATTATCGTGGGTTGAGTGGATTTCGAATGGTTTTCTATTTTTCATCACTAAACTACCAAGCTATAAATCTTTCACGTAGATATATCCCAACAATGATGATTTTTGAGTATAATTCTAAATTCTAAATAGGGCTTCAAACCGTTATTTTTTCGTTTCGGTTTTCGTTCCGGTTCAACTAAAAAAATGTATATCGGTTCGGTTCCAGTTTCCGTTCCGAAAAAATAATGGTGTTTCCGATTTTCGGTTTTCGGTTCAACTCCGAGTGATAAATTTTTAAATATTTTTATTTGTATTAAAAAAATATTTACTACCATAATTTAGAATATTTTATAGTACTTATATGATAGCCCGGCGCCACGCTCCAAAACCAATGGTTATTCTGTACCACACGGCTGTAGCCATACATTTTTAAAATAACATATTATAAATTATGAGAATTATATCGAGATGCGTCACGTCATGATCGTGAATAATATTTTGTGCATTGAATTTGATACACATATTTCAAATGAAAAACAACTGTATATTTATTTCGTATAGGTACATAAATGTACTATGCTTGTCAAATTGGTGTTTGACAACTGAACGAAAATTGAAGTGGGGTGTAAGATCATGTTAATGCGCGTGTTTGACCATGTACGGTCCGAAAAAACCACTATTTATTTTCCCGTTCGGCCCCAGTTTTCGTTCCTATAAAAATAACGGTTTTCCGGTTTTTGGTTCAGTTCCGGTTCGAAGCCCTGTATTTAATTTAAAAAAAGACAATTAAATATAATAATTATAGTATATTATACTTATTAAATAAGTAGGTACATTAACCAACATATTAATACATTGCAATATGTGGTGGTATATACAGTTGAAAATCGATTACAAAAAACATCGCGAATATGATATTCCCTGTTCGGCTTTGGTTCAAGCAAGACGTCCCCTAATAATGTGTGTTACAATATAAATTTATCTCACCATTTTTTTCAGACGTGAAAAAGTACAATCTTTACAGCATAGCCCCTTGTCTATACTTTGTATTAAGAAAGTGTTACAATAATTGTACGTACCTACTGTCATATTATTTTTCCAAAACTTTAATACTACCATCACACGAGTACTGCCTACCAAGTAGATGGAAGAAACTGGAAGAAAGAGAATATTTCAGTAGATATTAACATTTAAAAACCCTTCTTCTTCTTCTTCCACCCTATCACGTCCCAAAATTGGGGCATAGAGTAAGCACAAGTTGGCGCCACTTCCCTCGGTCAATCGCCAACTCCTGCGCCTCCCACAATGTCAGACCTGCAGCACGTAGGTCTCTTTTGTAGCACCGCTGCAGGGTGAGGGAGAGCCAGCCACGGCGACGGAACCTTTGAGGCTGTGCCACAAGAGTGCGAAGTGCCGCACTCTTTGGCGGCATCCAGAATACGTGTCCCAGCCATAAAAAAAAACATTCAAATTAAATCAGTTAACTGCAAACGAAGTAACCTTCAAATTATTTATGCAGTACATACCTTTAGATTATTTTATAAAATTACGTAATTCACGTTTATGTTTTCCGTATAAAATTTATATCGATAGTTTGGCACGAAAGACTATTTTTCTCTATCGCAAACTGATCGATATCGTCATAAGAAGCGATTGCTTTGCATAGTCACGAGCTGCTGGAATGGTGCAAATCTTACCACAATATTTCCCACGTGCAAGATTTTGCATACTAACAATATTTTTATATTACAAAACGTAAGCGAGTAATATGCAAACGAGAAATGTTGGGCTTAAATTGGAAACAAACAAGCATTTACTTCGTAGGAAAACCGTTACGAAAATCATATTATATGACATTACCTTAGACGTCATGTTAATTTATTAGGTTGACGCATAAGTTCTTGCTATTTTTTTTTTAACAATAAAATGCTTTATTTAGCATGGATACATGCTTTTGTCTGGACCTCTAGGGCGGATTCGTTACGAAAAATTTCACAGGCGTATCGAAAAATAATGTCACTAAAGTTTCGCGGCCGCGAGCGCTCCCCGTAATTTATTTTGATAATTCTATTAAGTATTAACAAATTTCAAATTTAATACTTAAGCAGAGACAAGTCGTTTATTTTTGTAGTTTTGATAATGTGTATGACCAGTTTTTATGAAGTACTAGCTGACCCGGCAAACGTTGTTCTGCCATATAAATTATTTCTAGTGAATATTTTGGTTGTTAAATAAAAAATAACGAATGTATCGTAAGTGTGTGGGGATGGGATCTATGACAGAAAGGGGAATGGAGTGCAGTAGACGATGACCGCCGATAAAAACAAAAAAACACCCACCATTCATTTTCTCAATTCAAAATGAGTAATGATGTTCATAATGTATGAATTACCTGTGACAGGATCTCGTTGTTTAATGTTTATGCAATATCCGTCTGGTCCCTTCCAGAAAGTAAGCGGATATTCGAGAGCGTTGTATGAACGGTGTGTGTTAGCAATGAACTCCAGATTATTGTTTCTTCTTTGAATCACGATTTCTCGCATCGATGTGCGGTCGCCAACCATGATTCCAGTAATGTCAACAACAGGCGCATTGAATCAACGCACGTGCTCTCCAGCTGGTGTTTTATCAGGATTGATGACAATAGCGTGATTATCACTGCAATTCGTGCATGTGTGCTTTCTTCGCTATAGTACTTGTTTTCCGAATAGACCAAATGTCGATTGTTCAGGAAACGAAAAACAAAGTTCCCTGTCTTATATTTAAATATCAGTTTATATATTTAGCACTCTGTCTCCTTTTTATGATTGCCACATTATCCAAGAAGAGATTTGATGAATAACATATTAGTATAATTCATTAAACTAAGAGAAAATACGTTTTATTTACAAGTAAGCAATGTGGATATACGGATCATTCTCAGCGCTGGCTCCGAAAAGTGGATATTCGGAACAAAAAAAGGACATTCGGAATGTAAGACCATAGCGTATCGTTGCATGGACCACGGTATACCGTGCGGTCAAAAAGTACAAACTTAAAAACTTAATATTTATTTACGTAATTTTTAATAAATTTACTGATAGGTACATGATTTTTTGTAAATAGGTGATCAAGTTGTATCAATGATCGTTTTTACCTAATTTCATAGGTAATTATAAAATATGCCATTCACCATTTTCTGTTTACAAAATTGGGAATCAACATAAAATTATATACCTAATTATAGTTATAAAAAATCTGTATCCATAGATTTACGTAATAATAATGTAGGTAGTAAAATTTTCCTAATTTCTATATTAAAACGGTGGCAATGATATTTTTATTTGTTACAAATAATGCTTCATTATTGATTTTAATCGAACTTGATACAATTAAACTTATTACAAACCATATATTGCATATTAGGTATTATGTTTTTTTGGCATGGAACAAAAAATAGGGGCATGTGTTATTTAATAACCATTGATTGCGAATATATTATCCTGAGTATAATATTATTATATAAAATATTCACTCACGAAACCAGAATTAATCTTAATAGATCGTACATTTACTAAAATATCTATTGGATAGCCAATAGTATTATAATTATACTTAATGAAAATACAATCAAGTGTACTATTCAATGGAAATCCACAAAAAAAAAAATAGGTATAAACATACATCTTATTAATAAATGAGATTAAATATTCGCGTACATTTTGGCATGAATAGATATAAAGTAAATTAAAAACAGAAAAAGTTTTGATTATGGACATTAATAATAATTATTTTTTAAGACAGTAGTTACCGAGTCACACTGTACAATTCGTATGACCGTTGGGATATTATCTCTGTTTCTCAGTACAAAATACAGTAATTTAGGTTAAAATACTTACTTCCATAACTCTGCTGTAAGTTCAGAGCGAACTGGTGATGTACTAGACAAGATTGATAACTTTAAATTTGATAAATTCACTATTTAAACGATAGAAACTTAAAATAACACAATAGTAGTCAAAATCGCGCGCTTTGAAAGACGAAAAACAGACATCAGTCACATATGAAGTGAGCGACATTAGACAGCGCTATATGAAAGCGATATGCGAGAGTGAGACCGAGCTATTCTATTTGACATTCAATAAGCAATCGTAACGAAACATGGCGTATTCGGAGTTTTTAAAAAAATATCTCTGTTTCTACATGAAAATATACAATTTTAATAAATGATTTCGGTGTAGTTAGACAAAAGAAATATAACTGCATTAAAATGTCGATTTTGACAAAAATGGATATTCGGAAAACAAGTACTATAGCGACGCTTTAAAGAATTTCAATAATTCATTGTGATCATTCAATAGGGCGTCCAGTTCACCGACGATGCGCCTGACATTAGGCGAATTGAGGTTATTGTAGCCGCAACGTGCATCCACACGATTGATGTCCTCACCGCCCATGAAGTAGATTTGTAAAAAATTGTGTGGTTTGTTTGGCATTGGCAGCAATGGGCCTACTTTGTGGTGTACTTGGCCTTTGACTTTGAACGTAGAATGGAATTGTTGACCATTTTCCGCAGTATTGTGAACTATTTCTGTTGCACCGAACGAAGTCATTTGGAAGCATGAATTGAATGTGCGAATAGACTTCAGGAACAGGTTTGAATCTGGAATCGTGCCGATGAGCAAGCCGTTCAATGGTTCTGGTGATATCTCAATGTCTGGTAGTTCCACTTTTCCTGATGCGCAACACATCCCGGCTGACTCATGTTTGCATTTGAGCGCATGACAATGGGGACATTCTTTGTCCGTAGCACCAATCAGCACTTTCGGATGAGCGGAATATTCAATATCTGGCTCGTACTCGAATGCGAGGCGAAGGAACGAAGCGAATGTAAATGCTCGATGTACTTGTTGGCGTTGTCGGTCATTTGCTTTGCGTGTGTTAACTACGAACCGGCGCGCTTGGCTTTGTTCCAATTGTCGTTGTTGATTTCGTTCAGCTCGTGCCTCTTGTGATTGAGATGCACGCAATTGCGACATGCTCACACGCACGTTTGATTTAGTTATCTTGTTAGATTTGTTCGTCTGTTCTTTCTGCTCTACTATTTTGCATTTTTGGTGCTTTATTCGTTCGACGGCCCAAATGGCCCCCCTTGCGTCTTTCTGGCATTATGCGCTGTAATACACGCACACAAATAGATAAATTAAAATAAATCGTACAAAATTTTGCACGCACTGCGTTGTGATATGCCGAATAAATTGTCAAAATGTGAAAATGAACGACGCATCTCTTGAATTCTTCTCGGACGTAGCGCCATCTGTCATTCAACAACATAAATAATTTCGTTCTGTTTGAAATACGAACGACGGTTAAATTTGTTCATACAAAAATAATAAAATCAGGATTAAAAAATGAGAGGGTGAGGGTAGGAAGGTGAAAATTTGGGGTTATAGGTATTTTTTGATTTTAAATAATAAAAAAAATACAAAAAAAAATTGTCAAAAAAATAAAAGAAAAATTTTTCTGGATAGAGATACCCTAATCACCTAGCGGTATGATCAGTGGCGCACCCAGGGGGGGGGCAAGGGGCCCTGGCACCCCCCAAAATTATCAGAATGATTTTAAACATTGAAATTGAAAGCCGATAAACTATACTTTTGGGCTTAGACAAATAAAAACACGACAAAAAAAATGATTTGTAATTCCCTTTTTACCCTTTTTAGAAAAAAATCTTAGATTTTAATTTCTAACACAAAAATTTCGAAACACTAATATCAGGTTTTTTTAGAAACCCAATCCCTAATGGAACTGTCAAAAAATTCTCCGTGTCCACCCGAATTCCGGAGTGGTATAGGTAATGGCTGGGGAGGGCTGACAGGGCTCTAGCCTGGGGGCCCGGGCTGTGGGGGGCCCGGCGTGTCGGGTTGACCAGATAAGTGAGATAAACACACATCATACATTAGCCTTAATAGTAAAAAAAGTCGCCTGCGGCACTATTATACTTTATGGTCATGAACATTTTCAATTATATAATTGTGCAATATATTTTTTGATTATTATGTGTCGATACTCGGCAGCTCCATTTTTAAAGTAAATATATTAAAAATCGCCAATAATTCACTGTATGGAGTACCCTTAATTTGAACTAAAACACAATTTGAAAAACGTTAATGTAGTGTTTCACACTGCCTTTAATCTTCGCGGTAGGTAGGGGGCCCGCCAAATATCCTATCCTCAGGGCCCGTTTCAGGATGTGGGGACCATGGTGTAGGTACACCGAGTGCAATAGACAAAAGGCCGATAAACGAGGAATTATGCTGTGAAGAAGAAAAAGATCATATGGGACTAATTTACATTATCCTCCTTGGGCCCCCCCCAATATTAAATCCTGAGTGCGCCACTGGGTATGATATATACTTGTTGACCTATTATAAGGTTGTTGACCTATTATAAGGTTCTCTATTATAGACTAAATATACTTAAAAATATTCATAAAAATCGGTCGAGCCATTTCGGAGGAGTGTGACCACAAACATCGTGACACGAGATTTTTATATATATAGAGATGTATGTTTTCCGATTTCTTCTGAGATTGATGTACTCTTACAATTAATAATTTAAAAAATATATTTCCACTTTTACACCGTTTCAGAACATTTTTTTATGATTAATGTAGTTGTCACTTAATAACTTTTCTGAAATTATTGAAATTTCAAATATGTAAGGAGAAAAAAAATCTAAAACCTAAAGTGTTTTACTTGTCTCCGGTCTTCCCTACTTATGGTACCATTGTAGAATGATTTACCTGTTTAAAAAATTTTCGAATTAGATGATAAGATAGAGATAAAAGTCGTTGTTGCTTGGTTCTTGTATCAGGAGAATTTACTTGTCGGTACAAGAATACAATACTACTTTAATAAAGATGACAGCGTGAGATTATAATCGCGGGTAATGATGTACTGGTGAGATTGATTATATTGATGTACTGAGAAACTTGATTCGAGTAGAATGACGCTTGATTATGTCGAGTGCAGGACTTGTGACAGACTCGATGAGTTGAGTGAAGATTTATAGATTGTTCTTCCAATTTATACAAATGCAGTACGAGTGTTTCACAAGCATAGTGAAACAAATCCATTTTGGTTATTTTTTAGTGAGCTAGGTTCAAACATAATATTAACGTATTTCTAATTCTGTAAGGGTATAATTTTCCTTACATAATAACTTAAATATACTCAAAATAACTTTTCAGAATTGCAAAATGAAAGACATAATGAAAATGGAATTAAAATGAAATCTCGGTTTGAGCGCCACTCTATGAAATGCAATAGAGACAATATGATGAAGGATAAATTAAATAAAAAGCAAGTAAAGAAATTTCAACAAATGTATAATTAATGTATAAGTTTAACTTGCTGGCGACATTGTATAAAGTTGTATAATTTAGGAAATGAGTCACGAGCGCCTAACACAATATAATGTTCAGACAAAGTTAGAATTAAAATAAAAAGCTAGTTCGGTGGACCGTAACATAAAAAGAACAACAATAAATACCAAATACAAAAATAGGCTCTTCAGTTTCCATCGCTGTCCTCGAATCCTTCCAGGACGGAATCGAGGAGTGCGTCTTCAAACGTGCCGGGTCCATGGGGTACCTTCGATCTCCTGGCCTGTTGGGGACGTCCTTCAGTGGGCCTTCATCAACGTCTCCAAAACGTCAGGAAATCAAGGCCATGTGCCCCGGTTCCCGGGACTTGGAACTCGACAAACACGTCTGCTTTGTTTGAAGGCTAAAAACTGAGAGAGAACTGCCGCTTCGCCTTTTCGTTCTCAACCGCTTTTTTTGTTGCCATCATCCAAAATAGTGTTGTCATGTTATAAAATAATATGACAAACACTCATATATTACAAGAGATATTGTCGCAATTAACAAAATAAAATAGACCGTACTGATCTAGTTATGATTGAGGAAATGCTGAAAATTATTTTCGCTCCATTGTTTTTTTTGCAACAAAAAATATTGTAAAATATTAAAGTGTGTCAAAATTCTGAGTGGTATGATTGATACAAACTTCAAAATAACGTAATATGATAGTTTTAACAAATGGGTACTGCGGAATGTGAAGAAAGAATTTGGATTCTCTTAGAAATTTATCAAATCAAATTATTTTTTTAGTATACTTAATGCATTTATTGTACTTTTTTGAAAACGATGTAAGTATTCACAGATTCCAGATATAATCTTAAATTTAAAATAAAATTGATCAACTGATTTATATTATTCTTTAATTGCCAATTAGATGGTGCTTTAGTGTTTAGGTATACTGTGACACTGTATATATTATAATTGTTTTTGTTATTTCAAATAAGCAGACAACAAACTATTAATATGAATGATAGAGTTTATACAATAAATTTGATCGGTCTAAAAAATGAAAGTGGTCGATGAAAATCTTGACTATATTTTTAATAGCGATGTTCAAACTTTAATGGAATCGTGTTTTTTACGGATTATGACTGCTTAAGCCGGAGATTGCAGAACTTAAAAATAAATGGGTTAATAATTGGAAGTACGCAGTAAAGAGCCTCAGTAAAAAATGAAGAGTAATGGCAAATAAAATACAAATGGTTTGCAAATTTATTAAGGTTCAAGTCACTTGTATTTACCATTCATGAATAATTACAACAGTAGGTATTTATGAAAAAGAAAAAAGGGTCGTAAAGCAAAGTTACATCAATTTAGTCAGTGTTTTTATTACAAATTGGTCAAGAAGATTTCCTCTGGAGACATCTAAAGAGTCTTATGCGTCAATTACATTGAGCTACTTTACGAGCTGTTTGTTGGCGAATTTAAAATCGGGCGATTCAGCTACTGCGATTGTGATGATGACACACAAAACTTTCCATTCGCTGAGAACCCAACAAGCTAACGACTATTTTGACAGAACGTAGTTCGTTTTGTATTGGGAGTGCTCTACTGCGCAGACGCAGTAGGCCCACAGGCCGGCGTGTAGCGTGTAAAGTTGACCGGCTTTCAACTTTTCTCGGTAGATTGTTTACAATCTGCTTGTAAGCTTGTTCGATGATGACACTGGGCGACTTTACAGGCAGATTGTAAATTCGCCAACAAGCATCTCGTAGAGTAGCTCAATGTCATTGACGCATTATACGCATTCTGTATTAACATTTTTGAAGGCGGTTTGGTTTATTCTTTTTTCAAACGATTGTACGTGTGGATTGCATTGGTAATAATTTCGCTTTTTTTATTAGTAGCTTCAAAAACAAAATGGTAGCTCATGTTCTGGTTTGAGGTATATTACTTTGTTTATATAACATATTTTTCCATTTTTTCTGAGTGTAATGTAATTATTTATCCTAAAAATCATGGTCAATGCAATATGTGCGATGTATAAAATGTCAAAATGAAGTCGAATTTAAATACACATTACTCAATCCTATGAATTTAAGTATTTAAAAAAATTCACATATTATAATCATGTATATAATTGTATATTTGGGTGAATCTAAAATAACCGTAGAATTTTATGATAGTAGTAATGTGGAGTTACTTCAAATGAAACTGCTATACAAAGTTAATTTAAACGCAGACAAGTGGTTCTTTTTTGCTTCAATTTCATACATATAGGCTTCATCTCTATATAATATAGTTGGCCAATAGGTACCCTAATTATATTGTGGTATCTTGAATGAAATCTTAGTTCAATTTATGTGTTTTTTTAATATGTTATGAAGAATAAAATAATATATAGTCAAAAGAACACATAATATAATCCAACTACATACATTAAAACTTATTGACTGGATGGTAGCTGCAGTAAATAGGGTTCTTGTGAAACGCGTTAGAAATCTCCGGAGAATACCCACGCTATGGCGTTAGGATGAGAAAAATGTTTAAAAGAAAAATAATATAACTTATTCAGAAACGTAGAAAATACATTATTTATCTGCTACAAATAATAAGGCTGCATTCATTGATTTTCAATTCGCAAAAAGTAAACAAACACAAACAGAGTAGGCGTATTTTTCAATGCCGGCAAACATTCAGCGCCAATAAATTGCCGACAGGAAAAAGAATGTAACTACCCTGTAGTGGGTACTAAAAGCTACGTCTAGCTTGTAATATTAATGGTTTGAAATGTGTTTTGTTAGTACTTAGATGTTTTTAGCTGTTGTTACTAGGCAGAAGTGAGACCAACGCGTTTTATGTTGTATATTAGTTGTAATATAGTTTTCAACAGTCGAAATGTTTTTCTAACTCGGAAAAGTGTGGTCAGAAACTTTTCTATAAAGGTGCGATTTGTTAGAAACCTGGGAAGTGAGCGTTTGACATGTGTTTTTTGTTATTATATAACTTTGTCCGTAACCGGAAAATTAAACGAGGGAAAAATAAAATTTCGCATACAGATAGATTCACGGATTTTTAAAAATAATAATCGCCAGGATAATGTAAAACACCAATAATAAAATTAAGCATTTATAACTTTTGATTGAGGCGTCTCTTTTACCATTTTTGATATACTTATTTTACAGATAATTAAATCTATGTCACATAGTTTTTATTTTTTACATTCTTAAATAATACACTGACCATAAAGCATAAAGTTACCATAAATACAAATAAATTCTGAAAAAAAATCCCTGAATTAAAATAACGTCGTCTGTGGTGGATTGGCCGTGCATTCAATTTCCGTGATATAACTGTGTTATTAAAAATAGCGAGGAAAGTTGTATTATTTATATAAGAAAAATGCAGCTTAAGGTTAACCTACCAGAGGCATTTATTCGGGAATATCAGGAATATGTTACTTTATAACTTGCATTTTAAAGTATTTTAATTAACCAATATATACGTATGTAAAAACATTAAAAAGAGATTTTTTGGTAAAGATTAACCAGGTATTGTACAAATTAAAAACTGTTTTAAAATGTGAATTAATTAAAGGATCCCATCTTATCTTTACGTAACTAGTAAAAATACCATGTTTCATTACCACCTGTCAACATGTGCTCGATAATAATAGTATCTTTATATCAAAAGCTAAGCAATATAGGGTAACAATATTTATAGTTAAACCTTATTTGAATACCTATATTGTATAGGTTGGTAGAATCTATAAGACCGAGGAATTTAAATGCTGCCTAATGAAAGACGATCAGCTTTTTAATTAATTAAAATAAATGAAATTACTAACTTAAGTATGATTAGCATACGGTGCTAACAATGTTTTTATTATTCACGTTTTTGTATTTCCGAATAAGTAAATTATCGTTCTATATTTAATCAATATTTTTAAATCTCTGTAATACGCAAAATATGATAACCATTTTTTGTATTTCGGTCAAACTTTTTACGTTAAACTAACTCTTTAAATCATGTTACTAGTGAAATAGATATTAAATTATATTGAATATATATCTCTTTTTGTATGATTTTTTTGCCTTTTTCAGATACGTCAAATTTTGACATTTGATAGCTACTTCTATTTTTCATCTGCCATTTTTTTAGAAACCGAGAAATCTTTTCAATAGCTCCTGGTGGGCCAAAAAACCAAATATAACAAATGAAAAGATACACAGAAATGACATTTTGGTATAACGTTATAAAATAAATAAAAAACTGATACTCACGTAACCTTGTGTCTTATTTTTATTGTGCATTCCGAAATTTCTTTATGTAATAATATTTTTCTTTTATTGATAAAAAAAACTCTTTTTCTTCTTCAGGGTTTCTTAACCATTTTCAGTTTACGTCTCGCGGTCCAACAAAAGATAAGTATAAAATCAAATATAGAAAAAATACGTTTTATTTTGTAACTAGCTACAGTTCCTGGCTTTGCTCGAAGTCACTTCATTGACTGATATATATATTTAAATATATGGTAGATTTATCATATATACCATATTATAACAATATTAGAGGTGAGATATTATTTGCCAACTTAAAATCGAACAAACATTTTAGTAATATATTATTATAGATATCTACATAATATTATATCTGTAGCAACATAAAATCTTATTAATGTAAACCTCTGCTAACGTAGCTTCAAATAAATTTTCAATTCTATCAGATATTGGTGTGATAATAAAATATAGGGTACACCTTATATCATCATAATGCTGTAGTTTTCTTTGAAATTTAGTTGTTATTATAATTGAGTTAGTTAGGGTAAGTAGTTGATTTATTAAAGCTGATATGATGGAAAAAAAATCTTATCATTTGGAAAAGATAAGCTGCCTGAAAAATCCATTTTGAATCAGAGAGTCTTGATACAAGAGAGTGATTTATATCACTAAAACACGCCAATATGATGATCATAGTCTATCCAGATCGCATTATAATACGCTATCTATAAGTGTTGCCAGATAGTAATACATAAATACAAATTGTAATGTCTTGGTACAATAAGCTTTAGCGAATTGCGAATACCAAGAGGCCGTGACTTTTGACGCGTATTATCTTAAAAGATTTTTTTTAACACTCTCGTTACTGTATTGTCATAGTAGGTTACCCAGCCTAATAAACTGCAAATATTTTAGTTAATATACACTTCCTTATCGTAATATTTCGGCTATTCATAGACTCATCAATGTAACATAATATCAATAAAATGTTATTATTTTAAAAATCGATACATTATCCAGTAAATACATATAATTGATAAATATCTGTCAGATTTCATTTATCTATCATAAATAATTATAAATGCACATTGAAAACAAAGCGTCGCATTCCATTACGGACAAAATGAATAGATCTAAAAGTATACGACAAAGAGAGACATTCTCATTTGTGAGAAAAAGAAATGAATGTCAGAGGTCTGTAATAATAAATAGAAATACTCGTATTATTAAGTTTTGATACCTTTTTAATCATTTTATAGATATAACAACTAGCAAAAATAATGATGAAACCTCGCTAAATTGATATATGTTGCAAAAATAGGCATTTCCCTTTTACCTATTGTAGCATTGTGAATCTAATATGGTAACCCAAAGTGACATCACCGGGACAAACAGAATTAATTAGCATCCTAAAGGAAAGGTTAAATGATTTTTATACATTTGTAATATTGCTATTTTTTTTTTTTAAATATTTGTCGATCCACCAAATATGCCAATCGAACCAATTTTGAGTCGCAACCCATATGTTGGGGATATTGAGAGTACATGTATTTATTTTCCAGGAAAGATGTATTTGAGGGAATATTTCAATATTGTATTCATTCATGTACATGCCTAATGGATCCAAATTTGTCGTAACCTTTATAGGAGTAAAAGGGATAAGACATAAATCTCTTCGTTGGACCTAATAAATTTCTATACACTAAGAAATTACATTAACTACTGATCTTTTGCCGTCGTTTAGAAATGCGAACTATAACATTTTTAGCTTTCACGTTTTCAGCTAACTAAAAATACACACGCGCACACAAGGGTGTAATTGTCGGGTCTGGATCTCCCCCCCTAGGAATGCAAAAACTACTAATTATGTAATTAAATGGAAAAACATTTCTTCTCTGTTAGACCTCATGACTGAGGGTTGTGACCGGATTTATTTTTCTATCGAATCGCCTTCTTGGTTATTGGGTTGGCTACACTTCTCAAGGCAATCTAAGGCATGCAAGGCCTGTCAGTAGAAGACTCAATGATTTGAGATACCTCATCTTCAACCGTCATGTATATGCAGCCGCGCAGTAGAAGATCCATGGTACTCATGAATTAGTGAAATCATCAGGGGTATCCAATATTTTATTTAATATTCTGATACGTTATGTCTGAAATACAAGGCAGCAAATTCGACACAAACGGACACTAACGATCCTAATATTTATAACCATTAGGCCACACGCATTTGACTAGCACTTGTGGATATCACAGGCTGAAATAATTCATAGGTGAGCACCAGTAGTTATAGCTGCAGAATAGTTATTCTTCGCTATACTTAAAGTACAGAGTGTCTGGGTATTAAGAATCTACCCAGAAAAAAGGCGGGTGCTATAAGTAGTAGTAGGTGAGTTAAATGCGGAAGTCGGTTACTCCTGCTACAGTTTACGAACCCCTCCCCCTTAAAAGTAATTATGTACATTTTTTTGAAATGGACCCCCTCCATTACATTATGTGCGCGCCTCTCAAATAACTGTGCGCAAGGGAAATGTTAAAGAATCTGAGGTATTATTAAAACGGAAATAACGTATAGATTAGGGTTTTCAAATTTTAGTATAACACTAAACTTAGGCAAATGAATTTATAAAAATATAATAGGTGGGTGTAAAACTGACATATTAATAAAAAGGGTTGGAACCTTAAATATTTCGCTGTAAACATTGAAATACATAATATTATCTACATTTTATTAACAAAACATAAAATTCTATACCTATCTCGAAACAATTCAAGTTCAAATTTATTTATTTTACAATAATGAACATAACAAATTATAAATTTAAAGCGTTCACGACATAACATAATATATAATAAGTGTTAACAAGTTTTCAAATAAAAATACAGAGAGCAATGTGAGTTAATAATACAATAAGTAATAAAATAAGATATAAAATAACAAAAATAATAGTAGAATATGGAAGCACACAGAGTGAACTCGATTGATAGACAATATCTTAAAAACTTATAAAACAACGTCCACCTAAATTCACCCTCCCGTAAGTGGAATATATCAATATCCGAAGCGATTTCATTAAATATAGTTATTGCTCTCCCAATTGGTATTACTAATGGCAGATTAGTTCTGCACCTTGGGAGAACAAATAACGGATGCCCTCGATTCCTAAGATAATTATCAGAGACACATAAGCCAACACCACCAAGAATGGCAGAGTTTCCATCTAAGTCGCGTATCAATTTACAATCCACGAATGACTATTAATAGAGAGATATACAAAGAAATTTTTGAAGCAAATTAGTTTCAATTAGCATGGCGAATAAAATCTGTCTTTGTATGGCATCTAGATAATCCGTTCTTGAATTTAATGTTGCATTTACGCCCGCAACCCAATTTTACGATCTTGTGTACATATTTACACATCTACAAAGAAACCTTTATGTGTGTATGTGTACAAAGGAATACGAAATTACCCACTATTGACTTTTTATACGTGAAGAAGTAGTATAAGATATATTTTATTGGCTTTTATTTACCACTTTATGGTACTTTTAGAATTTTATAGTAATTTTTTTAAGTAGGCATAGATTTAATACAAAACTTTAGCATTTTGTATGTATACTTACATAAAACAACAAAGTTCTGTCATATTTTCTAACTTTATATCGATCTGAAATTTTTTCTAAGACATTCTTTTAAATCTTGTATCTCCCATAACTCGATATTGATATTCTTATTATTAGGAAAAACGATAATGAGATACACGGTGAGTTACTGTTGGTTAATATTTTATCTTGATTTAATCATTAACTTAATGACTCTTATGTAATGATCTCATCTATGAACAATTCTATATTTCAAAACCAGTGTAGCCCAAGTCCGATTTTGCTGAAAATGAGTTATATACAGATTGTGTGCATAAATTATTAACATACTTATTCTTTTTTCACTTTTTGTGTGTATTCTTAATAGAATTCTGAAATTTTCAAAAAAAAAAAACATTAAAATATACCTACACTGACTCCTAGGTATAGATTTTACTTAAAAATAATTATTGATATAGAAGTATTTATTTGATAACTTTATAAGTAGGTAGTGTAGTTAGATATATGAACGTCTTAAATGTATAATTTGTATAGTTCAGGCCCTAGTATTCCAGTGCGCTATTTCCCCTTTTACTAATATTGGTTATATTTATTTAGTCTTTCAATACTGTTTTAATTTAAGTCTAGGTCAGACGAAAGATAGCTGCATTTCACGATATTTAGCCTTGACGGAACAACTAAAAATAATTATTCCAGCAACTGATAGGGAATAGGACAACTGGACGCCAAGACAATTGGGCGCTGCACTGTCGAATGAACGAAATGGTTACGATTTAATACAGAACGTAAACGAGGTATTTTAATAAATTTCTAACTACTACTTAGTAATTTTAATTCATTCTAGTCTTAACATAATGTTTTTTTTATTACGGATTGAGAATTATCATGCCTGAGGCTTTATATAAGAATAAAAAACTCTTTTGTCGTTGGAACTTAAACATATGCACGATTAAATCATTATTTACGTGTGCATATTTAAATTCTCACCAAGTATTAAATCATAATATTATAATTAAACATTAATATTAAACATAAATGTATATTTTAAAGGAATCTATAAGTACCTAACATCTATTTATTTTCAAATTGCGTGACGCCAAGTTGTCCCGTCGCCAAATCATCCTAGCGACTGGGACCATTTTCTCGATACATTAATCCTACACGATGGGTACAGATATACACATTGATTAATTTTTAGATCATAAGCACAATTTAATCATCACTGCTCTACGGTGGGTAACAATCTGAGAATATATGGAATTACTAAACTAAACTAAATAAAATAGGTACTTCAATAAATCATACAATATTATCCAATGTTCATGTATGAAATTGAGGCATTGTAAAAAAATGATTGGCACTTTAGCACGGAAATGAAATTCCATATGGCAAGAATCTTTTTATTTTTATAGTGTTCGTAGTAAAAAGTATGACGGAGTCGAACATTAACTCATTCACTGCGGACCTGGTAATTATTATTTAATTACCACATTTAAATAACATGCTAATCTAATGGGCAATGCAATAGTTGCGTTGGATGCACGTAATGAGTTAATTGATTTTATAACATAATAAAATACTTTGACTTATTCCAATAATATTCAATATTTATATTTTGTAAATATTACATTGTTGTCCTAAAAATAACATAAATAAAAATATCACATGAACTTTTTGTACTACAATATTAATTATTATCATTAAGCGATTTTATAACGATGTTTGTAAAGTAGAACGGTATCTGCATAAAAATGTTTAAAGTAAATGGCAGCCTGTTTTGAAGTTTTGCTTTATTTACTTGTTCACGTATGGCTATGGTTATTTGCGATTTCACGTGAGTGATCATCATAATGTTGATTCATGTAATACAAAGCGTTTTTATCTAAGCGCGGTCTGGAAAATAAATCTCAGAGCACACTATAGGCGAAGCTTTTGCAATAAATAACATGCAGTTATTTATCTATGTTCCATCTACATAAAATACGGTTTTCTTCAATATATTTTTAATAATTTGTAAATGCTTTAATAGGATAATGGACTAAAAATAATTGCTATATGTATAGGTAATTCAAATACTATGATTAGTTATATTATGTTTATATTAATAATATAATATAATGAAACGTTTTCACGCACAACATAAATCATCAACCGGGTTTAAACCACTGTTGGATAAAGACTTTCCTTAAATTCGTTCACTTTTCTCAGTCATTAGTTCTCTGCTACGATTCACATCTACTGATTTCTTCGATCCAGCAAGGTTTTACATAACATTTGTTGTGCTTTAGTGGCTCTTGGTTACTACAATATGACTCCATTTGTTCAGCAGTTGTATGGGTGGAAATGTCAATGAGACATATTCAGTGATATTTTATTTACTTTTGTCTCTATTAGTTTATTTTTTCGTCTTTTCGCAATATGCCCAACATGCATCTTTCTATGCCACGTTGAGGTACTTGTAGTCTTTATATTATTTCTCTCACAATAAAGGTTCATGTTTCACATACATACTTGAGGACACATTGGTCAAACACTCTATGTTTTAAGCACAGTAGGAGGTCAGTTTTTAAGACACTACTTAAATGTCTATATGCTTGATGTCAGTTTGGGTATGTGAGAAATCTCTTTATACATATCTCCATCAATTGCCATCCATATATCGATCCATTAATGAGAATGGCTTTTGGTAATAAAAGCAATTTATTCTATGTAAATTATCAGAATGTACACAATATATATTTTTAAGATAATAAAAATACCTAAAAACATTATTTTTAATGGTTTTAATCATCTCTTTAATAAAAAAAATCCACCAAAAATATCGACCTTAACAGTAAAATTATATAAAATATTTTTCTGTTTACTGAGTAATAAAACAATTAATACAAGTATGTAATTCAAATTGAGTTAGTTTTTTTGGGGGCAAATAAATTTTCAAATTAATATACCGCTCTTTAGCAGGCAAAAAGCGTGATTTATTAGGTTCAATTACGTGAATCTTTCTCTTCCGTTTTGCGTTAAAAATGAAATATGAACGGGCAAAAAATCGGCTGGCAAACAATAAATCTGTATGAATCTTGTCCATAGATATTACTATATAAAGCCACCAGAAATATGTCGAGTCATCGATATGTTATATCAGAAGAATAAGGTAGGCTATAACTAAAGATATATAAATGAAAAAAAAGGTTTTATTTGATTTCAGGTATGAGAAATGATGCTTCAATGAGAGGAGGAAAGCTTAAAGCTCAATAGGATGGTTCAGTAACGTCGCGACGCCCGTCAGAGACGGTCGACGCTTATGAAAGCTCTGTGCATGTGCGTATGGATCAAAACAATACTCTTGGTTTTACGCTTCAAGTGATTTGAAGTAAACTTTATAGGAAACAATAAACATAAGTGTGTAGTTTAAATATTAATACTTGGGAGACATCGTATAATTTATGCGTGCTTCGCATAAATTATGGATATCAATTTGTAAAATTATAATTTGAAGGTGAAAGTTTATTAATATATCATAATTAAACCAATTATTTAAAGTAACTGTTATTACTCACTGTCGGAAGATTTTCAATATATTTAACGTCAATTAAATGAGTTATTTTCAAATTAAATTGTATTAACATTAAAGATGTGTAAGTGTATTATTATGTTTAATATTCTTCACTTAAATGATCGAAAATAATTTTACTATAAAAATAATAATAAAATATTTTAATATTTTATAAGAAAACATTTGCATTTAAATTTAATTAAAAATATATTCATACATCCATGTTCTTAGTTAATATTGTAATAATAATATTTGATATTTTTATGAAACCTAATTAATATACTTCTAAAGATCGTAAAGTAACCAAATCGGATGTGTCGTAGTTGAATGGTGGTAAAAATAAACTCATTAAAAGGCAATACGTATGCAAATATGGACAAATTAGTGGTATTTCGTATATTATGGCCGCCATTAAAAATAATTAGTCAGCATAACGTATGCAATTAATTATGTTATTGAGTTGTGTAGGTTTGATTAATCGTACCTTTTTAATATATTTTGGTCGATACTTGAAAGAGCTAGGTACTTATTTTACTCTAGTTTAATAAATTGTAAGTCTTAACCCTAGATAATATATAAATTAATGCCATTAAATGTATATTTCTTGTTGGTGTCACGTGCGGATTATAATACTGTATAGGACATACAAGGCAACGTAAGATCCTAAGATTTATACATTGGACACTAAAGACGCACCTAGCGCGTAACGATTAGGTGGCCGTTTGATATAATTAGCATGTTATTTAAATATGGTAAATAAAAAGTAATTATCTAGTCAGCAGTCCATGTGTTAAAGACTGAGAAAATTGGAGAGAGCAAGAAGAAACCTTCATCTATTAGCGGATAGAGAGTGGTTGAGATAATGATGATATTTATCTATCCAATAGAATACATTACATCCATGTTACCGAAATGCTCTATATATAATTGTATTATCTAGTAATCATATCTGTTGGAAAATCAGTATAATACAAATAATAACATGTGACAGTGCTTTTTAAATGCCTTGGGTTACATTTATAATGTGCAGTAAGCTAGAAATTTAAATTCGAATTAAAAACAAAATTATCTTAATTAAAACACGTATGATTTTATTAATTGTTAGTATTAGTCCATTTTACAACAATACATATAATAATATTAAATTGAAAGTAAGTAAATTACCATTTTTCTCACATTACATACAAGTACTAAGGAACGATTATAAGAAATTAGATTTTTACTATGGATCAAAAACATAATGGAAAAAAACTTAAACCCACCGAAATCAGAGACAGGTGTTTTAATAAAAACTACTCCGTGGCTGGGCCCAAATTAAATAATGTAATTATAATAAATTCTGTAATAGATTTCTTTAGTCAATAATTATTTCGGGTGTCATCAATCATCATGATCAACATAATCGATTAGTGTTATTATTCATTATTAGTATAATATAGTAGTAGCAGGAAATTTTTATTGACAAGTGTATGTTATAATACCGGGTAATATGCACCAATATTCATCGCTGTCTAAACGAATGGTGAATAGAATTCTGTTTTTTGTCAAGTGTTTTTCGAATAACCCTGTTTATCTCTGAGGTTATAAACTAAACATCAAATATAATGGTGTGGCGAATAGGTTAAACTTTGAAATAAGGTATCAAATAATTTATTGCATTGTGGCCTAGGTCTTATAATATTATGTAAACTCAGTATTAGAGTAGGTATGTACATATTTCATACACAGATTTTATAGATACTACGTCTTAACAAAGTCGGAGTGTCTGTATGTTTATACGCTTCAGTTTGTTCAGTTATAACTCGAAATACACCGAACCAATATTAAGGAAACTAACTCAGTTTATAGACTACATTGTTGTTACAAATTAAATTTAGTTTCATTTTGATATCTTGCAAGGTTCTGAAATTACAAGATAAACTTTATAGAAAATAACGCAATAATAAAAGTGGTCAAATAGTACCAGCGTGGTTAGTGAGGTAATGTGCGGGTAGTAGAACACACGCATTTATACAACCATTGTAATTTTAGTAATTTTTGAAAAAAAATCGAATGAGGTTTTTTTTGTTTTGTATATCTGTCTATTTTGAATTTCATTGATTATGATGAAATGGCGAGATATTGTACGGAAGTCATAAATTATTATGATCTGAACATATATTATATTGATTTATATATAGACTACATAATATATGCAGTGATCTCGATTAATGTAGATAGTAAGTAATAAGTAATCTGCACTGTAAGATGAAAAGCGGGAAATTTAAAAAGACGGTTTAGGAAATTACTTTACGAAAAATAGTTCTTTTCATAATTATAATATAATATAATTTGTTCTAGATTTCAATATAGATTGACATAAGATTTTATCAGTAAAGCAGGGTACGATGCCTCTTTGACAACATTAGTGATGAAAAAATCACAAAAAGACTCTGGTTTTGTGAAAATTGCACTTAAGTATAAATTGAGACATCAGGTTTCAATAAAAGCATGATTTTTAGAGTATTATGCACATATAAAAGCTTCAAATCTTTTTTTGGTTACGGTTGAATCAACTGCCATATCTAAAAACAAATCTGTTAACAAGCTTGTTTATCGTCACTATATTTGAATTTTTGATGCTTTCTTATTGCACAAACTATTATTAACGGGATTCGTTATCATTATTCATTTAAATATTCTAATTATTATTGCTGATTCGGTGTATTTGTTTTCCCTATATATATATGATATCATCGGAGAATTTCCTTTCATACGTGAATATAAGCAATATTGTTATTTTTATTTGAATTTTTTAGTTACGGTATTGGTTGAACTAAGTTTTAATCAGGATGATAATGTAAATAAGACCTGAATAAAAAATAATACAAAGTTTATGAAATGTTTAGTAAATTACATAATAATATTAAGCTGGCTTTCAGTTACTCTAATAATATTGTGTTCAAATGCTTTCGGTTTCTTGACAATTAACGAGCGATAATCGAGTGAACTTTACTACAATAAAATTGAATATTATATATATAATTTATAAATTATATATTATATTTCCAGCTAGTTTAATAATAAGTAGAGTATATTTAGTATATAAGTAATAAGTAGAGAACTCTTATTAAATTATTTATGCCGCGTAAATCAAAAACTAAACTTTATAAAAGATTATTTCAATGTGCTTTCATTAAGGTGAGAGTTACATTTTTACTCATAACCTTTTAAACGAGTAATTGTATATAAAAATATTTTTTCAGTTTAACAGGAAACTCACAATAAATTGACAAAAAATATATTATAATTAAAAATGCGTTCAATGAATGAATAAATACATATTATTTTAGGTACCAAACATTTTACTATTATTAAGACCCCACCAAAGCACGATTCGATAAAAACAAAAAAAAATAAGATAAGTAGATACATTTTTATTTTACAGAAAAAAAATGTTTTTTTTTTAAATAAAAAATATAATTAAACGTTAAAGTTATTAAACAACACTTTAATGACAACTTGCATATTACCAGTTATTTAAATTTTCTAACTATTTTTAAATTATTAAAAAAAAAAATTTAATTTTTTTAACTACGTAATAATATGATGATATATAATTAAAATTATTAGTAAAATCTTTTAAACTGTAGTTTTGGCTAGAGGCATTAATCTCACCCTTAAACTTTTTAATAATACTAATTATTGTTATACTGTGTCTTCTCTAATATTAGATTTTAATAATCCGTCTAAATTTAGTAGTCGTGGATCAGAATGTCTGCTTTTGAAGCTGAGAGCCGCGGGCTCGAACTTTACATCTGATTAATTAATATGTCAAAATTCAATTTGTGATTAAATCAAGAGCGTAGACGTAATATTTTGATTATATAACTAACATCATTTAATTTAATTTAAAAAAAAATATTATGGGTTCTTTTTGGGAAGCGAACTAGATCCACACCAGATTGTAGAGACTTTCGTGGAAGTTTCCACAATCCGTTTAAATCTATTAGAAATACAATAAAGCAATTACTGAAGATAAGGGTAGCAGAAATGGCACTTAAGACTGTAAACAATAGTTAAATATTATCGTTAAGTAATACTTTATGGTGACATTATGGCAATAAATGGTTTTGTTAATTACAATTTAAAATTGAATTAAGTATTGTACATCAATCAATTAAGTAAGATACCATTGAAATTCGTTAATTTAGTAAATTCAAAATATTTTTGGGAAAACATTTTAATGTCTTAAGTCCGATGTTACCAAAAATGAGAATGAGTATCGATTTCAAAGTAAATTTACCGTTTGATTATATTTATAACAGAAACCATAAATTATTCAATATCATAAAATCTTAAGTATAATATTAACACGTAAGGGGTATGAAAAATCTTGAATTTCGTTTATTATTAAGTATTATTTTTAGACTCTGTATTCACTGGCCTTTGCATAGATATTAATAATACTATTCCACAACTACCATTTTTAGTCGATAACTATTGTTTTTAAACATTTTTGTAAAATTAAATGTTATCAAATCATACTTATTTGTAAAGGCTTGGCTTCGGGTTTGATTCCATGTTTGGAAAAAAATGTATGCTGTTTTTTATATGTTTCAAAGTATAAGGTTAATGGATTAGACGAATAGCTAAAAACATTTACCAACTGTAAAACTGATTGTTAATAAAAACATTGCGAAGGCGCATGTCATGCTCCGTTTGTTAGTAAAAATGGGAATTTAATATTATTATAATTACGCAATTAACACCAATTAAAATTTATCTTATCTTAGTGGAAACTATATACCAAATATTAAAATATTATTATATAGTACGTAGTGTATTTTTAAATTAAAGCAAGCAAATCTGTAAGTAGTGTTTGTAAAAACTGTGATCATGATACTTATAGCAGTTTGATCACTTGACTTGTTTCTTTTTTTTAATAAAGTGCACTTAGTGTGGTTAGTGGTTATCGTTATTTCATTTATTCACCTACCTATATGTGCAACCTACACTGTTTCTGGATTGACCATTATACTAAAACTAATGTCATATGCATATATATGGTAAAGAAACCAATCTGGGTGATTCTATACAAAAATAATACTAAATAAAATAATTTAAGCCAAAGAGGATCCTAAGAATCGATAATTTTGAACACATTGCACTACCCGCTATTTTTATTTTTTCAAATGGGACAATTATTGCATTTTCAATCAATCCCTGATTTGTTCTTGGTTTTATTGAAGAACACAGAACAATTTTTGGTGGGTTATAAGAAAAAAAAATAAAACCTCAATAAAAAAAAATTTACCCCTAATATCGCCTGGCAACATCGACATTATATATCTTTGTGACCCCAAAAACCTATTCCAATTGTCGGAATGCGTTCCGCATATTATGTATACAAAAAGTCTATGGGATCCTGCACTATTAATCCAGAAGTCAGGTAAATTAAGTGTGGATAGCTAATAATTTTTCTTTATATAAAAATTCATCGGGAGATGACCGAAATCCAAAATGAATTCTGGAACAATGTATCAGCATGATTGTAAGATCCATTGTTTTCATTCCCACTTACATCCGCCAATTTAATGACTACGTTGGTACTGCTCTTTGAGTATCACAGTGCATTTTGTTCATGGGGTTTTCTAGTGGCTGAGCAAAATTTCCGACCCATTCATTAAATTTCTCTAGGTTTGAAATGTTATCATGCGGAAAATGCACCTTTTCATATTTCTATAAAGCGTTACTTTACTACTTTTTAATTTTAGATTTCTTTAATATTATAATGGTTCATGTTTCTTATGCATTTGTTTTGTGTGAGTCAATTATTATATTATTATTATACCTATGTATCCCAATTATGTTGTATCATCTGAGAAGGCCTTTCATGTATTTTGCCTAAATCAGCTATGAAAATTGAATTAATGTTCATATTGAATCTATTAAAATTGTAGACCGTATAGTATACGGTCACCTCTTTTCGATAAAAAATCTCACGGAAAATAAGATTACCCAAAACAAGAGCATTATTCTTTACATACAGTGACATTAAAAAAAATCTCAATTTCGTAAAAACGTAACTTAGGCACTTTCACCCCGCAAACACAAAAATTTCTCGGCCCAGAGTAAGCCTGGTTTTTTATGGTCGCCAAAATAATTAGAAAAAAACCATAAAAATAATCCATGCAATTATTGCGGCAATAAAAAAATTCACAAAATAATATCTCTCAATCAAAAATTTAATTAAAACTTAACAAGGCACCCATCAAGTTTATTGTCCAAATCCTTACATCGTAAATTTTATGTCAACACCCACTTACAAAATTGTGAGTTTTCCAATATGAATAAGTGGTACTAAACCTTTAGTAGGTAGCGAGAAATAATTGAATTTTTTTTATTAAAACTTATATCGAGTATTTTCTAAAAAAAATGCTGAATTCTCTATATAGTATGCCAATATAAATTAAAATTTATTTATGTTGGACATAATGATTTTTTTGACCATGTACGATCCTAAGGATATCATATGGGTCTCCACGGAGTAGAAATTTGTATTGACAGATTTTTATTTTCTACGAGAAATGGATGTTAGCCATTTGCTCAACCTATTAATTCCAAACATACTTGAATATTACAAATTATAAATCCGTGAGACATGACATTAAAAACACAGATTTGGAAATATTTAAACAAAAAACAGTAGGTATATTTAGTATATTAATAAGTAAATGTAAAAAGAACATCTAAGTACATTGAGAGAGCTAATTACATCATAGTTTATGTCTTTAACACAACATTCATCTAAAATCATTCTAATTCAAGTGGAAAATATAAATATGTTCCAAAGAAATTTGGTTAAATACAGTTATTGCCCTCTCATTTTGTATGACAAATGTCATCTAAATCTAGCCCTTTGTGAGAACAAAAAACTGATGCTTCTGATATCAAAAATATTTACAAGTGACATGAGTCAATACTCTCAAAAGTTCTTATTTACACTGTGTATAAGTCAAAAAAAAGAAATACGTAGATAAATTAAGATTTCGTCCAACTTTTGGACTATAATATGTAAACACACCTAAGAGAAAGTCAGTTGGATAAAGCCACATAATATAGTATCGAGGTATTCAACCCCAAGTAAACAACATTTTAAAATACAATAATTTAAGAAACTATATGTCTTTATTCTGCTTTTACCATTAAATTTTCGTAGCAATGTGGATATATTTGTTTAAATAAATCCATGATACTTATAGACGAGGATTTTTTATTTTATCCTCACAGTGCTGACTCGATATAATAAAATACTGTATCATTATTTGATTCCAAATCTATCAAGGATGTTTCATCTATCTAAATATAGACCCAACGACAGTTATCAATGAATTGATCAAAATATATGTACATAGTCTAGCTGTTAATACAAATACTATAAAAGTGTAGAGTTGCCTAAGAACAACGTTGATTCAGAACCATTACTTTACAAAATATAAAGTGGTTAAATATACATAAGAAGTTAGAATTTTCAGATATTCACAAGAAACAAGATTGAGTAGGTACCTACCTACCATATTTGTAGAGGCGCTTTATAATTAAAAACACCATTGTGCTCGCAAATCATTAGTGTACATGGCACCGAAAGAACAGAACTGGTTTTTATATGTAGACCGATTATAATCATACATATTATGAAAGCTAAAAGTTCGAGAGAAAAATACACGACAATGCGCAGGCTTTTTAAATTCTACAGTTGTTTTTATTCAGTATAAATCCATCACGCCTACGGTGGCCGCGCGGCATAAGCGTTGGACTACAAAGCCGTGGGTCCCAGGTTTGAATCCTGGGTCTGGCAAGTACAAATTGTGTGTGTCAGGGTATGGACCTAATAGGTTGAGCAAGTGGCTGACATCCATTTCTCGTAAAAAACAAAAATCTGTCAATACAAACCTCCACTCTGTGGAGGCCCATATGATCCTATCAGGATCGGACATGGTCGAAAAAAAAAAAAAAAAATCCATTTTAAACTAGTGTTAGATTGATAATATTATTTATTACATTACCTGTATAAAAATAGAAAAGAAGATTTGAATTATACAAGTTGATTATTCATCGATTAGACATCGTATATTATAATTACATAAAAAATATACATTGAAGAAAATTAAATTCAGAATTATTCATCTGCATGATATATAATAATACTTATAGGTTTTTTGGTTTTAATGATTTCCGGTTTCTGTTATAGACGTAAATTAATTCTAAAATATTTGATATTTAATTTATAAAAACTGTACGCAACTAGATTTCTGGCTACACACTGGCTCTAGTTTACATATAATATATATACAGATAACCCGTGTGATCATGCCACAATATTAATAGAGAAAGATATGGAATGTATACGCTTTTAATAAATTGTAATTGAAGGTTACTTGAAACTTTGACTTTCAATACTATAATGCCCTCAAAATTAACAGCCTTAATATATTATCACATTTGAGAAAAGGTTCCAAAGTTATATATCTTGCTTATACTTACCAAACATACTAATTTTATACATGCCTCTACTTTAAGAAAACCTATTTTTATAAATAAGTTGTTTATATGTAGATAAACTGGTCTGGTATATGGATAAAGTACCAGCTTAATAGATATATTATCAATCACTTTACGCAGCAATATACCCACATTAATGTATACAACTTTAGAACCATTTATATGATAATTACTTAATATAGAGTTATGATTACCTGTTTATTAAGTTAAGTGGAAATTATGATCATTCTAGCGATGCTAACGATCAATAATAGTTAACTCCGATACATTATTGGTGAAACTATTATCAATGTTAAATAACGTGGGATACAGTATATATAATATTTCGTTTTAGTTTAATAATAAAATTAATTGGTACATGGTAGAAGTCCATTGTAACCTTAATCTTTTTAATAGCCCATCTCCTTAAACTGTTTGAATACACAATGATATTTAAATCCGTAAAAAATATAAAATGAAGATTACGACAGTGTTTTGAACGGGAACTTTCATTTATATATACAACTTATAAACTGTTCCGAGGATGATTTTGTAACCCGAAACGGTTGGCAATATAAATTACTTAAATATCGTAGAATTGTTAGAAAAACTTTGTTTCAAAACAATTTAATACATAAGATATACCTACCGTGAGTAGTTAATCTGCCCAATTCAATTACAATCAAAAGTGATTGAATATTAAGAAATATTCTACAGAGTTTTATTAGTTAGCGGCGCCTGGTAACGAATATTTTTAATGGGAAACATAAATCTTCCGGTGGGGAAGATTTTTCGACTTTGGCAATTGGATGGAAAAGCAATAAAAGCCGGAAATAGCAAAATGCATAATAATATTTTTCGAGAGCCTTCGACATTTCCTTTTTATGGATTTTTGTTGTAGCATTTGACTGAAAAATTCGAACATAAAACACTTTTATTCGCCGTGTTTTATTATGAAATATTTCTCTCAAAAGAAGTACCTAATACATAAAATCGTATTGAAAAGAAAACAGCGTATTATTAAATACGTATGTCTATTTTGTTTTTATGTGTGAATTTTGTGAGTTAGGTATATTTGTTTGTGTTTCGGGCTACAACCCCATTCTACAAGGGCTACAATTCGATCTGTGATTAAACAGATACCAATATAATATTTAACTCGAATCTGTCAAATGAACAAAATTAATTTAACTGATTATTTATATATTTATAAAAAAAATAGTATCAGAATATAAGCATTTTTCTACTATTCCATATTTATTATGTCCATTTTAGCGTCAATATTTTCACCTTTTGGCATTTCAGGCTCTATGTAAACATACCGATGGTTTGTATACAAACAATGACAGAGATCAAAGTTTGACACTCTTCATTTATAGGTATACAAAATTTACAAAATAAACAATTGTTTTACAGTATTTACAATTAATTACAAAGGAATTACCCGAGTATAAACCCATTTTCAAAATCAGAACAATTCATCATTGCAAATGCGATAACACGTATAACAACGATGGAGTGATAATATTGACATTTTTTAACGTTTTAAGTAACTTTAATTTAACATTATTTTATTATGTTTGCAAAAAATAAATGTATAGGTAAGTACATAGAATTAAAAAATATTCAATATAGCTACAGTACCTAGATATTATATTATTATAAATGGTAAAAATGTTGCTGAATATAAACCGATTCATCAAAGTTACCTACCTAAAATTGTGCCTAAGATTTTAAAATTTAACTATTTAAAATTGATTATGTATAAAATGGAAAAGCCTCTTTCAGATACCGAATGTGATTTGAATGCACATACTTGAGTCGGTAACTTAATTGGCAAAGCACTCTCCCGGTATTCGACAAATATGTTTTCGAATACGACTCGGATCGAGATTTATTTCAAGGATTTTACTAATAGGTATATTTTTGAAGCTTTTCCGCGTTATGTATGTTTATAATATTCTATTACAAATCCACCCAGTTTCAGTGTATCTACGTCATATTATGATCAAACGAATATTATTTTTAACCTTAGTTTTCAACATACTTTCTTATTTAATATTTAATTTAATAAATAACTAGTACGTATGCCACAGGTATAACTAAATTAAAACTTGATACAATTCTAATGGATTTAAGTTGTGTGCTATTACATTTTTTGCGACCCTGGTTTCGTCTTTAGACATCTTCGGGCACTATGTGCACTCACAAAACTCACAAAAAAGTAGTAATAATAATAATAAACGTAGTAGATGTAAGAATGTCTGTTTAACTAATATAACTTTTTAAAGGCTGATATAATAATTGATATTATCGATAGAGGTAAGTATATCATTAGTTAACTCCATTAAATTCCCAATATGTTGCCATTGTTTTCCACAGTATTGCCGATTTTACACCTCCGATCTGATTATTATCTAATGATCTATTATTAGGAGTTTGACGATGTATTATTGATAGGGGTTTATAACAAATACATCACTATTCATAATTTGTTTGTTATTTCTTTTATTGTGACCATTGACAAAATAGGTTATAAGGTAGATAAAGATTTTACCTACTTTATTGTATTAATTTGTTATATTAGTTAGAATTATCTGTATTCGTTGTCAGTGTATATTTACCTTTTGGTGAGTGCATATAGTGCCTGAAGATGCCGAAAGGCGAAACCCGAGTCACAAAAAATGACTCAAATGAAATAGTAGAACACCTAATTAATCAATAATAAATAGTATTAATATTTCATATAATACTGTAGAACATGGTTTCCCAAACTATGGGTCGCGACCCACCAGTGGTTCGCGAGCGAATATTGAGTGGGCCCTCGCCACTGTATACATAAATTTAAAAAAATAGGAAGTGATAAATTTGATATTTCATTCAACTATTTATAATTCCTAAAAATTGAAATAAACTTAAGTAACGGAAAATATTGAAATAAATTTGTAAAAAAACCTTGCAATATTCAATTAGAACAAATAAGACAGCATTAAGTAGTTCCACGACTCGCCACTAGGAAATCTGAGCATTACCAATATTTATGACCTCTTTTCTCTAAGACAGCTAAGAGGTGGGTCCCAAGATTGGAAATTTTTGTTAGATGGGTCGGAGCCCAGTCAACTTTGGGAACCACTGCTGTAGAAACTTATTATTAACACTTCACGTTAGTTTTCCGGGACATAAAATATTATAACTAATGTATTGGTCAAAATTCTAATATTCAAATACTGACAATTAGTCATAATGCCGATAATTAAAATTTTGACATGACGAAATTCCGAATATTGGTCAGGTTATATTACAGTATTGGCTGTTAAATGGTACACACTAAACTTTGTCAATCAAACGTATTTATTTTCATTGAACTAAAACTATAATGTGTAGATGTATTAGTTAGGTAGTTTTACAAATTCAATTACCCACACCCTATCTAAGCCAAGCCATAGTGGATAATAGTAAAAATATATTCGTTTATCTATAAAATATCTAAAATTATGCCATAACCATACATAATTTTAAATATTTTATAGCTAGAAAAATATTTTTATTGACTATGGGTTGGCTCAGGCAAAGCTTAATGAATTAAAAAAAAAACTTACAAAAACCATTTTGTAATGTGTATTTTTAATTCAACGAAAATAAATAAGTATGCCTGAAAAAGTATGCACCATTTTTGTCGGATAGTCCACAGCATACCTAATAGGGTTTAGTTGATTTTTAAAAATTAACCAACACCATCTGTTGATTGTATTCTTAGTTTAATGAAAACAGATAAGTATGACTAACAAAGTTTGGTGTGCACTATTATTATGTCGAATATTGACAGCTTACCTCTACCATTTGCTACTGGGTTATAGTACAAACTTAGGCATAAAGTTCAGGTTCCAATTCTTCTCTTCTATAAATAGTTAAATTAATAATGTGTCTGTCACTTGCTACGATACAGACAACGACAATACTGAGATTGAAGCGAAACCATCTAGATACCTCAGTAACTATCCTTGCTCTAATTATCGGTATTGTAGTTGATATTGGTTTCTGATTCAGAACTATCAAATAATAAAGCTATGTAACCAAATTACTTCAATATCTTTCAGTAACAATGTTTTAGCTTTAAAATATATACGTTAAATTTATCTATCATCAATCATTTCATTAGTATAACTCTCAAAGACTAATAACAGTATTATTAACGATAAACTTAATAATTTGGTTAGATGCATATAATAAATATATCATAATATTATGATTGATTATTGTGTATCTCTCACATTCACAAGTATAACTTATTATGTGATTTGTAGGCATCACAAGTAAAGTTATGCAATATCTATTCATGAAAAAAGAAACGTATTGTTTAAATGATCATTCTCGAGTTTGTGTCATTTTGCGTTTTTTAAAGTGGCTTGTTCTAAAAGTGAGGAAAGAAGTAGTGGCCTATAATCAGACAAGGAATACGGTTTACTATTCATATACACTCATTTTCAAGATGTACTATTGTATTTGTAGACAACGATCGTGTGCTAATGATGCACACTTGAGCTAATATATTGTTACTCGAAATAGATTTATGACGTACATACCGATTATGCATTTAATCAATAAAAAAAATGTAGAGATTATTCAACAATATTACCGACTATATTATTATAGTTTTAAATTAGCTGATTTTTTTTTTAAGGTAAGACATCAATTTTAATAAATAAATCTGTTTTGATTTTATAAACTGTTCACATTGTAAAATATTTAACTAAATAATATATGCTTTGAGTTATTATAATAATTCTCTTTTACATATAAATGAAACTTAATTTAGAATACAATTTGATATTTATTCATTTTTTTTTATTTTAACATCAATGAAAATTAAAATAATCTAATGAGAATTTAGCCAACCTAAAATCTATGCAAATATCTGAGCCTTAAACGAAGTATTTACAAAAGTAAATGGGTATAAAGACAAATGAATGTAATATGATAATATCTTTGCTCAAGTGTCTATTGTAAAACTCCCACAAAGTATTGCGTTAATTCCAATCTTTGGATGTTGCGTAATTGCTTTTATCCCTTGAAGGCTGGCTCCGAAATTCTGATTGTATAAATTTGTTAATTTATTTACCCTTAAGGTTGTAAGATTAGTGAACTTATGTATTTTATTTTAGGTCGTTCTAGCCCTTGGGGGACAGAAACACAAATTAAAATATTTGATGGAAGTAACTACTTAGAGTATCTACTATATACCCTTTTAGTAACTCATTAGCAAGATAACCTTCAGTTATGTTTGAGTAAGTCTCATGTTATTATAATTAGCTGCCTTATGGCTTCTCTCGTACAATATATTATAATATTATTAAACTACAACTTTTTTGGCGTTGGTTTCGTTAAGTCATCAAAAGAAAAGGTTTGTGAGTCGGAAATTCATTATAAAATATTCCAAAGTACGAGGGCTACATACTATAATATATGAACGCAAGGAACTTTTTGATTCTGATGTAAACAAATCTGAAAAAAAAAACTTCTGAATATAACAATCAAAATAAATTAAATGAATTTTTCTGTCAGATCAATGACTTGATTTTAATAAAAAAATCGATTTTTTATTATATAAATCTTTCATGAGACGAATTCCTAGTCTTCACAAAACACTAAAGATTTCTCTGTAGTTTTCTATTAATAGTTTTTTATAAGTACTTACATATTTATCACTCACGATGGCCGCGCGGCTTAAGTGTCGGTCTATAGCGTCGTGGGTCCCAGGTTCGAATCCTGGGTCTGACAAGTACACATATTGTTTTTCAATTTGTGTATGAGTCAGAGTATTGACCAAATTGGTTGAGAAAGTGGCTGACATCCATTTCTTGTAAAAACAAAATCTGTGAATACAAAACTCCACTCTGTGGAGGCCCATATGATCTTATTAGGATAGGACATGGTCGGAAAAAAACATATTTATGACTTGTAGTTTCTTTTGTATTTTAACATTTTTAAAATAATTAATTTGCACTCTAAAGGTTTTTTATGTCTCGCGCGCGTGTTAGTAGGTCATACATAATAAATAAATAATAAACGTGGAAAAGCCTAAAAAACAAACCTTTTACAAAAATCCTAAAATACATCTTGGTTGAAGTGGGTTTTGAACACACGTCTTTCGTTTTCCAAGCGATAGTTCTGACCACCAAGTGACCTCTCCAAAACGTATATCTTGCATAATATATTATTCAGTCCATGAAAAACTATTTGAAAGTAAAATAACATTAAAAAAAATACAAATTGGAATAAACCTGACGCCATCTTTAAATCAACGTTAGTAATAATATTATCCTTAATTTAATTTAATAATATAATATTGACGTTTGCATGGTAGAACTCCATTATAATGGTTTTGAAACAAAGTGTTTTTGTAAATTCTACGATATTTATAATATGAACAAATGGAAGTTGAATAAAATTTCCATTAAAAAAACCAAGAATTTTCACATATGTAACGTGTGTTCACATCACACAAACATACACAGATTAAATTTAATTTTATGTTTTTAAACTTCATGTAATAATTTATATATAATGATTAATATTATGTTACTCAAAATCACAATTCGGAGCACATCGAATAAATTTACAAACCAATATAGTATTTTTTTTTTCATATAAAATACTTTATTAACAATGTTAGTGTTCTTATTTATATTGAAATATATAATTTTGTATAATAGTATTCAAACCGTGTTTTAAAATATAACATTATAAAAAGAGAAAAAAAAGATACAAAGCATACGAAATGAACAAATTAAAATCTTACAAAGCATTTTTATTTCTAAGAATTTGGATGACAAGAAAATATAAAGTTTTATTTGTCATTTTTTTCCAAAGGATAGATTAAATAAAAAGAAAGAAAAAAGAAGCTACGACTCGAATATTAATGAAGAAATATTATATATTCAGTTAGTTTATATGTATTTTATAATATATTATGTAATAATAATAATTATTAGTTAATACAATCCAATACCACAAAGGTATTCAATATGCCAGAACCATATATCAATAATCACAAAGGTTTGTGTATCTCTCTACAACAGTCCTAAAAAAACTTATAGATCGCTAGGGATGCTTATTATTTTCTTAAAATTACCGGTCTAGTATATAATATGTACTTAATAAAAATACTTATAATAATTACATTAAAATAGTTATTGTCAAAAAAATCAGAATACAACTAAAAATAGCACACTTAATATAAAAATTGTGCAAGCATAAAGGAAATTATCGAAAAAGATATGCCTTATACCAGCGATTTCCAAGCTGGGAGGCGCGAAAAGTTTCACATTATTAATATAGCCACAGGACTGGCTGTCTAGTGAAACAATTAAATAAAAGGGTCAAATCATAATGTTGAAATTTGAGGAAAATTTGCTTAGGAACGATAATTTTGTTGTTAAACTTATCTATTTGGTTGAAATTAAAAAGAAAAGTGAATAAATCAATGCAAGGACCACTTATGCATTTACTGATTTAAAAAGACGAAGTGAAGGCATTCATAAAATATTGGAGCTTTGGAAATCAAAATAAGTTCGCCATATTTTCACTTTTAAATGATTTGTGCATCAGATATATTGAAAAAAACAAAAATCTATTTACTGAGTTCTTGGTTAGTTTGCTAATCCACTTTTCACGTTATTTTATTAATATTAGCGCTACTTTGTTTCAAAGCAATTAAATATTTTAAATATGTGGTTATGCGTTGCAATTTGATGTAATACCAATATGATGATTGATGTAATTTAATTATAATTTTTGATAAATGATGATATTTAAAATATCTCTCTAAATCTAAAAATATGTCTGTATTATTTAATGAAATAAAGGGTGGGGGGCGCCAAGATTTGATTTTTTAAAAGGGAGGCGTAGTAACATAAAGTTTGGAAACCACTGCCTTACACTGTTCTAACTGCTAGGTACTCTTTCATAGGGTTCTAAGTGATCTTCCATAAGATAGAAACGGCATTTAGATTTAGTTATATTCATTGTCGGACACAAAATTCTTAGTGACCGACTGAGTGTATTCAATGTCGTCTTTTATGCCTTTATATTGGTCACCCAACGTAACTGTAGTAGGTACCGGTAGGCCGCGATCAATGCCTTATCTGGGGTTGCTGTTTCAGTAAAAAATAAATTATTTGAAAAATGTGTGCTTGTATAATTAAATCGAAATATATGTCACTTTTTTAATTTCATTACACAGACCAAAGCCAGGTTAATGTATTTTAAAAATAGCCATGATATTTTTTAATACATTTATCATTAGGTAACTGAATGAAATCAATATTTTTTTGGATGAAGATTAAAAATATTTATTTAAAACGGAATACCAGATGCCGTAAAATAAATTTGAGTGAAAAAAAACAAAGAAAATGCTAATGGATTAATATTGTGATGGAACCAAGACAGCACACGAAGAAAGTCGGTATGGAGGAGCTAAGCGTTGTAAGTATTAATATACATGTTATAATATTGCAGTAATATATTATGTAAATATGATTGTGAAATGGTAACCATGTTACACTTTGTACAAAAATTAATATATCAACATGTATTTTTCTGTTTAAAGAAATAAAAGAATTTTGGAGTATTTCAAAATTATATTTGACACTGTAAATAAAGTTTTCAAGAACGACCCAATCATATAATTTGCTTCGCTATATTATTATGTTTAATACAAAGCAAGTACCTAAACGATGACATTAAAGAATATGTCGAGGGTAATATGATATACCCTATAGCCTTTATCAATATATTTTATAGTATTGTTAAATCGAGTTAAACATAACCCTTTTTTTGGAGTTTCACCATTTAGTTTAATTTATTTACTTAGGTCGCGTCCAGTGCGTAAGGCACTGGCTTTTCATCCATGGGTTCTGTTCGCGTAAGGCGCTCGGCTTCCATCTGGGAGCTCTGGGCTCGATTTTCGGTGACGACACAATATGTTTATTGGATTTTCTCAAAACCTGGATGTTTGTGATTGTTCAAAATTACTAATAACTACCTTGTACGAAAAAGCAAGGGCATAGTTAATAATATATATATTATATGATTTTTTCAAAGCCTGTGTGTGGTTGTTTATCTTATAATACTAATTATACTACTGTCATTGTTTCCCATGGCATGTTGTAGTATTTAAAAAGAAAATAATATATATATATATATTATGTACTGGATTTCACTTTACCAACATAGCATAAATATTCAGTATCAATTATAAAACTTAATAACTCTAAACTTTTAAAAACATCATGTTAAAAACCGATAGCAAATGGGGTAAAGATGTCACTTTATTGAAGCTTACACCAATTTGAATATAACACTGCTAAACAAAAAGATAATGTCATAAAAAATGAATTATGTGAATTACATATGCAAGAAACGTGGTTCAGTTATCCAAAGTATTCATAACATGTTGTCAAAAAGTAAAAAGATGTGCCAAAAATTATAGTATTTATAACATGCGGAATAAAAATTGCCATCTCTAAGAAAATGCATTCATTTTTTTGTATGATTTTAAAAAGGTGTTTTTAAATTACCTAAGTATATATATTTTATCAGATTTTTTGGAGGTTTTCATTTCTAACTTTGTTCATCACGTTTATATAAATTTTATCGGGTTATTTCGTTTCTGTACAAATCCAAGATTTTTTTTATATATTATTATCATTTCTTTTCAGAGACTTTTTGAAGTATCCTATTCTATCTCGGTTCACTTTATGTCAAATTTCGTTCATTTAGAATTTGGACGGTGATAAAGTACGTGATGACAGGAAAATCCTTAAAAATTGTGTCTATGTTACAAGGTTCAAAGGAAAAATATATTCAGTACGATGCTAAAGGATGCCTTGAATACAAATTAACTTTGAAAATATTTATTTTTATACAAAGTATTATACTATGCATATAAAAAAATATGTTATACAGATAATTTACAAAAAAATGGTATTAAAAATTATACTTTTCTAAAAGAAATGGATAAATTTCACAGTTATTTATCCAAGATATTTTGATATTTACAATAATACAGATAAAATCAACCTGTGATATTCTAACCAAATTTACTGTCATATTTATCATATTAATTTCTATTAAGTCAATATTTATACAGTGTTAAATTATTTTACATATAAATCGCAATCCTAAAAAAGTTTTCCAAAGCTACTGAATATTTAGTAAACAATTAATTATCAATGTATAAAATAATAATTTACATATTCAAAGTTTCTGAAGTTCTTAAATCTTCAAAAAATGACGCATAATATGCAAGAATATTTAATCATAACTAAAAAATGGATTTCCCTTGGTGCCAGCATTACCTTTGTATTACATAATTATAAAGTTGATAACTTTATTTTGGAGAATTTAACAAACCTCAAAATATTGTAGTTATTTTCAAGAATGACAGATAATTCGGTAGATTAATGGAAAGATTCATAAAATTTGCTCCAAAATTGACCACTAAAATTGTATCTAGACGACTGCTTATTTTATTGTATTCTTTAAAAATTATATTTTTCTTTTCATACATTGCCTGTCTTATTTATATTATATACTTTTTTATGCTTTTCTGTTTTTTCCTCTCTATTTTTCTCATGATTACTTCTAATGTCTTTTCTTTTTCAACAAATTTAATAACTCTCCAATTATACTCATTACAGCTGTACCTACCTAATATTTGATTTATTATGCTTTTGTGTCCATCTGTTATTGGGACCATCACATTTTATTTATTTCTATATTATAATAATTATACTTATATCCTCTGTGATTGATCCTGTTGGTTGACCTAAATAAATGAGTAAAAAAGCCTTCACCTGGAAAATGAAAATGTGAATTTGTATTCAGAACAACTTTTTTTATGGTGAGCCTTTTTCAAAAGATAAACATTATATTGAACAATATTAATTTAATATCAATCTTTTTTCAGCTGTGACAAACTATGTATATATTATATAATTTATATAAATATATAATATCCAAAAAAATGTAAATATCCACTGGTTTAAGATTTTAAAGACACAATGCCAGCTTAATTTACACTGTTAAATATTTATAGTGCGACCTATTATTAATATAATAATATTGGCCATCTAAAACCAATACTGTAGTATAAAGCTCGTCCTTTGATGTTTCTGTGCATTATGAAACTATTTCAATTAATATATTGAAGCGTTGGCACATCATAATGGTAATTTTTGGGCATGTAGCGTAATGGTCACTAGGTACCTGAATCTAGTTCAATCGAGTTACTTCTCTCTAATGCATGCAGCCGGGAAATTGTTCAGTTGACCGTTCTTGTTGGTTCAAGATATCAAATGCTTGGGACACCATATTGGCCGGATATATGTGGCGACAAGGTTGGGTCATCAAATTAGTACGATAATATATGTAATATATATAGATTACGAAAGGAAATATTACTAAAAGTATCTTAGTAATAATTATAGACGCGATTAATATCGATAAATCCAAAATGACAACAATACGCCAGAAACCCACAATTTTGGTGTCTGGACGGCGTAGAAAAAAACTCTGAGGCTCTTAATGTGTCCAAATGATATTCTAAAGCAAGAGACAGGATATCGTGGTGACCTATGTTGGTAACGGGAGTAACGTAGCACAAGGCTGCACCATTTTTCTCGTTCCATCACTACATTTTGTGATATGTGTAAACTCTAATGTAGAGCAATATTGTAGGTAAATCTTCCCTTAACAACAATAGAGGGTGAGACAATTTTGGTCACGATGTCAGAACCCATGTTGGTTGTGCCAATTTGCCATCAAGTACCTATCGCAATATTGTATTCACTTTACTAAAGAGCTAATGCGTCTACTCAGGAACTCTAGTATTTGTAACTTATGGTGGTTTCAGCAGTTCAATGAAAACATCGATATTCGAAACTCAAACCTCCTTGAAGGTTTTGAGCTTTTGATAGATTCCATGACTCGTAAGCATTCACGAGATGTATATTGTATTGTAATATTATTACTAGTCAAGACGTGTCAAGGCAATTTATTTTCATTGCTTATTTATACAATTTATTATTTATCAACTAAACGTATTTTTATGTCTAACATGGTAGACCTATGCTGAAATAAAAAAGATGTAACGGACAAAATTGTACAGGATTTTAACGTGTCTTTTAAGATCTTTCATGCCGTATTTTTTGTCGCAGTTAAATGTGCAATAAAATTACTGCGTTTGTGAAAAGGGTGCTATAAACGAAGACACATTAACGATTAAGTTACGCCATTTTACTTTTTATCACATACATATATATATAATAATATATACTTTTATATATATCCATTTTTAGCGGGTGATGTTTATCGCATTTTTAGATAAAGCTTTTGCCAGCGGTACAGAAAGTAGTTTTCAAACCCCAACTGTGTCAATATTTTATAAAAATATTCTTTTATAAACACCTAATGCGTATCTGTATTTAGTCTGGTTGCACATACAAACTCGTTTCGACAGCAACACATCGAATTTGTGATTTTGCTATCATTAAAAAAACACATGTAATTTAATGTACCGCTACACATACATTTTGGGAAAAAAAAAACATCTGATTATCGCATGTAACCATTTTCACTCGACATAGGCCATAGATAGAATATCAAAATTTTGGATCGTTTAACCACGTGCCGTCACAGTCCCGACATGCTATTGCATGTGCGCGCGGAAGAGAATTGCAACATTACCGGGGTTTAAATTTATAACCATGTCCTAGACGAGACCATTTAATATGTGCAACCGGGATTGAAGCACATTTTAGTTTCAAAGCCCAACTATTTTTAAATCAAACCGAATCAAAAATGGTTATTTTTAAACTAAGGTATTCGACGAGAATTGAAATATGAATAGCATGATTCATAATATTTCGTAAGCACCTATGAATTATAAAAAATCTTTCTTTGTATTATTTCAATTGTAAATGTTTAAAATTTTACAGAAAATAATTCATACACAATATTGTGTACAAACAATTTGTACCTTTAAGTTTTTGTGGTATTGTGAATGGTCCAAATTATGTAACTATGTTGTATTCAAGTTATGGTTTTTGTTATTCGTGCATCAGTGACTAAGATATCCTGTTTATGAAGGTGAAAGTTGAAAAAATAAAACATAATAATAATACTATAATAAGCATATTCATAGAGTTATGGGTGACAAATTTGTTCGGGCAAAATTTTGTGTATATACATGCAGAGATTTTAAAAATTCGTTGTCTCTACGTAATGCGGCTGTTTTTATACATTTCTGAGTTCATCGTTCCTGGATCATAATTTTGTACAATTTGTTTGATATCATTGTGATACCATCATTTTAATGTTGCTAAATTTTCGAGTTTTACTTTCAATACATTCAACGCATAGAAGAATAAGTTGAAGCCCCACTATTTGTGGCAATAATATTTTAATAAATTGAACAAAAAATATTATTTCATTCTTTTTATAAATATTATTTAAGTATTAAAAACGTTTTTTTGATTTTTCTGAAAAAACCTCTCGCGGAGCGTACATTTTTAGCTCTTCCTTAATAAAATAGGTATTTCAATAAACAAATTTAATATACCTACGTCTAGACTTCAAAGTGATTATTTCCACACTTTCCAGATGCTACGTATTGTCAGTGCTTTTTGAAATTTCTTGGTTTTAGGCATCGTCTCGGTTGAGGTTCTACGTTACAGTTACTGTTTCATGTGCCAGCAAAATTTCCGCGCATTCCAAACGTGGCATACGTGCTATATATTTGCCACCGCTGGACGTGAGAACCTTTTCATGATGAATGGCCGAAGCTGTTACCTAATAAAGCTGCATTTAAGAAACATCAATTTTATGTTTTTCAAGATATACCTTGATTAAGATCCAAAAAGGGAAAAAAATGTGATTTATTTCTAATAAATACACAAATGCCAAGTTATCAGAAATTTATTTTTGTGATTTTATGTAAGACAAAATAAATATTATAACCATTAATGACAGTATTGTGACTGCTGTATAGGAATGAATATGAATATTTACTTCATATTAATATTAAAATTAAAATAATAAAACGAATAAAAACACACTAAATAATTCTGCAAAATTTAGATACATTTAAGAGGCCACACTTGATGGTCTGTAAGGTCACAGCTTTACCAACATCACGTATACTCTTCACAACCTGTCGTGAATTTCTTGGATCACTGTCGTAAATTTCGATTTGGTACAAGTACCAATTATCACCCCCCAAATTTATCTATTTGGAGAAGGTCTCCTCTGGATACCTATTGAAGTCGAAACCATTTTCGGGCGGACTCCTAGTAGTTGGCAGGGTCGATTACGAATGGATCAATTTATTACACGTAAGAAAATTTTATAGCCACCCTTTGACTGACAACTTAATTAATACTCATCATTTTAAAATAATCGTCATTCTTACTTAATATTTAAGGCTAATAATAATTTGTAAATGTTTCTACGCCGGTCTTAGGAAGAAAATATTAGATGTCTTTTATTGGCAGATTTGTTAGTAGACCAATAATACTCTAATAGATATTTTTCAAATATTCTTATTACAACCGTAATTATTGTATTCAACAAAAAACCTCACCGTTTTCTTCAAACCATTACTGTGTTTTTTTTATCGCTCCAAAGACTACCAAGTCACAGTCGAGATCTACGGACGCCCAAGCAATCGGAAGGGAGTATCAGCTACTCGCTATCAAATTCGACCATGTCAGAACTTGCGAGTCCAAGCCGCTCGGTCGACATGACGTCATATGACATCATTGTGACGTACTACCGGAGTGATAATAGCATTCGAGAAAATAACGCTAGTCAGATAGTGGCGTTATTCTTTGTCACCATACACAAATAGGTGTTTCATCATAATAATATCTATGGTGAGCACTGTGTGTTGGGCGGCATGCCTCGAGCGTGTATTGGCTGACGTCACAATTACGTCATGTCGTCGGGTGTCACACGAGTCGATAGTTAGGAAATCGCGGTGCAGAAGTGATACTTCCTACATAATGTTAGATTTTCCTGCGTAAACGTCATCGTTTCCATTTACTGAATTTTCAATTATTTTATTATTTTTTTGACAATTTTAATAGTAATAACGTATAGAAGATATAATATTAATACTACATGGTACTTGATGGAATTTGGATTTGTATCCTAATGGATTTAAGTTTGGTACTACTCCATTTGTGTCGTTTTTGGCGACCAGGATTTTGCCTTTCGGTATCTTCAGGCACAGTTAGCTTTAAAAGTATTCGTGGTCAATGTGTATTTGCCTTTAAGTGAGTGTACATAGTGCCTGAAGATGCCGAAAGGCGAAACCCGGGTCGCAAAAAACGACTCAAATAGAATAGTACGAAACTTAAATCCATTAAAAACGACTCAAATAGAATAGTACGAAACTTAAATCCATTAGAATTTAATGAAGATATTATTAGAGATAATAATATCATTAATTTTAAAATTAATGTGTTATTGTTATGTCACTTCTCTACTCGACGCGCTGAGGTGTGCGGGTAAATTGGTTTACGAACAAACATTTGTGAAATGCCCTAAAGGTCCCTTGTGTCACATTTGTACTCAGGTGGCAACATTACGTTATGCAAATGTAAATTTTATCTGAAAATTATTTATAACACACTGTCTGTGGCTCCAATAAATGGATTACTTTTAATATGAACTAATTTTCCGGAATGTTTTTGCTGGCAATAAACGCGTGGTCCCCTTAAATAATATGTAAATTTTACAAGTTATGTAAAACTTTGGATGTATAGTAAGCATACAACTTCCATGTAAATATTTGTTATTACTTTTTTTTCCTAGAGACCCTTTACGAAATATTTATTATTTAAACTTATTGACCTAAACTTATTTGGCCACTATCCTTTTTCGGAACAAAAAACACCACCCTGAAAATATACATTCTTTAGGCAAACAAACAGAAATATGTACTGTTAAATTTGCATTCTTTTATATATATATCGTTTTATCTACGGAACATAGTATATAAATATATTGTAATATATATAATGCCTTGATGCTTATATCATTCAATTAATTATTAGAATCATCCATAGTAACGTTTTATTCTAATTTACTTTTGCTTTTATTATTCCCTTATTACATTCAACCCCTCGAAATTCTTATCAAGGCTACTACTGCCTCTTGGATCTCTTTAACACCCCCTAATATGTGGTGTCAATACATTTGGGAAAACACTGATTTAACAGAAATAAACACTTTAAAGATTATAAAACAATCAGCAAGCCAGATGGGTGTGAAAGTGAACATGAATACCTTGTGATCTCTGCAAGACGAAACGCGTAACCAAATTTTCCTAATATTTGATTGATGCTATCTTGAAGAAGTGAACAGATTTGTATACTTATGCTTGTTTTAAAGTGATTACTAATCACAATTTTAATCAAAATCATTATTTTAAAAAATTACCTTATATAAAACTCTCCTGCGCCCAGTATTAATATATGGATTAGAATGCTGGGCACCCAGCAAACAGGATGAGATAAGTATGTATATATTTGTAAGGAGACTTTTGAGAAGAATCTTTGGGGCTCTTAAGATGTAATGAGGAACTTTACACTGCTGTCAATTAAAGTAATACCTACTTTGATTTAAAATACAAAACCCGATCGCCAAGAGCAGCTCAATTTGGAAAGCGCTTCAGTGAATATTAAAAAGCCATTTGTTAAAATTTGTCGCAATTAAATATGACTCCTTTAGCAATGTGGTATATGTACGTGGGCGCGATACCCGAGAGATTCAGGTTCGATTCATGCGTCTTAGATTTTTTTCTATTGGTTATAATATATTTTCTCAGAAGTGTTTTCAAAATTATGTATGTTCGGTAATTTATACAGAATTCTACTTAAAACTCGATGATAAATTTTAGTATAGATTTAGAACAGATTTGGTATAAAGTAATGGCTGTACAAAAATCTCGTGAGACCGCCTTGTCGCTGAGACTTAAAACCGTTTTGTTTTTTACCTATTTAATTTATGATTGTCTTAATATAACTTTCTTTATTCTTCTTTTTTTCTGAGACCCTTCGATAGCTTGCTGAATAAAAACTAAAACATTGAAGAATTCTTTACATTCAAATTTAATAATGCAAGCTTTTCTCTTCAGTTCAGTAAAAATCCCACAGCTCAATTTATTTTCCTTTGTTTAAAATAAAAAAAACTTCGATATTTAAGAGATTAGGGTTCAAGGTGTCGACTTGTCTAAAGTTTCCGCCTCAAAAACTAACTTTGGCCATCGGCTCTCCAGTTTCATTTAGCGCGCTCGGTAACAAATGACATATTTTAGGCGTAGCTCCAAACGGAATGAAATAAAACAAGGGCTGGGAAATTTCACCCTGCGTAAAATTTACGACAAAGAAGAAGTTACAACGGGATCTCAGAGTCAAGTTAGTGTTCCTCCAAGTATGGTAAAACCCCGATTAAGTCTTTCTTACGTTACACGAAATCCCTGCCTTATCTTTTCTAGTTTCATGGATTTAAGCCACGGTGCGGACCTTCACTTCGTTTCGTTATTCTAAAATTATTATCCAAAAAAATAACTTCACCAAAAAATCATTTTTTTTATTCTCGATAAAACATTACAAAATTATTAAACATACTAACATAATTTTTGAAAACACTTATTTTAAATTTAAATTTATTAAACAATATATTTAAACCAATAGAAAAATCTTTTGAAAAAAGTAATACACCCCGCAGGAATCGAACCTGCATCTTTATTATAAGTTATTAAATTTGTCGTAATAAAAGTTGAAACTTTTAGCATAGTGGTATATGTGCGTGGGTGAGAAACCTGAAAGATCCAGATTCGATTCTTAAATTTTGTGAATTATTCGTTGAATAAAAAAAGTAATGAATTACAAAATTATTATTTTAGTGAAATCATCAATTATTTATAAGACATAGATACGTACAAACCATTGTTTTTTTTAATATCATGTTCGATTCTAAGAATATCATGTAGACATCCACAGTGTGCGAGTTGTATTAAGAGATTTTTTTGTTTTTTGCGAGAAACGGATGTCAACCTCCTATGGATTCGCAATACGCGGGATTAGAACTCGGGACCCTCGACATAATAATTGCACAGCCATCATAGGCGTAAATAAAAAAAAATATTTTAAAGAATATAAAATTTTATGGGAACGATTCTTTCTATTCCATACAATTTGATTATTCCTTAAAAATCTAATTTATAAAAACCTAATTTAAACTTATACCTTACTTAACACTAACCACTTAGCTATTGACTTACCTACCGTCCTTGCAGATGTAGTTCAATGTTATATAATATTATATGATAATAGGTATTTTAAATTAAACATTGTGCATTTTTTATAAAGAATAATAAAGTCTTAAATAATAATATGTGTATTCAGTTCTGAATAATACATAATCAAAATTAATATATAATTTCTTACGCTCTCCAGCTTTAAATAAATAAGCGACCATTATTATTGTTAATTAGATAAAAGACAACATATTTTCTTAATTAAAATTATCGATACCTACCAATTTATTTATAATTCAAGAAGTTTTTTAGCAGTTGTCACAGTAAGTGAAGAGAAATGGTCCCAATAATCACAAAAAAACAACATAACGTGAGAAACTATTAAGACTGAGTCATTTCACCCTGTCACGTACCAGCCTGATATGATTGTACATAAGTAGAAGTTCACATTACTACCTACTTCACTATAGCCTGTTGCTATGACTGTATCAATTTGTGGACTATAGATTCGTTTATATCGATTATTGCACACTATTTCAATAGTTCGGTGCAAGATTAGAACGTCAAAGCACCCAATTGAATGTTTGCAATAACCATAAGCTGGCTCTCATATCTAAACTCGCCTCGTCTGCCGCACAAACACAAATCAAACCTTCTAGAAACGTTGATCCGATGTTGCATATGAAGACCGCGTACATATACCTAGTGACAGTCGCACGTATTTTTTTCGACTTATACGTGGTGTTAATGAGAACTCTACCATTCTTGGTAGTATTGACTTGTGTGTCCCTGATAAATATCTTAGAAATCGGGAACATCAGTTGTTTGTTCTCCCGAGGAGCAGAACTAACCTGCCATTGGTGATTCCAATTAGGAGGGCATTAACTCTGTTCAACAAAATCGCTTCGGATGTTGATATATTCCACTTACGTGAGGATGAGTAAGTATAGATGGACGTTGTTTTATATATTCTTAAAATAGGGTCCACTCACACGCACAATCATTCGGTGTGCTTCCATGCTTTATAATTAATTTATATTTTTTATAATTTTTGTACCTTTTACCTACTTTACTTTTCATACTGTTTTTGTGATACTGCATATATATTTATTTCTTCTTTACACTGTTTCTTTGTTTTTAAATGTAATGTTGTGAACGTCTTAAATTTATAATTTGTAATGTTCACGGTGTATATAAATAAATAAATTTGAATTTGAATAGGAATGGCCAATTCGTAGGTGTATATTATCGTCTCTGTTCTGGCAGAACACACTAACTGGAGAATACTAGTTTTGAGTAATTTGACTGTGAAGTTGTTAAAATGTTTGAAATGGTCTATCATGTGAGTTTATTAAGGGGGGACATGCTCGTCGAAGCAAAATTGAGTTTTTATTGTATTTTCAAACCATGATCCTGGACACTCCTTAAACGTTGTAGATAATCTTTTTATATAATTTTGAAGCCTTATTATCCTTTATAGTTATTTTAAACATTTGATGACTGCATGAAGTATTTTTGTTACATAAAATAGTATTCTTTTAAACCTCTCGCTCTAATGTTTTAGAATATAGTCATATTTCGGTACAGAACTGTGCAGTGGTGTTAAGATTTTTTACATTTATTAATTTTTAAACGCATTTATAAAACCATTAGTATAATTTGTTACGAGATAATTTTTGTAAAATATTCACGATAAAAAATTATTTTGATAATCTCTGTGATCCCAAATTTGACAAGAATTAGGCATTTTATTATTCAAAAAATCGGCAAGATTAACACATTTCAAGATAATTCTAAAGATATTTATTATAAGCTATGTCTTTGACCATTCAAGTGTGATAAAAATCTTATGAATAATGATTGCTTTATAATAATTATTGACCTAAGAATAAGGTAGTGTTTTTTTGAAATACGCCATTTCTTTTGTCATTCCCTAGTAGTTAAGCTACAACATACGGCCGTAGCCATAAAATGACAAACTATAATTTTATGATATAATTTTTTATCGTGAATATTTTACAAAAATTATCTCATAATAAATTATGCTAATGGTTTTATAAATGCGTTTAAAAATTAATAAATGTAAAAAATCTTAACACCACTGCACAGTTATGTACCGAAATATGACTATATTCTAAAACATTAGAGCGAGAGGTTTAAAAGAATACTATTTTATGTAACAAAAATACTTCATGCAGTCATCAAATGTTTAAAATAACTATAAAGGATAATAAGGCTTCAAAATTATATAAATAGATCATCTACAACGTTTAAGGAGTGTCCAGGATCATGGTTTGAATATACAATAAAAACTCAATTTTGACCTTCGACGAGCATGTCCCCCCTTAAGTAATTGTAAAAATGACGACTTTAAAATAAAGACTGTTTATTTATTAAGACGGTTTCCAGGCGGTAAAGTTTGAAATAAGGAACATTTTGGTACTAACTCAATATGTCATTTCTTCGAATTAGTGTCTTCCAGAACAGTGACGATATGTAATAAGTTCGGGTATCTTCGACTCGTAGCCCGAGACGCGTGCGATTTGTTGATAACAATTTTCTTTCAAACTAAAAAGTTGCATTCGACCAACCTGCAGAGCTGTATTTGGCAACGTGTGTTTTGTAAATATCGATGACGCCACATCGGTACGTTGCAGACGAGACGAGTTTTGAAGGGCGTGCCGGCAAAACCTCGCTTTATTATAGGTTCAAATTTGAATGCACATATATTTTTACATACCTATATATGCCGTACTCATAATATGTCCATAGCGACATAGTTCAATTATTGTCCTGACGTGACGAATTACCCCAGACCCTTGGTGTGATATGTTCGATGTTTTCTGCTATATATCTCTTATATATCATCCGAAAAGAACTGTATGAATGACAAGAATTAAAGTTTATTGCTATAGATAGATACATCCTACAATAATACGAGTACTTGCAAATATAGTATACTTATGATAAGGCACAATTAAAACATATAAAAAAATCAAAAATTGTATTATTTAGAATATTTAACTTAGGATTCAAAAATATATATAAAAATAATATTGTATTTAAATAGTACTATCTGTTATAAAGGAAAGTAGGTACCTATGTAAATATATATTTAGCTACTTTTATAGTATTACCATACACTATACAGGAAAGCTATATCGTTAGTTACTTATCAAAGTTTAGAGGGATTTTTTAATGTAAATTTTCAGTTGGAAAAAAGCTTGAAAGTGAAATAAATTCTTTTACGGCATTATTTGTTTGAAGTAAACACCCGTTTATATAAATAAATAAACACGAGCCTTTTTTTTCAAAGCGCGACTATCCTGAGACGTTTCTTATTGAAATCAACGCTGATTTTTATACTCGTGGGAAATACTGAAAAATCAAAACAGTTTCATGAAAAAAATATTTATTCAACTTCACTCTTTTTGACAGTCATACTTAAAATTCTAAATATGGACCTTTTTCGACTAATTTCATTATGAGTGGGTACTACAAAATAAAAGGTTATACTTCAACAATATAGAGCTTTATAAATTATTAGTAAAATCTTAAAACACTAATCATTATTTGATGAAATTTCTGGAACAATTTTAGTGTGCTAAGTTTGGTAGTCTTTCTTTGCATACTTCAGTTGCATCATCATGATGTAGACGTATCCTACTATCGGGGCAAACCGTGGGAACCTTGTGGCATAACCTCGAGGGTTCCGTCGCCATGATGGGCCCTTTTGGAATGGTGCTGCAAAACCGATCTACACGCTGGTATGGCGGGAGGCGTGAGAGTTGGCGATGGACCGAGGGAAGTTGAAGCGTGACAGGGTATAGTAGCAGATAAAAAAATCATTTCGTGTCAATTGGCGGATCGGAATTGAAATACAGCGGCTTGTATATAGAAGGGGAATCTTTATTTCCAGTTTTCGATACGAATGACATACGCGTTTGACATATTTGTGATTGGTTATCGAAATATTCTGATAATGTCTTGTGAAATATCTGCAAATATTCTACTGGATCCGTGAATAATAACAGTTATTACAATTCCAATTTCAGAAAGAATTTGATAATTCATTATGTTTCAGAATAGTTTGATCCGTATTTTCGTTCATCATTGATCCATATAGTCACATTACATTTCATTTAAAATAAAAACTACATTTACGAATTAGGTATAATAATAATAATAATTTTATTTAAAGAATTTACTTTTTCAGTGAATCTAAAATTAAATCGAAGTTTAATTGAAATACAATTTTATTCTAGCGAGGTTTGTCGATACAAATAGTGAGGTAAGTAAGTTACAATATAAATAAACTAGTAATATAAAATAATAATACTAATTGCCCATGAGTTATTTTTTCAGCTTAACTTATTCTCCTAATATAAAAAGTTTTCATCAGTGTCCATGAGATTTACTACAAAATAAAAATTTCTAACGTAAACTGAACGTGAACTATAGAAACAAGTATATGAACTATAATTAAGAAGAGGTCTATGATTATAACGTGCACTATAATAATTAGAATACGAACTATTATAGCTTGCGAATTATCTGTAGTTCATGATCGAAAGTTTAGTTTTCGATCGACATTAATATAAATAAATAAAATAAAAATGAATACCAATTTTATTATAGTCACCGATACAGATATTTAAATTTACAGTACTGACATAACCAAAGAGGCATGATATTATTATGTAATATTATGAAATCTTTGGCAGACGTATGAAGCGAAACGAAATTCCATGTGACAATTTCTATGGACGATTCGACACCGATATTACTTTTACAGCATTGTAATGTAGTCTATTAAGGAAACCCGATACGCCAATCCATCATAAAAGAACATGACATAACGATATAAAGGGGTGGTTTCATTTTACCTCAAAATTACAAAGGTAATTGAAAAACCAAGTTGTAATGGTTGGCCAATGATTGATCACATTATTCCGTTGTTATAAAATTGTATCTACATCATCAAAGTGTATGTTTTTCTATACTATCTCTTTACACAATAGTTCGTTAAGGCTGTGCACTAGTCGCAAAATGATCCATAACAGTAAAAAAATCAAATACAATTCATCATTAAATAATGAAAATAAGGAAAGTTTAATAAAATAAAACAAAAAATGAAGATGATGAAGTGCCTAAACGTAGGTATTGAACATGACAACAGAATAACTATCCGAAGGATAATGAATCCTTAGTATTGTAGGATTAACACAAGAGCATGGATGTCAAAACAATAATTGGTATTATTTGTTTCTTAAATCATGCATTTCGTTTATTTACTAAATTGCAACCAATCGCAATTTTATTGGCATTATTTTTAGCCAGGATTTCATTATTATAATTACAATCAAATTCATGAAAAAATATGTCACAGAGTTGATTTCCTGACTCTAAGCTTGGCGTAGCATGACTGTATCATTTGTGAAAATTTTGTGGAGGAATAAGTTGAATGTAAATAGTCCGATAAACCATATATCAAAAACGTAATATACGTGCCACCTACATGTAAAAACTGTATCAGCATGTGTGTGTTGTCAAATTTGGTCTAGCATTAATCGATACCTTAGTTATATAGGGAAACAACTCAAAATACCTTGTTCCAAGATAATGGCGTTTGCATTTCGATGTTGATGTGCCAGCTAGTGGCCGACTGACTTTCGGTTGATTTCACCGCTATTCGCCGGTATTCAGTGCTAATTTTACTGGAAACTTAGTTTACCAGCTGTATTGATATCTTTTGCACTAAGTTTAATATTTTTAACTCTACTTAAAAATTAAAATTTGCTTGTTTAATTTAATTGATTATTCTCACTCTAACCAATATAAAGCATCGAATTACACATCTCACAAAAGTGTTAGTATAGTGATACAAGTATTTTGAGGTTATTTCTGTTGACGGTTTTTAAACCATTTCTTTGACAATATGGATAACTGTACATTTACCAAAGTAAACTTGATTTTTTGTCTCCGTTCGACGTTCGTCATTAATACCAAAATACTTATTATCTACGAATTAATGAAAGATAAACCGATACTTAATGGCAAAACTATTATATGGGCATACATTTAAGACAAAATACTTGTTAAAAGCTAAAAGTTCATCGTTCTGAAAGTTTAACTTTGAGTTCAGTGTACTGATATAAATGTTACACAACGTAACACAAAGCATATAAAATGGTTGAATTTCTCAGCTTTCAAAGACTTGAATACCTAGATTTTGAATAAGGATTATATTATTATCATGTTTGATTTATTATTATTGTAGGAAGACTTCAAAGTATGAATGTTCCAAAATCCTAAAGAGGCCGGAATCGTTATCGGATTGACTCATAGAAATATGATCAGGATTGATTTCAAGACATAGCAAATTATAGCACATAAGACAAACTTATAGTAACCCATTGATAACTTTTACATAATAGTTTAATCAATAATATATATAAATTCTTTATCTCTATATCTTTCTTTAAATCTATATCTTTCTCTACATTTTTTTCATACATAAATAATTCTAGAAACAAACCTAATAAAACCTAGCATCATTATTTTCGCTTTTCTTTTATTTTGTTAACTGTCAATTCATGGTGGAACTGCATTGTATTGTTGTTTTTATTTAATAAAACGATACCTAGCATCATTATTAATTACATAATGTAATCATAGTCAATCAGCATAAATGAAGCTGTGATTTTAAAGTCAATACATGTTAAATATGTAGTTATAATAAGTAATCATCAGCATAAAATATTAGATAATATAATTTTTACTATTTTAATTATTATCCTTCAGCATATTTCGATCAGTGTCAAAATCATTATAATTCTTTAGAAACAAATTATTAGAAGTAAGTTAAATTCCAGCCAAGAGTGTATTACTTAATTATTGTAAGTTAATAATAAGAGCTACATGTAAAAATTCAGTAAGAACACAAACTAAGTTGAATAATTTATATAAAATATTTCTATGCTCTATACTATACAGTCTATGCTACCCTCTTATAGGGGAATGTTTCTTCAACACAGTGTGATTTAAAAAAAATCATCTTGTGTGCCAGTACGCTAAAAGCACAAAGGAATGCGAGAGAACATTGCACACGTGGCAAACAAATTTTCGACCTCGGCGGACGGCGGCAGAAAAATATTTGCGGGATGGTAGTTATTTACGCGGTACTGTCACCACCGTTACTTATTCCTTTTTATACAATTCATAATGTAACAACATACGATTATCCTGCAAATAAATCTCGCCGTTTTCTAAGCAACCATCCATGTTTTTTATCTCTCCGAAGTACACAAACAGCAGACGATATCATCAGACGGCTCAAAAAACGAGAGGGAGTATCTAAAACTCCCGCCCCTCTCTTTGGAGGTAATAACGTACAATGTACATTGGTACTGTGATGGAAAATGGTTATAACTGCTGTTTACAAAATTTTACAGAAGAGCAAAAACCAAGTTTTGAAATCAGTCTGACAAGAGTTAGTTACTAAGATATTTTGAAGTATTTTGATACAAACCTCAAATCATTTCTATTAAAATGATTGAAATATTATTTATCTTACATTTTAAGCAGATATGTACCTATATCTTTTTGCTATATCAACTTTTTTGACATGGTCAGGTACAGATATATTTTAACGTTAATTTGTAACCAACAAAGTTGCAGCTCTAATATTTTCCACATCAAAGAATGTACAATTTGGAACATATTATATAAAAAAACCTGAAAAGTGAAAAAACTGTAGTTATAACCGTTTGCCATCATAGTACCGACAAACTCATAATACTATAATATATTTTTCCAAAAACATATGCAAATACTAATTATTGCTATGGTACATAGAACAGAATGCGTATATTACCATTTAAATAATTCCATCAGTTTTTTTTGACATCATCGCAGGTGTAAAATTTTCTATCGCATAATCTTATTCAATATATTATTATGATAACTAGGTACCACTTTGCTAACCTATAATATAATGAATATTTTTTTAGGTTCAGATATTGGCAATTTATTATGGAGAATATGACATTGCGACAACCTTTAGTGATAATTTATTTGAAAATATAATTTATAAGTGACAAAGTTCATTTCCACCTAATTGGATTTGTTAACAAACAGAATAGTTGGTTGCGTAAAACAGACACCGCAAAATTTATTCATAAACGACCTTTTCACCCACATAGAGTAACGTTACATGTAAATTATTGTGTCCGGAAACTTGTACGTATGCAGTTCGCCGTATGAAATTTTACCGTGAAATATTGTATCGAAAATATATGGCCGTATATTAAAGACCATCCAACCTCTTTGGGTCGTATAGTACTGACATAAAATTCATGTCTAAATAGAACACGGTTCTTGTCGGTTTACACTTTACAGGAAACCAACAGCAAACAAATTTTGAAAAGAGCTGATTTACTGAATTATTTATTTTGTTAGGTTAGGTTCGGTTTTCATTCTTGAATTCATGAATTTTGCCAAAATCAGAGATGAAAATTTGAATTAATGTAAATTTTAATAAATCTAATAAAATGTAAGACCGTACCGTATACAGTCATCTCTTTCCGATAAGAAAGCTCACGGCAAACTGTACCATGGTAAATTGTTTTACGTACAATTTACATGTAATCGTTTAAGTTATTAATTTATTAATAATTAATAAATATAAAAATATTGTACAAGCCACATTTCCCCATATCACAGTTGTTCATATTTAGCTGTCTTACTGGGAAAATAGGGACGTATAGTATTGAGATCAAAAATATAAAATATTGCAGACAATTTAAATTAAACATTAATTTGATATTGATTAGTACCAGATATCTGATAATAATGCTATCGTCATTATTAGATATGTAAGATTAGATTCGTATGAGCACCTATCAGAATTTTATATAAATATGATTATATTTCTAACTTATTACCTATTTTCTTCAGTCTTTTCCTTGCATTTTTGTGGGTTTTATTAATTACGTATTTTAAAAACATGAATTTGATCGCAATAATGGCCATCTATTTCCGATACAATATCAAACGGTAGACTGTGATACAGCTAACTGTACCTACGTAAACTTATTATTTCAACATTTAATAATTAATAAAGTCATCCATAATGTGGCCAAAACGTTTACAAAAACCTTCAAATGAAACTGTTTGAAACATTGCAAAATATCACACATTATTTAAAAAAAAACCACCACAATATAATAAATACATGTATACCTACTTAAAACGGTACTTCAGTGAAACGGCATATAATTTTCAACTATAAGTGCGACGAAATTTCGGACATTCTGGCAATCGGAGAGCGAAAGCGAGCTGTGATCACGTTAATTTGTTTTGTGATGGTGACGGGGGAATTAATTCTTAAATCGTGTAAAGATGACTAAAAAACTTTACCCATTTACTATAACCTAACCGAAATTTGTTTTTTTTAAACGGTATATGTTCAAACACGGGCATTAACATCATTTTACTCCCTACTTCAATTATAGTTTGTCAATTTATGGCTACGGCCGTACGTTGTAGCTTAACCACTGGGGAATGCCAAAAGAAATGGCGTATTTAAAAAAAACACTACCTTATTCTTACGTCAATAATTATTATAAAGCAATCATTATTCATAGGATGTTTATCACACTTGAATGGTCAGAGACATAGCTTATAATTAATATCTTTAGAATTTTCCTCAAATTTGTTAATCATGCCCATTTTTTGAATAATAAAATGCCTAATTCTTGTCAAATTTGGGATCACAGAGATTATCAATATAATTTTTCATCGTAAATATTTCACTATAATAATGTCAACATTAATTATACTGATGGTTTTATAAATGCGTTTAAAAATTAAATAAAAAATCTTAACACCACTGCACATTTATATACTGAAATATGACTATATTCTAAAACATTAGAGCAAGAGGTTTAAAAAAATACTATTTTATGTAATAAAAATACTCTATGCAGTCATTAAATGTTTAAAATAAATATAAAGGAAAATAAGGCTTCAAAATTATATAAATAGATTATCTACAACGTTTAAGGAATGTCCAGGATCATGCTTTGAAAATAGAATAAAAGCTCCATTTTGACCTACGCTGAGCATGTCCCCCCTTAATAACTATTTTTCAGTACGTAATGCGAATGACAGCACAGAATCGCAATTTATATTTGTTTTTTGGTTTATTATCGACTTCAAAATACTATTTTTGAAATAGGAAGTATGCAGAAGACCCGTCTATATTTAAGGCTTAATTTATTGGGAAAAATAAAATTATTATTATTAAATATAAAATTAGTTTAAAATAAAACGGTAACTGATGTAGCAAATAAAAACGCTAATAACAGATAACTTAAAAGGTTCACTTCTAAAAAGTAATATAAAACTTGTGTAATAATTATTGCCTACATATTCAATTTGTACCGGCGATCAACGCCTAGTACCACTTTCGTATATTAATATTCCACGTGTAAGGCAAGAATATTACAAAACCTCTGATATCAAATATTCACATTATCAGAAAACTCACTGATTCAGAAATTGTGGAGAGCTTACAAAAATAAATATACCTTCTTGCAAAGTGTAAAATATGTCTGTCTGTATGTACAGTGTGATCGAAAGCTGGTAGAATGTTGGAGAAGATAATGATAACTAATTTGCAGTCCCAAAAACCCGAACAAAATATTATGGTATCACAGTGAAATACTATTTAAAACGAACATATTTGGTGTTGATATGTATATTTATTATTGATTTAGATCGCTGAGTAATAATGCAATATTTTTTCGACATCTTTTATCTTTTTGAACAAACATAATTGTGAAAACACCGAGAAAATATACTATAACCTTGGAAAAAGTAAGACACCCCGCAAGAATCAAACCAGCATCTATTATCGCGCCCACGCACATTGACCACTATGCTAAAGCAGTCATACTTAATTGCGACAAATTTTAACCAATGGCTTTTAATAGTCTCTGAAGCGTTTTCCAATTTGACCTTCTATTAATTGTCGATTGGCTTTTGCACATCATTCTCTGTACATAATGTTACATTCTTAAAAATTATTCTTTGAATAAAAGAAAATAGTTAAGGTGAAGTCTTTACTGAGCCGTTTATAAAGAGGCACCTAGCGGAAAAATTCGAAGCTTGTAATTTGAGATTTTTTTTGATAATTTACAATTTCAACTGTATTAATTAATAAATATGTATCTGAAAACATTAAAAAGAAAAATATTTTTTATTTTAAGTCAAAGATATACTTACAATTGTAAAAAAATGTAATAAAATGTGAATTTGTTGAATCGGACCGCACCCTATTATTACATATATTTTATGGTCGATTTTTTTATTAAAATTTAGTTTATTAAGATTTATAAGCATCACCTAAGAGATTTTTGACTAATTCATAGTTTTAATATTTTTATATATATTTTAAAAAACATCGGAAAAAATAAAATAAATATTAAAAAATAATAATAAAAATAATCTAAAATCATATAATATTATAGTATTTACGAAAATTTTAAGTAAACATATTATAAGTTTCCAGAAAATAGAATCCAATAAAATCAATAAAAGTATTATAACTGTTTCTAATCGTCCTGTACTGTACACCCAATTTAATCATGTGGAATAAAATGAAAAAAAGATTTGTAAATAATATCTGGAAAAATTTACACCTGCCGCATTGTGAAATAAGATACATAATAGGTATGTGGAGAAAATACTAAGATTTGCGCATAATATTATAGACCTAGATCTAAAAAGAGCAAGTTGCTACGTGTAAAGACGTGAAGATTTATTAGTATGTCTTTCCAGTAACGTGTTAAATCTAAAGCTGGCTTACAGTTCATGACAATATAGTTTTACATAATAATATGTTTTATATTATTATGTTTCTTTTCTTATTAACTTGTTGTCGTCCACAAATGGGTATAATATACAAGAATTTTCTAAGATAGAGGTATAATAATATAAAAGAGAGGCATACTATGCCTCTTAGAAATCCTCTTTTCCTTTATATCTTGTGTTACTTGTGCTTAGTTTGAAACCGTAATCGTACACTTCGGATAGCTCAAAATATTGAGAGGCCCGTAGCGTATTTCATTTGGCTGAACTATCAAGCAGACATCTTCACTTTAGAATCTTTGGATATATATTTTTTGAAATAAGTAAATAACAGTGAAATATATTCAAGATAGAAAACAGTGTTTTTATCTATAAAAAAAACATATTATCCGAAAACACATAAATATTAAATACTCACACTATGCGAAGAAATATTAAGTATTTTACCTATGAACGTATTGAGGTATATTTATTTATTTGCTTATAAAAGTAAAATATTATGAAAACATTGATAAAAATCAGGTTTTAATAAAGAATACGTACTTAGGTATATAACTATAACAAATATTACTCTCAAAAGAGAGAAGAAGTAGATTTAAAAGCATAAACAATATACAATAAAATAAAATTTCAAAAATAGAATAGAGTCGGAAGCCAACAGCGGTGGAGTGAGGTTGTACAACTTCGCTTGCGTATACGGGACGCTATTCGCCTGGTTACTCGCGAACGGTTATAAATACGGGATACAACAAAAATAATATTGTTTGTAAATGAATTTGACAATAAACTCAACATGTGTGGTCCCATGTGATTTTGACAATCAGTGCCAGTGCTTGAGAAAAAGTGAAAAATATTTATTGTTGCACGGATAGTGCACTTTGTGCGGGGAGTGCGTCAAACGCTGTGAAGCGAGGGGTTGTTCACACTGTTTTTTGTTCACACTGTTGCGCGAATTCCAAGACAGCGTGAACGGCAAAAGCAATAAAATGGAAAACACCACGATGGAAGTGAATGAAACCAAAAAAACGAAGAAGAAGAGAAACGATGATGAAGAGGAAGTGGTTGGAGAAAAAGAAGAAGAATGGCAGACGGTGACCTCTGGAAAAAAACCCAGAAGAGACTCTGGGGTCACTCCAAAGGGAAACCAAAACATCGTCATGATAGCGACGGGAAGTAAAATTCCATTAAAATTGAAAATAGCGCAGATGCTGCATAAGGCAGGAGTAAAAGTACAGAAAATTTACAATAAAAATTTAAAGACGTACATCCAAGTAGAAGACGAAAAAGAAGCAGATAAAGTGAAACAAGCTGGAGAACTCAAAGATCTCGGTTTTGTGACCAAAGAGAATGACTCCTGCTCTTATGGAGTAATAAGAAAAGTCGATATTGATATGGACCTCCAAGAACTGCAAATGGAAATCAAAAGTGATGCAAAAGTAATCAACCTTAAGAGGTTGACAAGAAAAGGTGATACAGGAGAGCTGACAAAGACCTCGTCAGTCAGTATTAAATTTGGGGAGAAAATATTGCCGAGAACAATTTACATATATGGAGTCTCTTTTGCTGTAGAACCGTATGTATTCAGGGTTATGCAATGCTACAAATGCTGGCGATATGGGCATATCGCGAACAATTGCGGACGTACAGTAGAAACGTGCCCTAAGTGTGGTGAAAACCACAAAACCTGCGAAAAAAATGAGGAAATTACGTGCATCAATTGCAAAGGTAACCACGCGGCAAACAGCCAAAAATGCCCAAAGTGGCAAGAGGAAAAGAATTGCAAAGAAGCAATGAAAAAAATGAACATACCTTTCAAGGAAGCAAAAAAAAATATGTTAAATAATAGCTATGCTGACATATTAAAACAAAAAAAAATCGTAGGAAGAGATGAAAGCGAAACAATTCAAAAAACTAAGGAAAACAAAAAGAAAGAAGAAGCGGTGGTAGAAGCTTCAGGCTCAACAATAATATCTACAGGTAGTAGCGTAAAGCCTACAAAAAATAAGAAAAATTCAAAGGGGAAGACAGAGGTTAACGCGATGGGAGAAATTATGAAAGTCTTGCTGAAAGGGGGAGACTGGCAGCAGATCATTAAACAACTAATAATTAAAGCAGTGGACTGGGTATGCAAACAATTCAAAGAAGGACACTTAAAGGAAATTCTAGGGGAGGTTCTGGAGCAAAATGGATAATAAAAAACAAATTAGGATTTTACAATGGAATGCCAGAAGTATGAAGCAAAAAAAAAGGATGATATAGAACTCTACTTAATAAGACAAAAAAATTTCAATAGCATTAATCTCAGAGACTTGGCTGAGGTCTGAATTAGACTATCTGAAATTCAATGATTACACGATGTATCGAAAATACAGAAGGGATGGATACGGAGGAGAGCGATTCTGGTGCATAAAACACTGGCGTCTAAAGAAGAAAGAAAGAAAGACGGAAGAGCTAGACAAAATAATTATAAAGCCATTTAACAGAATAGAAGTGAGGACCTGATCGAAGGATCCCCTTCTAGAAGAGAAGAGGCGATATGACAGCGAGTCGCAGTCAAAGCCTCGGTAAAATCACAAAAAAAAAAAAAAAAAAAATAGAATATACACCACAGCACACCACAGCACATCACTGAAAATGTCTGTCTTTAGGGAGCGCATTGACTAGTCTTGCACCCCTTGATAATAGTGCCTGATAGGCTTGACACGAGGAAACAGTTCTGACCCAGAATAGCTAATTAACAGGTGCATGAAAACAATAAAATCATTTGTATTTTATTTGAATTAATGAAATGATTTACGAATGCAAATTTTTAATGTAGAGATCTAACATAATTTCATCCCATTTAGATTTTATTGTTTTCGTTTAGTAACATTATTTAATTATTTAATAACATTAAACTTCTCACATTTTTCCGTAAAAAAATACTTGTACACTATATTTTCAATTTATTTAAAAGTATTTGATATACTCCTCTCACATTATCCGATTCTGTTTATTTTGTTTTCGGTTTGCTTTACTGCATGGAAATAACACCGTGAAAATCCTTTCAAGCCAAGCAAAATCTACTGAAAAAAGCTCATTTTTAATTCAATCACCTTAAAAGCTTTCATTTTTTTCAGTCATGAGAAGGGTGTGAAAGAATCCCATATTTTTTGATGCTTCAATCTATCGTAAAAGTGATTTTGATACAGTGAAACTCAATGTTTTGCTACTGAGACACTGAGTACTCAATTTAAAGTTATAAATCAATATTGTCCTAGAACATGATGCTGTATTCGTTTGCCGAGTTGCGTAGAATACAATAATCATTAAACACTAATTATCTGCTTTTTTCCAGTGATTCACAATCGGTGTTTAAATAATATACGCATACGTCAGATAACGACAGAAATTAAATATTTAAATAGTTTCTAATGCCGTTTTGGCAAAGGATTTTTTTTTTGAGTATCGATAATAGTGGAGCTTGGCTATGTCTTCAGCTGAGGCATGGTCAAAAAAATCGTGAGTAGGCGATGCGCGGATTGTGCAAATGACGCGAGCCGAAGGAAATATAATTTTTCATAAAAATTCAACATGCGTCCATTAAATGTTATGTTTATTGTTATATTAGTAATAATAATAGTATATTCATTGACATGTTTTCCTTTTAAAGTACATGCGTAACGTTTTTTAGTCATCTTTACACGATTTAAGAATATATTCCTCCGATGCCATCACAAAACAAATTGATGTGCTCACACCTCTACTGTCTCCAATTGACGACGATTGCGAAATTTTGCCCCACCTACTGTTGAAAATTATTTGCCGTTTCACTTATGTATGCTCTTAACAGATTTTTGTTTTATTTTACGAGAAATAGATGTTAGCCACTTGCTCAACCTATTATTTCTATACTATGGGGGTAATACACAATATTAAAAAATAACATGTGATTTTTTCCAAACCTGACTTTGAGCCCGGGACCAAGGCCATTGTGGGCGTAAATCATTTTATATTATTATATTAATTAGTAAAAACATAATTGCTAGTACGTGTGTTTAGTTTTATGTTTTTCTATCGATTGTTTATACCTAATCAGTAATACTTTTTAAGTTAAATATGACATCACGCCCGTAAAGGAAAAGACGGGGAGTTAAAATCATTTTAATAGAGGATAAAAGATTTTTTGACTAATGCCGCGTTCTCACGTGGCGATTTTTTTTTTGTTTTTTTTTTAATTTTATTTATTAAGGAAACAAACAGTTACATATTGATTATCGATCGATAAAAATCAAATATAGAATAATGAAAAGTTTCCATATGTAAATTAATATAATATAGTTAAGCCTAACAAGATAGAAAGTGAGAATAACATAAATATTAAGAAATTATATACGAAAATTGGGTACATGATAAAAATGAGTAAGAATAATGAATATACACAAAAAAGTAACATTTTTTTTAAAAATTATATATATATATATATAATATCTATTTATACAACATTTTGGAGACAGCGCGTGTAAACAAAACATGTGAATTATTAAAAGGATCAACGGTGGAGAAATACATATTGTAACTTAAACAAGACCGCCGAATAAAAGAGTTTTGTGCATAATTAGAATCGCTACGACTGACATAGTTCACAGCTTGGTTTCGCGTAAATCTCCATGGACAATGGAAACCCACCCTTTCGAGTAGGTTTGGCGAGTCCATTGATAATTTTAAAAATAACATATTGATCAGATAGAGAACGTCAACTTTACAAAGATGGCACCATAAAGGTTGCAGTGGTGGAAATAGAATAAGAAAAATCATAACAGTAAGCTTTAAAATTGACATGCTTACAAAATCGGTTTTGTACTGCTTCGAGACGGTTTATGTATGTAACGTACTATGGATACCACACGACAGAAGCAAACTCAACTATGGACCGAACATATGAGAAATAAAGTTCCTTCAGAACATCAGGTGACCTAAATGGTTTAGACTTTAGAGATCCGAAGAATAAAACCTAGTAATTTTAATGCTTTATTGATAGTTTCATTGATATGTGCGTTAAAATTCATCTTTTTATCCATTATGACACCCAGGTCACGTATTTTTGAGCAGCGTTTTAAGGGTTTGACTCCTAGCTTGTATTCTGAATGTTCAATTTTATTAATAAGCGGTAAAAAATATTGATCAACTCGTAAATTGAATTTGATAAAGTTGAGGTCTTTTCTAATTTAATCTATACAGCATTGAATCATCATTTAAGTCAAATGATTGTTTAGAAAATTGCCTACAGTTACCAAGAGTGACAACAACTTGCATCGGCATGTAAAACTTATTTTTTTTTTAAATATTCCTTTCAATTTATTGTTCAATATTAAATATTCAACAGACAATTGAATCGCGACACGAAAACGTGGTCTTATTGTGACAATAGCGGAAAATCATGTGACGTGATGTATGGGTGGTATTTGAAAATGTTTTATATTATTTTAATTTTTTTTTAAATCAATATGCAAATCTTGATATCATATTTCTTTTTATGTCTTCGGGTAAACTCATTGATATTCGATTTATTTTATAAAACCAATGGTGTTACCGACTGGCCCTTAGAAAAAAAACATAATTTATTCTTGTCACCGTTCTATTCCAACTATAAAAATGATAGTGGACGTGTCGTGTATAGCAGATAATATTACGTCAAAAACCTTTGACTATAAAGTTAAGCGAGCAATATTTTTGGAGATTTTTTCGCAAGAACGTGATCTAATGCTTAGGTATTCTCAAGTTTACGCGCTGTCACTTGCAAACAACTTCAGTCGACTAAGATAAGCAAGGTTTTCTGAAGCACCACTCAAAAACTCGAGTTTTGAATTTTATGTTGGTAGCAGAGTAGATACATATTTTTTAACTAAGTATATATTTACAGCCATCATACATTGTTTATAGTGGTATGATAAGGATGAAAGGATTCAAATAACATATAACCAATAAAATGGGCTAAGGGCAGTATTCACATCACCTACAATCATGACCGCCACAAGGCTGGCGGGTAGATCAGATATGTGAGATCAACACACATCACGAATTTGCTCTAATAATAAAAAAGTTTTGACTATCTTGTACTGATACTCGACATCTCCATAATTCAAGTAGATGTATCGAAACTACAAAAAAAAAATCGCTAAAAATACACTGAAGGCCCCTTTGAGCACACTTTTAAAAACGCTTGTGTTGAGCGTCACAGATGCCATTAAACTTAGCGATAGGTAGGGGGGCTGCCAAAGATCCTTGTGGCCATGCCTACAATAACTACATAATATTGATGCATGAGGAGGGATGAAGGATTTAACTATGTAACTATTTTGTATAAAAAATAGTAGCATTTCTGTATCAAAGAGATTGATTTCTATTGACTTTCAGTTTTTTGATTTTAGGAATTTCAAGTTTCTGTAATTAATAGACTTAAAAGGTGAATTGGCTCTAAAATATATCGTCTGTTAAAAATATTTTTTAATCTGACACGAAAAAAATATTATTTATTAATAATTAATTAACTAATTAATTTAAATATTATAAGTAATATTACAATTAAAGTTTTTTACAGTGACGTGCTAGACATGGGTGTTAAAGTATTTTTAGTGGAAGAACTTTCAGCTACTGTATGATCCATAATATAATAATTATGTAGCATTGGCATTAAAAAGCTATAACTGGTAAATCTTAAAAAGTAATATTTAAGCACTATAAAAATGATCATTAATATTCATACCCTAAGAATAAAATATCAACCTTTAAACTTTTAAAAGAATAAATCCAAAAGTTATTTTTGTTTAACACGAGAATAAATAATGTTAACTTAGTATTTGAATAATAATTCTTTTGCATATTATTATAAGCTTTATTCTACAGCAGCAGTTTTCAGTCCCTAAAACTTTGGCAAAAACTCAAACAATACAAAGTTGAGAACTTTAATTATAATAATTGCTGCTAGCATGCAATAATATGTTTTGTTACTGTTCGCCATATCTCTTGTCAGTATTGAGATATTTCTGTATAAAGGGTATCTATTGTGCTTTCATTGTCATATGATTTTGCTTAAAACTTCTAAAGCTTTGTCAAAAACTTTACGTCGAAAAACATACATAGTATATCAACGATGTTATGACTATAACGCGTAATTTAATTATCATGTAAATCTAATATATAAAAATTAATATTTGTGTGTTTGTTTGTTCGTATTTAATGCGCAGCCATACCGTTCATCCGATTGCGATAAAACTTTGTAAACTTATTGTTTGCACTTGCGGGAAGAGTATAGGCTATACTAATATATAAAAATGAATGTCTGTATGTCTGTCTGTCTGTGTATCTGTCCCGCATGCGTTCCTATACCATTCATCCGATTGCAATGAAATTTTGGTAAGTGGTTGCATGCACACCCATGAAGGTTTCTGAATTAGAAAAATCATCATCTTCTTCTTCTTCTTTATTATATTTTCTTTTATTCGTATGGTTCCTATACCATTCATCCGATTGCAATGAAATTTTGGTAAGTGGTTGCATGCACACCCATGAAGGTTTCTGAATTAGAAAAATTATCATCTTCTTCTTCTTCTTTATTATATTTTCTTTTATTCGTATGGTTCCTATACCATTCATCCGATTGCAATGAAATTTTGGTAAGTGGTTGCATGCACACCCATAAAGGTTTCTGAATTAGAAAAATTATCACCTTCTTCTTCTTCTTTATTATATTTTCTTTTATTCGTATGGTTCCTATACCATTCATCCGATTGCAATGAAATTTTGGTAAGTGGTTGTATGCACACCCATGAAGGTTTCTGAATTAGAAAAATTATCATCTTCTTCTTCTTCTTCATTCTATCTTCTTTTATTCGTATGGTCCCTATACCATTCATCCGATTGCAATGAAACCTTCGTCAGTTGTTGTGGTAACACCCGCAATGGTTTTTGAATTAGTACAACCACCTTCTTCTTCTTCTTCTTCTATTCTATATTCTTCTATTCGTATGCGTTCCTATTCCATTCATCCGATTGCAATAAAATTTTCGTCAGTAATTGTGCCAACACCCGCGAAGGTTTCTGAATTAGTACAACCATCTTCTTCTTCTTCTTCATTCTATCTTCTTTTATTCGTATGGTCCCTATACCATTCATCCGATTGCGATGAAACCTTCGTCAGTTGTTGTGGTAACACCCGCAATGGTTTTTGAATTAGTACAACTATCTTCTTCTTCTTCTATTCGTATGCGTTTCTATTCCATTCATCCGATTGCAATAAAGTTTTCGTCAGTAATTGTGCCAACACCCGCGAAGGTTTCTGAATTAGTACAACCATCTTCTTCTTCTATTCGTATGCGTTCCTATACCATTCATCCGATTGCAATGAAATTTTGATCAAGTGTTGTGCTCACGCCGCAAAGGTTTCTGAATTGTTACAACTATTTTCTTTTTCTTCTGTTTGTATGCGTTCTTATACCATTCATCCGATGCGATGAAATTTTGAACAGTTGTTGTGAGCACGCCCGCGAAGAGTTTTGAATTAGTACAACCATCTTCTTCTTCTTCTATTCGTATGCGTTCCTATACCATTCATCCGATTGCAATGAAAATTTAATTATGTGTTGTGTTCACGCCCGCAAAGGTTTCTGAATTGATACAACCATTTTCATCTTCTTTTTCTTCTATTCTATCTTCTTCTATTCGTATGCGTTCTTATACCATTCATCCAATTGCGATGAAATGTTGACCAGTTGTTGTGCGCAAGCCCGCGAAGGTTTCTGAATTAGGACAACCGTCTTCTTCTTCTTCTATTCGTATGCGTTCCTATACCATTGATCCGATTGCAATGAAACTTTGGTGAGTTGTCGTGCGCACGCCTGCGAAGGTTTCTGAATTAGTACAACCATCATCTTCTTCTTCTATTCGAATGCCTACCTACACCATTCATCCGATTGCAATGAAACTTTGGTGAGTTGTCGTGCGTATGCCCATGAAGATTTCTGAATTAGAAAATCATCTTCTACTTCTATTCGTATGCGTTTTTATACCATTCATCCGATTGCAATGACATTTTGATCAAGTGTTGCGCCCTTGCCTGCAAAGGTTTCTGAATTTGTACAATCATCTTTTTCTTCTTCTATTTGTATGCATTCTTATGCCATTCATCCGATTGTGATGAAATTTTGACCAGTTGTTGTGCACACGCCCGCAAAGGTTTCTGAATTAGTACAACCATCTTTTTCTTCTTCTATTTGTATGCGTTCTTATGCCATTCATCGGATTGTGATGAAATTTTGACCAGTTGTTGTGCGCACGCCCGCGAAGGTTTTTGAATTAGTACAACCATCTTCTTCTTCTTCTATTCGTATGCGTTCCTATACCATTAATCCGATTGCAATGAAACTTTGGTGAGTTGTCATGCGCATGCCCACGAAGATTTCTGAATTAGAAAATCATCTTCTACTATTCGTATGCGTTCCTATACCATTCATCCGATTGCGATGAAACTTTTGTCAGTTGTGTGCGCACACCTACGAAGGTTTCTAAATTATTATTATATAACATACAAACTTTGTAGTTTGTTTGTCCCATCCAATTTTGATTTATTTTTTACTACATATTAATAACATTAATAACGTTTTCATATTTTGGATTCGATTTTAATTTAGTGTTCTTATGTTTGACCTTTACTCCTATTAGAATTATTTTCATATTGCCATATTGTATTACACAGATATTTTAATAATAAAAAAAATAATTACCTCTTATTATTTTTCAAATATCTAAGATAAATATAACCACGAAGCGACCCTGTGCGAAGCCGGGTACTTCAGCTAGTCTAATATATAAAAATCAATATTTGTTTGTTTGTATGTTTGTTCGTATTTTATGCGTTGCCATACCGTTCATCCGATTGCGATAAAACTTTGACAGGTTATTGCCTTTAATTGCGCGAAGAGTATAGGCTATATCTTATATATATACATGAATGTCTATCTGTCTGTCTGTCTGTCTGTCTGTCCCGTATGCGTTCCTATACCATTCATCCGATTGCGATGAAATTTTGGTAAGTGGTTGTGTATGCACACCCGCAAAAGTTTCTGAATTAGAAAAATCATCATCTTCTTCTTCTTCTTCATTCTATTTTCTTTTATTCGTATGGTTTCTATGTCATTCATTCGATTGCGATGAAACTTTCGTCAGTAGTTGTGCCAACACCCGCGAAGGTTTCTGAATTAGTACAACCATCTTATTCTTCTTATTATATTCGTATGCGTTCCTATACTATTCATCCGATTGCAATGAAATTTTGACAGTTGTTGTGCGCACGCCCGCGAAGGTTTCTGAAATGATACAACCATTTTCTTCTTCTTTTCCTTCTATTCTATCTTCTTCTATTAGTATGCGTTCTTATACCATTCATCCGATTGCGATGAAATTTTGACCAGTTGTTGTGCGCACGCTCATATTAGAATTATTTTCATATTCCCATGTTGTATTATACAGATATTTTAATATTAAAAAAATAATTACCTCTTATAATTTTTTAAATATCTAAGATAAATATAACCACGAAACGACCCTGTGCGAAGCCGAGTAATTCAGCTAGTAATATATAAAATAATAATATTTAATGTCTAAAAAATGATATAGAATGCTTACTTTTTTCAGTGGAACACTGCATTTATTTATATTTATCATCATCATCAGCTGGGGTCAATCCACTACTAGATGAAGGCCTCCCTTAGTTACGTCTCCTATTCTCAGTTCTCTCCTAGTTCTACACTGATACGTTCATCTACTTAACTTTATGAGTTCGTGTATCCAGCAGATTTTAATGCGACCCTGTGGTCGTTTAGTGGCCTTTGGGTACAACTCTTTAGCGGCCACTTGCCAAGCAACATGTCCAGCCCATTATCATTTCATCTGTTAGCGACCTGTATCACATCATGTACTCTTGTATGCTTTATTATTCAGTGGTTTCTTTTGCGATTTTTTTGCGTTGCCCAACACGCAATTTTCCACGAAACGTAGCGCTACTCGCAATTTTTGGATTTTTTTTTATAAAGAGTCCATATTTCACACGATTATGATATAAAATTTTGTAAACCTGGGTCTGGGATTCAATTCCGGTTTATCAAAAACCCATATATTTAATTATTTATTCCAAAAAACTGTATTTAGGAGCATGTATGAATACTTAATTTTAATTTGAAAACTCAAAAAATAAGTGTTCAATATTAACTTCAAGATATCTTACTAAGATGTTTTACCAGCTAAAAACACACTGGCCAAAATACTTTTAAATATTACATTAAAATGTAATAGGTATATAAATGATGTATAAAACTGCCTTCAAATGACTAAACGACGATCAAAAGTAATATAATACAAATAAGATTACATCATTAAAAAAATATATAAAAAAAAAAAACAATAGAACCTCGGTATCCCCAATAATCTTCAAAGTTTCCGGTTCACAGTTATCAGTATTTAAAGTGAATGGTTTCGGGCTCCTTATATGGATAATTAAGTTTTTATCATGGTTCCAGGGTTCGGTTCCGGTTTCATTTCCAGCTCTGCCTAAAACTTTTTTAAATAAATAATTCATAGTTTTCTGACCCAAAATGAGAAACTCTCATTTTTAGTAGTTATTTACAATGTTTCGTAAAATTTCATTGGATATATTGAAAAAAAATTGTTTTAAACATTATGCTTAAAAATATTGAAATAATGGGTATCGGATGCAGATTTTTTTTACGAAAAATTATTGTTAGCCATTTGCCCAAACCAATATGCCTTTTCTCTGGATCAAACACACAGTATTGATTAATGATTAATGTCATTATCTGAGATATGTATGTTCACACCTAGATCCTATTTAACTATATATTAAATCAACGTGAAAATTCTATTTATTAATATGCAATTATAATCCTATGTAATATGTTATACCTAATTATATATTTTAATTAAAGGCTGGTGAATCAACGTTTCAAGATCTAAGTAAAATCTTAAATCAAACCGTATTCTGTGAGCCGTGAAATTGTTCCATCGAACGCAATAAAGTACGGAGTCAGTTTAGTTTAAAATTTCGTTTGAGAACAAACCAAGCGTATGTGTTATCTTTAGATTACTATGTCAATTTGTTGTAGAAAATAAACTGTTGAATTTAACCCTTGACGCTAAGTCGTTCAGAATTGACATTAATAAAGTGTATTCGTAAATCAAAAGCTCTTAAGCAAATGACCAAGCAAGTTAAATTTAGAACAAACCTGACTCTCCGTAACACTGACTTTTTCCTTCTTTTGTAAACTAAATAAATATTAATGATTAAAAAAAATTCACTAGATTAATTTTCTCTTTCACAGAAAATGCAATGTTTGCAGCCGGAGAGTAGCTTTCGATTCCTTTTTAAGTTTCTCTTAATATTGACTGCACTTATGAACGGATCTTCTTGAAGCACTTGCGGAACAAATTTCTTTGAGAACTGCCTTTGGTCGGCATCAATTCAAATTCAGTTAAAGATGTAGCTCCTTTTGAAAAATTTAATAGAGTAAGTTTAAACTAGAGGACAAAGGAGAGTCAACTCAGTACATATGTATCTTATAATGTTTGAATAAATGTATTGTATCTACGAATCAAAGTTCTCAATTATTGAAAATACCATGTCTCTTCATTTGCATTAATTTTCAATAAGATTTATATATTTAATCTCGTAATAAATTGTTTATTTATCTAAATTACAGTGTTTTCATTCAAAAACCGCTTTACTGAAATGTTTCACACACTTAAAGGAAAACACAAGGCACCCATATTATACATGCACTAAAACATCACATTTAATAACCTTTCTTCAGTCAATTGATATATTTTCATAATCCACCGTTTGTCAAATTTACGTGACCGCGCGATTTCACAGATTAATATCAAAAGTCAATCTAATTTTTGTTTTACAGTTGAGCACTAATTTCACATCTTATCAAAACCATACTTTTCTCATTTACTATAACCATCTTAACTCATGCTTTATAAATCTAGATTCATTTTTCCTTCTCAAATGTCATAATAACGTTTTCTCATTTTACATCCTTTTTCTGTTCAGATTATTAATTGATGTGTTAATAGAAAACAAGTTCGTATGAATATAGTAAACTATTTTTTTTCAGCGAATAATTCACAAGATTTAAGAATGAATTGAAATATATTCTATAGTAAATTCTAAAGTAATACACACTTTGATTTAAAATACAAAAGTCAATTGCTGATCGTAACTCAATTTGGGAAGCGCTTCTTACATTTTTTAGAAGTGTTTTCAAAATTATGTGTGTTCATATGAATATATAATTATATTTAGTTTACCTTCTTTGATATATTCTCCTTTTAAACAAATTACAATGGTCTTATAAAATAAATAATAATACTGTCAGCTAGCATTTATTACGTTCGGTTAAAGTTTTAACGACTCACTGGAAAGAATCGTTCCGGTGAGACAAGCCAAAATGTTTGCCCGGAAGTTGGCACGACAGCCAGAAAAACACTGTCAATAGTAACATTTCACAAAACTTTTTTTACGTAATCATTCAAGCAAGTATTCACAAAATAGACATCTTTTCCCTGTCTGCTCTTTAGTTTTAACCACATGACGATGGCGAGGACTTCCTATTGGTCGGAAGTAAATGATTATAAAACATAACAATACCTACAGTTTGCGAATATGGTAAAATAAATTATTTATGTGTCAATTTTGCGCATCTATTCTTTACACAAGGCTGCTATGGGCGGCTATCAAGGGTAATTTATCATATGTATGTATTGGGGTATTATAATTGTTATAATAAGTTAGCCGTCTAAACTGTCAAAACTGTCTAACTCGCTCTAAAAGTTAATACAGCCAAGAGAGGTGCTTTATAGCACTTTTTGACCGTTTAGACGGTTAACTTATTGTAACAATGAATCGCTTCAATACATAAATATAATTAACTACCGTCTATAGCCACTGATAGTCGCATATAGCAGCCTTGTGTATATAATAGGTGCGCAGGAATGGTTTGGTGGTGGGGATATCGCCGCGGGGGAATTCGCGGGCGCCGCACATCTGTCAATCCATCAGAAAAGAAAGGCACATGGAATGATCTGGATGGAGGGTGAGGAGGGGGGTATCCGATCACACGACACGGTACTTATGCATAGACGTTTTTCATATATTTTTCTTTTTTAGCTATGTTTTAAAAATTCGTTTCAATTATAATCTCAGGATAATGCCACTTATTTTCTTTATATTTTTCAAATCATGTTATAAATGTATAACTTTAAAATTTTGCTTCTTGTGAATAAATACACTATTTGAATTTCAATAAAGATGGAGAAAGATAAAACCCAGCTCGCTAAAATAGATTCTTATAATATAGTACAATTCTTCCATATTTTATTTTAGATTGTTAAAAAGTAAAATTAAAAAAGCTTTGCCATGACAATGGTATTATCCATTGCCGTGACCAGGAGTCGAACCTGGGTTACCACGGCCACAACGTGGGGTCCTAACCACTAGACGATCACGGCTATCGAAGCTGATAAGGCGAGTGACAATTAAACGCTAAATAGCAAGTATTCGTATCAAATCAAAGGCCATTCACTTTCACATTTTGCATTAAAAAGTGAAATATTTTACAGTCATACTTGAAATGACATAGGTATCTATATTATAATACAAATATATTCATAGTAATCAGAAAACCAATGGTAAAATAATAAATAGTATCAGGAATGATTTCGGTAGTTTTTATTTATAACACCACTTACGTATAAAGTATGTAGCCAAGTAAAAACCCTGTCTACATACCTTATGTAAGCAAAGTGTGCATAGAAAAAAGTCTGTTATAATAAACTACGAATAAACATATATATGCATTATGCAGCATCAAGTATTGAAGTATTATTTTCTTTTGATCCCTCTCTGTTAGAAAATCGTACTTCAACTGTTACATGACCTAAATAATCGACCTACTCTTTGGCTTGCTGTGAAATAATAAAATATGTTTTGATGTACTGACGTGGAATCTCCATCGGTGTCACTCTAGTGAAAATTATTCTTGCATATTTGCGTCTGCCTGTGGATTTATGTATTTGCGTTTTTTCATTCTGCCTTATTATAATATGTACCTATAATATATTGTGTCAAAATTAATGGATGTAGGTCGTTTTTTTTAAATATTAACGTTGGGCTGAGACAAGGAAATATGAAGAAATATTAGCCACTCTTTTGTCACATTCGTAAGATCAGATTTTTTTTTTATTAAATTTATTGAAATAATTTTTACTAAATTGAAACAAATTTATTATTAATTGACCATTTCTCGGCATGATATTGTTTTCAAAGCAACTCTTCTTATTAATGCTCTCTAGTACTTAAAGCCTGGTGTGCATCTTTACCACTTTATTCAGTATTCTCTACTCTAGCCGGTCCTAAGCTGCCTATACCAGTTGATCACACGCGCAAGACTCTCTATAGACTGTCAAGTTCCCTCACTTCGTTTTCATTCAGAACTACTAAACGATATACGTTTTGTCAGTCCATGTTTAACAATACATTTCACGTAGCCAGCCCATCGCAGCTTTGGATTTTGATAAAACATAATTAAATCTACGTTGCCAAATACGACACCAGACAAGACTACCTGCATCGACCGGATTTGGGCCCATTTGCTTTACCAATTGAGCTACCTATGTCACACATAATTACAACAAAATAAATTAGGTATACAACTAAAGCGTTTATCGAATTGCATTAATATTTGCAATCAGCTTTTGTTGTTTAAGTCAGAGTACCAAATCTTTTTGTTTTTTTCTTTTGACCATATACGATCTTAATATGATAATATAGGCCTCCACAGAGTGAAGGTTTGTATTAACAGATTTTGTTTTTACGAGAAATGGATGTTAACCACTTGCTCAATCTATTAGGTTCGTACTCTACCACAAACTGAAAAAACAATATGTGTGTTTGCCATACCCAGGATTCTAACTTGGGATCCACAACATTATAAGCCGACGATTAAGTCGCTCGACTCTCGTGGGCGTATCAATAATAGTACCAATAATATATACTAAACCTGAATCCAAGCCGACCTCAGGATCTCTCCAAATTTTAGTGTTAACGTATTTTTTCTAGTATGTAACCTCACTTCAGAAAATATAGTTATTGGTACACATTGGCCGGAATCCAATATATGCGGGATTGTGTCCCACCCGGCACCATATTTTTGCAAGATTTTTTCTAATGCTTGTTTCTGACGTGTTTTCAAATTAGGTACATATGCTCAATAAAGAATGTTACATTCTAAAATCATGCAAATTATTTCTTAAATAATAAAGTTTAATATTTTATACATATAGGAAGAGTTTTCTAATGTTTGATAATCTGAATGATTAAATATTATGTAAATAGAGACTACTTGTTAGTGATTATAATCCTGTATACGTTTACCTCTGCATTCATTGCTTAGTGTATTCATGCTGTGGCATTGATTTGGTGAATGGCTTCTCGGTACCTTGTATTCTTGATCAATATGCGGGTCTATTCTATACACAGACATGTTTTTGGTCCGCTACGGCAGCTAAATAGGGTAGGAAAGTATCGAATTAGTAACACTTATTGTAATAATTACAATAAGTTAACCGCCTGAACTGTCAAAGCTTCCGTAGATAGGGATTGCAATACCTAATGAAATTATCAATACCGGTATTTCGGTATTTCCTGTTAAATACCGGTATTCGTGAAATATATGGAAAAAATATCTACCAATAAATATACCTAGATATAAAGATCTATTTAAAAACAATTAATATTTTATAGCAAAAACATCTAAATTTGTACATATTATGTAAACCTTTAAAATAGGCAAAGAGATGCTGATGTTTACAAATACCTAGTAATTGAACTATTGGCACTTTATTCTTCGAATGATCTTTCAATAAATTTATATTATGATTTGTTCTTAGGTGTATAATATGTGCCCCACTAGTAATTCCACGTAACGTTTTATTAATTCATTGCACTTTTTACACTTAATAATTTCTTAACTTTTATCCCGTAAGAAGTAAAACCAAACACAATTTTGCCCACTGATTTGTTCAAAAAAAATATATTTCTCCATTATTGTATAAGCTACTCTTCAGTAGAAAACATCAAAAATTATATACTTACGCGAGTCCATTATATTATAGTGTATAATTATTATTTCACTCTCTTCTTTCAATACCGAATATATCGGTATTGTCTGATTTTTAAAACCGGTATTTCGGTATCGAAAATTACTGGAATACCGGCTTTGAAATACCGGTATTGGAATCCCTAGCCGTAGCGTGTCGAAAGCAGCCTTGTGTATAGAATAGACCCGCTGGAGGCTATAACAATGTTTTCTTTTTTTCCTTTAGCTCCGCACATTTTAATCTTGCCTTCTAATAATATGATATTGCAGTATTTTGTATTTGTTATTACGCAATATGCCATGACTTACGCAATTTTACGGCACAGTGTTGCTGAACAACCATAAACAACCCTAAATATTGAATATACCTAAGCCATTTACATATACTTATGTTATTCTTACCTTCAACTTTACAACACTCCAAAAAAGCTTATCTTATAAAAACAGCGGATACCTTTCCTTGTCTTTTAACTTCTTTTCTACTATAATAATACCTTACCTGTTTCAACAACCCACTACACTACATAACAGGCCGCAACCAGTAAGTACCTAGACCGCGTTTCATTTGAAGATGCCATTCAGATTTAAATTAACAATCAGGTAAACAACATATTATCGATGTAAACATTTATTTTATTTGTACTACGTACGATATTATATAAAATTATATTATATCAGATATCCCACTAAACTGTCATTTTTTTCACTTATTCTTAATACGATACTTACGGCAAATAATTTTCAACTATAGGCGCGACGAAATTTTGGACTTGCTGGTATTCGGAGAGTGAACGTCGAGGTGTGAATACATCAATTTGTTTCGTGATGGCGACGGGGGTATTATTTCTGAAATCGTGTAAAGATGACTAAAAACGTTACCCATTTACTTGAAAAAGAAAACATGTCAATGAATATATTATTATTGTTACTAATAGAACATACGTTAAAGTGCCCACCACCACCCGTCATATATGCACGGCCGCTTTCTATGACGCTTTAAACGTGTCTGAAAGAAGTGATTTTAAGTGCTCATTCCGTCCCGAGACGGAGCCGCACGGGACTGATGCTGCAACCATGCACCGTAGTGCTTAAAGAAGAAAGTTAAGAAAGAAAATGTTTGTTTTTGGACTGGCTCTGCTGTCCGCTGACGTTAAGCGCTTTGTGTACCCGCATACTGAGTGTCACGAATTGAAATGGATGAGTCTACAGAAGAGTCGGGACTATCCCGCTCCCCATACGACGCTGCAAATTTCTCAAATGCCGCAAAGTTGGCCTCGGTTGCTACCAGATCTCCATGACCAATTGGGCCCGTGTGAGGACGGACCCTGGCAAACAGCTCCGCTCGTTCGAATTCCATAAGCGGGCAATCCCAGAGGATGTGTTCAACATCTTGGTGGTCATGCCCGCAGGTACAACCCGGCCCATCTACTATCAAGCCAAACTCGTGGAGTCTAGCGGCGAAGTTGCCATGGCCGGTGAGGAACTGGCTAATCCAGTGCGAAGGTTGGAGTCTTCTAGTTTGGTGCCTGCAGAATACGTCTGGAAAAAAACGGTAAGTGTGCCGCCCCTTGGGGGAGGCGGTCCACCTCGCCTGCCATGCCGCAAATGCGGTCTTGTACACAATGTCACTTACAGTCTTTCTGTAAGGAACGTCCTCGGATCTCTGCGGTGGTGTCAGATGGACACCGGCGAGTATTGTGCTGATCCCCCTCAAGAGGAGGGTGATCGATCCTCTGACTTGGACGTGCAGATCGAGGGGTAGCACCCCCGCGAGTACGGCAAGCGCGTCAGTAGAAGTTGTGCGGTAGGCTTTGGTAAGCGAGATCAGCGCAAGTCGCTGCCCGCTTAATAGTGCGCGTCTCACGAGAGTTAAGGAGTTTACTCGGGAATGCCAAATGCTGGAGGCGTAACCGGCAATTCCCATGAAAATTGCGCCGTATGCAACCTTAAGGGCTCTAGGCTTAAGTCCCCAATTGCTGCCCGCCATTCGGGCCATTCTCTGATAGGCCGAATTGGCCTTAGAGACGGCCGTCTTGGCGTGGTGAACGAAAGACAGCTTGTCATCAAGAATTACTCCCAGATACGTAACCCTTTCGGAGAAACGCACTGAGGTCTGGCCAAAACGAAATAAACAGAACATTAAATGGACGCATGTTGGATTTATATGACAAATTATATTTCGTTCAGCATGCGTCATTTGCACCCGCGACCCGCAATCCGCACATCGCCTAGCCACGATCTTTTTAGACCATGCCTCAACTGAGGTATAGCCTTAATATAGCAAGAGAGTTGGAATTTGGTACACACGTGCCAATATAGTATTACATTAAAAATTTGGGTGTAGTCCGGTGTTCTAAACATGGGGTTAATATTAAGTGTTCTAAAAATACATTTTTTTGTTAGTGATGCCATCGATCTGAAATCTTCACTATGATTATATTCGTCGAAAATCATCATGGTGAATTGGGGTTTTTTTCATTTACGATTGTCTTACATTTTAAATGTATCCTATATTATGATATGTCATTACTTTTTGCATTTAGATTCCATGAATAATGGTTAATTTAAATCTTCCTATTTTCTGACGTTTTGATTCATTTATCAAGGTTAGTGTATTGAAAACTTTTTTTGCTTATTTCATATAAAAAATCTTTGCTATTTTCCCATTCAGATTTGATGTTTTTTTTTTGTTTTTTAAATGTCCATCGGAATCACTCCATGAAACCGAGTAGTATATATTGTAACAGTGGTGTCAATGTATTGTTTCAGAATTGTTCACAGATTCAATTATCGTCACGTCTCATCTTCAACAAGTTCTTTTGCCGAACGGGAAATGCCTTCCTGACACTGTGTTTCTTTATCTCAAAGAAATGGCAACACTTGAAATTGAATTTCGTTCTTTTATAGGTACCTATTGTGTAAAAAAATAATATTAACGTTATCTGTTACCGGAAGATAATGATACGCATAATTTTAATTCTTATATAAGTCTAATTAAGGTTATCAATTTATAAAATATAGAAATTTAATAAAATGTCAGCAAATCAACCAGAGAAAAAAGCTTAAATTAAAATGTATTATGAAGAAGTATTTATTTCTTATTTTATTATTTAACACAGAAATTTTATTCACTATTTATTTACTAATAAGAAAAACATAATTAGGGACAAATATTATATTATAACGTAAACACGTAGGTACATACTTATAATAGTGTGAAGCAATTTTTTATATCTATGAAAAGTTTCGAGTCGATATGTATTACTGACAACTGTGTTGGGTTATAATTTTAGAAAGAATTAAGCGGGAAAATCAATGGAATAAAAAAACACGAAAAGTTTCGAGACACCGTTTACCGGAGTAAACGTCTTATAAATATATTTTTCAATAGATAAGTCTATATTTTTGTGAATAGAAACGGTGTTTTAGCTTAGTTAACAAATATTTAGAGGTTTTTTCAAAGTCATATCAAACGAAACATAAAAAGTAAGTTTTTTAATAGTACTATAGTATAATAATACTATTGTAATAATATTTCATTACCTATTTATATCGTTAGTGAGTCAATTTTGAAATAAATTGTAGACATTATTAATTGCAATAAAATTTCCTTTGCTAAAATAAAATATGAATAATTAATTTCGCATTCGGAGCAAGTCCATAAATACATTTTTGTGTCAAAACATCTCTTACATTAGATTGAAAACTTTACATCTTACTGAAAACCTCTATGCTTATAACACTTGCAACAATAGTTGTACTAGCATGAAGATTAAGATAAAAATGTGTGCTTAACTTACTATTTTATACACATTATTAAATTTGAAACATCATAACGATTGTTTAAATTATTATACTTTTGAATGTGTATCTGATGCGACAGCATCAATATAGTTGGTATATAATTGTATATATATATGTCAAGCAGTTATCGACACCCTTAACTCAAAAGTATTTTATAAGCCACTAAATTTGTTTCACACCTATAATCTATTTCCCATAACAATTTAAATTAAAATAAATTACAAATAATATTACTGTTAGAATTTTTGCATATTGATACATTAAAATTACTGAATCAAAACTTCGTTGTGCATTAGTAAAATACTGAAGAATATAATATAATACTCAATTAAAAATAATATATTATATCTGTACCTCAGAACCAATGTGCCTCGTGCCCAAGTTTGCTGAAAATGAATTAAGTACCTATAGATTTTGTCGTAGATCATCATATCTTTCAGATGAACTAATAATTTATTTGAGTCTATAGAGATATTTAAACTTTTAAATTATTAAATGTTAAAGTAAGTTCATTAAAATAAATATTGTAAAAATCTTAAAGTAAACTGAAAACTGAAACTGTTATTTTTGGACATAAGTTTCACTGGTTTTTAAGTACTTTTTTATATTCCAGATTTAGTATAAACCTTAATGTATTTTAAACTTTACTTCCATTTCCAGAATCAGCATCAATATTTTCTTCCTTAAGGGCATTTTCTAATCTTTTATTTTTCATCCGAATAACTGATGCTCTAACATCCATACCACGCCTGCGTTCTTTACCATCCATAAGAGTTTTCTGCCAATTGAATTCATATGTGTACGGATTCTTATCAATAAACTGTGCAGCTTTCTCAGCAATACTGTTATACTCGTCTATGTATTTCTTTTTAATTGCCGCGGTCTCTTCAATTGGTATATTTCTTTCAATAACCGGTGACTGCGGTGCTGCTTCTGGGAAAAGTATCGCGACCGATTCGTCGAAAATTTTCTTCCGATTGGCCAAAATTTCAATTTGCTTCTTAATTTTTGCTCGCTGTTGTGCCTCTAGTTCTCTCAAGGGTTTTATTTGCTTAATCAGCTCCTTTTTATTCAATTTCTTCTTTTCTTGGAGTGTTTTTTCGATATATTTCCATTGAAGTTTTCTCCATCTTTCTTCGGCACTAATAATTCTATTTTTCTCAATGTTGGATGCTTCTTCTGCCAATTTTGTTCTTTCTTTTTCTTTCTTAGCGAATAATTTTGCCTTCATTTCATTATCTCGAATTAAATCTTCCTCATGTTTTTTTCTTTTTTCCAATATATCGGCATTCTTAACAGACCAGTTTTCTTGCCAAGTTTGAAAACCATTCTTAATTTCAAGCTCTCTTTCAAAAAAAAATCTTGTTTGTGGTGTATGCTTATCGGATGTTTGCATGAAAGCTTTTGGATAGCTCAAAAGTCGCAGAGAGCCTTTATAATCTGCAACACCAAATAAATGGTTTATATTAAAATGTGGTTGCATATATATTCCTGTCAATTTTTTTCCCGATATATTTTGTGTTGCAATGGGCAAATCACTCCTTTGCAAAAAATCCCAAATATCTATAGAACCTTCACTAGTCGTTATAAATATTTGACTCGGTATGTATTCAGACCACGAAGCATCTGTCATGTCGTAGTTCATTCTCTTCCACATGAGTGGAGTATTTTGTAGGTTACCTGACCACAAAGCAAATACCCTTCCACCTATGCTAGCAACGATTTCCTGGCAAAAGGGATTTCGGACGACGCAAACGATCGGACCGTCATGGAGTTTCGACTTTGATAGAATAGTGCTTATTTCACTAGTGACTATATTATCAGACTCAATTAAATGACCGTTCCATGTAATTTTGGAAAATTTTCCTGTCATTGTTGCCAGCCAAATAATTGGTGATACATATTCTCCTAGCTGAGGCTTAATTTCATCTTTCTCATCATCATCATATTTCTTTTTGAATTTATTAACCAGTGGGTGATAAAACTCCATATCACTTAACGGCTCTGGGTTATTTTTTGTATTCAAAACTGTTATTTTATAAATTGGCTGGAAATTTCCATCCAAAATACTGTACGGCGATGTTTTTGGAGTCAATGTGTCAGGACGATTTTCTACCCGACTTGTATTGTCAGCTTTAATCTCTTCAGGAATAACTGACGACTCATTTTTTAAGTCCCAAACTAAAATATTACCATCTTCTGCACACGATAAAAATTGTAAAGTTTGTTCATCTTCTTCCCCAATATACATCATTTTGCCAGTTTTTTTAATTTTATAATCGGCTGATAGCCAAATTATATCTGTGACTGATCCAATATGATCAAAGGCCAAGTCGGATAAAGCTACCGGACGAATAACAGATTTTTGATAAATATTTTTCATCCATCCCATTTCCAAGTTAATAGCTATTCTATTCTTCTCTTGAGTTTCAGTCAATACTTTAAATGATTCAGTATTCCGTAATTTATCAGTCAGGTCCCAAATAACTATTTGACCATTTATGCAACCCCCGATTAAAATATTTTCATCAAACGGACAAAAAGAGAGTGTCGTTACTTCGCGGTTACTTTCCAAATACAGCATCGGCCTCAGATTATCAGAAGTAGACCAAACTAGAACGGGATTTTTTCCATAAACTGCACGGTGGACTTCATCGACCGGTGTTTTCGAAGACTCGACGATACAGGCTGTAAAATCTGTATACGCCACGGCTATAACTCCAAGAATTTTAGGATGCCACGAACACGATATGATAAATTTATCTTTTGCTCGATCATCAGTTAAACACATAACTTCATGGAACTCATTATTTTCATAATTTTTAAGTGTATCGCTGACTACCAAATCTGGGTAGTCCACATTGTAAATATCGATTGCACTATTAAAAATGAGAAGATTCATTACATCAGGTGCTTTTTGGTCAACAAAATTTTTCAATCGTTCTGTTGTTAAATCCTTTTCTACTTTTTTGTGCTTTCTTCCAACATGTGTTTCAACTTTGGGTGCGTCAGTTTGTTCTGTTGAATTTTGTATAGGCTCTTCAGTCTCGACTTCTTTCGGTTTCTCTTCATCGTAAATTGACGGAATGACTATATCACTTTCGTTTCCACATTGCGTCCAGACGTTTTGGGGAAATTTCGGCACGGTCTGTGCTTCGGAAGAAACTTTTTTCGGATTTGCCTGTATAGCTACATCAATTCTTTTCTTGACGACATTTTCAAATAATGTACGAGTTGGAACTAATTCTATATAACCATCACGGGCGGCATCAGTGTCGCGATCGTGAAATCTATTGGGCTGAAATTGAGTTGGATATTTAGTTTTAATTTGAACTCTTATCAAAGGGCGACTATTTTTGACCATATTTTCTTCGACTTCTTGTTCACTTCCTAGAGATTTCCATGGATTCGAAACTTTATTAACGCTCTTCTCCAATTTTCTCGCTTGCTTTTTGAGAAATCTTTCAGCTTGCAACTGGCAGTGATTTTTGGCTTCTGTAGTCAAACAGACGTAATACTCATCAGTGTCATTAGATTCGTCTAAGATGTAACCAAATAATATGTCGTCCTCTTCATACACGTCTATATCACATTTAAATTGTGTAAAAATTGAGTCATCTCCGAGAACTTGCATATTATCATAGAGAAGCTCTTTTTTAACCATTTTCCATGGATTTTCTCCTGTTATATCTGGTCCTACTTCGATCCCAAGACTATTTTGAGTTAAAGCATTTAGTTCAACTCTGATGACTCCAGAAACATTATAGTTGGGTAAAAATTTCTTCTTGCGCTTTGATACACCTTCATCTGTATGATTCGATGTCCCTAAAATAAGACAAACAATAATTAATATATTATGTTAGATTATATTTTAAAAGAAGCTTGAAATGTATCAGTATGGATTGTTGACATTTAGTTATATCTCATTTTAAAATTAAAAGTATGTTTTTTGTGAAAATGGTCAACATAAAACGTGTATTATAATATTATAGTAGGTATACTTTTTAATTGGGTGGTTCACAAGCATAGTGAACCAAGTCCATTTTGGTTATTTTGAGTAAGCTAGGTTCAAACATAATATTTGAGTATTTATTATTATGTAAGGGTATGATTTCCCTTACATAATAACTTAAAAGGACTCAAAGTAATACTTGAAAATTGCAATCATACCCTTACAATATTAGAAATACTCAAATATTCTTTTTGAACCTAGCTTACTCAAAAATAACCAGACTTGGTTCACTATGCTTGTGAACCACTCAATTGTAATAGCAAATTACCATATTGATACAACTCTACTATCCGAGTTGGATGAAGTCTACAAAATTATTAGTTTTTCCAATAAATGGATTAGAAGTGTTTACCAATTTTAGCATAAAAAACTTATATTTATAAGATACTCACGTGATGAGATACTGTTATAAATGGGGTAGTATTTATTCTTTGTTCTCCAACCCCTTTTGTTATACCAAGTAAAAACGGGAATAGGTACATTTATACAGAAAATACTCAGAAAATTGTTTTTTTTATTGATTTTATGCGTTACACCTAAATACTCGTAGTTAAGCATACATAATATGTGTGAACACCTCAGAAACAATAATATTTGTGTCATCAACCGGGAAGTTACATCATATTCTTAGATCTTGTGTATACAATGGTGTATAATATCATAAATTATAAATGAAAAAAGTGTACAGGAATATACTAAAAGTTTAAATTTAATAAATATGCTTGAATCGATTGATTAGTGATTAATACATATTTTCATACTTGCGTAAAGTTATATTATTATAAGCTATGAAGGGTGCCGTAAATGCGTGGGTAAATATTGTGATATATCTCCACTCGAAATATTTCAAAGGCATTGATGGCTACTATAATTGGGCAGAGAATTTAAAACACGTTATCTAGTTACCTGCTTATCAAACTTTATCTTCGTATCCTTTGCCATCTCCAGTGACCACCTTCCTCATTACCGACGATTTATTTTATAATATCGGTGTAGATTTTGGCTTTCGGTATTTTCGCATTCGGAATTTAGACCCAAACCCAATTATGATACTTATATTTCTCAAAAATCGGCAAGTGGAAGTTAAATAATATAAACATTATATGTATTTAAAAATAATTCATTAATTATGATTTGAATCAATATTTCAAGATGTTTTTATGCACATATTATCTCAAATCTCTCTTCATTTTAAATACATTTTCATATAGAAAATAAGAGTACCAACTACGATACGAGTATCATGTTTTGTTAATTGGAAAATCACTTGTAAATTTAAACTACTCGATAGATAAGCATAGAGGTGGTTAAACCGAAACGAACATAATAAAGATACTTATTATATACTACAGGAAATAAAATGCGTAAATATGCTTCTACTTCTAGCATTCTGATTTGAAAAAAAAAATATTAAAATAAATTGATTTAATTAAAATTTATGAAAAATCTTACTTTCAACAAGGGTTTCTTCTTGTAAGTCATCAATACGGTCGAAGAAATAATCATCATCGTCGTCAGAATCATTATTTTCCATTCTATCTGACATCATTATTTGTCACCCTTTTGTCTATCTAAAAATTGGTTTCATTTAATAAAAATATTAAAGTTGATGACAGTTTTTTATATTATGTGCCATTTTTAACGACCCGACTTTCGCTTTGCGGCATTTTCAGGCACTGCGTACATTTGGTTCATGGTAAATATATAACTATTCCTCATTATACACCAGTGGCGAAGGGTGGAGGTAGGCTGTTAAGATCCACCATAAATAGTGCACATTACACTTTGTTAGACATACATATTTGTTTTTATTTAAATAAGACTACAATTTACAGTTGGTCTTAGATAGTTTTTAGAAATCAATTAAACCCTGCCTCAACCAAACCATAATAGTTTTGGTGTATTTTGGCCAATGCGATAAAATTGTGCACACTTTTTCATTCATACTTATTTGTTTTCGTTGGATTAAGGATACATATTGTTGGTTCATTTTTTTAATTCATAAAGCTCTGCCTAAACCAAACTATAATATAAAATTATTCTATATATAAAATATCCAAAGTTATGCATGATTTAATTGTATAATTTTCGATATTTTCTAGATAGATGAGTATTTTTTGACTATTATATTTTATGGCTTGGTTTTCCCAGGGTTTAATCGAAATTTAAAAACTAACAACACGATTTGTAAGTTGTATTCTTATTTCATTGAAAACTAATACGTACGACTAACAAAGTTTAATGTGCACTATTTATGGTGGATCTTAACAGCCTACCTCCACCCTTCGCCACTGTTATACACTAAATTAACACAATATTTACGAGTACCATTGGCAGAAAAATATACTTTCGTTGAATCCCGGGTTGTTAAAAATGATTCATATTATATGGAGTAGTACAAACCTTTCATGAACTATAATAGAGTCATTTGTCCATTGTATTAATCGAATGATTTTACATTGGCACATTTTATTTATTATTAAAATTGCATAACGAAAACTATAATTCGAAAGTATTGAGCCGTAGAGTGTATTAAACTTTACAGAAGGGCAATTAATGGGGCGAATTTATATTCCTTTTTCGCAACATTATATATATTTTATAAGCAAAATTATAAACATATAATTTTTATTAAACTGTAATTGTGAATATATCAAAATAATTAATTAAATTGCCGCATACATAGTAGACCTCCATTATAATGGTTTTTATAGGTACTGTTTATTATCATTACTATAATATACGAATAAAATGATATTTTTAATAGATTGTTTGAATATTACATACAGTACCTAAGTTGTTACCATCCTATTATTAAATGAGCAATGTAATAAGTATGTAAACACAAATATAAAATCATAATATTAGAGATTTTATGATATATAATTGGTAATCATAATGATATAACGTCATGTTATTTAGTGTTATTCTTAGGTCGGACCAATCTACATTCAAAATGTAAATTCTTAAACAAATGATAGGTATACATTTTTTTTCTAAACTTTTGCTGCTACACAATAATTATTGTATACGCACAGTCAATTTTGAAACGCGTTGCACGTTCACATCTCCAAAGATTGTTTTCAAATTAAAATGTAGTTTGAATCGTTATATCATTAAATTTTGCGCGCTTTAATTGAAAAAAATATTGCATAAGACCGATGCTTTTGATGAAACAGTAAACATTTTATTTCAAATATAAACACATTTGATTCATTGTCAATAGATTTTCACATATTTTTCATCCACGATGTAATTAAAAACACCTTGCCATTTGTATAAAAACGTAAAAAATAGTTTTATACAACTTAAAAGTATTGATGTATATATTTGATTGTATAAATTGAGTTATTGCTATGGTATTTTTTTCGTGCTCTATAACGTGATAAATAGTAATTTATTAGGCGGCTCTCGTGGTGCAGTGCGTAAGGCGCTTGCCTTTCACCCGAGAGTTCTGGGTTTGATTCCAGTCATGACACAATATTTATGTGTTTTTCTCAAAGCCTGGGTGTTTGTGATTGTTCAAAATTACTAACAATCACATTGTACGAAAAAGCAAGGACATGGTTATTAATAATTCTAAAAAAAAAAGTAAGATATTTCAAAGTTTTTCGTGGTAAAATAAAAGTATGCTAAAATTAAAAAGTATAAAAAAATTAAAATATCTCAGAAAATAAATCCAGGTTCCAACCATAAATATTCTCACTGTTGATAACAAATATTTAAATCGTGAGGACTAAATAATAATTAGTCCATCCAGTAATATTGTCAATATGGATTTACCATACTTTATTACCTCTTACTAATCACTCATTTGTATTATCTACGAAAAATAAATAAAACACAACATTCTCCGGGAAAACAAAAACAAAGATAGGTTTTTTATAAAGATTATACAAACCGATTATATGTTTTCCTTTGTTGAATAATTATAATAAGTAACTTCGAAACTTTGTTTGCTTTAACCACAGCGTTTACGTTTTAATATGCCGATAGTTCCCTCGTGGCATGTTTTGTCGGACTGATAGAAAAAGCTTGACAAATCTGAGGCTGGCTCAAAGCAAAGTTTGTTTACAAATAGGGGGTGAATATTGGCCGTACCATGCTAATACTGGTACGACTAGCACCTTGAGGCTTGAAACTTTAGGGTGAAAGTAATGCTTGTAATTTGAGGGGCTTAGCAATATGAATATTATATTAAACACCACGACATGGACATATTTCACGCGAGATTGTTGATTTAGTTTAGTGTTATATACGATAATTACTAAAATATTTTAACTCTCTAAATACGTACAGCAGAGGTCGGGATATATTTAAATAAGTAAATATAATATTACATATACTGTGGGTTTTGATGTTATTATTTTCTGCCTATTATATTTTAATGTTAAAAATAGAGTAGGTACTTACAGGTAATATCTGTCAAAGTATAATAGCAGAAAATATAATATCATTTTCAGAAATGTACCTACTATAAAAAAAATTGGACCAAATGGGATTCAAACTTACACGTTTCACTGTCCAATTGAGTGCTTTAATCGGAAGAATACGATAATAAGGGAATGAGGCAACTGTTCGCCAGGACAATTGGGCACCGCACTTTCAAATGAAATAAATAGACGTTCGTTACGACTTTATACATAAAGTAGACAAGGAATTTTAATCAGTTATTATTCCAATTCATTTTGTTCTTAACCTAATGTTTTTTTAATGCGGATTGGGAATTATCATTTATGAGGCTTTATATAAAAATAAAAGATCTCTCTTCTCGTTGAAATTTAAACACATGCACAATTAAATCATTATTTACGTGTGTATATTTAAATTATCACCAAGAATTAAATATTAATGTAATATTTTAAATATAAATAATAATATTAAATATGTATATATTTTAAAAGTAGGTACCTATACTTTACGAACGTCTATTTATTTTTCAATTTCGTTCGATTGCGTTGCGCCGAGATGTCCCGGCGCCAAATCGTCTTAGACTCTATAATAATAGTGTTTTTCAATAATAATAATCCAACATTCTTAGATCTTATATATTTTCATTATTGTAAAAATTCAATACTAAATACGGTTTAAAAATGTTAGATACTTTATTATTATAGAAAATACATGATTTTGAAAACCTTCAGAAACACAGATATTGGATATAAAGAGAAAAAAAATTATCCCGAATGCGATACAAACTTACATCTTTCACTTTCTGTGTGAGCGCTCTAGCCTTTAAACTATCGATCCATATATGATTCATGCGAGTTATTTCTAATAATTATTACGTTGTATCTGAAGTATTTGTAAGAAATGGACAGGTATTCGTTAGCTTTAATCATGCGTGGAAGATGCACGGTTTTTCCGATACAGTAAACAAATGAGATCAATATCCTCCATCATAGATATTTTTTGTTAATTGTCCGTTTTCAATATAAAAATATGTGCTCAGAAAAATACATGATCACTAAGAGGCTGATAATAAAATTAATCAGTATACGAGTCGATATATTATAATTATACTGCCTAATAGAGAACGCACGGATAAACTTTAGGTTTATTGAAATATAACAAAGCCCAGCTGAGATTTCACTATTATTGAATATCTTTAACCCATATATATCTTGAAGTTTTATTGATATTCGTATATTATGGAAATATTTATAGCCATAGGTTTAGGTAACTTTGCAAGACAAACCATTTCTATGTTTTACAATATCTTCAATAATTGGATCCAGATTTTCCCCTGATTAGCGTCTGACCAAATATTCAAAGTATTGACAGGTTTAAAAATACATTGTGGTGCATGTCACGAGAAATGACACTTCGCAAAGAGAGGTCACTATTCGAGAGGGAATGGCCGGTGCATCATTGAACGCAATGTAAAATATTTTGAACTCATAGGAATAGTCATTTAATGCTGCCTGCATCACTTACATCCTGACAATGCAACTATACGATAGCAAGTCATGATACCTGATTTACAAAAAAAAAATATTATTTTCGGCCAGTTTTCGTAATTTTAGTTTGTAAATTATGTATGTAAATATTTGTTAAAATGCGTAAAAATTCCAAAATACTAATAACATGAGAAACTTAAGAAACAAATGATGTCTAAATTATTCAAAATAAATGATTTGTATATCTCCCTTTATGTTGAATTTATTTAAATTTTAATAATTTTTATATTTCACGGAAACTCGGCCTGCCTTAGTAACTTTCAACAAATTTAATGATAATGAGTCTAAATTCATATACTAAATAATGTTTAATTCAAACGCATGGTACCTACTTGATGATATTTGATTTCAACTTCTAATCGATTTAACTTTTGTACCTATTGCGACTCGGGTTTTGCCTTTTGCATGAAGATGCCGAAAGGTGAATCCCAGGTCTAAAATAATAACTAATATGGGATAGTACAAAACTTAAATCAATTAGAATTTAATCAATATTGAATCAAATAACATCTCTCCCGACAGAAATAGGTAAGTAATCCTCGTATATTAATTATTTTCATGGAATAAACGTTCCTGCCCTCCAACATCTTTACCCACATTTTTTTTTTTAAATATTATTTGTTTGTAATTAAAATTTATTTATCCAGGATTAAAACAATATTGTGGGATATTAGGAAAATGTATTTTGGGTTGAAAGCATTTAATATTTCACAGGTATTCTTTTGTTTTCAATAGCTGTTTCAATTAGTGGTATTGGCATTTCAGTTTATTATATAAGTATGTAATATTATTCAGGACTACCTACCTACATTGAAAACAATAATTAATATTTTAATAGTTTTGTACGTTTTGTTCTTCTAAGCATTCATTATATTTTTTTAACAAAGGGCGTTAAATTTGTTCGAATAAATCGCATTGTGTTTATTTTGAATGGTTTTACCGATTTATTACTGATTAATTATAACCGCCTTGTTTATAAAAATCGGTCTTGAAAATCAATATGGATAAATAATTCAGTAAAATAATACTACTAAAACAAACATTTAACAAAATAGTTTCAGCCTTTACGACATATTATATAATAATTCTTTCTACGATTGTAATATTAATATTTAAGTGATACTCACGTTTATTATCTGTGTAATATTAAAAATGTCCTCTATTTTATACGTACACTAAATAGTTACAATATGATAACACTAGATAGTTTGCAAAACGTCTGTCATATTTTATTTTCAATTGTTTTTCAGTTAAATAAATGATTTTTCATTTTTGAAAATGGAATATTGTTTTCCGAGGTACGTAAAAAAGATAATGTCTTTTTCTGCTGGAGAATGAATTAAAAATTGTTTTTGTTCTCTCTCAAGTATGCGTGATAAAAAAATACGTTTCAATCTCCTAATTAAGAAAATGTTTTTTGAGTGGATAAACACAGAGATAATGTACCGAATTAAAAAAATTCGTAATAATATTTTTACGTTGACACCACCGACCTAGCTTAGATAAAATATTAAAAACGCTGAAATTCAAGCCAAAATTGACGTTTTCTATAAAACTTTGTGAATAATTATTACTTTTTGATGAAGCAATTTTCTAACGTATTTTTGCAGATCTATAGATTTTGTCATTTTTATTAATATAAATCGCGTAGAAATTTACTAATAAAAGGAATTAAAGACATCTGCTAGCTGTCTACAACATTTCGGATCGATTCTTAAATGAATGACATCTTTTAAAATCAAAACTTTTTTTTATTAATTTATCTTTCTTTTGAATTGCTATTCTAAAAGTAATATTGCCGATATCCTATCCACTCGAATACTCAAATAAAACCCGCCGTTAGTATTTGCATGGACATAATTGCTTAAAATTTAAAGCATTTTTATTATTATCGGTGGATTGCATACATATTGAGATGTATTAAATGAGGTAAAACCGTAGAATTCAGCAGTCAGGAATTTTCAATAAAATTATGTATATTATTTTTTTATACTTCCAGGTGATTTGATTCGTATATTCCTCTCTCAACAAAACCGGGTATTTTTTATACACTGTTAAGGTAATTAGTTACTAGGTAGTAAAAATATATATTTCTTTCAAACTTTAGGCGTATTACTCTTCTGAACGTATTTATACATTCGTTTTTTTTTTTTTTTAATTACGTAACTTCATAAAACACATGACAAACAGGCGGATCTGTTTTCAAATTTGGCCAAAACAACTCTTGCACCACTACTTGCATACGGCTTACTATAAAATTTATTAATTATTTTTCATCTTATGTTGTTATTTATATTCATAATAATATAAAGCAGATGTCATCTTCATTAAAGTCGATTCAATACAAAAGCACCATTTTTTTATAAGTAGTAGATACAATTACAAATATTATGTCATAATATGAACTTTTTCCTTGTCACAGAATCACAGTAATAGTTATATATACGTATATTTGATTATGTTTTATTAGAAACAGTGCATATTTCATATAATTACAAAGCTATATATGAAAATTTGATTGATGATGTACCAGAACTTGCTTGAATTATTTGTACTGAGAATATAGGATGAGATGCTATCTCCAATTTTATTAAATGAAGCGGATGTACCTATACACATATATTTAACGATATTACAAAAATACTCTTGTAGCGTAGAATTTTACATTTCTCAATAATGTATATACATTTATAAAATAACATTAGTTCTTTTGAGTAGACAAAGAAGTTGCTTATACCAGTGCTCGAAATAGAAAAAAATCACAAAAAGATGGTTTTTTACGCAAGATAAATAAAAATGTTAGAAAATCTAACATCTAGAGCACAGATTTCTTACATTGGTATTCTGTACCGGTTGACTTACCCGAAATCCGAGTCCTGGATTTTACAATTTCTACCTCTGTGATATTTGATAATTTATTACATTGCTCTGGCAGCCATCTTCCAAATTGATAAGATGTCTGCTTCAAAAGGTGCTCGGCTATATTAAGCGGAAGTGACATTATGATATATTCCCAGGTATATAGAAGGTGAGGCATAATATAATATGAAGATAGAGAATGGGAACGATATTATATATGTGTAGGTATAAGTTTAGATAACATAGTTGTATTAAGTAGGGACTTACATATATCTACTAGTTTATAACTTCGAATGTAGTTGTGGATACACTACTAAAACAATTTTTACACTTTAATAATATTATACAGTTATTATACTAAAGATAAAACCAAAGTAAATATAAGTGGGTACCTACATCTTTTATAAGGATGAAATCACTTAGTAGGTACTTTTGATATAAATTTATTAATTGTCATTTTCTACCACAGCGAAATTCCATTAAGAAAGAAACCACAGAGAAAGTGATTAATGTGGCACTCTATTGCTAAAATATAAGTAATGAATTACCTTTATACTTAATGTTAAATGGTGAATTTATATGGAATATTAGGTATATTGTTGACTAATTTGTTTACATAGTATATTATTTAGACAATTTTAATCTTACCCTTACTTGTGACATTCCTTGTCAGAGGTTGACCACTATTATAAATATCTTCACATTATTATCTACTACTCAAAATAGATCTGTGAAACTGTGGGTGTATATAATATAGATTTCTAAGGCACTAAATATGGCTTCGTTATTTACCATATCGTCGTTGTTTTGTAAAAAGGGCGAATTAACCAAAATGCTACTTTACAGGAGGAGGATTTTTAACTTTTGACATTTATTTGTTTTTTACCGTCCTGTAGATGATTATAAATATCTAAAAAGTTCATAACAAAGCTTAGAAAGAATACTGTCATTATAATAGGTATTATTATATAATATTTTAAAAGGCCTAATATGTCACATTTGCTTTTTATTTCGTAATTTTAATTAATTTAATTTTAGTCGATTATCGTTTTTAAGTACTCTCCTATGGAGATAAAAATTCGCCGTTTTTACACAACAAAGCTAGTGGGGTTTCGCCATCGATTTCGCCAAAATGGTTGATTCGCCCTTTTTACAAAACACCGACGATATATACCTACCATTAATCTTTACTTGGTACTAACTGCCTAGGTACTTAACCCGATATATTGATTTGTACACCTATATCTAGTAATATCTAACGACTATTCAGTCTTTTAATGCATTTAATGCATTTTACTCATTTAAAATTATTTTTGTAATATCACATAAAATATGGTCCTAACCACCTATGAAAGTACCTATTTAATCAATGTATTATAATTTTATTTGAAAAGTTTAAGAAGAGAATCGAATTTATTAATCATTTTTTAAATAACTGTATATTTAAAAAGCCTCTTTAGAAATTTCTTTAGACAAATAACCTATTTTTAAATATTTTTTCGTATTTACATAGGAATGTAAAAACAAATCTAAAGTATTATTCAAAATTTATAAGATTTGTTTGTTATGTAACTATATCAGATGATTTTATATGACAAGTGGTTTCTATGTCTTCATATTATCAGAAAATTGTTACATTGTTTTAAAATAATATGAAATCGATTTTTAAAACTATGATGGAATCGATATTTTGGCAAGGCTCAAAGATCTCCAATCAAAAATTCCTGATCATGATAATAATTGTAAATATAACAGTCTCTTTTAAGTATATGATATTGACTTCCTTATGTTAATTATTTCAGGTTGGCTTGACCCAACGCAAAGAGTCAACTGTCCACCTGACCACTGACATCTCACCCCTGCGGCCGTTGGGTGATGAATCGAATTTCAGGAGCACTTTTGATGCCTACCCTTTTGCACTAGTTTTGCGACTGAGAGTGCTTCAGGTAAGGTCTATTCACAGTTAAACATTGGAAAATTATTCCACCCGCTGTTGACCGTAAGAAAATAACAAATTGATTTCTGCCATCATACATTATTTTCTCACTATTATTAACTAAGATTTTGGTCACTTTCGTAATAGATTTTCTATATTGCCTACTTATAATCTTCGTGGTTGTTTTGGTGGAAAATACTGTGAAGAATAATTTTGATTCCCTTCTTTTTGGTTACCTATCTCATTTTTTCCTTACATTCGCACTATAAATTAATGTCTCAATGACTCATTATGTATGCGATATATAGACAATCATTACTTTTGTATTAAGTTTGATGCTAATAACTCATCATGCACTGAAAACTCATATGATTGAATCGTAGATACTTAGAATCTGAAACGGTTGATTTCGATCTCAAGTTTTTTCACTGACTATTACTAGATTCCGACTATGTCCGATCCTAATAGGATCATATGGGCCTCCACAAAGTGGAGGTTTGTATTAACAGATTTTGTTTTTACGAGAAATGCATGTCAGCTACTTGCTCAACCTATTAGGTCCATACTCTGACTCATACACAAATTGAAAAACAATATGTGTACTTCTCAGACCCAAAATTCGAACCTGGGACCGACGACGCTCTGGGCCGACGCTTACGCCGCACGGCCATCATGGGAGTGATTTTGGAGTGACTTGATTACTAATTATATACCTTCTATAAATAGTTAATAAGAAGTTAGAAGAGATCTGTATTTCACTATATTTATCTTTCTGTCTTGTTAGTTTCACAAATAAAACTCTGCTATCATTGTTCGTGCTATTTGAAATGATTATTAAATAAAAAAAAAATAGACATACAGTATAACCCCTATTTTACGTTTTTTAAGGGACTGGAAAAAAAACCTAATTGGAGGGAAAATGTAAAAGGGGGGTATTGAAAAAAAGAACATTAAAATTTTATGTTTCTAAAAAAATAACGTTTTATTAAAAAACAACATTCAATTAAAATTTTTATTGAAAAAATCATGTACATAATATGTATATTAGTTTGTTGCATTTTTGTTTTTTTGTTATGTAATTCTCTTTCAAGACTATATAAACATTTAAAAGTGTCATCTTGGATATCAGCAAAGTTTGTAAAGTATTTTTTTAAACCCTCAGTGAACCTCATTGCTTCTTCTTTTGTTGGAATATCAACCTCGTCTTCATCAGACAGTTCTTCAAAAGCGCGCGTAACTTGCATATTTTGAATATTTCCGACGTAAATCGCGGGAAAGAAAAACGTAAATGCGGGTATTAAATGTACTGAAATACATCGGGACCGAAAAAACTACACGCAATTGCCGGGAAAACGTGAATACGTGAAACGTGAACACGTAAAAACGAGGTTATACTGTACTATTATAATACCACAAAAAAGTTGTGTACTTTGCATACATAATGCGTCGTGAAAAATACAACTGATTAAAACTTGATACAGAGGAGAATTTAAAAAATATGTTTGGGAAGAAAACAAATATAATGGATGAAGTAGATATTTAAGAACATGGTTTCATAAGAGTATAACTGAAAAGTTTCGCTTAGCGGTCTTAAAAAAAGGAATATCGCTTTGATTATTACTGGTATTGGTAGAGTAACGGCGTAGAGGTGATCGCATTAATTAAGTAAGACTTTATAATAATATGTGGTTTGAAATAAATACTTGATTGTAGAGAAAATTATAGTTTTTTTTTTTTAAATAAAACTTCTTATTATATATTTTTAATAACCATGTACAGTCCGAATCGTAGCATATGAACCTCTACGGAGTGGAGATTATTATAACATACTCTTTTACGATGATTAGTTGTTAGCCATTTGCTCAATTTATTGCAATGGATCAAATACATATTGGAAAACCAAGGAAACACATTGGCTAGCCGGTGGGTATGTCCGCTCTATGCGCTTGGCTAGTGGTCGGCAAACCACGGCTCGCGAGTCACATGTGGCTCTTTGGCCCCTTGGGTATGGCTCTGCCATAAATGACCACGCACTGGCTAAAACAGTGAAAAATAGAACAGTCAAAATGTCTTCGAATATAACCAACCAGCAAATTGAAGATCTTAAATTGGTTTCAGCTTTATCAATAGCAGATAATGAGTTTTGTGACATAAATGATACAGCACAAGTTCCACGTTTTGAACGATTTATTTCATCTACAGGTCCTAAAGAAGAACTTGTAGTATTCTTCTTCTTCGATAGCGCTACAGCTCAAGTCGAGCCCTGGCCTCCTCCACCGCCGTCCTCCAGCCGGAATGGTCCTCCGCACGTCTTTTCCAGTTCATGATTTTTAGCAGCTGATTGTGCATCTTTTGTAATGTTGTCACCCCATCGTGTGCGTGGCTTTCCCACTGGCCTTTTCCCCCCTGGGTTTCCTTCGAGGATCTTCTTCGGTATCCGTTACTCGAACTTGTAGTATTATTGCCACTCAAATGTCAAACAAGTGGAAAAGATATTGCAAATGCTGATATTGAGAGTATGGAAAAAATCATATTCCACTCGATACAATTGTGTCCATTTCAACAGTTAAGTATAAGCGGCGTGAGAAAAGGGATTGTTGTTATTTTGAAAAAAATAATCACGAGATACTTGCTTACCATTGTATTATTCGTCAAGAACAGCTTTGTTTCTCAGACATTTGCAAAGTTATGGAATTGGTAATTAAGATTATCAATTCTATTATAGATAAAGCTTATGGATAAAGAATTATAGAGCTCTGAATTTGAACATCTCTGTACTGATATGGACATATTGGAGAAAAATAAATGTAAACATGTTTCACAGCACAAGTAGTCTGCTTTGAAAGACCTGGAGAAGAAAGACATGATGACTTTTAATACCTGGAATACTATTTCCTGACTCATATGATCAGTTGAAAAAACAAGCGTTTGTCGTTCTTTCCCTTTCCGGTTCTACATATTCATAGCATGAACCTTATCAAGAGTAAATTGAGAAATCGTCTTATTGATGAGAACCTGGAATCGTGCCTTAAATTAAAAACAACAACATACAAACCTGACTCACCCAAACTTTTCAAGGAGATGCAAGGCCATTGTTTACATTAAGTATTTGTCAGTCATTGTCATGATTTAATTTTATGGATACCTTACTTACAATTTAATTTTTATCAATAAATAAGATAATTGTTAAGAATGATATCACGTTAACAGTGTACCTACCTATATAGTAAGTTTAAGAAATTTGGCTCTCAAAAGAAATCTCAATCGTTGTACTGTTGAAATTTGGCTCTGTGACCACTGCGCTAGGCCAACGTGAGGGCGAATATTATAATATTAGCATACATATACCTAGAAAAGCTTTTTTGACAAAAGTTATAAATTTATGCAACAACGCGTGTCTTCGTGCGATATAAAATAAATGATTTATTGCACTGACATAAATCATTCAGGTCGTATTTCTGTAGAAGAAATAATTCACAAATGTGCCGCTATGCCATGCCGGAAGTATACAGTATAAAAAAAATGTCTTGAAATAGCATAGCTGGTATCTTTTCCTTCTTGAATGTTCCAATCATTGAATAGGTTGGGTTCCATGATAGCGATCTCTTTTATCTCCGCGGCTCTCTTGAGTAAGATTATAAAATTGCATTTGTACCATCTAATCCATGATAAACGTCGTCGCACCCACAATTACGCCACAATAATACTTCGCCTGTAATATTGTTAGAAATGTATTTTGATGAGTGCTCGTACCTAAATAGTATGTTTATTATCTACATGACTTTATTGAAAATCGTTCATAACTATGTGGTTAATTAAACAAAATTCATAATATGAATTTATAGTAGTTATATTATACTTACATAGAGTAATAAGATTAAACATCCCAAGTTATCCGTAACACGTTAATATAAAAAAAAACACAGACACAATCTTGATTAGGTACTCATATAAATCTATTTACTCGATAGTACGTATTTTCCTTCTTCTTTTTTAACCCTATCACGATCCAACGTTGGGGCATAGGGCAAGCACACGTTAGCGATACTTCCCTCGGTCCATCGCCAACTCTTGCGCCTCTCGCCATGTCAGACCTACAGCACGTAGGTCGCTTTTGTAGCACTGCTGCAGGGTGAGGGTGGGCCGGTCATCGCATCCGGAACACGTGTCCCAGCCATGTAAAGCGTCTCTTTTTTTATGATAACATATTTCCGCATAATTATAATTTTCCATACTAATTTAACGTGAATCTATTGGGTACATAATATTATAATACAAATATCATTTTGCAATGGTTACATGACAATAAAAGGGATAATGAAGAATATCTTGAAAAAATCATAGTTAAATATATTTTTTATAATTGAATCGTTGTATTATGGTAAAAAATTATACTTCTTGATACTCGTACCTAAATAAATATTTCGTTCGATATGACAATGTCTGCACGATACAATTTTTGAATATTTCGGTTAATATAGATAGATAAATTTTACTGAATAGTTCATTTATTATGTTTAACACCTTTTATAAACATTGCTAGAAGAAACCCGTTGTGTTTATTTCTTACTGTATTTATATAAAGACTACATTTTGTGAGAAATACATTTGCATTACCTTTCCAGTTTACACATTCATTTGTTTATATAGAATACATAATTATAATATATGGGTATGACAGATTTATATTAAACATAATAGTGTTATAGATTTATATCTCAATATAATTTCTCATCAGCAGAACAGTATATATATATATATATATATAGTATATGTATGATATACCTATGGCTGTATGCGTTTTTATTCTCTTTCACAGCCTACTGTTTGTTTTATATCCCCAACGCCTGCGGATAATAAATTCACACGTCTTATATTAGATTTGGTTGGAAAATTGCCCTGAAAAAAGTTACTTTATAAGCCAAGCGCATTTATAGTTTTAGTGAAAAAAATCTCATTCTGTAAATTTACAATGCTGGGATTGTGTGCAATTTTTTCATTGTAGTCAGACATTGAACATTTTTTTTGGAAAGAAGTGTTGGAACACGTTCTAAGAAGTTTATTACATACAAAAGAAATTTACAGTTTTCAACAAAAAGAATTCATGCTACCCTGAACAATAATAACAATATTTCGTTATTATAGGCACCAAAATGTATTTATAATACTTACATTATTTTAAGAAAAATATTATTTTTACTTTTAAAAAAAAAACATATATTCTGCATCAGTACCGAAGTAATAATATTGCATACCTAACCTGTAGCAATCATACCATTTAGCATTACAAGCGTGACACAGTTCGATAGTTATGTTTTGTTGTCAAAAAAAATCGGAGTTTTCTCAATCATAACCTAGATCAACTGTGTATATTATGATTTATTCAATTGCGACAATAACTTTTGTAGTATATTGATTTCATTTGTATAAATAGTAAGTACAATCTATACCTCGTTACTACTATATTCGAGTCCGTCACTCGACACAATAACCTGCTTAAGAGTAGGTTGATAGACGTCGCTCCAGATCGCCGCTCGGTCTGAGCACGAACTCACCGCGATCACTCTACAGCAAAACCGTTAATCTCTACTCCGACCATTGTGATTTTCTTACTCTGCATCGAGATAATAAACATCTACATCCATCTATACCCCTGCTGCCTCAATCAACCCACATGCCTACCTCTTCATACAATCCCCAAAAATATAACCTAATCTAACCTACCCTAACAAGACAGATCCTAGATAATTTCGATAAATACTTTTATAAGAGAATGTGTTAAGAAGCTGCTAAAATTTAACCGATCAAACGCTCAAACTTTGGAAGCTGAATTTTGAATTTGCTTCAAAAACAATTCGTTATAGAATTAATATTGCTAACACTGTATTTGATTTTGGTTTTAGTTTTGTGACGTTGCAGACGTCACCAACGGCCTAATTAACAATTTTAATTAGTGGAGAGGTTTTTCTCTCGCGTGCAACACAAAAATCCTGCGGTTGGTACTTCGAGAAAGCATCCGGGTTTGATAAGTGGTGGGGGGGATCGATCCTTCGCCGATCGATATCCGCTCGCTTGAAATCCCTTTCCAAAAGTATATTAGTCTATGCCCTTTCTGGTTGAACTTTGACACGAGAGGTTGTGAGAGGAGCGGCTCTGCGTGGCTACTACCACGCGGTTGTAAACACGTTTCATTTTTATTAATAATTAATCTTAAGTTATTTGTTTTAATTATAACCTCACTCACATGTGGATATTTTGTTTAAGCTAGGTTAAGTTGCTGAGGAAATATTATAGTTTGCAGACGGTAACGCGTCTTTTGTTTAACGTAAATATTCGTTCTTTATGTTATAATACCATCGTGTATGAACGATGGTGAATTCACTTCGGCGTTGTACCGCCATTATGTACTTTCGTAATTATTTGTTATTACGATATAGTACCATTGACTTTTAATAACAATGTCATTATAAATACAGTGAGGTTAAATTATCACGGTGTTTCGTTTAATTTAATTGTACCCTATATTATGTTCTTTTACGTTCTTTTCTTTCACAGAAAAGGCTTTGGCGTCCAGTTCGAGTTTAGTTTTCAATGCTCGCATTTAACCGCTGCAACGGTATGATAAACACATCCATCGGATACCAATTGATTCCGATGGTCCTTTCCGTAACAGGATTGAAATTCACCAGAGAGATAGTGCGAAAACCCAGTACCCTGAGCTGGCGGTGCCTGTTATCCACATAGACTTGGATAACAGTGTTAATACATCGTAGGTTGTATGTAGCCTAGATGTTATTTTAAACTTAACAGTTTTAGAAAATTCATTTTCGTTTATAGAATAATTGTATAATTCAAATTCAAATTTCAAATTTATTTATTTTACATATAATGAACAAAACAAATTATAAATTCAAAGCGTTCACGACATGACATAAAATAAGTTTTAAAAATAAAAATACGGAGAATAAGTAATAAAATAAGAAATAAAATAAGAAAATAAATAAAATAAGTAACACAATAAAAGTAGATGGAAGCACACAGAGTGAACTTTGATAGACCCTATCTTAAAAACTTATAAAACAACGTCCACCTAAATTCACCCTCACGTAAGTAGAATATATCAATATCCGAAGCGATTTCATTAAACTAATATTGTAAGGTTTTAAAATTAATCTTAGAATGTATTTCAAAGCATCTGAAAAGTATGACGTTATGATTAATATTTTTATATAGTTCTTACAAAAAGTAATACCAAATAAAAACAAATATTTACAAAATTTACATTTGTATATTATATTATTATATACTAGTCACAGACATAATATACCATGCCACATCAATAATTATTTATATTAAAGTTGTAATATGGCTACAGTTAACAGGATATAAATTAATGTAGTAGTGCTGTTATTAGTTCGTAATAAAATTATGAGTTGACAACGCTATATTAAAATAATGAAGAACTGTTTGCAAAGCATGACAAAAGATGCTACCAAATAGAAAATCTCACACTACAGCAGATTTTCTCTAATAGGGAGTAGCATCAGGCAGCTAATATGTTATTTAATTTATTTATTGGTTTCGTAAATATTTAAACTTTGATATAAATATTTTGGTATAAATAAGGCGTAGCAGTGCATCTATGGGACCGTATTCTATATTATTATATTACTTACTAGTTGATTACTTCTACAACTTTTTATTAGAAGGTATCCATACTGAAATCTCTAGCAGATGTTAAGTATATATACTATTATACAATATACTGTGATATCACGGCTAAGACATAAAAAACAATCTGTCACAATATAAGGGACGGATGTTTTTAATTAAGCTTAAATCGAGGTCTCGGGCTGTAATCTAGAAAATTTATTGAAGTTTCATTGACATTAACACGTACGTACTTACCTTCCCTTACCGTACGTAAACTTTTAATATGCTTGGTTTTTTCATTAGACCTGAAAGGCTACATGCCAACCATTGTTGAAATTTAATAATAATTTTGTAAGAACATGTTTTTATGCACCGATAATTTTTGTTCAAAGGGTCGATTTCTACTATATGCTTACTAGGGAAAGACATATAGATTTAATGCTTAGAAGAAAATAAATTATATAACTACCTACCTAATATAATGAAGCTCATATTACATTACATATACTTATTATGTATTAAAGTAGGTGATGGAAAACATTGTAGAATTATTGAATTGAAAAATGTCGGCTTACTGTTGTTACGTAAGTCTTGCTATGGTTACTTATTTACTGATGTGGACACACGAGAAGCAGTTAGCAAAACCAACCATGACACAATGACAAGGTCTGTTAATAAAGTATCCATGTAACTGTGGCCAATTTTGGACGTCATTGCGTACGTAATTGTTTTTGGCTCTCCTGAAAAGTTGTCTTTGACATAATCTCCCATTTACTTTCGCTTACTGACGTAGTAAATTTTATCTTTTATATATAATTTTTAAAATACATTGCTCTTTTCTTATCTTATATTTTTTGCATGGGATCTGAATTTCGACACATTTTTTTGATTCTAAAGCAGTAAAAGCCTATATTAACATAAAATGCAATGGAAGATTTATGCTGAACGGGTAACGTGGCTATAAAACATTTTTAGTTGTTTGTGCATCATTAAGTAATCTGTACCTGAGAGCCTGTATATCGTATATCCAAAAAGAAAACTTTGGGGAAAATGCAATTTAAGATTTTGTCTATAAACTTCCGGCTTTTTGGTATTTGACTATTTCAGGTTTATGTTGTTAACACATTAATAAACACAAAATATGGATTAGGCTCGAAATTTTATGATTCCTGTTCCTGATTATAAAGTAGGTAGTAATATGAAGTAGGTATGTTTTAAAAGACATTTATTTATAGTGTAAGAAACGAACGTATGTTTATAGATTAATTCGATATATGTAAAGAAAAGAGAATATGTCGAAGAATTTTAAAAATAATTAAACATGTAAAATTAGTCATATGGCATAAACATAAATTTTACGACAATATATTTCGGTTTCCGATATTAATTATTGATAATGCAAAAACTGTGCGCTTACAAGCAGTGTTGCTCCTCTCTCCTCCGCTCCCTGTAATCTTCTCAAATGAGTAAGAGGGTTGTATTCAACTATTTCTTGACAAGTTTATAAAGTAAACACATACTTGATTTCTAATACGCCTCGTTAAAAATATCATCATCATCATTAGCCTTAATCTATTCACTGCTGGATGAAGGCCTCTCCATGCTGATTCCACTTATCTGGGTATTGTGCGTTGCATTGCCACGTACTTCCGCCGACTTAACCATTTCATAGATCTAGCGGCCTCTAGGTTTACCTTGCGGACGTTTTTTTCCTCTTTTGTAAATTTGTCAAGCGATTTTCCCTTCTTTGATCTATGTGTCCATCCCAATTCCATTTGAGGTTTTTTTTAAATTTTAACTTTATTATACCTATTGATGAATAAATATTTTTAAAGTACACTTTTTGATGTTTTTTTTTTCATTTCTCTACTTTTGTACATTTAACATTCGTACACATTTTCAGAAAAATATTACGTATGAAAGTCGAGAGCCTACCTGTAATTTTTTTGATACTACTTAAAAGTAGCTAGTAATTTTGGACATATCTCCATTTTTAGGACAAACAATTTTACATAAAAAGTTACCTGTTTTATTTAGGATAGATTAAATAAATATTTATTTGTTTTAGTTAATGAGCATATTAGGGAGGGCTTTTAGGAGTTGTTTTTCTTCACCAAATCTCAGAGTTATTCTTGCTTAGGAACCTACATATTTACTGTGGAAGTAATATCACAACGTAAATTGTGTCCACAATATGTCTAACTAGTAGCGCTTCATAAAATGCTCAAAATAAAGATACAGTGTGTCTCAGAAGTAAATAGTGTTTGCAATTGCATTGCAACACAACTTTACGAGTAGCGAAAAGCAAATTGCTGACAGGCATTCCCAATGATTTACTTTCGCAGTGCACTTATCTCTCGGCAGCAGAGTGAACTTATGAACATATTGCGTTTAACACACTGTAGACGCAAACCTTAAAATATCGAGACTTCTAAATAAAAAAATATATTTCTCTAAATATACTCATTTCCGAGTTATAATCGTACGTTCATCAAATACCTACTGAGGTAAAACAGGTTAGATAGAGGTTTGGAAATTTCATACTTTTAAGTTTGGATTCAAAATTTTATTCATGAAAATATAATGTTGGTTGGTAAGGTACTCATTGCGATATTGAAGAAAAATGATACTTTTCCTATGTTTTTGAAAAATGCAACAACCATAACGTAAACAATAAATGGTAAGTACATAATCATGGAATTAAAAAATAATTCCTCCTGGACCTGAAATTTTATTAAAAAATGGTATACTACTATTTTCTCTTCTAATCATAACATAATAGGTCCCGTTAGTCAAATTGTATACTATTCAATTAGTTTTTTTTTTTTGCATCAACCATACATTTTTATTAACCCATCATTAGCCAGAATCCATTTACTGATGGATAAAGGCATCCCCACAATTTTCTGTCCTTAGTTGTTCACTGTCACTACATCTGCCGAACCTAGCAGATGTGTCGATGCAGCAGGCATTAGTAGCCATTCATTGCACCTTAGGTACCAATATATTAATATAACTGCATTTTGTTCAGCAGTATTGTTACTCACTGAGCAACACGTCCTTTATTCATTGCTTACTTGTGTGGTCTCCTCGTTATAGCCAACATGCGCCGTTTCATGCCATGTTGTGCTACTCTAAGTTTATTATTTCAATTTCTCTAATATTAAGGATTTATATTATGTGTTTGTGAGGACTGCTTGCACATTATTGGTCTGTTTTCGCACACTTTATACTTTATACCCCGTTTACATGCGCATGGATTTACTGTTGATAGTAAGTATTATCGCGGCCATAACAAGAAAATATATGGGTAAACATGTATTATCATGCAGATGCAAGCTTGCATACATGAAACAAAAAAGTTTGGAAGCTTCTGAATTTTCATGCGACAGAAGGATTTTGTCGATCTGCGCCTGCGTAGTAAAACGATAGTGGCAAACTTGCCGACAAACAACAAACTATTCTCATTTTGAGGTTAACCGATTTTCACTACCGGTTAAATCGGCTTTCGAGAAATTTGCAGTGTCGTATGGGGAGCGGGATAGTCCTGACTCCTTTGTAGACTCATCCATTTCAATTCGTGACACTCAGCATGCGGGTACACAGGGCGCCTAACGTCATTGGACAGCAGAGCCAGTCCAAACATAAAAAAATCTTTCTTTACTTTCTTCTTTAAGCACTACGGTGCATGGTTGCAGCATCAGTCCCGTGCGGCTCCGTCCCGGGACGGAATGAGCACTTAAAATCACTTCTTTCAGACACGTTTAAAGCGTCATGGAAAGCGGCCGTGCATATCCATGGCTGTGCTATATGACGGGTGGTGGTGGGAACTTTAACGTAGTACCATAAAATGACAACATCGCGTCTCGTTTACTCTTGAAAAATGAGATTGGAGAGACAGTCAGCACTTTTACGTGTATTGTAACAGTTATTGTAACGATAAAATAAGCACTATTGCTGCCAGTATATCCATGCACGTGTATAGGCCCTATAAGACATACTACATAGGTGATCACATTTAAAGATAATATTCAGGCGCCACGCGAGCTTGGTTCTAAGAAGAGATATAAATTTGTTATTGAATATTGCTCCAGGCATTCCAATCGGTTGGTGATTTTTTACAACGTACTCTACCGTCTACAATTGTCGATACTCTTGATTTATTATTCACTACAGATAAGGGGTAAATCTGGAACAAGATATCACATTGTGCAGAGTGTTGATTTTTAAATCAAAGCAGGCTGAATTTTTAAGCAACGAGTCGATTATTTCTTGAATACCCTCGATTGAATTGTCTCCAGGCAGCACAACATCGCTGTATATATAACAATAATTCCTCGGTAAGACGTTATTGATTTTTGTAATATCAAGTTGAAGAGGATAATAAAAAACAAATGAGCAAAGATTCAATCTAGTCCTACTCCATTTATGACATTGAGTCATTCTGTGATAGTATCGCAAATAACATGTAACACATCATTCACGGATTTGATTATGGCGACTATCTTGGTAAGGATCTCGTACGTATATATATATATTATAAACCTAGTGATAAAATTTGACTTGGTGGAACGTTTATTTATAGTCACTAAAGCCTTGAATAAAGCGCACACCGTATACCCTATTCATTTTACGGTGTTTAATGAAAGTTCTGGGGCCATTGAAGTTAGTTTGGCGAAAACTTTTATGTGGGTTGACATTTTGAGCCCTCATTGTGAAGTTATATGTTTTCAGATACTAATTGGCTTGGTTTGTATCCATATGTAATGTTGGAAAACTCCTCCGACAGCATACCAAGGAATCGATATTATTTATCGGGAAATGATTTAGGAATACTTGTTTCTTTTATTTGAAAAAGGTTGGAACGTACTTATGCTAATTTTACAACCTAAATGTGAAACATTTATATATTCTTTTAACTTATTATAATTATACAAACTATTTTATTAATTAAAAATAAAATCATTGAGAGCCTGCTTATACTACTCTCTATCAATGGATAATCATAAATATAACATATAATGTAATTTATATAGTATAAATCTCTTCTAACATTAACGAAACTACATATTTATTAAAAATGCATGCTTTCAAATATATATAATATAATATTAAAAATTAATAGCGAATACACGAATATTGAAACACATTTAAGAATGTTCTGAAACCATTTTTAATCAAATTAGTATAGCTACATAGTTGATTTAAATTTGGCTACTGAATTTTGAAAAAATATATCTAATCTAGGTAGAAGCATTTATCAGTCAGACATTTTCTGTCAGTAGCTTAGCGTACTCATTTCGCAAGTTATGTGTACATTATGTATGAATTCCACTATATCTAAGATTTTTTTTGTATACTTATTACATAATATAAATCTTTAATATATAATTATAATTTATAATATTTACACAAAGTTTTGGTTAAGTAATAATATTATATTGGGTATTTTTTTACCATGTCTGATCTTTAGAAGATTGTACGAGTAATAAATGATTTTTGGTTCAAATTCAAACATATATTGAAAAACACCATGTGAATTTACTAGACCCGGAACCCATGATATTATAAACTGATGTGGTAACCGACCCGCCGTTGTTGGCATCTTGGCACCTTTAAAATTAATAGCTGATACTTAACTAAGATTCCAAAATATTTTATGATAATTTTTATTATAAGTTCGTTTTAAATCATTTAAAATATCTCTTTTATATCGGCATATGAATTAAATAAATTAATAACACGTTATTTAAATTTTTTTAATGAAAATCATTGCTTCCCAACCGTATTTGCATCACTGCCGATTATTGAAATTATAAAATTAATGAATCAGTATGTATGAATTGACATTTTATTTATGAGAAAAAATAATTTAAATTGAACATTAATGATTCTTTGTTTTTTTAATATGTGTTTGATTCAGTGTAAAGACTCTTATATTATGTTGGGCAAATAACAAATAATTATTCCTTTTAAAAATTATCTGTTAATACAACCTACACTTCGTCGAAGCTCATAATATGCTCCGTTTAGAATCAAATATGTTATTTTACTTATTTATAATACAGACGATCATAATAATAATTATATTCATCAAAAACAAAATAATTCATACATAATAAATTATTATTACAAACGCGAATTACATAGATACCTAACAAAAAAGCCAAGTAATGAAAATATTAAAGTCATTATAAAAATATATGGTTGAATTTTTAGTTATGATGCAGAATATTTTCATACAGATCGCTTCAATCCTCAATTTTTACTGCGGTCAAAGTATATTTGGCAAACAAATTTATTTAAGGGTGGAAGCTTTGAATTAGCTCTCGAGCTTACACTACCTTTCTGATGTTGTGACTTCACTAAATTAGATAATGAATAGTTTCAAATTCAAATCCTGAAACTTTCGTTGCAAAATTCATAGTATGTTTACTTAAGAACTTTATATTACTTAACTATATCAACAGAAAATTTGAAACCATTTTAATTAAAAACTTTTGTTGAATAACTGTGGTTTTCTTCATAGTTATTTTCTATCCCACTTATTGGTTACTGCAAACAGATGTCTCCATTTTGCCGATTCTCCGCTCTTATTTTCACTCACTCATAATAGGGCTCGCAAGTTTCTTTGTAAGCCAGTAAGCCGTCAAAGTTGTGGTTTTCCCGTAGGTACAATTCAAGCAAACTTATACGTATTAGCCAATTTTTATACCTCATATATTATAGTGTTTTTTACCCTTATTTGATTGTACTAAAATATTTAAGCCATGTAAATTTCTCCAATAGTCGCCCAACAGTCACGGACGTTTTCACATTTTATCAAATTTACTCTTCTTCCAAAAATATTTTTAGCTTAAAAGTTGTCAGGCATATGGATCTTATGAATAAAATATGATAAATAATGCGACATAAGCAACAAAATCATTTTTTTCTATTTCAGAAATGAATAACACAATATAAAATTTAGAATAATGTGTATTAACTTGTGAAACTAAGGCTATGAGAATCATCACCACCACCGTGGATTAAAGCCTCCCCAAAATCTTTCCACTCCTCTCAGCTATAAAAATACCTAGTACTTACACCTACATAATATTTCGTTTTAATCATACTTTAAACATTATAAGTACACAATTTCTTTAAAATATCAATTTGAAAATTGCCCCGAAGACTGAATTATAAAATACATAGAAAAACAGTAAAAAGACTTACGTAGGTACACTCAAGTATAAATAAAGTAATTACTTTGTAGAAAAAGATTATTCTACAGTCATTGCATTTAATGTTTGTTTTATTGTTAATATGTCTTGAGAGTAAACTTTTTTCATCTAAAACTGTCTCTGTAGTTTTGAAACTGTGACGTGACAATTAATAGTTGTATCACACTATATTGGTTAAGGCAGTGATGTAAAACATTTTTTATTTTTCTTCTTTTTATGACATCCCATATCGAATGTCGGCCACAATTAGTGTGACCTTCTCTTTACCATATGCTACTAAAAAAAATCAGTGAATCTACAACAATTTATTGTACCTACTTGGTATTGACTGTGGTTTATACATAATCAAATGCGGCTTCTTCTTCTAACTATTGATTTTTTGATTGATTGGGGAATTCTGTAGTATTTTTTTCTCATAGTGAGACCAATGTGCTGTATTTTTGTAATTCAAATATTCGGTTATTTTGCATTTTCTTAAACATATTATATATTTGTCACCCCATCAGTTCAAAGATATTTAAGGGCTTATTATTTGGTCTACCTTATCCATTTTTATAATAATTGGTCACTGGCCGCACGGGTATATATAAATGTGATGGTTAATGATAGTATCGTAAAAACTATACCAGTTACAGATATTTGAAATATTTTCTGGTGTCCCTCAGGGCTCAAACTTGGGGCCATTACTGTTCACAATTTTTGTAAATGACATAGCATTTGTAATTAAAAATGCTATGTTTTTTTGAACCATCTTATGAGATCGTAATGAATTTCAACATGACGTCTGACAACCAGTGATAAGGGATGCATCCTTTAGGCCTTTGAATATGTTTTATTGTTGGAAACGACCCAAAATATTATTGAACTACTTCACCCTTTCACGCAGCAATGTAAGAACATAGGGCAAAGAAATACACCGTTGCAAGATTTTTTACGATTCTCTCCCACGTCCCGCATAGCATTTTATTTTGCACCGCGTAGATTGCTCTTCTAGCATCGCTAGGTGAAGATTGGCCATACCTTAAAAATGTGGACTTTGTGGATTAGCACGTACAGACTCGATACCAACACGAATCTGGATGTTGTAGAAACCAAAATATTATCCATTTTATTAATATCTCCACAATTCGCTGTAGATTTTTCTCGCCCCCCGAAGAGGTTTCTTAATAAATATTTATGATAAATGATTGTTAGCCATTTGCCACAACTAATTGGATCCATGATCTGGATATAAACACATTGAAAGAATATGTTGTGAATTTCCCAGACGTCAAATTCCACATCACAGCATAAGAAGCAGACGTTCAGTCAATACTATCGTAATCATTAAAAAAATAATTTGTTGTATAAATTACCAACGAGGAATATGAGTCCTTAAAAAAAATTCCTGACAATATCTCTCCACCCAACTTTTCATTCTATGGTCATCAAAGATGAAAATCTCAAGAGACCCAGTCAAAATGTGGAGTAGGGAATCTCCTTCCAATCTAATGACCCACTTAAAATTTTAACTAGGCATCTCTTCTTGCAATGTGGCAAAAAGAACTGAAATACACTTCCAAAAAAATTTATTAAAATAAATTCTTTTGGAAACCGTATTACCATATTATATAACTTGTATTATTATCATTATCTGATTATTTATTAATAATGGTGTGGCAACCAATATTATAAAATTTAATATAATTTATATTATTATCATTTTTTTTTTATGAAATGGAAATTTATCAAGTAGGTAATTAATGATGACTCATTTTTGTTCTAGGTCGTTTGTGGGATTTCTGCTTTGGTCATGGGAAGCGTGGCTTTTATAGAAGAGAGAAGAGAATCAAACTTAGGACTTGGTATACCTGCAGGTGGTGCTACTGTATTAGCAGCTGGTGAGATGATTTGTTATTTATTTTAATTTTATTTATGATATTATTTGAACCCCCCTCGGAATAATTTACTATATTAAATAAAGAAAATCAACTTTGAAGTTTTCCCAATCACGATAAATGTTTTTACTGTAATTTAAAAATGTATTTTGAATACTCATACTTTTATAATTTGGAACAACAATTATCCTTGTTGGAACTTGAACCCACATTAAATTTATCGGATTTCGGGGGAAAGCATTTCCGATACAATTAGAAATTATGCTTAAATTTCCCAACTGCAATGCATATGCAGTGTTATTCGATATTTTGTGGCAACTATATTTTATTATTTGAAATCAAGGTATTAACGATTTTCACATAAGTACGAGTACGTTAAAAATAAAATTAAAAGTGATCCGAACGCCGTTTAATCCAATTTTGTGTTATTGTAATTTAATTTCGGGTAAACAAAATAAATATATATTTTCATATAAGTATAATATATACTTATATATTTTTTGGTTTTCACTGTAATCTGCAAAATAATTTTAATTACATTCAAATGAGGAACACAGACTTTATGAAATGTTCACTGTATACTGTTTCCCAAATATATTATATAATATAATATATTGTCTTGAATTGTCGAACACGTAGTGAAAAATACCATTATGCCAAAATATAAAATTGTAGGTGCACGTAATAACGAGTGACAATGGAGTTTGGTGAAAAAATTCCCGACGCTTCAATAGCCTCGTTAGACGGGGTCTTCCTCTCAATAGATATTTGTTAGTATTAGTATAGTCACCACATTTTTACAGTATTTATAGATTGTTTTAAATGAGAATTTTGATTAAATGTATCGTTCATATTTTTTCCAAATGAAAACATAGTATTATTAATAAAAGTTCGTAATATTATGTTAAAGACAATTTATTTTTATTTACATAAATAATAATTTATTACCTACCAATAGGTTTTGGTATTTTAGATATTATCATCATAATTATATTAGTTTTGTTATTGTTCACCTATGTTATATTCACTGATAGTTTTGTTTAATTTTATGTTATATTCAAATTTATTCAAATTTAAATTTAAATTTATTTGCTTTTACATAATATAGTGAATATTTCAAATTATAAATTTAAGACGTTTACAACATGGCATTTAAAAGCAAAGAAATAGTATTAAAACAGTGTAAAGAAGAAAGAAATATATGCACATAATATGCAAAGAAATATCACAAAAACAGCATAACAAGTAAATAGGTACAAAAATGATAAAAAATATAATGTATGTAAGCACACCGAATGAGGTAAGTGGAATTTTAAGAATTTATAAAACAATGCCTACCTATACTCATCTCACGTAGGTGGAATATATTAACATCCGAAGCGATTTGGTTGAACAGAGTTATTGCTCTCCCAATTGGCATCGTCAATGGCATCATATTTATAAATTTGCCTCTCAAATTTTATTATTGGACTCCCAAATGAAATAAAGGCATTGTTTTGTTCTACCTACTTATGTAAATCAACGTTTTCCACTATGGAAGTGATTAAAGGTAGATACAGACTCATATATGTAAATCTTGATAATTGCATTCGGATGGGAATATTCACCGAGAATTGAAAAAATTGTGGACGAAAGTGATTATCATTCTTTTCACCAATTATTTTTACTTTAATAATGCGCCGGCTAGACGGCAGCGACTTCCCTGCGCGGTATAGACTTTACAGCGCTTTTTGGTTTGCGCGTGCTTCCGTTTTCCGTCCTTACACACGGTTTTTCCGATACAAACCGGTTTGCGCAGGTAAGCTTTTCGTAAAGCATGAGCCTCTAGCCGGCGCATTATTCACACTTATTTCTAGGTATTTTATTTATAAATAAATAATTACGCATACGTAAAGTACGCATTGTTTTATTGGAAGTCCGATGTCCTAATTTATTTTAAGTAATATAATAATATCATGTATGGTACGATAAAGGATGATGATAAAATAATTATAAAGAAGGAATGTGTCTAAATAGCTCACATGACAATTACAATTTCTGAAAGTAGCTCACATTGAGTTTGGAGACCACTGCTCTAAATAATAGAAAAAATAATAGATTTTTTTTTAAATATTACGCGTTTTGTATAATAATTATGTATTCGATTTTAATATATAAATAATTTAATTGAAGGGATTGGACCAATTTAAAAATAGACAAAAATAGTATAGACAGTATTGACAAATAAATACAAATATTTCTTATAACAAAAAAACAATTGGCCTTAGACTATAGATACATCTAGACGCCACCCATTGCATTGCTAAATGAAGCTGCATGCCGTGCGTTTGGTTTGTGGGCGAGCGAACGCATTCGTATACAAATGTTTGAGAGTATAGACCATTTCGCTAGTGCTCGCCCAAAGTGTTCACACTAGACGCTCAAAATTTTAATATAATTTTCTATTTTTTTTACGTTATATAGTATTTTTAAGCGGTCAAAATGCAACCATTAGGTAAAGATATCCATAATAAAAGTTATTTTAAAGAAACACTAGGTCACTTGATTTTAAAATACATAATAATATACAAATAAATTACCACGAACATATTGTATCAACTTACCTACGAAACGTGATAATATCATCTTCTTGCTTATCAATACGGCTACCACATTTTAATACAACACACAGAACCATCTTTTCTACTTAATTAACAAAAAATATTTACCACTGACTTTATGTTTCAACACAAAAAAATAGCTATTTTAGCAACACGTGCTCGCAGGTTATCGACGCTTAGTTAAGCAACAAACTAAGAGTTGGCGGCGACACCATAGCAAACTATCTCACACATCTTTAAACCTTTTATCTTACTCTAGCGCGTATCGCAGAGATTATAAGGGTGCCGAATACTTTCTCACTCGCACTTATGCATCGTTTCTGTTCAGGCTTTGCAATTTGCTTAATCTATTATATCAAAACGCTTTCATGTTTTTTCATTTTCGATTTATTAATATTTAATATATAAAATTACTTTTATATTGTGACCAATATATACGTTTACCATACAGCTTAAGAATAATGCTACACACGTGTTACTGGGATACTTGATTTTCACATTTTCATATTCAATTTTGTTACGCTATCAGAATCCTCTAAAATTCTATTGACCAATTTTCTTCACAAGTGTCTCATTCCTTTGGATCTTCTCTTATTTTAGTGATTTTCGATATCACTGTTCTTAAAATACAAACGTGTTGGGTTTTTCAATATAATTTCATTATGAACTAGTTTGCACAATGTAACATGTATTGCAAATTCATTATTAGTATCAAATTTATTTGAACCATTAATAAATTGAATGTAGATTACTAAACGTATATTTAAGGGAAAGTGTAGTAGTATCGAGAGAATTTACAAATCATTAAATTTAAATAATATAATTGATCAATAAATTACTTTTTAAAGTATTCATCACGTAATACTTACGTGTGTATCTAAAAAATATTACAGTGTATTATATTTAACTGTTATATACTTGCGTGTTCATTCTTTCTTCTTTTGTCCATGTCCAATCGTAATATGATCATTGATCATATTATGGGCCTCCATACAGTGGAAGTTTGTATTAACATATTTTTGTTACGACAAATCGTGCGTGTTTGAACATGTACCTAACCGATTTTTTTTAAACGTTACATGTTCAAACACGCGCGTCAACATGATCTTACTCCCTACTTCATTTATCGTTTGTCAATTTATGGCTACGGCCGTATGTTATTGCTTAGCCACTGGGAAATGCCAATAAAAATGGTGTATTTCAAAAAAATACAACCTCATTCTTAGGTCAATAATTATTATAAAGCAATCATTATTCGTAGGATGTTTATGACATTTGAATGGTCAAAGACAAAGCTTATAATCGGTATCTTTACAATTATCTTTAAATGTGTAAATCTTGCCCATTTTTTGAATAATAAAATGCCTAATTCTTGTCAAATTTGGGATCACAGAGATTATCAATATAATTTTTATTGTAAATATTTTACTATAATAATGTCGACATAAATTTTACTAATGGTTTTATAAATGCGTTTAAAAATTAATAAATATAAAAAATTTTACCACCACTTCACATGGACGTACCGAAATATGACTATATTCTAAAACATTAGAGCGAGAGGTTTAAAAGAATACTATTTTATGTAATAAAAATACTTTATGCAGTCATTAAATGTTTAAAATAAATATAAAGGATAATAAGGCTTCAAAATTATGTAAATCGATTATGTACAACGTTTTAGGAATGTCCAAAATCATGCTTTGAAAATAGCATAAAAGCTCAATTTTGACGTACGCTGAGCATGTACCCCCTTAAGCTTAGGCCCATACTCCAAACACAATTAAAAAAACTATATGTGTATTTGGCAGACTCTGGATTCGAACCTATATCCACGACATGATAAGTCGACACGTAAGGTACTCGGCATCGTGGGCGTAATATTTACATGCTTACACATTATTTTATCGCCATACAAATTACTTAAATATGTTCCATCATTCACATGAATGTGTAAATCACAAGTATTAGTATCATCTTTGTATTTATCTCGAAAACATTTTAATTTATATCGATCAAGCTTCGGTGTGCTAAATTGTAATATGGCAAAAACTATTCGAAATAATCAATAAAACTGAATGACAATAGAATCTTTAATTTTTAATAAAGTATACTCATAGGTATTAATTATAAAGGTACTAGTTTCACACTAGAATGTAAAAATGTCATTGCAAGTCGTAATAACCATTCATTCGTCCTATTCAGAATCTTGCGTTTACGTTAATTTTACTCAGTTTGTCATGTTCCAATCCACATAGAATGAATTGACAAATGAGTATTCTAGTATCTTATTACTCCAACGTGAAAATTGTACTCGTATAGTTATTATAAAAATATTATTAACAATTTGCCTAACACAGTAGTGTAAGTTGTAATTTATTATCCAAAGCCTAATTAGTATGTGCATGTATTTCGCTTTTGTTTGGAATGATTCCGCAATACATTTCACTGCGATTTATTATTAGGTTACTTCTGAGTAATAAAACGTGTTAGCGGACTGTCACTCAAAACCATAATTACTCAGCGTCCGTTAAAGATTTTCCAGAAAACCTTTATTCGGTAACATTTTCACGAAACCTATGAACGTAATTAGGTACTGCAAAATGACGGTTTAACAGACAAAAATGCGGCCACCAAACCTAACAAAATTCTATGAAAACTGATTTAAATCTACACTTAATTACATGGCGGACTAAATTTATATTATCGTATGACAGTCAGAATCTCAAGTGATCAATCAAGGCAATGCTATACATTATATAGGTAATAACACAGTATTACCAGTTCTTAACCAGTCACGGCGATGTCCCTGCCAACTTTTGTTTGCTTCTTAATAGAATCTCATATATACTTGCTCGTAACCAGTCAAAAACTAAATATATGATCAGCACACGCGATCAGGTACCGCTGCAGAATAAAGACATAGGACAGCATGCATATTAAGGGGTGGACAAGTTCGCGTATCTCGGATCCAGCCTAAATACCCAAAATAAGACAGCAGAGGAGATAAAAATCCGCTTTATCTCCGGGAATAAATGCTGGCATGCCTGCAAGCGACTGGTGGGGTCGAAAATTCTAGGCCGAAGAAGTAAACTTCTAATTTATAAAACAATTATAAGGCCAGTGGTCACTTATGGCTGTGAGACTTGGTGCTTAACTCAAAACGAGGAAAACAAATTAGCTGTCTTCGAGCGCAAAATACTCCGCAAAATCTTTGGACCCACGTCGGAAAATGGGGGCTACAGAATAAAAATGAACCACGAGTTAGAAGAGCTGATTGAACAGCAAACAATCATAAGATACTGTAAGTCCCAAAGACTACGATGGGCGGGACATGTGGAGAGAATGCCTGAAGCTAGAGCGCCAAGGATCATGACGAAGTGGCTACCCCAACGGAAGAGACCCAGAGGCCGTCCAAGAAGGAGATGGGCTGACGCCGTAGAAGTGGACTGGCTTCATATAGGAAGACCCGGTAACTGGAGAAGTGTGGCGAGAAACCGGAGTGAGTGGAGAGCGGTTGTGGAGGAGGCCAAATCTCACCCCGGGATGTAGCGCCGTGGAAGAAGAAGAAGAAGATATACTTGCTCGTAAAAGGAAAGATTCGACACTCATTTGTCTTTACAGGAGAACATTTTTCATCTTTGAAAAAGTTCGTGGCGCTGTACTGCGAGCGAAATGATCTCTTTTCATCAAGGTTTGATTAAATTTTATTAAATCAGCATACTAGTGCGTGCCATCAAGTTACAGTAGAATTTTGAAGGACTCTTAATCTTCATTATGCTACGGTATAGTTAGATTAATGAGGACGGAATCGTGGAAGAAAATCTTGCGTTCGTCTACAGAGCAGTAGCCACCAATATGCAGCATTTTTTTTTAAGAAAAACATTTTCAAAACGACACATAACCAGGCAAACATGACTAAAGCTTTGTAAGAACTTTAATAGGCTGACTAACGAGGTTTCATAATTGTGAGTGATGTAGCAAGAGATGAAACTATGCAGCCATTCTAATGGTGATATTTGAAAATATTGCATCTGGGTTTATGGACAACTTCGTGGCTTGGAGAAAAAAAAACAGTTAACAAGTCTTAAAATATTACATACATCCCTTTTTCGTCATTGGAATATCATTGAGACTGGTGATTTTGATGAATGTCGTTTAAAACATTCCAACGTTCCAAAATGAAAACAAAAAATTTAAAAAATGCGTTTAATGTCTGTTATTTTTATGCCATGTATTTGCCAGGCCAGGTTTTGTTATTTGTATTCTTCTGCGAATCTAGACATTTAACTTTTAATTTTAAAACAGCATCTGAGTCTTTTATTCATTTCATATTTTTTAATTATTCGTATTCTTATATTCTAAAGCGTGGGCTGAATTTAATCAAAAGCACCTTAACAAAACGTTTTCAAATCTTCGTTCAAATAATAACGTAATATTTATTTCCATTTTAAATTAAAAGCCCGTAGGTTACAAAAATGTATTTTAAATTATTTCCAAACAAAACGTACTTGTCTAATGACATTGCCTTGTTTGGCTTTATTGTTTTCCTCTCGTTTCCTTGTACTTCATTAAATTTTGGCCTACGGCTGAGGTAAGGCAGCCACGCTTTTGAAAAGACTTACGGTGAAAGTTCCTCTTTCTTTGAAAAAGCAGAGCGACCTGTGTTCGTACTTAAACAGTATCCGACCAAAGTTCAGTTACGGAGCTTTTTGATCACATTCCAACATACTACTAGGAATAAAGTTATTTACTTACATATAAAACACAATATATACATCACATGTACATGCCGAACGTACATTTATAATAAGTACATAAAGTAATTGTATTTTTAACATTGTTTCGAATTATGCTGTTTAAAACGTTCTTCTATGGTAAACTTTTAATCTAAGAATACGTAATAAGTTTTACCTACCCTTAAAATTATTATGAGTTTTATTCAATTAATTGAATGACTTAAAAGCCACGTGCAAATATAATAATATTGCGTGACGAAGAAAAAATATTGAAATAGTTTTTGATGTCTCTTATATCACTGTGATTTATACAAATAATGCTGTCTGGTAGCGCATAAGTGATTTTTTATAATATAAAGAACACACAACTTGGTGTTTTTTTAATATTCACAATGGATAATTGCAATAGCACACAGGAATTATATACGTTATAAGATGCTTATTTTATGACGCTTGGTGCTTTATTTATTTAAAGCAACCTATAGGTACATATCCATATTATTATTTTTTAAATTTATCAAAAATGGCTGATGACCAATACCTTCTTACCCTATAATTGTATATTATGGGTCATCTTGGATCGAATTTTATTTAACTACATATTTTTTCCGACGTATACACGGTGAATATGGAAACACAGCTATTCTTAGTAGTACTGACTGTAATTTATTATCGGGAACATCTGCTGTTTGTTCTCCCAAGGTGCAGAACTAACCTACCATTACTAATACCAAATGAGAAGACAGTAACTATGTTCAATCAAATCGCTTCGGATATTGATATATTCCACTTACGTAAGGGTGATTTTAGGTATGTTAGGATGTTATTTTATAAGCTTTTATGATAAAATCTACGTTCATGCGGTGTGTTCCATATACTTTTAGTTTTTATTATTTACTAATATTTCCCTGTTCTTTTTTTGTTTCAATACAATTAACACTTATTTTATGCCATGTAGTAAACGCTTTAAATTTTTAATTTTTCATGTTCATTATATTATGTAAAATAAATAATTTTAATTTGAATTTAAATTGTGGTGGAGCTTTATTAATTATTAATATCTGCTCGAACTCCACGCAAGTGCAATGAATCCATGAAACAAGAAAGTCTAAGCTCATTATATTTTGTTTTGAATGTTTAAAAAACTGTTTAATTATATAAAACTCTAGAATTTAATGCGTAAGTTATAGACATGTAAAAAGTTCCGCCGAATGGATCTTCTATTTAAAATGAAGATCTTTTTCTTTGCACTACAACGACAAAATTGAAACTACTTGTCGCTACTGGTACCTACTAGTTTTCACTCCATGGGTATGCTCCCATTTGTATATATCCAATCCCCATAAAAAAATATTATACTTGCGTACTGTAGACACCCATAGAATTTGTCTGCTTGGAGTAGAAACGGTAATTGATTAATGTTTATATTAGGGAAATGCTTTTATCCAGCTGAGTGAACAGTTTTCATTTCAATTTTACGATTTCAAAATACAATCAGAATATATTTCCTTGAGATCTATCATTTCCATCTATCTGGCCATTTTTGTTATTTGTTATTTTTCTGGCTTATGAAAAGGTTTTTTTTAGACCCGAAACATTTTTCCTTTTTAATAATATCAAGGATAAAATGTCGTAAATACTGCTTAAGTTTTTACCAGGCCCGTCTCTTTCCTTGACACCGGTGACATGGGTAAAAGACCGATGTTTTTTTTAATATTTAACGTGTTCAATATTAAGCTCAACCTAGTAAGTGGTTGTCAAAAAAAATGTTACCACCCGTCCAAATCATATTCTAATCCTTTTCAGTGCCGAATATATGGGTCAGTATTTTATATTGTTTTAAAAATAAGATAGTATAAAAGAACAATATCTCTGTTAATATATTAGGCATTTATAAACAAATTTATCTCCTTTACCTCTTGGCAACACCAAATATCTTCAAAGCAGAATAAATTTACTTAGTCCACAGTGATTTTATAAAACGATAATATTCTTCTCATGACAATGATAAAAATTCCATAAAATAGGTACTTTAAATTATTGTAATTATTTTGTACTTAAGTTTTAAAAAATCATTTTCTAAAAGCCTTAGAAAAATATTTATTATAAAAAGAAAGCTATAAAAAATCTTGTGGCAACTGGGATTAGGACAAAATATCTTTCGCTTGCCTCTGTGAAAGTCCTCTTTGTGAATAATTCTTATTACCTAACTACGACATCCAAGATATTTTAAATCTCATCGACAAATGCTTACCATATTTTTAAACTTTCTTGACGATTATAATATCAACGTTCAGTCTCCCATAGCCCTTAAAATCTCTGCTGGTACTAGGGGGCAGGGTTCGGTAGATATATATATATATATATATTATTCTTCCATGTTCGATCCTAAGAGGATCATATGGACCCTATTGACAGATGATTTTTTTACGAGAAATGAATGTTATCCGCTTGCTCAACATATTATGACTATACTCTGGGTCCAAACATATTATATTGAAAAACAACATGAAATTTTTTCGCCAGATTCAAAATTTGAACTTGGAACCCTCAATATTATAAGTCGACGTGTTAGCCGCTCGGCCATCATTGACGTATACGTACATATTATACCTACACATTAATCTAAATAATAGGGATTGATAAAAAATCTTGTAGCTAACAAACTAGTACAAAATATTTGAGAATATAACATTATTTACTGGAATATACTTAATTAAACATAAATATTAGAAAAAAATCTTTGGCGCTGGACAGGACTTGAACCCACATCATTATTTGGTTTCCAGCCAATGTATTTTTTCAATTCAGCCACTAACGCCCTAACTAATTACGACAAAATTAACAATCAATAGTCAGGCAACTGAAGCGTAGGTATATGTAAATTTTGCTAATATTGGCGACTGCCTTTTGTAATTTTAATCACGGTAGGTATAATCATATTTAAGTCAAGACGTATTTACACTTGCTAATAATTAAAAAAATATTTCTTTTTATTTGACGAACAATTCACAGGATTTGAGATTTAAGAGAACATTTTTTATTGAACATGGATATTATTTTTAAAACATTTATATTAGGAAAATCCTTAAAAAATATTCCCGCCGGACAGGACCGAAATCTTCATCCATCAGATTTTGTTCAATGTGCTTTACAAATTTAGCCACATGCGCCTTTTCTCATTACGATGACGTATACCATCCATTTTATCACAATATTTTATTGCAAATACATATGAAACTGGATGTATTATATTATTTCAGCCGCATCAATACACACATGGAGAGGGCGCGGCAGGACAGGGGCAGCTACAGGATCGAGTAGACCCTGGATAGCGGCGCTGAAAGCCCTTGGACCAGCCCCTCTAGCCGCTCTATGGGCGACTGCTTGTGTCTTTCACTTGGCGTTGTTAGTGCAGAGTATACGCACTATGATACACCCAGAATCCAAAACTCACAGGTAACCAAATAAGTATTTTTCCTCACAAAACATATAAGTTAATATAAATGTGAAACTAGACGCCATAGACGTGAGATTTGTTTTATGACAATGAATGACCATAAAACCTTATAAGACGTCCTTAAATATCACCAACGTATATTCCAATATCACCAAAATACACGTTTCAATTACAGCATAATAAACTTGAATGCATATTATGATACAGACGTAATTTTATTCTATATTTATCCACACTCGCTAATTAAACTTTGTTTCAGCCTCACCCAAAAGAAAATCCACTTCCCATTATTTTTGTGCTCCCTAGATTTTCTTAGCTAAAATAGCACTTACTGTACTTATATAATTTTTCACCATTATAATACATTTTAATTATTGAACATACATAATTTTGTCACATGAGAAAATATTATATTATAGCCAAAAGTAAGACACCCAGCAGGATTTGAACCTGAATCTCTCAGTTTTCGCGTCCATACACTTAACCACTATACTCCAGGCGTCATACTTAATTGCGACAAATTTTAACTAATGTCTCTTAATACTCTCTGATTGGTTATAATATATTTTCTCAGAAGTGTTTTCAAAATTATTTATATTCAATAATTATTAAAATGTTACATTCGTAAATTTTGTGAATTATTCGTTGAATAAAAAAAATAGTTAATTCAACATTCTAATTAATTATAAGGTATTAAATTCCTCAAACGTATGTTTAATAGATAACTATTTTAAAAGACTAGTCTTAAATAAAGCTCTGTATAACCTTCATAAGACCTATATTGACCTATGTATTGGATTGTTAAAACATAAAAGAAAGTGATGAAAGGAAGCCAGACATATTGAAAGAAATTAAGAAGAAGCATACAATTTTCATTTTAAATTATGTTATTTAATATTTTAAACTAATTAACGGTATATAACCTGGGAAGCTACATAAATAATATGTTTAAATTATGATATTAATTGAAAACTTTTAAGATTTTTAAAACATAGATTCTTACAGTAAAAATGAAACAATAATGCGGTCGGTCGATAGTGTGCGTGCGTATGGGGAGCCGTGATAAATGCCTGGCAGCCGATGACCGCGTATTCGTACGTATACGTACATATACAATCGACGAACCGCATCATTGTTTCGTTTTTAGTGTACCTATTGACTTTGAAGTTTCTCAATGTTGGAAGTAATAATTTATTCTTTAAAACAATAATTAAAATCGATTTCAGTATTTAATTTGGATACATACTTGCATCACGTCTTCACATCCATTATGCGTATGTATATCGCGGTGTAACTAACGTTAGCTATATCTATATTTTAAATTTATTCACAAAGTATCCCAAAATCAACCTACAAATATGTTGGTACTAGAGTATGCCTGATTTCTATTTTAATTAAATCTATTACGAGGTTTATCGAGTGTCCATTTCAAGAGTAACATTCATTTTGCATAATACCTAGTGATCTTAGATGCTTTGTTCATTTATTTTAAATATCTTGTGTAAAATGAGTATGTATCGGAAAAATGTACTAAAAATTAAGCTTTACGGGTTATACTGAAAGGGTTATATAACTCAAAACACCACTTCTGATTTTTATATGTATACCTATAATATATTATGGTTGTCAAGAATTAATGATAAATAATCACAAGATAAAAAGAACTTTTTATATACAACGTTTTTACATTTTCTGTTGAATTATTATGCTCAATATGGTCAATCTTGTACTTGATATGAAGTAAATAAAAAACAAACAAACAAATGTAGAATACTGAAATGTCATTTTGATTCCCATAGTAATGCACGTACATATTAATAATTTAGTTGCTAGGACCAACCCTTAGCAACCAATAATAGTCTTTTACTTTTTAGAATTTTTTCTGAAATAACTTTCCATACAAAACAGAATTAACTGAAAATGAATTCAATTCTGCTTAAAGATGGCTAAAAGCATTAAAATAATGCATTGGCATCGTGTTCTGATATATTATAAAAGTTTCAAATGTCTAGCTAGTCGGGAAGTTAGTTAAAAATTGATTGAAAGATTTGTACTGTACAAACAAACACCGGACAAACAAGAATACGAGATAATAAAAACGTTGTAAAATACATTCTCACTCGCCGTAAGATGCTGCAAAGCTGAGAAATTTTCCCTCATATATACCAAATCGAGAACAGGAGTTTAACTAAGAATTAGACCAACTTGAAAAGTTCTTCCGTTTCAATCTGCATATAAAGACACTCCTAGAGGATAAGATCGGCATCCGATAATAATTCACCACTTAAGTAAGGCTAAAAGTGGAATTGCTACCTTGTCTGGTTAAGAACTGAGAAGTCTATTGGTCTAAGCTAAATCCAATATAGTTATCCCCATGCACCGCTATACATATAGATAATACATATGTAACAGATGTGTTTGCCTACCCTTGCCCATGACAAGTGCATAATATTGTGTCGAAATAATTATTATCTAGGTATTTATATACTGTGGTTTTCAATTAAGAAACTACACAAAAAGTGTTAATTGTTATCATGATGAATATTGGTGGTATAAAACAATGCAAGTATGCATTACCAAATAATATCATTTTATGTATTTATTAGACTACTAGCAAATTTAAAATTCTATGTAATACATTTTTAAATATTATTTTATGTTAATTATTGGTACTGCGTTTCCTAAAACATTTTTCATCCATTTTTAAAAAAATCTTTTTAAATCGTTACATATTTTGGATAGATTGATAAACATTTTTTTTATATTATAAATATTCCTTTCCGACCATGTCCGATCCTAATAGGATCATAATATGGGCCTCCACGGAGTGGAGGTTTGTATTAACAGATTTTTTTACGAGAAATGGATGTCAGCTACTTGCTCAACCTATTTGGTCTATACTCGGACTCATACACAAATTGAAAAACAATATGTGTACCTTATATCATTAATTATATTGTTGATTATACTTCTAAAGATTATAAAACCTATACAATAATCAGAAACTTAATTAATTTATTATAAATAGTTGCTAAGAACATATATAGAAGTATTTTGTATGTTATAATACATGCCAATGGCATATTAGTAATTAGTTTTTTATATATTTTATCAAATTATAATCGTAGTGACGGAGGATTTATTTATTCTAAAATTTTTCAATCACGAGAGTTTTGATATTGTTAAAATATCAATGTATTTTAAATTTTATTATAAATCTCATCAAAATAAGATCAAACAATGATTTTCTTTGAAAAGGACAAGGAATTGTTATTATTTGTAGATTGCAAATATTGTATTATGCTCTGTATACGCTTTGACTTTTTGACTAGGTAAAAAGGTTCTTTATTAGAAGAGTTGGTTTATATATTTATGATAATATCATATTATCATGAAAAATGTATTGCAACATTTTATTTTAAAAAATCAGAATCTTCGTATTAATTAATACCACCATAAGCCAAATGAAAATAGAACAAAAGCTCCATTTTGACCTACGCTGAGCATGCCTCCCCATAACCAATGTGGAAATCACAATGAGAAATCGACATGTCGTTTGATTAGTGGATAATCGGTGAGCAAAAGCAGTCATCCAGTTGTGCCCAGTGACACCAATTGGACAACCACAGGGCTGTCCTAAAAACGGCTGGTTCGACGAACGAATGAACATGGTGTCGAAGAATCAGGTACTTCCGACAAGACTGAAAGATAAGAATGTAGTGAATCAACCATAGCTGATAAAAGCAGATACTTAATAATTTCAATAAAACAGTTTAATTAGGCACAAATCTGTTTAGATCAGTCTACTTTCGAAATTATTTTTAAGTTAATGAAAAAATATTTCAATTCGATTATTGAAATTAATTGTCATAAAATCAACTCATTTTTAATTAAACTTGTTTATATTTTGTTGTTTTATAAAACCATTTTATGATACTCGTAGCATCTTGAATAATTATATTTTCTAAATCATAGACAACATAAAAAGAAATTTACATTCTACTTTTTTCCATACAATAAAGAAGTAATAGATAGTTTATCTCAATTTAAACCTATTTTAATTAAAATTGGAGAACAAACAAGTCTTTCAAGATTTTTCGGCTTTATTCTTTGTCATTTCAAAAATAAAATCTCTAATATTTATTGAAATGTAAATAATTTTTAATTAAAATATTTTGTTTACAATTTTTCTTTATATTTAAACGTTAATAATGAGAACGTTATATTTGTTACATTATTATACTTATTTATGAAAAATAATATAACATTATGTCTTATTGGTTGTTTCCTCATGACAGAAATTAAGTCACCTTTTGAGTGATCTCCACTTTCTCTTCTTCTCTCAAGGCAGAGTGAAGACTGTCCTCAATAAGCTCATTTACTTGATCCCTCCAGCGCTTTTCCTCTGCTTCGCCCTCCCTGGAGTTCCAAAACTACCAGCCTCTTCAGGTTAACTGACTGGTTGACAGATTGACTGGTTTTCTCTATTTTCTGTCCAAGTAGTACAAAGCATTCGTCATTAAGTCATCACTAAATGACCTTCCATCCCTTAGAGTCTATGACTCGTCATCGTAAAAAATATAGAGTACCCTAATTTTTGAATATTAATTACTTCATAATAGACATAGCTTTTAACAAGTACATACATACAATTTATTTTATATATTAATTATTCGAACTACCTACTAGAAAAAATCTTTTTGAACCTTGCGGGATTCAAACCAGCGCCCGGGGATTTGCTCAAATGTACCCTAGCAACTAAGTTATGTATTTCTTATCTAATTGCAACGAAATTAAATACAGTTTTTACAATTCTCTCTTAAGCGCTTTCTTGAATAAAATATTTGTTGAATACAAAAAATAGTCTATCATTTTATATACTTGTGCGTCGCCACATTAATGAAATACAAATACATGATAAAGAAAAATGACACTATAAGTGATTTAGTTTATGTGATACGGAAAAATAGCACTTAACTACAATTCATATTGAAAAATTATACATTTATTTCAAATATATTTTTGGCAGCTGATGTAGGTTCCAGATTACGATAGAAAAAATCTCTTAAATGGTCTATAAGCGCACAAAAATCTATTTATACGCGAAAAAAATACACAGTTTCTACGATTTCTTGCTATTCGAGCTCTCGTGTTATTTTTATTTACGAAATATTTTTCCGATGATTTTTTGACATAAAATGAGATTTTATTTACATATGAATATAGAAATATATACAGTACGTAGCATTAAGATCATTAAATTTGTACGTGCTGTATCTGATTTTTCAGTCGATTGGTTTAAGCAATTAGGTACTTTATAAATTTACAGAATGACATTGAGCTGTCTTTGTTGCATAGTCACTTAGCTATTTTTAAGCATTAATATACTTACGTTTTCACAACTATTTTATAGAATAGCCATTTTTATATACATATAATCGATGGCCGATGCAGAAAGCCTGCATATTATATCAACTACATTTATTGCAGTGCCAAGTATGATTTCTCCAAGCTCATAATGCAGGAAAAGGGTAGATGGAAGAAGGGGCATAGGCAGGAGTAGATTCTCTTGGCCTATGTCACCCCTGTAAGTATCTCAATGTTTAAAATATTGACAATGTGATAGGATATATGCCCAAGACCGGAGGATGTACTACAAGTACAAAAAAGAATATATTTATTATATAAGAAATAGTAGCTAATTATTATATCCAGTAAGTTCAATTTTCATGAAAAAATCATTTTATATATTAAATCTTATTTAAAAATTCTCTTAAAACAATATGTTAATCTAGGTATAAAATCTGGATATAAATACATAATTTTCAGTGATAATGAAACTTGAGACACACTGGCTCCGAGACATAGAAATAATACATATTAAGTAATTGTTTTTATGATTTAAAATATTTTCATCTCATTGCAATCCATACATTTTTTGTTAGATATTGATGTTTGATTATATTTATTTATATTACAAGATTGATTTTAATTGCCGGTATTATAATTTTATTACCTATTTTTACGACTGCACTATGAAATAAATGTTTTATTATAATTATGACAAAAAAAATATATTGATACCTAATTATACTTTTTGGCGGCGTAGATGCATTAGATGTGGACAAGGCATCATGCAAAATGATCCAGTATTTTGAGTTTTGTGTATATAGACTGACAAACTCGACTTGTATCCAATACCGGAACGATATACTTATAAAAAAACGAGACGATATTACAGAAAATGAAAAACAGCTATATACACTATAAAACGCAAATAAGTGTTGTTTTCTTGACATACGATGCGTTGTAGAAATGCCATTTTCTGGAAATTATTCTATAGGAGACCGGATTCAAGATATACTTTTTACTTGAAGATTTTGACTCAGTATCGTAAGAGCATTTTCTCATTGTTCCAGTCCGTAGTCTCAATATTTTTTGATGATAGACAGTTATTGATATAGTAATTTGTTCTATATATATGTCTGTAAAATAAGAGATTACTCATAAACTAGTCTTTCAAAGTACACTCACAACGTATAATTACATTCTTTCGTAAACAGTTAAATACAGATAAAATGTTTGAGAAATATTATACTCTACTAGCATTGTAATAAGGGTCAGTTTTCAATTTGTATTTTTTTTAATATTGTTTCTTTTAGTTAACGAGTCAACAATTATCTATACCGTCGAATGTTTACGTAAAAAGTAACTTTATATATGACAGTTGTCTTTGATCTATTCAAAAAAATCAAATTTAGTATTGGGATATCGCATGTGATGGCACATCCAGTGTACCAGAGTCTCTCAAACTTATTTGGTCCACTGCTTCCTTTTGAGAAAAAAAATACTCAACAACTACCTAGAAATCTATCTTCTTTGAGCAAACAAGCAGAAAAATGCACTATGAAATTTTCAATATTTTTTAATGTATTTTTTTATGTCTACGGAGCTAGTGTGTATTTAGTCCGATTTTGCCGAAAATGAGTACAGATTTTGCTAGCTAAATTAGTAGATCTTTTAGGGTCAATTGCATTTTTGAATTTATTCATTACAGATTACTTGAATTTCCAAAACTGTAAACTTGTGCCCATTAACTAAAAGGGCATGCAAAATAATAAATTTCATTTTTCTGAATATGTTCACTTTGGACTTTAGATACAGTAACTGGAAGGTGGGTACATGTATTATAATCTTGAGATATTTGTAGGAGCGTAATGTTTTTGAAAGTTTTATAAAAAAAATACTATCGTAATACACATGGTCCGCTTTCAAACAATGCATGCATATAATAATTTAAATTGTCGCCGAGCGAAGAATCCTTACAAACTTTCTCTTGTTTCATTTGGCATACAATGAAAATAAAACACAAAAGCAAATATTTCAAAGGGAGCCAAGCGTTTCCGTTTAAAACCTTAGGGTACATCCTGAATATGCCTCTCCATATACATTTTATAAAGATTTGTAGGTGTGGTAAATATTTTAGAAGAACGCATTTTAACGATGAAGTCTTTTTTGTCGACCGGCGTAGCTTCATTGATAATATTTTGTCTAACAAGCTGACATGTTGTAGATCATTTTATTAAACCGTATGTAATTTATTAGTTTATTAAGGAATTAGAAACTGGACTTTTTATTTTATGTGTTAAAATAATAGCTTTAATTTGTACATGAAAATTGCTGTTTAGCAAAATATTACGAGTATATGAAAACAACTACGTCATGTCGCGTAAAAATATGAATGATTCTGAAATCGCAATGCAAATTACGAGAAATACAAAAAAATCTGACGATTAAATATTGACTAAGGTGCTCTTTTCAACTAGATAAAAAAAATCTTCTATTGATATAAATTCATGGTGGAAAGACATTTTGTTATATTTATTATATTTATTATATTATATTTATTATATTTCCTCATTTTAATATTCATCCGCGCACTTATGCGGTTCTCGGCGTTATGAAAACAGTGTACATTTCTGTGTCATATTAAATTCGTATGATCTCACTTGCATTTTTTTGCATTTCATGTGATTCTTGACCACCACACAAAAATGGTTTCCTAATATATTTCTAAAAATATCATTCACTTACTCAACTCATTAGGTACATGTTATGGATTTAAAAACTGAAACAATCTTCTATATAAGGGTTGCTGGTAGATTAAGCATATTACATAGTTTTTTTTTTATTACAGTTTGCTGTTTAAGGTTATGTCAAGATTTTAATTATAATATCCTTTGCTAGAAAATAATAAAGGAATTGATTCAATAATACACCAATATAGCAATACTAAAAATAGAAATCCGATAGTGTAGCAATAATATTAAATCATTGGTTTCTGAAACATTATAGACTTGTAGATCATAAGGAGTAGCCATATTTTCCGAACAATGTCACATAGTTACGTTAAATTTGGAATGTTATAACAGATTGCGACAGGGATCAAGAATTGTTGGAGAAATGCACGTATTTAGCGGTTTCAGTCCCAAATTTGAGACAAGTTTATTTCTAGTTGAGTGTATTATTTATGTATGTAGGTATGTCACTGGACAAATTAATGATTTAAGTATAAATGCACATATATATATATATATATATATATATATATATTATGGACCTATTAATTATTTAATTGAACTGATATTTAAATTGTAAAGTTCCTTAACAAATTGTAACTAAACCATAAAAATTATAAGTTATACCTGTAAAAAAAAAATTGTTGAAAGAAATAAATTATTTTATTATTACAAATAAACAGTTACATATTATATTACAATGAGAAGTATATTATAGAGAATAAAAAAGTATATAGAGAAACAATAATAATGATAAAGAGTAAAACAAAATTAGTGACAAAAAGTTTAAAATTAAACTAACTATAAAATTATTTTATTTTAGAAAATGGCAAATACGAATAAATTATTTATTTAAAATATTAAGACGAGTTGTATTCGTCACATAATTCTTTTTTATTACCTACTTAAGTTATAAAATTACAATAACTCATTTATTGCTAACACCGCAACTAGCGCGTTTGGAGTCATTGGTCATTAGATATAATTAACGTGTTATTTAAACGTGGTAATTAAAAGGTTAGAGTGATTGTGTTAGTAATAATATGGTCGCCTATTTTTGGAATACAAACAGGTCATAATAATACATTTTTTTGTTAATCCTTTTATTTTTTGATGGAAAGACATGGAAAAAATAACAAACACTTTATTTTTTATAGTAATTAACAAAAATAAAGTGTTAATACATATCTTGATAACTAAAATTATGGTTACATTAAAATATAAATGAAAAGTCATTAATGCTAATTTTTACTGTGTTTTTTGCTTATGACGATCAAGACCTTGATACCTCAAGGACTTCTACTTCTCTCAGATCAGAGTAAACTGCTACTCGGTCGCTTCAATACGCTGGCACTCTTTCTGTACGTCGTCTTCTGTGAAGGAATTCAATAACATCACCATTCTCTTGATTTTGATAAGACCTCTATCATTGATTATCCTCTATGAGTCTGATTAAAACATATACGTATATATTGTCAATAATAATGGACAGACTGATATTTAATTAGGCACTTTCAAATTATTGTGCCATTCCAGTTCATCTAATGTGGTTATTATTGGAAGGGTAAATTAATTATTAGATATTATATAAATGTAAAAAGTGACTATTTTCAATTATGTCATATTGCAGGGATGAAAACAAGCTTAAGGTAGTAGTGCGTATGTGAAAATGAGGATTGCTGACGACAATTAGCTGAGTATGAAGAATTGTAGTTAATGGAAGAGATGGCGAGTTTTATTTTCGAATTGTAAAAAATATAAAAACAAGTGACATATTATATAGCCCGAGGCTTGGCAATACTGACTGACCAATATGGAGTGACTTTTACACGATCAAGATAAAAGCGGAGTAAAATATTCATTCAATCGTGATAGCCTATTTATTGAACTCCTCGCGATTAAACAATGCTTATACTGAATATCTCATACTTTCGATGAGAAATGCATTTTAACATGATAAATACTAATAAATATTAATAAATAATAATAAATATTAATAATTATTAATACGTATTAATAATTAATAATAAATATTACTGAAGTAAAAGTATTTATTTGCAATTAGTAATTAGATTCGTGTACAATTTGTATCCTAAAAATGTATATACTAAACAGTTTTATTTTCACTGTCAACATTTCTCATCGAGTAACTAACCGATGTGGCCTGTGAAAAAAATATACAATTCGGTTTGTATATCACTGATTTTTCTGACAATGACAGAGCATCAGAAGACTCGTTGATCGCCACACAAGCTTTCTAAATTTAAAATTTCCGAAGAAAACAAAATATATCCAAACTCCTTGACATTAATTTATGAAAGGTGTTTCATAGTGCACTGCTAATAGATATTATATGGATATTATTATCAACCTATTAATGTATGTGTTGGTTATGGTTTAAACTTATTGATCGTCGAAGTGTCAATTTTTTAATGTATTTACGGGTGTGTATAATTAATTAACCATAGAGTGTCAAGAAATTCACAAATGTGGCGATTATGCATAAATTGCGTTCGTTTTTCAAAATCTACTTTTGTAAAAAAATATTTAAAAATCACAATGGTTTTTTTAATATAACTCAGAATATGAATATTTAATTTTTAGTACTGATATAATACTTCCTTATACATATAGCAATTTTCATCCAAGTTGATTGTATTGTCAACCTCAGCATGCTGCGTGAATATCTAAATCAAAATGTAAGTAAGCGATCGGAGACATTGTTCTTTGGGAAGTTCTTCAGATCAAAGAGGGTTGCGATTTCAACATGGAAACACATTAAATATAGCTTGTATTATCTATTAATGATTAATTATAGGTGGAAAATGAGTCGACTTCTCTTATTTAACCATCGGAATTAAACATATTATTTTTTTTCTATCTATTAATTGAGTTTGTAATACTATCATAACTTATAACATAATATACCATTTTATTATTATTGAAAACGCTATGACATTTAAAAAATATTATAGGTACATTTTCTATTACCTGTTTACTCAAATTCTAATTAAACTAAATTACTTAATTAACTGAATTAACTAATTAAACTAATTTATCTAAATAACGTTAGTTTTCGGTAAATCAATTCAAATAATGTATAAAAACTGATATCACAGATTTAAACGCTATTATCTAAAATCGATGATTTCAGGATAACGGTTTTTTTCTCAATCGTAGAGATGCAAAGTGGAAAAATAATACGTTCCACATGTATATATAATTAGTCTAAAACACTACCAATATATTTTTATCTGTAGCGCTATTATTGACGAAAGTATTATTCTATTCGTAAACAGATTTCATTTTTAAACTTTTTTTTTTAATTTGTAACTGAATAATAAACTATTTTATATATATTATATCAGTGATTTCCATTCAATTGAATCACGTAAAAGTTAGTTTAAATTATATTTTATAAAAGGTTGTATTACAGTACAACACACGTAAATACCGTAGTGTAACGAACGTTAGACGCCTTTCAATGTTATGCAGGAACAACTTCCCAAAATTTGTATTTTGATATAGTAAATTACAGTCAATTCTCGATCAAAAAAGACTCTTCGCTCGCCGGAAAATACCGAAAACTTTTTGAAAGCAGAGAAATTTTCCCTTGTAGATACCAAGTTGCAATGGCCGATCGATCTAACTAAGGGTCAAACCAACTTGAAAAGTTCTTCTTTTTCAACCGACATAATTTGGAACCCAGAGGATATGATCGACATCTTGCAATTTGCCACATAAGCAAGTCGGGGATTCTCTGAAGCCAATCTGACAGAGCTTGGAGACAAAATCAGCGTATCCGGTTAAGAACTGAGAAGTCCAATGGTCAGGAGTCAATCTGGTTATCTCCATATTTTTCCAAATATAAGGTGACACATCGAAACATGCCATGCATTCGCAACTAATTTGAGAAATGTACACTTATTATGTTTGATGTTTCCAGTCACTCTCAGTGATTTTTTTCAGTGTGTATTCAAATATTATCAGTATATTTGCAATAATTGATGAGATCCAATTTACCACAGAAATTATTTAATCTCCATATTTCAAAGAAAATTTCCTTCAACACCCCTGGGATACTCAATTTTTTAATGTTTTTTGAGCTTCTCAATAGTTTGGGTTTCCCTTGGGTTGGTCAGCCATTACGATTTTCTTTCTACTTTTTTGAGGAATAAAATAATTAAAATTACGCTTTATTTTATCTAGGATTAGATCAGATTACATATCGTCACTGTTCTGGCAGAAGACACTAATTCGAAAAAATGACATATTGAGTTAGTTATACCAAAATGTTCCTTATTTCAAACTTTACCGTCTGGAAACCTTCTTAATAAATAAACAGTGTTTAATTTAAAGTCATCCTTCTAACAATTATTCAATTAACTCACATGATAGACCATTTCAAACATTTTAACAACTTCAAAGTCAAATTACTCAAAACTAGTATTCTCCAGTTAGTGTGTTCTGCCAGAACAGGGACGATATTTATTTATGAACGGTACATACACATTAGTTAAAAAAATGTATAAAATTACTATCACATAATATATTAATAATTTCAGATTTATATTGCGAATAGTTTGAAAACGTTAATTGGGTCTGAAAGATAATAATGATACTTTAGGAACAAAATCTATACTAATCTCATTTTATCCAAAATCATTATACCTATATTATGACACACTGGCACTTATGTAAGGAAAAGTATAGCATAAGTATATAAGTAAGATTAAATTTTGCATACTTATACTTTTTTGCCTTCCGTTTGATAAGATAATAACTATTAGCACCCTTATGTACCTTAGTTTTCATATAGTGTTATTCTGGATAAAGATATAGTTAGTACATGCATATATACCTATCCTTTTTCGGTTACCTATTCTGTAATAAATTCGCTGATATTGATTCGGTATATGAAAAAGGTTTTCCGCTTGGTATTGATAAAATCGCAGCTCGGAAAATGTGAATGTTTTACATATTTATTATATTATCAATAATTTTCCAGTCTGGAAAATCTATCTTCAATATTTTATCCGAAGAAACCTTTTAAATTTTCAAAAAAAATGCCTAGTATATGATGGAATCCAAGACATCATTATGTCTTGACTCTCTCTTACGTATCATTCTAAGTATTTAGGTACATTTTTACAAGAAATAACGTGATAAATAAGTAATATATTTTGTAAAAAAATATTTTTTCGAGAACAATATTACCGAAAACTATTTTACCTAATACAGATGGTAGAAAAGCATTGAAAACGAATGAAATTTTCTTCAACTAGCATTTAAATAATTTAAAAAAAATATGTGCCATTTATTTGAGATACAAAAATAATTTCATAAACATAAATAATATTTAGACATTTTTTACAAGTAAAGTTGTAATTAAATGAAAATGCGACAATATCATTATTTTACAAGTTTACTCTGATTGAATAGATACGCAAAGAAAACCCCCTTACCTATGACGATTATGTATTTTTAGTATGGGTTCAATAATTACATGATTCATAATTCAACGGCATTAGATATTAATTATTGGAATATATTAAATTTTATAGCGTTTATAATTATTTATATAAATTTAGCCAAAGTGAATATTCTATTTACACCAATTATTATGAATGGTAATATTTTTTAAATATCTTTGAATTAAAGTATATCTAACACAACACATAACTTTACTACTACTATCAATGATTATTGTTATGACTGCTGGATCATTTCCATTCAAAATTCGTTCAAATTTTCCCAAAATTTAATAATGTATTACACGTCTCGTATTGAAAGCGGATCAACTGTTATAAAGCACCAGTTTCTTAAATTTGTATTCCATGTATGATCAGCATAATTTTATATATTTTTTTGAAAATATTGAGAGTATCAATTCGAGTAATGTTCGACTTCCAGCAGTGATTTCTCTATTAAGCCAATCCAATAAGCATTCTGATCTGAATATCACCATCGTTATCATCCGAGATCGATCCACTGCTGGATAAAGGCATTGCCATATTTTTCTACTCTTCTTGGTCCTTAGTTCTTTATCGATTGTCATGAATTCGTCGATCGAGAAAGTTTTGGATGAATGAATTTACCCAGCGGTTATCAATTCTATAAGCGTCAAATCTGGTTAATTGTAATTCCATGAGCTTACTGACCTTGATCACACCGAGAAATTTTGCCTGGCTCCTTATAAATTGGATTCTTTTATGGTCATTTATAGTTTTATTTCCGATCTCTCACATTAATAGTGCATGTTTAGCGAGGGGTACAAGACTAGTCAATGGGCTCCCCAAAGAAGTAGACATTTTCGTATTCTATAATTTCGTATTTATATGTATTTTGTATTAGAAATTTTATTTTTCTGTATAAAATTGTACTTTAGTATGTTTTTATTTATTTTTTATTATTATTTTATATATTTTCTTCTTCTCTCTTGTGAGGGTAATATTTGTTATAATGTAAATCTCATGTTATGTACATCTTGAAATAAGATTTGTTATGTCCACAATGTTTTGTTTTCTTAAATAAATATATTTACTGAATATAATATTACTCCCGGATAGTAAAATTTTCCATTTCGAGCGCCGATTATCTGAGATTAGTGACCAGCTCATTTGTAATACCATTGACGATTGTCGCATTTTTCAGTACTCTTGTTTCGATAGAATTACTTTCAAGCCAACTTTCTCGCTTTTATTTGGAAACTTCATTATTGCGTTTGATATATCTATACGTTTAAAGATATCTCTGAAATGCTTCAGAATATCTAATAGTTATCTATCTATATCATTCGTTATATTCTATCTTATCATCTGTAATGTTTTTCTTTACTCACTAAATTTATTATCTTTTCACCATATCATGCTTTGAATACCCTTATAATATGTAACTCCATTATTCTATATCACGCTCATCAATTTCATTCAACTGAAGATCGCTATAATAATGAAGGAAATCATTCATGTAAATTGGTATATTATACTAAAATGCAAGTACTATATCAATATATGTAATTACATAAAAGGAAAATCGAGTAAGCTGTCTCATTGAATAGATTGAGTGAATTATTGAATTATAGATACTTCCTTCGTACATAAGCAAGCATCTAACGTCGAACCCATATCATACAAATTTTCACGCTAATTTGCTAAAGCAGGCATTATGAAACCTCTTGTAAAATTACGTAGCCGACGTCAATTATAAAATCTAGGTAAAAAACCGGATAGTTCCATAAAAAAATATTAAGTGGAAACGGAAGTTTATAATACATTTATTTATGACAAGGTGCAGTATATTATTATGTTGGACATTCTTATAAGTACTTCCGGGTTCTTTTCAAACTATCAACTATTTTTTTTCGCCTAGAATTAGTTGAAGTATACGAATGTAGGCTGATATATTATTTATAACCACGAATTAAATAGACTAGAGCAGTGGTTTCCAAACTTTATGTTACAACGCCTCCTTTTTTAAAAAAAAGATAATCTTGGCGCTTCCCTCCCCCCATTAAAATATAGTCAAAAATGTACTAATAATACAAATATAAACAAGGTTTTACTACGTACTTAGATTATATTGATTTTTAAATTAATTTGTTTTTTATGCGATGAATGTGCTTGTTTATTAACACGATCAATTTCAATAGAAGTCAATCTAAATTCATCATCGTTCATTGACAAATGGATTCTATCATGGGCCCCACATCCTGAAGTGGGCCCCCAGGCCAGGATCTTTGGCGGGCCCACCTACCTATTGCTGAGGTTAAGGGCAGTGTGGCAATTATACATGGGAGTTATCATTTAAGTATATCATTCATCATATATCACATCAAATTGCAACGCACAACCACATATTTAAAATATTTAATAGCTCTGAAACAAAGCAGCGCCGCAGGCGACTTTTGTTTTACTATTAATAAAATAATGTGAAAAGTACAATAGTACTAACCAAAAACTCAGTAAATAGATTTTTGTTTGCTCCAATATTATATCTGGCGCAGAAATCATTTAAAAGTGGAAATATGGCGAACTTATTTTTTTTTTGTAATTTTGATTTCCAAAGCTCCATTTTTTATGAATGCCTTCACTTTGTCTTTTTAAATCAGTGAATACATTAGTGGTCCTTGCGTTGATTTATTCACTCATTTTTTTTTTAAATTTTAACCAAATAGACAAGTTTAACAACAAAATTATCGTTCCTAATTTGCAAACTACAAACCCGTGGCTACATTAATTGTGTTAAACTCTTCGCGTCTCCCAGCTTGGAAATCGCTGGATTAGAGTATTACCCCGTTTACACGTACATGAATTTACTGTTGACAGTAAGTATTATTGCGGCAAGAAAATTTATGGGTAAACATGTATTATCCTGCAGTTGCAAGCTTGCAAGCATGAATCAAAGAAGTTTGAAAGTTTCTGAATTTTTCACGCGACAGTAGGGATTTTTTCTATCTACGCCTGCGCAGTAGAACGATGGTGGCGAACCTGCCGGCAAAAAAACGAACTATACTAATTTTGACGATTTCGATTTTCACCTTGTTACGTCCTTTTTGTAAACAATAAGTTACTACCAGCATATTTAAACTCATTACAAGATATCACTATTTATGCTGGGTAAAACTGAAATATATTGTACTATCGTATTGTATTATCCTATCGTCATATTGTTATATTGTGCAAACAATTAAAATTACCTCCAATACAATACTATTTGATCATCGAACAATAATAACTAACTTGCGTCTACAAATTTATTTTCTTCTGTTTAACTTAAGTTGAATGTCAAACAAAGGTGAATTTTATTGCAAAACCTTCTAATATGAAAATATTGCATTTCTTGTTTGCGCAATACGGTTGGTCATAAATGCCAGTAATGGTTAACTTCGTGACATCATCCATAATAATAATAAAATTTAAGTATTTGACCCTTGATTAAGTCAAATAAACAGAATACCTATGGAGTGTTCCTATACATAAATTCTACCAAATAGTTGACCAAAATATTAAGATTTTTCCGACAATCAAAATGTTGAATACGTTGTAACACAATAGGGTGCTTTTTTTCATAATGAATAATTCTTTGCCAGTCGGTGCAGATAACATACTAAAAGTTACCTAGTGACCAATGATACTATATTATCTGACTGTGATTTGAAAATATTTACATTTCCCTAAGCGTAATATTATATATACATAATATATATATTTTTTTTCGTTTTTGTCTGTCTGTGATCTCTTCCATTATACCTCAAATATTACTTGACCAATCTAAATGAAACTTGCATAGCTTATGGATGACATTATTAAATTATAAATTTTGTACCAATTGAATTAAGTTTCATTAATTCGATAGGTATCTCAAAAGTTTCCTAAGTTGAACTATATTTTTTAAATTAAATACTCGCAAAAATTTATCATAATTAGTTAAAGTAGACAGATAGCAAGGTGGAGTGGTGAGGTGGAGTATGTATAAAGAAGCGTGCATCTACATTCAACCAGTGTCAAGCACGCGGGGTTTGTTAGGGCTAATAATAAAGTTTAATCATGGTTAGGTAATGTGGGAATATAGCAGCGATTTGATAAAATAATTATGTTTTTTTAGAGAAGCATGCACCTCAATTAATTGATTTAAAAAAAATGTGCCACAAAATTTCACTGAGTATCGAATTTTTGATTTACAATAATTACTAATTTACTTCTTGGTCCATGCCCTAAAAATCATAATATGGACACCATATAGCACCTCAAAGCATCTCTATCACTCGCCAGTAGATTGTAGTTAGTTGCCTTTTAAGACGTGTTAATCCGGTTGGCTAATACTGAAATTCTCTTGAGGTATTCGTATATATAACCACAGATCCATCTTCTGAATATATCTGTTTTCAGAGGAGTCATAACTTCCTACCGCAAAGCAGCACTATCAGATTGTTGGCGTTGAACAGACGATATTTGGTCTGATTCCAGATATTTCATAATTGTTTGAATTCCCATTCGGATAGCTAGCTAACTCTCTTGTGCTCTCTCAGTGCTATCATCTGTGATAACATTACACTCTTTTCATATAAAAAAATAAATGTTTCCCTACATCGAATAATATATACATGAGTGAATATTTTATTATGATGTTTTCAGGGTGTATAAATTATCTTTAAACTAGAAAAGAAATAGGGTAGAATTCTTTTGACATAAAATATTGTTACGGTTATATACCTTGATATATTATATCTTCCACCTACTATAACCCGAAGATGAAAATGTTGTTTTCTATTATATATATTATGTTTTTCCTACATCGTATTTTCAAGTGTAGGCCATTATAATTTACATGTATTATAATTTTTATTAATTAGATATCCTACCTCATCTAGTCAATTACCATTTGGAAATTTTCCAGCTATCTCTAGAGCATAATATTATGTAGTTGTTTATGTATCCCCTAGCTTAACATTAAGATTATCGTATTATAATCATGAATATATTATAATATATTAGAGCTATTGCTTGAAAATTTTTACAAGCTAAACGAAGTACGTGTTTTATAAAAACTAAACAATTTCATAATACAAAGTGATACAAGAATGTCAAAAACTGTCATGAATTACTACTAAGTATACGCTGAATAATTGAAAAATATATAAAATTTATTACTCAAAATCTAATTAAACATGTTTTCAAAACACTGCGGTTATTAGTACGACTTGATACAAAGAGGTCATGGAAAGGTTTCTTTCTGCTCGACGGACAAATTATTCTGTTCACAATCCCCAGTCATAAGAACCTGACGAAGAAGAAAATGAAATATGCTAACAAATAATAAGTATAAATTTAAAACACATTAAAAGTTTTTGGTGTATTTAAAATTAAATAAATACAACCAAAACATTGACATGTCAATAAAATACTATCGACAAAAAATTCATTGATGTAGACGTGAAACATATCATTGTATTGTTTTCTGATAAGCATTGTTTGGAAAGACGCTTCCCCGCCTGGCAACCATAACATTTAGTATATACCTAGTAACATAATATATAGCATCGGCCTATAGCATCGTGGGTCCCATGTTCGAATCCTGGGTCTGGCATGGTACACATATTGCTTTTCAATCTGTGTATGAGTCAGAGTATGGACCTAATAGGTTGAGCAAGTAGCTGATATCCATTTCTCGTAATAACAAAATATGTTGATACAAACCTCTACTCTGTGGAGGCTCATATGATCCTATTAGGATCGGACATGGTCGAAAGAAGAAAGAATTGTCTTAGGTAGACAAATCACCAAGAAATCGATGCTCTCATATTATTATGTTTACGATGAAAGTCTCAGCATTCAGTCTATACATTACGTAATAATAATACTTCACCAAGAATTGAACCCGAAACCCTCGGTGTAAAAATACATCGAACTACAGAGGTAATCTTGAATAAGCGCGTAATAATTTTTTACTCAAATAAAATGACCGTAGTGTAAAAAAAGTTACACACCACTACCTAAAGTTAAACCTCAAGTTCTGTGCAATTAATGGGCGTTTTCCGCTAATTTTCTTTGTGCTTTAAGTTTACCTTGCAAGCTTTTGTAACGACATAATTATTTATGCTTGCAAGGTATATCTGACCTAAAACCAAAGAGCTTTACCAAGTTTTACTTGGTTTTATGTTACGTTTATTTGGAAACCAGGGTTTTAATTAGAAAATTCGAGGCAAAGTTCACATTTTCTTCTGAACCTGTGTAATTAGAAAATTTAATTGTTTTTAAATCGATAGCAATTTTTAGTATCAGAAATATTGAAAATGTTTTTAACAACTGTATATTTGGGGTTCAAACATTTTTTTTTCTCAAGTGATTGGTTGAAAAAACTGCATACTTATACTTTTATTCTAATATGGAAATTAATATAAGAGATCTTTAATGCAGTTCTTCGTCTAAAATAAAGACTTTTTTTAATAATGTAGTAAAATAACCTTACCAACTATCGGTTACTGGGATATTCATGTTATTAATAAGTCAATCTTTTATTGTAATTTATATTAGTTGCATCAAAAACTTGATTTTGAATAGAAGATTAGTTTTTTTCATCATTTTTGATTGCATTTATTTAAAAATGGAAAAAAACTACGTTATTTATTTAATGAAGGAAGGTGGGGTAATAATTGCATAAAAAAAAATATAATATGATGCTTAAAAATATGTAATATATTACATATAAAAAATGAAAAATAATGTCTTGGTTGACCGTTATAATAGGTATATCATTCAAAATTCAATGTACTACTTTTTTATATTTATTTTATTTATAAATTGTTTAATATAAGTAAAGCATTGTCAAATATAAGTTTTGTCGGAAGTATACAAATTTACAGGGTATTTCAAAAACTCTACAGATAAAAAAATACTTTAAACCACCGCCTGTCACGTTTTCTTACAACAGTTCCAGATTTTTTTTGCAAGGCATGGCTATTTACCAAGTAGCAGGCATACCATTCTATGCTGGAAAATACTGTCTACTTATCCATAAAGTCGCGTATACAATATTAGAAACATACTCCATATTTGATAATTATTATAATATAGGTACCAATATTAAATAAAATAATATGGCATTTTTTATTTTATACTCATAATTTATTTTGATATTAACTCATCTTTTGTTTCACCTCCCACTATACATTTTATATTATCAATTCCGATAAAATAAATAATAAACATTCTATAATTTTCATTTGATTTATGATAAAAATACTGTTCATAATATATTAACAGTTTATTTGTAATATTTTAAAGCTAAAATTTATAGTTTTAAACAAAAGATAATATTATAATGTTGATTTTTTTGATAATATTCAAATAAAGTATTATTGGTGCCTCGTACAACTCCCTAAATTTTGTTTTGCTACTTGTACATGTATCATAAAAATTTTATTCATATATTACCAAGTATTGACTATTTTTTTAAGTTTTTACAATTAAGTTTTTTCACTACATTCATTTGTTTTGAAAATCTGTCATCAACTATTTAGTGGAAATAGTATAAGTATTTAAAAATTGGCTCATTCCATCTAATATATAATATATATAAACAGTTGGAAAGTTTAATCAATAAAAAATAATAAAATCGCAAAATGTACAATTTATAACGTTTTAAAGCAGTTAAGATAATCAGTTAATTTTAATTATATTTGTAAGATACATATTTTTGACATGACAATAAAAAAATGAAATAAATCCATAAATAACAACGTATAGAAATGTTATCTAGAATAAAGTGTTCATTTCACTGTTAATAAAATATATTATTATATTATATGGTGATGGAATATTTAAGTTTTTCATATATTTTTCAAATATAAAATAAAACTTGGAAAGAAATTCCATCCCTAAAATAAAAAATATCATCGCATTTAGCTAGTGCTTAGCTTTTCAATAGGGATTTTTCTAAGTAGTTTTTAGCTAAAAAAACGAGTGAATTCGATATCAACTTTTTATTAAAAAATGTTTACGCGTCTAAAAATAGTTAAATTCAATTTAATCTCGAAGATTTTGGTGTCTATGCTCGCTACTTACACAAAAAGAGATAAACGTATTTTGCATAGACTATGCAATAGCTGAAATATAAGTTTATAATTAAAGGAATATATTATTCTGTATGCACGAGAAAGTAATGTGAATTGTTTTAAGCTGATTTATTATTTAGTAAAACTGCAACAGCGTTGCAAAAATACCGAGAGGAACTTTGTTGGATTAACAATAGAATAATAAATGAATACACATTTTCACGTATAAGTTGAGTACTTCAGTTTAAATAATATATCAACATTCATCAAGTTAGCAATTTCGTAATTTTCTCATTATAAACATTTTTAATAAAAAAAAAAACATAAGTTAACACTAAATCGCGTGAGGTAATAATGCATTATCTGCCTTATTATCGTGCATACATTTTCATTTTTGATAATATTATCATTATTATATTTGTTTTACTGGGAATCTATATTATTATGTCTTATTATTATATACCATAATTTTAGGTGAACTCGGAATACAAGACATAAAACTAGCGTTTTTTTGACTAAACAGATGGAGTTCACTTCAGAATATTATGTTTCATTTTGGTGAGTAAATATTCGCTTTAAATTCAAAATGTCACGTCAACTACATTACATAACAGGTCTCAGACAAGGAGATTCACTAGATACATTTATTTTCAATATAGCATTGAAAAAGGCAGTAAAAATGACTGACATCCACGTTGACAAACCCATATTATATACGATGGCGTCAAATATTATCATATGCAGATGACGTTGATATGATAAGACGGAATAAAAAACTAGTCAGAAACGTATTTATGGACTTTGAGACAAATGCCAGCAGAATAGCACTGGTATGCGGAGAAACCCAAATATATGGTTGTATCAAGAGGGCCGAACAGATACTTTCGTGATACTTTCAAGGGAAACAAAAGCATTTATTCTGTGACTTTCAGTGACACTGACAGTAGCCTAGAAATGAAAATTAAAAGAATAATTTTGATATGCAACAAAAATGTCACTTCGCTCTAATTAAGGTAGGTACTACGTTCCAAGGCATTGAACCGAATCTTGAAATGCGTCTTGTACACAATACTAATAAGACAAATTAAATTGCCTTGTCACTATAGCTCGGAGACTAAAAGCATGGGAAAAAAATCTTCGGATATATCAATGACATACAGTTGGGGTGGATACGAAAATACAATTGAGCTATTTACATCGCCCAATCCATTAAATGGTGCCGTTTTAGATGTCTAGGTCATATACACAGGAGATATGAGTCAAGCATGATACATAAAAGGAGATTCGGGAAGGCATAAGGCAAACTAAAACCTGGAAGGATAGTATAGAGTTGGATTTAAAGACCTTGGTTAGTTCGGACCTTGGAAGATACTGAAGAAAGCCGAGACCTACCTACATAGGATTGAAGTGTCAGGAAAAAGAAGAAGATTATTATATTAGAAGAAAAAATCGTAAAAATAACTTTTCTAGATAATGACTAAATCGTGAGGCAGAGTCCGCTCTGAAATATCAAATCAAGCCGAGACTTAGGTGTGTATAATATTATAACTGTTAACACTCGAACTTGTATCACCAATAATTATATTATTATATTGCATACATACCCTTGTTTTTTACATTATGTTATTATTCTGTAGTTGCCCCATTCACGTTTTACTCGGCATGCACTTTTCCATACCTTGATGTGCGGCTTTTTTTGATCTGTCTTTCTACTTTGGGTAAATAATTTTCACACGATTGTGGTTACGGAAAAATCTAACTGTGTGAATATAGTTACTAATTAAAACATTGGATATGTATTTCGTATAAATTAGTGGGCACATGCCACCTCTAGTAATACCTACATATGAAGCGAGGGTTGAACTAAAATCACACGTTGTAATTGAACCCAACATGACCGTGATTTAACTGCGATGTAATAGAGGCATTTAGAAAAGGTTAACTAAGATTTTCGAGCAAGCATTTGTTATTTATTTTTATTATTTTTTTTTGGCGAAAAGTCTTTTTATTTTGTAACTATCTACTAGTAATAGTCAGTGATTTCATCCGCAGTAAATATAAAAACAAAAACTAAACATAAAATTATGAAATAGAGTAATTAGTATCGATTTTTTTAATTAATCAGATAGACAACGGTTGGATCTAAGCACGTACCCTCATCATAACTCGAACTTTTTAACCTACCCGTTATTAAATGTATTATTCGTTCCAGATAAGCCTTCGCAATCGACAACGGTTGAATTTAGGCACGCACTCCAACACGCTAGCTTATTTTGGCAAGATAATTCAATAAGTAATATAGACTTCAGGCGGCTCTCGTGGAGCAGTGCGTTAGGCGCAGGCCTTCCATCCGAGAGTTCTGGGTTCCATTCCCGGTAAGGACACAATATCCTGGGTGTTTGTGATTGCCCAAAATTACTTATAACCACCTTGTACGAAAAAGCAAGGACATGGTTATTAATAATTCTAAAAAAACTATGTCTACATCTTATTATTCAATGAAGGATTTTCATTAATCGGGGCACTGGTAGAAGAAGGTATTTGTTCAAAAATCTCTGCAAGCGGTTTGAGAATATTGGATCATCGCAGACGTCTGTCTGTTAGTGGATTTGGTAAAAAAAATGTACCATTTGACAATATTTATATATTATATCATTGAGACCGTCTATTTTTTACGAGTATGTTTAAAGCAGTGCAATGCTACTAAAAGGCTGCAACACTCTGAGATTTAATTCCAAATTAGATTGTCTGAGCTGTGTGAGGGTGTTTTCATATTTCTCAGTGTAAATGGAAACCATTGTATACAATTTTCTATTTTCAATAGAATAGAGTTATTTGGCGAGGGAAAATTATGGATTTAAAATTTATTTGAACACATTGTCATGAATTCTAACGTAAACGAAAGTATTCACTTATAATATACCTAATGATCACTCATATTACTACACTAGGAAAATTTTCATGTGCATTTCAACTGATTTTATTCCACTTAGACTTATTTGCGTACACTACGGGGTAGTGATAGAATTTAAAATATTTTAAATGAAATAAGCACAGCAAAGATATCGCGTTTTCTCTGCCATTCTTGGCGGTATTGGCGTGTGTGTGATAATTATCTTAGAAAATCCGGGGCATCCGTTGTTTGTTCTCAAAAGGTGCAGAACTAACCAGCCATTAGTAATACCAATTGGAAGGGCAATGACTATGTTAAACCAAATCGCTTTAGATATTGATATATAAAAATATAAAAGATATGAATTTAGGTAGACGTTGTTTAATAAGTTTTTAAGATAGGGACTATCAACCTAGTTTACTCTGAAGGCTTCCATGTACTTTTATTTTTTTTATTTTATTACTGTATTGTAATATAATTACTCACATTACCTTGTATTTTTATTGGAATAATTGTTTACACTTACTTTATATCATGTCGTGAACGCTTTTAATTTGAAATTGGTCATGTTCATTATAAGTAAAATAAATAATTTTGAATGTGAATTTGAATTTTAAAAATAGAATCATCTAAGCAACTCGGTACTTTTTCATGACATTTTATTTATCTGCCAAAAAACTATATTGACGACCCTAACGACCCTAAGAGCAGGGATGGCGAACCTATGGCACGCGAGATGATTTTTCACGCCACGCGAATGTTTTGTGTTGAAGAGAAAAAAATAGATATATAATTGAAAATTCGTATATTCTTCGGTTTTTAATAATATTTTTACCAATAATATTTTATCAATCGAATAGAATTCTTATAACTATTTTTTTTTTATTTTTCCTGCTCGAACTACTCGAAAAACTGCTCGGCACGCCAGACATTTTTCAAAAACGTCCATATTTCACTCGTCGTTTTATTTTGTCATCATATTAACTGACATAAAATGATAAAAATATCATGTATTTCATAAAAAAGGCGACTCACATATTGATATTATGTTTATATAAAAAAAAAAGAAATTTATCTTATGAGTAAACCCAAATATTTATAAATAATCTTGTTTGGCGACCTTTTAATTATTTATATGCTTCGGGTCAAGTTCATTACATTGTAAATAAAAAAAATTCGTTCGTAAGACAAATAATATATACTGAACCACTCCATATGTATTATGGTAGGTAAATTATAAAGTTAATGCCAGGAAAATTATTATTTATCGCTAGATTTAATTAGTATACTAAAACAAAAAGCCTACAATAAAGAAACATATAAATTATGTGTGGAAACACATAAATTCCGAAATAATGAAACACACCGTATTTATTTTTAATATCGCTCATATAAAATAATAATAAAACAATATTCTCCCTTATAGTGAAATATGTACTGACGATATTATTATTTTTGTGCTGCAGAAAACCTCTGTAATGTGATAACACACATATTGCAAGGGTATCGTGTTATGGTTATATGAAAACAGGGTATGATATATATATATATATATATATAATACTTCTGAAATAATGAACTTTCCACAAAGAATGCGGTGTTTTTTTCCGTTTTGCTTTATTTTTAGTCAATATTGATACCTCTAGGTTTGTTGAGGAAACGGGAGAGGTGCTGGTGTCAAAATAATAGGCAATTAAGTCGGAACAGGGATTGCCGTATTTCTTTGAGTGGAGTGTAATGCTTTGGTTTTATACAGGATATATCGGAATATTTTTTTCTAATTCATAGCAACATCTCTAGTTTATACTTTTATCTTTGGAAGGTTAAAGATTATCTTTGAACTTTTCTTTGAATTGGATACTATCTACTAAAACAACATCATAATTATTAAAACATATAATTTTACTCCTTATCAATATTATTCGCTAAACAGACTAATGATGCATGATGACAACAACTACATAATTTAGATATTTACCTTGACTATATATTTATATTTTTGAAGTTATACTTCTTTTGGCGCATTTGGGAAAACAGATCGGAGTGTATTTTAGGCGTGTGACGCCGATATAATGCATTTGGCGTGTGACGGAAGTTACGCGCTCCGATGCAACACAATTTATTATTATGATTATTCATTAAAAATTGAGGCTATATTTATGTAAGTATTATTTAGTAAAATTATATATCAATAAATTAATAAATTTTGTGAATGTTGAGTTGGTAAATAATTCAAACAAGGGTATGTTGTAAATTTACAATATTTAGATACTTCATACACAAAAATACTTATTTTTACAGTTTACGATAATATTTGTCGCATATCTCATGTCAATTTATTTATTAGCGGTTTATAATATTTGAAGACAATACTTATTATTATGTTTCATCACAAAAGCCAATATCACTTTTCAGTTAATCCATTAAATAGGCTATTTTTTACTTTTTATTACTAATAAATTATTATTGTTAAAGAAAATAGTTGTACAGTCATCTGTTTAAGTAAAGATGGTCGAAATAGCGGTTTTCTAAAGTTTTCAAATACTGGTTGTGAGATTTTTTTCTTCCAAAGTAGGTACATTCTGCAATAATATTATTTATTCGCATACATGATATTATTGCTGACGGTATCTATATCGATAAAATACCCTTGAGACCGAAATGAATATAGTCATAATAACACGCCAATAAATTAGATTTTTTATTAATTCATCATGGACATCATGAGTTTTGGTCCAATACAATGATTTAATTACAATTATCATGTGCTATATGAGACACAGATGAATCGCGTAAGTTTTCATCAACCTAATCCACTGTAATATTAATAGACTCGGCGGCTCTCGTGGTGCAGTGGGTAAGGCGCTCGCCTTCCACCCGAGAGTTCCTGGGTTCGATTCCCGGTCATGACAAAAACATGTATGTGTTTTTCTCAAAGCCTGGGTATTTGCGATTGTTCAAAATTAGTAACAACCACCTTGTACGAAAAAGCAAGGACATGGTTATTAATAAAATGAATAGTAACGAATACTTTTAAAAAGTTGTAAAACAGACTTCTCCACTATCGTATACTGTGCTCAATATCGCAGAGTGGAAATGGTAATATATATAATATTATAGCGCTATATATTATGTTCCGTAAAAAAGACATGAAAAAATTATATAAGTACCTACTAGAAGTTGAAATCTGATTGCATATATATTTGTATAAGTATTTATTTTTTAGTCTCAAGTTGAAATAAAAGAGATACGAGACCAAATTTACACACGAAATATCATGAATCAAAAAGTGTCAAATTTGTTTTAAATGCAGTGAGTCTGACGCAACGACATTTTTTGAGATGAATGATTTATCCTGCGCACATGAATATAAAGAAGATAAAAGAATCTAAAATAATAAATTAAAAATTCATAAGAACTGTCATCCCTATACACAAAGTAAGGTCTTCCAAAGCAAATAAATATGCGATTTACATTTTTTGTTTTAGTTAAGATCGTAACGTGAAAGCTAGGACTCACTATAAAACTCTCTTCCGTATTAACGTGTGGATCGGAACGCTGGAAACTTAATAAACAGTATAAGAGAAAAATATATTATTTCTTTGAGAGTTGACTCCTGAGAATATTTTTTGATGATGTTAAAGAAAATGACACGGCATTCGGAAGTCGAGGTACAATATCGAGCTATGTATACTTAAGAGTGGGTAAAAGATCTCATGGCATATAAAAACGTAGAACCGTCTATCATCTACATGTACGAGTATGTATATATAGAGTGCCGTAGGAGTTATCAACAAGGTGACCCATGTACGCATTCTGTAAGTATATGAAAAAACCCGATGGGCCGAAACTAAAATGGCTGAACTGAACTATACTCGTCGACTATAAGCGTATATAATATATATACTATAAGCGTCGATACTAGATCTTATAGGAGAGAAAATTGAACAAGGGTTGTAGTACAAGATATTAATTATTAACTGTGCGCATGTGATTTGTGTGTTTATTTTATGTTAAGATGGAATGTTTTACTCATGATCTCCGACGCAAAAGCGTTACGAAAAATAGAATAACTAATAGACGCGCAGCTTGCCCGCGGTCTGCGCCCAGCCTTGATTACTTACGCGCACTGATTATTTTCATTTTGCGTTCAGTAGCCTACATTCTGTGCGACATATTGTTCGTCTGTAATAATTACTTCTTTAGTTTTATTATTGTAATTACAAAATTATGAGAAAAGTAAAATTGTTTGAATCTTTTGGATTTGGTTACTTTGACAAATAAAGTTTCTTTAGAATTTGGACAACTATCATTCAGAGAATCAGTAGGCAAAGCATGTTCTATGCTTAATAATTTTAGCCATCAGGGCTTATTTTTCCTACCAACTTGGTATTTTTTTCAACCATTTCATCGTTTTCCACTAATTAGTATAAAAATCTAAATTCGCGTTCGGATGTATAAGAAAAGCGATTATGCGACGCTGAATAGGTATCAAAGGCTTTACGAGTGGGCGGACAAAAATAATCAAGCACTTTGAGATAGCAGAAGCTGAAATAGAGTAAGTGAAATGAAGTTGAGTAGGTATCAGTGGACGATCCAATTATTTGGACTCGTTAAAGCTGACGGGGAGGAAGTATATTATCTGACGTAATTTATCCTGTCCAGTAGGAAAATCGTCAATATTGGGAAATTTTCTATTGTTTATTTTCATAGCCTTTACACTTGCCATCATTTTTTTATAATATTATTATTATATTCTATAAGATATTGAAGCACATTATTTTTTGCTAGATGGAGCGTTCTGTAGTTTTCTTATCCTAATTGCTGAAGTAAGTTTCGGTTTGTCATAAGTGCCATTTTTATATGCAACATCAATCACTAACCATTTTAATTTTAACTCTTTACAGTTTGAATCCAAATTAGTAGAATAAGTTATTTGAGTACAAATAAATTATTTGAGTCTATTTTGCATAGGTATATTTATAAACATGTAGACGGTCAACTTACTGACGCTCAGCATGGATTTCGATCAGCTCGGTCAACATTTACAAACCTTATGACAGATACTGAGTACATATCTCATTCGCTGAACGTAAATTGTCAAGTGGACGCAATTTATACAGATATGTCAAAGGCTTTTGATCGGGTAGATCATGATATTCTCATTAACAAATTAAGTGCAGTAAGTGAATCTATAAGTTTTATCAACTTTTTCAAATCTTACTTTTCGCATCGCTGTCAATATGTGGAGTATGCAAGGTGTAGATCCGACGTCTTTCAAACTCATTCAGGTGTTCCCCAAGGATCAAATCTTGGTCCAATTATGTTTCTTATATTCATTAATGACATTGTCAATGTTTACTAATTTTTACTATTTGCAGACGATTTAAAATTATATACGTCAATTCACAGTGAATTAGATTGTCACATATTACAAAATAATCTCAATTCAATTGAAATTTGGGCGAAAAAAAATAAACTCGAATTTAATACTGATAAATGTGTGTGTATTAGCTTTTTGAAATCAAGATCTCCAATTATTTTCAACCATAATATGTCAAAGAGATTACTGAAGCGTCAATCACAAATTAAAGATCTTGGCATATCGTTTGACTCACGTTTATCATTTCGCTTGCACATCACTTCTACGGCATTGCGTGCGAGCAAGCTTCTAGGATTCGTCATGAGACAAGCCAAGACATTCAAGAATCTAACTTTTTTACGTACACTCTATGTGTCGTTAGTACGGAGTATTCTTGAGTATGGCTCCATCATCTGGAGTCCTTATGAAGTTTCCTATAAGCTTGTTTTAGAGCGTGTTCAGAAAAAATTTCTTCGTTATCTCTATTTTAAAGTTTATAATTATTTTCCTTTTGATACCTTCTCGAACGAGTCTTTTCCGACTAACTTTCTTCAAGGCATGCTCGCCTTTCATTCTCTTGAAGCTCGTAGGTCACTTCTGCTCTTAAAGCATTTTTCCCTGCTCTCACGTGGTATCATTTTCAATCCCGATATTCTAGAAAATTTAAATTTTTACGCACCCGTCAATTACATGCGTGGTCGCAGCCATGACCTATTTTGGGTGAAAGCTGTTTCCTCATGTCAGGCTCACCAGGCACCAATAGCGAGGGCTGTGCGGTTGGTCAATGCACTCCCTAGAGATTTAGATATTTTTGGCGATCCATTATATATTCTGTTTTTTAAATTCTATTTTATTGTTTAATTTGTACTTTTTGAAACATTGTTGTTTTTTTAAATTTTATTTCTTTTGTATAAAATTATTTTTGATTTCTTTTTTTCCTCCACTTTGTTTTTTCTGATTTTCCGAACTGATTACTTGTAATTTTTATTCTAAATGTCATGTTGTGAACGTCTTGAATTAATAATTTGTTATGTACTCAACATGTTTTTTTCAAATAAATAAAAATAAAAAATAAAAATAAAGTTCTTCTTTTGCTTTGCTTTCATATATTTAGACTCCATCTTTATAGGAGAAGGAGTTATTAAATTTCTTTGTATTCTATATTGTATAATCATATAATGTGGCTAAATAATTCGTTATATCATCTTTAGAATGATTTGTATACTGACATGTCCAATACCTCCATTTATTCAACGTGTGTTTTGGTATCATCTGTCCATTGCTCATCTTATCTCTAGTTTATCTAACAGCAATATAAATTTATTTTCATTCTATAATATTCCTTTTTACTGTTTAGTTAGGCAATGATTATTATTTGTAGCATTTAAATTAATTTATACAAAAACATAATACAACTTTTTTCTGAAGTGCATATACTATTTATAAATAAATAACGAGACCGTCTATATTCCGGCCGTGGCACTGAATTGTGAATTACGATGGTGGTACCAGCTATTGCTTATCTTTGAATGCAATACATTAACCAATTCACAATAAATGAAATTGTTCGATTATATATTTCATTTATATTATTACCATTTATTGCAATAAGCAATAATTATCATTTTGAACATATATAATTTAAAAACATCGCATGCATATACCCACTAGAAAAAAATCATTTTTAAAAGAAAAAAATATGACACCGCTGACAAACCTGTAATCGCTAGATTTCCACCAATATGTTTTTCCAGCTAAGCTACGGGTATCCTACCTAATTAAGAAAATTCTATTCAATTCTTATATGAAATGCTTATCAAATTGTATGGTATTTTTTTTCCAGTCGGTATATATATATCGATATATTCATGATTTTTCAAATTATGTATGTTCAATATATAATATAATGTTACATTCTCATATCTTGTGTCTCACTCGTATACAAAAAATAGTTTGTTAAATTATATTTTTTACAAACCGTTCACCATATTGCTTAACTATACGACCATTGCAATAACTAGCACTAGCATTGATGTTTATAGTTTAGTGCCACGACTGTCACTGACAACGACAAGTAATCACTGTTGAAAGAAGGCCTCTCTAAACAGCCGATTCCATTTTTCTGATGATGATTTCATTCATGTAGATTTGTTATTTTTACCGGGACTCCGTGACTGACTATTGTGACCTGCCTCTTTGTGTACGTTCTATTGAACTGTTCGAGATTACTCTCTTAGTTGGTTCATTATCATTCATGAGACCTAGCCAGCGCTATTTGACTATGCGTTATGTTGTGTACATACCAGAGAGCTCAACATTATATCTTCTCATACAATGGTTGCCATCCCTGATTGATCCATAATTTTATTGGGATTATAATGGGATCATCCATTTTTCAAAGTTAACTTCCAGGTTTTTAAAGTGTAGTTAAGCACAGACAGTATTTTGGAAATCGTGTTCTTAATTCGGTGAGATTTTATTCGGAACTTGAATTGAAATAATATACCGAAGTCTGTAACAACATTTGTTCACTGACATGACTCTTTTGATATCTGTGATATTATTATATCGCATCACGAGAGACACAAAATAGACGTAACTGTCGATTGTATGTTAAACACGTTATTTGGGGTTGTCTAGCTATTTTACAATTGGCCACTTTTTTACCCCTAAATTCTTTCACATGGTTGTGTCATCAGTCCTGTGCGGCTACGTATCAGAATAGCAATGAGCATGTAACATCTTTTCTTTCAAACTAATTTTAAACGTCATGGAAGGCATTATCTATTATCCACCGCTGTATATACAAAACGGGTGGAGATGGAAAACCTAAAATCAGTCAGATTTGCGAAAGGGAAGCTTGGATTTTTAGTCCAAAAAAGGTATTTCTTGTGGCGTACCTACATCAAACCAGCACCATATGTCTACCCCATTTATAGGACCTTCCTTCTAAATCTTGTATAATCATATAGCATTTCACAGAAGTTTTAAGCTTTTTACACTATATAAAACGCTAAATTTAACGCTATATGCTAAATACAAACTTTGTAAATGCCTATTTAAAAAAAATCTAGATCTCGTAAGAAAATTGCTAAGTTGGAAACGCTGTATGTACCTATTAATAAATTTAGATATTAAATGTAAAAGCTTTTAACAGAAATAGAAACAAATCAACAACAACCTAATATGTGAAAATCAACCCTGATATAAACAGAGATGATATCGTATTTAATTTTATGAATAATTTATAATATTAAACAATTGTACGGTTTCTGAGTTTTGCCGTATTATTAACTTTCAAGATTTACTCGTGGGCTGATAAAATGCCACCCACTACTGTATATTGGTAAATTAAATTTCCAAGGAATATTACAAAATTTCCAAATTATTTTGATTAAAGTGATGTTTGTTTTCCATTACAGCATATCTGTGTACCAATTTACTTAAAATGAGAACGTAATGATATGTAAATAATATCCAATACAACATTATTTATTCACATGAATACGTAAAATATATCTATTTATATTTAGAATTTTTGCAATGAATGTAAAAAATAACTGATATTATGTTCATTTTAATATGTAATAATGATATTCATAATTATTTAATATAATACAATATAGAACGACCTCATGAAACACGAGAAAGTGAATTATTGTTTAAACATGGAAACCACATAATTAATGCTAAGTGCACATTGAAGCCCTAAAGATTAAAAGAATACAACTGAAACGGTGACCAACTTAAAATCATGTTTTGAGCCCTTTAAGCAGTACTAGAAGGTGTTAAACTTAACGCTTCGGAGATAATGGTAGATTTATTTATAATATTGCATTCAAACGTTGCAAATGAATAAAAATAATCTTTAGGGTGAATAAAATATATATTTTTGAGTTAACCCTAAATAATCTGTAGATTTTCAAGATTAGATGTATATAAACATAATATGGCAGAAATTTAATTTAAAATAAATTACGATACAATTACAAACTCTTATACAAAATGTGCCGAAGACATTTTATTACATAATAGAATTTTATCACTATAATTGAGGCACATTATACACCTTCTGATAAAATAATATTCTGAAGAATGCTATATCCACAGACATCTGATGTAATAAAAATATTGCTTTATACATCATTTGAAAACATTCCTGAGAAATATACAACCATCAAAAAAATCTTTTTGAAAAAAAATCTGCTGGGTGTCGTAGTGGTTATATATTTCACAGAATTGTTTTCAAGTTATATATGTTCAATAAAATAATGTTATATTCTTAAATCTTGTGAATAATTTTTTGAATAAAAAAATATATAACAAATATGGCTGTATTTTTAATTTGACCACAACGACGTTTACAATAATACTGTTAAATCGTATTAAGATGTTGAAAATAAGTAATCGTGAAATGTTAATTTTTATGTTGAAAAGAGACAGGGATTCATAACGACAAATAACATAAGTCTACAAAGTATTCAGGCTTAGCTGTTCCAGATTGATAATTTTCTAACTTTCTTACGGCACACAGGCTCTTACATGAAAAAAAGTCTAATATTAATCATATAAGTGAGAAAAGGTATGTGCTAATTTTTCCAACTCTCCAAACATCCGCTTGTCAAAAATTGTAAGAATTTTTGTGTCTATCGAAAGTAGAATCAGGGCTTTGAACCGTTATTTTTTTTCGTTTCAGTTTTGTTCCGATTTATGTAAAAAAATATATAATATATCGATTCGATTCCGGTTTACGTTCCAAAAAATAACGGTTTTTCTGGTTTTCGGTTAAATTCCGAGTGATTCATTTTTAAATATTTTTATTCGTATTACAAATTCATTTTCTACCATAATTTAGAACATTTTATGGTACTTGTACGATAGCACGATGCCACGCTCGAAACCAACGGTTATGCTGCACCGCACGGCCGTAGCCAAACTATTTTCAAATGATATATTGTAATTATAAGAATTATACCCCATTTAGACGTGCATGGATTTACTGCAGACAGTACGCATTATCGCGTCCATAACAAGAAAATGCACGTATAAACACGTATTGTCATGCAAGGTGCAGGATTGCATGCATGAATCAAAAAAGTTTTCAAGTCACTAAATTTTAATGCGACAGTTGGGATTTTTTCAATCTGCGACTGCGCAGTAAAACGATAATGGTAAACGTGGCGGCAAAAAAAGAACTACACCACGTAGAGACTTATTTTGAGGTTAAGCGATATTAACGATATATCAAATAGTACCATAAAATGACAACATCGTGTCTCGCTTACTCTTGAAGAATGAGATTGGATAGACAGTCAGTACTTTTACGTGTACACAAAATACACACTATTGCTACCAGTAAACCCATGTACATGTCAAGCGTTATTATGTCGAGATGCATCACGATAACTAAACGACAACTGAAGTGGGGAGTAAGATCATGTTAACGCGCGGGTTTGAATATGTACCGAACCGATAAAACCGATTTTTTTCGGTTCGGTTCCGGTTTTCGTCCCGGCAAAAATAACGATTTTCCGGTTTTCGGTTCAGTTCCGGTTTGAAGCCTGAATAGAATCATGTTATCATATTATATTTGTGAATCTTTTATTGTTCGGATCATAAATAAAATACGTACTAGATCGAAAATAATAATCTGCTTCGGTGTCTAACATACCGTCAAATTTGATTAACTATGCATGACTCGACACTAAATTTATTAGTTTCCAGGAATAAATGGGCCGATATCGAGGCGGATGCGATTTGTATGTAGAAAAGAATTAATGTTGTTATTCCTGGGCGATGGAGAGCAAATTTTTAGCTTGGATGTGTCTAAGAAAAACTTTTTCAAGCTTTTGTGACTTGGTAATTTATGCCGTCAACAGCTTGTTTGATGAACTGTTTTCCATTATACGTCGAGTATTGATTTATCTGACATGGATTTTTTTTAACGACGTTCTTAAGATTTAAAATATTCAGTTGGTATACTTACCATTTTATATTTACTCTTCAAAATAGATCGAGAGTTAAATTAGATTTTCTTCTTTTTCAATTTTCTGTGCATAATAACTACCTTCTTATATAATATATAAATAATGTATAGTTTAAAACAGCGGTCCCCAACTAGTGTTCCTGAGAGAATTTTGGTGGTCCGCAGAGTAATTTGAATATATTTGCAATTTTCGTATTTATTAAAATGTTTCAGTATATTCTTATAATATTTCGTTTTGAAATTTTAGCCTTATTGTGTCATCAGTCCATATTCAATGTGTTAAAGAAGAAACAAATTGAATAATGTTTGCTGTTCGGGATAAAATAAAATGGCTTAAAAATAAGTCGACTTAAAATACAAACGCTTCTCCGTGTTGCAGTAATGTCATTGGAACCAAGAATCTAACAGCCTGTTTCAAACAAGCAGCAACAAAGGTCACACTGATTACCTTTCTGTTACCTGTAATTAATCTTTTATGCACCTCTATGTCGATGTAGAATTCATATTAATTTAATAACTGTATTGATTCTTTTTTATAAAGTGAAATTGAAAATGTTTTTTTTTTGCATTATACTGACATATCGAATTTTTAACAAATGTGGAAAAAATACGTGGTAGTGGTCCACGGGATTTAATATTTTAAGTTTAGTGGTCCGCAAGGTCCCAAAAATTGGAGACCGCTGAATAAAGCACATACGGATAAGTGACATAGATAATCAACTCGTGAAATTTTCTATGTGTATCAGCTCAAAACTAATGTATACTTACATACTGATAAATGACTAAAACTCCTGTTCGAATCATATATCTGGCAAATACACACATTTTTTTTCAATGTTTATATATATATATATATTTGTAACTGAAAAAACTATCGAAAGATGCCAGGCCGGTATGTACTAAAAAAAATAAAGAATTCCACGAATTTTAGAATAACAAAAAAATACAGTTACTTTTATCCCGCATGACTTGAAGAAATAGATGCTGGTCTGTCGGTAACTATCCCTTGAAGGCATATGCGAGTCTCAAAAATATCAGAAGAGTCGTTTCACACCAAAATGCACGTACCTACCAGCAAATATATAAATAATTTAATGATTAAACGTAATCCCGACGAATGTGAGTGCATAAAGTAATTAAATTCTATTTCGTCCCAAACAACAAAGTGCCTGTGACATGACAAGTATTCGAGAAACTGTCATCAATGTTTTTTTTTACTTTCATAATTATCTATGTCCTTATCATAGGTGAAAAGTAATTGGTATATACTTAATATGCATTTTGTCCGAATCTATGATTATAATTAAAGTAAAAACAAACCCGCCGACATAACTTCATATTATCAGTATATCAGAGTATCAAGTACAATTATACGAGTAAATAATGAACATTAAAAAAAAACAAAGTGACACATGAATTTGAATGAAACCAATGGGTATTGAATTGCTTGAAAGGCAATAAAATTAAATAAAAATAACACAAGACTGAGAAATAATAATACGAGTATCATACATGTAATATGTACATGCGCTTTAAAAAATCTTTACCAAAATCACATTATTTAGGAACTGTCGGCCTACCGGATTTTTTCCGGGCGGATTCAACCTTCATGGAAGAATGTTAAAAACTAATAAAAAAAAAAGCTTCGCCATGACAGTGATATTCATTCACTGCCGTGACCAGGAGTCGAACCTGGGTTACCACGGCCACAACGTGGGGTCCTAACCACTAGACGATCACGGCTATCGAAGCTGATAAAACGAGTGACAATTAAACGCTAAATAACAAGTATTCGTATCAAATCAGAGGCCGTTCACTTTCACATTTTGTATAAAAAGTGATCTAGTTAACTGTCAATACTCTTACAACGATGTAATTCCTACAAATGGTTATATTTTTATATATACAAACAATGACAAAAAATGTTTTAAATAATTGAAAACTGGCAAAGATTGACTGTAGCTGTTAATAACGCTTTGATTAAAATAGAGTTTAAGAAACTTTTGTTAAGCATAAATATAATATAATACTTATATAGAAAAAAAATATGTAATGTGATTTCAACCCAGAATTATTCCATTTCAGGCGATGTGTTTTCCAATTAAGTTTTCAATAAAACCATTAATCGCGCTGAAATTTTCTACTTATATATAACTGAGGTACTATGATACTGCTAATTTTAAATCGAAGTATTACGAACGAAACTTGATGATTATGTAACAAGTTGAGATAAACAGATAATATTAAAAACAATTCCAGATAATATCATTTTATCAATACGGATATTAACCTATTCCATAGGCCGCTCCTTAAGGGCCCACATGCGCCACGTAGGCCAAAATGACATTTATTTTGGTATTTTCAGAACTTAACCCTGGACATTCCTTAAACGTTGTAGATAATTTATTTATATAATTTTGAATCCTTATTATTATTTATTTTAAACATTTGATGACTGCATAAAGTATTTTTATTACATAAAATAGTATTCTTTTAAACCTCTCGATCTAATGTTTTAGAATACAGTCATATTTCAGTACATCCATGTGTGGTGGTGTTAATTTTTTTTAGATTTATTAATTTTTAAACGCATTTACAAAACCATTAGCCAAATTAATGTTAACATTATATAGTAAAATATTTACGATAAAAAAATAAATTTATAATCTCTGTGATCCCAAATTTGCAAGAATTAGGCATTTTCTTATTTAAAAAATGGGCACGATTAACACATTTTAAGATAATTTTAAAGATACTTAATTATAAGCTATGTTTTTGACCATTCAAATGTGATAAACATCCTATAAATAATGATTGTTTTATAATAATTATTGACCTAAGAATAAGGTAGAATTATTTGAAATACGCCATTTCTATTGGCATTTCCCAGTCGTTAAGCTACAACATACGGCCGTAGCTACAAATTGACAAACGATAAATGAAGTAGAGAGTAAGACCATGTTAACGCGCGTGTTTGAACATGTACCGCTTAAAAAAACGATTTTTTTTCGGTTAGGTACATGTTCAGAAACGAGCATTAACATGGTGTGAACGTATACATTTTAAGAGGTACTTATGTGGAAGGATTTATTGGATATTTTATAATATCTTTTATTTGTAAAAAGGTAATATCTTCACATTGAATGTGTAAATTCAAGTACCGACATAATTATTATATTCCAATATGATGATTGCAAATACTCTGCCATATATCTACGGTAGATGGATATTAGAGATAATAAATTTTGAAAGTTAATAAAAAAACAATACTATACCAGGCGTATTTAACTTAATTATAACTTATAACATTTAAAATAATATGCTGGGTTGCTTTATATTTTACTATATAAATTTGAGAGCAGGTGTCAAATTAAAGATTCAAAGCCAAATCCCAATACGGATTACGGTGGTAAAGCATCTTTTATTTGAGTAGATTGGTTTATTTAAGCAAAATTTTCTGTATATTTTATCCTAAAAACCAGAGATTTTATTTTCTGTTGTCAGAATCGTAAGTACATTATTTTTACCACATCCGAAAAAACATCCGGGTCTTATGTAATGGCGATTTTCTCAGACAATAATTTTAGGACAGAGAAAAAATATAGACGGTTTTGTTTGTTAAGTAGAGCTAAAAATTATAAAATAATACATATCTGCAAAAGAAATAAAATGGTCACTGTAAATATCGCACTAGTTTTATGTTTTTACCTTTCCTTTTATTGTACAATGTGAAATTTTATTACTATTACTCAATGTGTCACAGCAAGCCAAAAGATACTTATGATGTAGGTATATAACATTATTTTAAGAAATCTCTATATAGCGGAGATCTTATGTTTTCTCTATTGCTATAAAAAACGTTAAACCACGCTTTCAGATGCGAAAATGTCCATGCTCATTCGTTTTTTATATCACACGAGACCTAAGAACTCCACCTGCTGTTATAATATTCGTTGACGTGATAAGAAACCTCTACGTGACACGTTGACGTGTATTGGAGGGCTTGTGAGATACATGAAGTATTTACCCGGTTTCCCGCTGGTCTTGGGCTATAAATCTTTTAGACCACTTTTATTTTTCGTATCGTTTCCGCCATTTTCTCCTTTTTACTGCAGCTATCTATCCTTCAAAAGAGCATACGTTCAGTAACGTAGGTACTAAAAAGCAAACACAATTTGGCACTGACTGTTCAAAAATCTTGTACTTCTTAGTTACTTTCTTCATACGTTCTCAAGCCTAAGATAAGTATTTCGATTCTAGAAACAATTACCAGGTGTTAAGCGCCACGTGTCAAGATTCTATTCGGTCCACTCAATAATGCCATTTAGATATTCAATCAATTAATATTCATAGCCAAATAACACTTCTATTCGAACACCAATATAAACTGGTAGGCATCTAACGTAATCAAGTTAATATATTCTATGTGAATTTTGTTAACATTATCTTAATTAAAATAGGTTTTTGTTTATTTATAAAAATAACGAAATTTACAATACTTTGAATTGGTTAACGCGTTAATGCGTGAAATGCATATAATATGTGACTTAGCGATTAAGTACAGCTCGCATGTGAGGAATGTAGTGTAGCTATTCTTTTTATGCGATCGCGCAACAAAGATGCGAACTATTTCACATGCATTAAAGGAACATAGTTTATTGTTACAGCGTATAAAAAGAGTGTCTGTGTGGGTATGCGGTGCAGTGTCGTGCTGCATTACAGACAGACAGACAAATATAATATAAATAATGATTATGCAGATGAAACTGAACAGATATATTAAACTTATCTTACGCCACCCTTTGAACAAAGAAGTTTAAATAATTTTCAAACATGTAAAATTGGTAAGTCGTCAATGAAAGCAAATAATCAATCACGCCCTGATGAAGAAATTAGAGAAATAAGAAATGTAATAATAAAAATAACTCTACACATATGCTCGATGCATACTGTCGAACAAGAACTTCTTGTCTACGTGTTGTAACTAATTGTGAACTAACAAGCCCCTCCTGTTTTTAACCGCACTTTGACTACAGCGACTTCCGGTTATCGACGAGTTGTCCACGTGTTAAAACTGTGAAATAACAAGCCCTCCTATTTAGTTAATCACATTTCGACTACCCCAACTTCCGGTTATCGCCTAGATTTTCTTGTCGGACAGTACTTGATCAGTGTAGCAATAATCAAAATCCTAGTATAATAATATATTTTTGGAACTTATTTTTTTCTGTGTAAAATTAAGGTTTACTGCGATAACAAACATCGTATATTATAATCATAATGTGTCCAATGTATTTTTAATAATATAATACGTATCATCAACCCAAAAATATTAAAAACAATGGTAAACAACATGTTTATGTTTAATTTGAATGTGGTGTGTTTTTTAGAGACGTCACTGCATGAAGTACTCGTTTCTCAGAAGCGTTTCCTCTGTTATATAATGTGCTTTTAAAAGCATCGTTGTTACGTGAATCTTCACGAAATAACGTTGTTCTTTTAAATTCAATAAACTATTGTCTCTGTGACTTGACACACGGATAAAGTTTGTCAGTCAACTTAAAGAGAGTATTTCTTTCTTTATTAGATGTTGATTACTTTTTTTTGTAGAGTGAGACAATCGGTATCCCCAGAGACTATTTTATTGATACGTGTATATCAGTGGGGAGGGGTGGATGTAGGCTATTAATATTTGACATAACTAGTGCACACTAAACTTTGTCTATTATAAGTAAGTATTTGTTTTCATCTAACTAAGAATAAAATTTGCAGATGGTGCTGGTTATTTTTTTTAAATACAATTAAACCCTGCCTGGCTTGGATAAAGCAGGGTTTAAATGAATTTTGACAAACACTATTCTACACATACTGGATCTACACATTGTAGTCTTAGTGTAAAGCGTCAATTACATTGAGCTTTTTTATGAGCTGATTATTGGCAAATTTAAAAGCGGGCGGTTCAGCTACTGCGATTTCATGATTACACACAAAATTTTCCATTCGCTGATAAGCCACAAGCCAGCGAGCGATTTTGACGGAACGTAGTTCGTTTTTTCACCGGGAGGACGCTACGCTCCATAACAATGTTTCCATTAAACGTCAAAAATGTAAATTTCAAAATGAGTAGTTCGTTTTTCCACCACCATCGCTCTACTGCGCAGACGCAGTAAGCCCACACGCCGGCGTGTAGTGTGAAAAGTTGACCGGCTTTCAACTTTTTTCGGTGGAGTGTTTACAACCTGCTTATTAGCTTATTCGATGATTACACTGGGCGAATTTACAGGCAGATTATAAATTTGCCAATAATCAGCTCATAAAAAAGCTCAATGTAATTGACGCTTAAAGAAAACAAATACGTTTGACTGACAAAGTTTAGTGTGCAGTATTTATGTCGGATCTTAACCGCTTACCTTTACCCTTCGCCACTGGTATATATATAAAAATTATATTATTTGATATAATAATCAAAAATTACTTGGGCTTATATAAAACAAACTTTTTTAATATAATATTTTGGTACTTACCTAGTATAAATAGATAAAGATTACAGTTCGTTTATATTTAATGTCAAATAGGGGATGACTGATATAATGTGATGATTTGTGACGATATGGATAAGGGGTTTTAGAATATATGACGTCATAAAACCGACATTTAAAGGCTTTTTCCTAGAATTAAATATTCTGTCAGAACATTATACTGAAATCAATTGTTTTAAATTAATTTGATTTTGACAAATTGCAGGGAGATTAAAATAATATGATGTACCTGCCTAATTCAGGCAAGAAATAATGTGACGTCATAAAATTTATGGGGGTTTCATACGATTATATAAAACGAAAAAATATAATTATAATACTTTGCTAAATTACAATACATGTAATTATATCATATAAGATGGAAAACCAGAAGCAGAAAATTCATTATTTGTAAATATATTGTATTCAGATTATTTCGTTTATATGCTTGTTAGAAGAACTATTTTACCAATGATAATTTATATTTCTTTGCAGTTCTCTATCGGGTTCATCATCAGAAAATAACTCTACATCAGACGACGCTTTCGAAGTGGGATCAGCTCGTGACCTGACAGTCTTAGCAGCTGTTCAAATTGCTCTCACAACAGCTACGCTTTCCTGCGTCGTTGCTGTTGCAAGGCTTGACATAAGGACCGCTTGACAAAACGTCCGGGCTGCTAGAGCCGAATCGTCGAATCTCCAAAGAGAAATACCAACTCCCAGGACTTTTCCAGGAGTCCAGACCTCGGATGCTGAGAGACCAGGCAGGGTGGCATGGGTCGTGTAAAAACACTTAAAAAAAGTAAAATCGCAAAAAACTAATATAAATAATTGTAAATAATAAGTAACTTGTTTTTAACATTGCAAAGTAAACTGTGTTCAAAATTAAAACATTTGAGTACGTAGAACATTGAAAAAATATCAGTATAGTAAAGTATAGTGACATGGAACTGATGAACAGAATATGATACCTACATATTATATAAAATGTCTGTAGTTATAATTAATTATATGGATTAGTTAAATAAATTATAAATTTAATGATAAATTAATGAGATTTCATAAAATTAATTTTTAAATAATAATTATGTACGTTGTGTGTTACTCAATATATTTAATTTTATACCGATTTGATTTACATTTTTTTATAATGCATTAGTACCTATATATATTGCAAAGTTTTTTGATTACTTGCCCTGTAGAACATAAAATTCTTCACTTCTTAAAATCAGTCAAATATGATACGATTAATTTTTTGTTAATTCAACGAATATTTCACAAGATTTAAGAATGAAACACTATTTTTATTGAACATACATAATTTGAAAACACTTCAAAAAAATTCAAAAAGATTTTTTCTATTGGTTATTTATTTTCTCAGAACTGTTTTCAAATTATTTACCTTCAAATATGATACATTTAGGATTAATTTGAATTGAATAAACTAACTATTTCAAAATTGACGTTTGTTCATAATATACAAGTAAAAGTTTGACGACTTAAAACACATAAAGTGACACAAACTAAATAAACATCCATTTAAATGCGATATGTCATAATGAAAAGACGTGTGATATTCCAGATAGGTACATAAAATGTTTTATACAATTAGTGAAGGCGAGAAGCCTCTTTTTGTATTATTTTCTCTTTTTGAACATTTAAGTATACTGTCTTCTAATGCCCACAACCACAATTTTGACTTCCAGTGTTCCCTTCTTGCCGTATTGTAAGGCCTTCAGAGGATAATAATTATTACTCTCACGTTAGTAATCATTACTACTGTGTAAACTGACTTATAGAAAAATGATATAATAATTTGTGTCTAATTAAAATTAGTACTAATATCACCCAAACACTTTTAATAAATATTTACCTACCCATTTTTTCATCATTTAAAACTATTTTTTTAAATTAGATATGTTCTGTATTAATGTAATATTGTATAAATACTGTATATAAGTTAGTCATAATTTAATATGAAATATATGGATGTATTAGATACTCTTCATGCAATTTATTTATTGTTAAATAATATCATATCTGGTCAAACAACATAGTCATCAATGGAATTATTCAGTAAATATTAGTATATTATCAATACACACCGTAGATAGCTATAAGTTAGACAAGCGAATTTACCTCAAAGAACATTTTCCAAGAAAGGAAAATTATTACTACCATCTGAGCTGATTATGGTAAGTGACACCTAATATCACAGACATAGATAATTATGAAGGAAGCCAATTTATATTTTCATTGTTATTCTCTTTACAGACAAAAGCTAAGATGAAAATTCTATTGGAAACTTTTGTATCAGAGTTTCCAAATCAGTAGATGGCGAAATAAGATGTATGATTGTAATCTATTTTCCTTCCATCAGTAAGACAGGTTTAGTTTGCCATTCTAGTTACTTTTGTATTTGATTGTTAGCAAAGATCAAAGGTTGCGCGCTTTGGAATTTATTTTGAGCAATTTGCACGAAGAATCCGTCAATTTATCAGTGTAAAATGAGAGGATCTTTTCTAACTATTAACGTACGCTTTGTTTTACAGTAATTTGTAGCAAGGTGATGATTTTATCAATAAAAAGATTGCAGATTTGAAGCATTTTATTTTATTTTAGTAAAATTTATTAAAAAGGGGTTTTAAATATGTTAAAATCGATGCAGAGTAAACCAAAACAATAAAATTATAATCAATCTTATACCGACGTTTGGTATTTATTATGTTTACCTAATATTTGTTGCTAAATATAATATTTTTAATCAAGGTGCGTATATACTCGTATTATATTTTAAGATTTGTTTTACAAAATATGTTGGATAATTATTGCTATATGTACCCACCTAAATAAAGAAAAAATATAAATACATTGCCTGCTCATCTATTCTATACAAGAACTGATATTGGCAGCTATCGACGGTAGTTTTCTATCAAATTATTAGCACTTATAGCATATATTGTAACGATTACAATAAGTTAGTTATAATTGTAACAATACGTGCTATGTTTTAACACCACTTATCAAAGTGCTAAATTTTAAAGACAGTTTTGACTGGTTAGATGGCTAACTTATTGTAAAAATTATATTACATCGATACACATATATGAAAAACTATCCTCGATAGCTGCCGATAGCAGTATTGTGTATAGAATAGATACGTTGGAATTAAAAAAATATATTGTACTTGTTTTTTGAGCCAAGTGCTTTTAGCTTACTTAATATGCAGTATGTTTTTGGATTGATCTTATAAAACATCTGTATTGATTAATTAATAACTATGTAGGTATTATTTAAATATAACAAGATTATAATTTAGGCATTTTCATACAATATAAACTAAATGTTTTGTTATGTACGTATCAGTTATGAGCTAAGTAAAATATTTTTAACGTTTGTTTAGTATATCATTAAATGTATTTTTTAGTCTATCTATATAATATAATATTCACAATGCTTAATCTTTTTAACAATTATATTCAATAAAACCAAACACAATATTTATATTTCATTGTATCTGACGATTTTTAAAAGATGAGTTTCCTTAATGAAAAAACTTCAGTCATTTAATGACTGTAAAAGATGTAGTAGGTTAACTCTACTTTCAGCAAATTATTCAAAAAAATCTATTTACTTTCGTATTAAATAGTATTAAAATTAGTGTTAAATATAAAATACTGTTTTATCTACGAGACTATACTATTATTATTTTAGGCAAACTTTTTCTTCATCTTTGGTCATATCTTCCGTAGTTAAAGTATAATGGATGCCATTCTTCACCTTCAAGAATCCCTGTCACTCGCCAAACATATTAACCAATTCGTGGAGAGAATATCGTTTCGCATTATTATAAAATACAGGATTATGATACAAACGAAGAGAAATAAATATATTATTACTAGCTGACCAGGCAAACGTTGTTCTGCCATATAAATTATTTCTAGTGAATATTTTGGTTGTTAAATAAAAAGTAACGAATGTATCGTAAGTGTGTGGGGATGGGATCTATGACAGAAAGAGGAATAGAGCACTGTAGACGATGACCGCCGATAAGAACAAAAAAACATCAACCATTCATTTTCTCAATTCAAAATGAGTAATGATGTTCATAATGAATGAATTACCTGTGACAGGATCTCGTTGTTTAATGTTTATGCAATATCCGTCTTGTCCCTTCCAGAAAATTAGCGGATATTAGAGAGCGTCGTATGAACGGTGTGTGTCAGCGATGCACTCCAGATTATTGTTTCTTCTTCGAATCACGATTTCTCGCGTCGATGTGCGATCGCCAACCATGATTCCAGCAATGTCGTCAACAACAGTCGCATTGAATCGACGTACGTGCTCTCCAGCTGGTGTTTTATCAGGATTGATGACAATAGCGTGATTGTCACTTTGCAATTCGTGCATGTGTGCTTTGAAGAATTTCAATAATTCATTGTGCTCATTCAACAGGGCGTCCAGTTCGCCGACGATGCGCCTGGCATTAGGCGAATTGAGGCTATTGTAGCCGCAACGTGCATCCACATGATTGATGTCCTCACCGCCGCGCCCATGAAGTAGATATGTAAAAATGTATGTGGTTCGTTTGGCATTAGCAGCAATGAGCCTACTTTGTGGTATCCTTGACCTTTGATTTTGAACGTAGAATGGAATTGTTGACCATTTGCCGCAGTATTGTGAACTATTTCTGTTGCTCCGGACAAAGTCATTTGGAAGCATGAATTGAATGTGCGAACGAATTGAATGTGCATGACAATGGGGACATTCTTTGTCCATAGCACCAATCAACACTTTCGGATGAGCGGAATATTCAATATCTGGCTCGTACTCGAATGCGAGACGAAGGAACGAAGCGGATGTAAATGTTCGATGTACTTGTTGGCGTTGTTGGTCATTTGCTCTGCGTGTGTTAACTACGAACTGGCGCGCTTGGCTCCGTTCCAATTGTCGTTATTGATTTCGTTCAGCTCGTGCCTCTTGTGATTGAAATGCACGCAATTGCGACATGCTTACACGCACGTTTTTATTATCTTGTTGGATTTGTTCGTCTGTTCTTTCTACTCTACTATTTTGCATGTTTGTTGCTTTATTCGTTCGACGGCCCAAATGGCCCCCCTTGCGCCTTGCTGGCATTGTGTACTGTAATACACGCACATAAAAATAGATAAATTAAAATAAATCGTACAACATTTTGCACACACTGCCTTGTGATATGCCGAATGAAATGTCAAAATAACGCGACGCTCCTCGTGAATTCTTCTCGGACGTAGCGCCATCTGTCATTCAACAACATAAATAATTTCGTTCGGTTCATTTGTTCATACAAAAATACTAAAATCGCGATTTAAAAATGGGAGGGTGGAAGTAGGAGGGTGAAAATTTTGGGTTATAGATATTTTTTGATGCCAAATAAAAAAAAATACAAAAAAAAAATTGTCAAAAAAATAAAAGATTTTTTTTTCTGGATAGAGATACCCGAATCACCTAGCGGTATGAAATATACTTGTTGACCTATTCTCATACCTAACAAATATACATTAAAAAAAATCATAAAAATCGGTCGAGTTTTAAAGAATTTTTTTTCTGGATAGAGATACCCGAATCACCTAGCGGTATGAAATATACTTGTTGACCTATTCTCATACCTAACAATTATACATTAAAAAATTCATAAAAATTAGTCTAGCGGCTTCGGAGGAGTTCGACCACAAACATCGTGACACGAGATTTTTATATATATAGAGATGTCAGGTTAGGTAACTCAATATAGTCGCCTAAAATGTAGAACGTGTATGTCAACTAATGATCCTAATATTGAACTTGACTGACACTGGTTACATCACTAAATCATTATTACTCGTTGAGAATGGAAAGCAATTTGCTTTAGAAACCACGGATGTATTGTCACTTTGATTGCGAATGTACTAGGTACGTCGGTTTTCGAAGCGTATTTATGAAACAAGTTACATACTATGAAACTGGATAGTAGGAGTGAGAATAATTGGTTTCGTAGTGTTCTTTAATTTTCAATATGGATTATTATCATTGGCTCAATACACATTGTTTGTGCTACAAACAAAATAAAATTAATGAAACAGTGTTTTAAAAATTATAATAATATGAATGTTAAATATGTACATCTAATTGTATTTACATAAGTTCTAGTAAATATATTATCATAACAATACAATTACTGCATGTAAAAACCTCCATTATATAGTATAAGGTACTAGTTAGGTAGGGGTTTTATCCATAGTATGTAGATATAAAATATGCAGTAAATATATTTTATATTATAAATTTCGATAATGTCAATTATCATTTCATTCATTTCTCCCAAAAAGCATATTAATAACAAATTAAAATTGAGTTTTTATTTTAAATAAATTCAATAATTTCACTTTCAGATTGTGTCAATTCTTCTTCTTTCGACCATGACCGATCCTAATAGGATCATATGGGCCTCCACAAGAGTGGAGGTTTGTTTTTACGAGAAATGGATGTCAGCCACTTGCTCAACCTTAGGCCCATAATCTGACTCAATCACAATTGAAAAACAATGTGTCGTGTACTTTGCCAGACCCAGGATTCAAACCTGGGACACACGACGCTATTTAGGCCGACGCTTAAGCCGCATGGCACGAAATTATTATTATTATCCAAATTTTATTTTAAACATTTTTGTAAATTTTACTTATGCAGGTACTTGAAGTTTTCATACTATATGTAGGTATTATCAGAGAATTCTATCGTAGAAAATATAAACTGTATTTTTCTACTCTATAATATAACAATAACAATTTTATTCCGTAAAAATAGATTTTTAATCAAATTATCAAACCTGTAAAAATAAGTAATTAATCATTGTATTAGATTTATGTTTATTGTAACAATAGAAAGAGTCGTGATATTCTTTATTTTTCACTCTAGTATTTCAGACATGAAAAATCTTTAAACCCTTTTTGTGAATTCCATGATTCTTAGAACTTCTTCAATGAATGCTATTATCAATTAATAAATCGTATTTTGATCATATTTGTAAATGAAAGTGTAAAATAGAACACTAGTTTTACTATTTATCTGATATATAGGTATATATAATTTAAGAATTGTAAATATAATAAATGTGTATCAATACTGACTTAGATCGATTACATTAATACATAGATAATTAAAACTCTAACTATAATACCTAGGCAATGTAAGTAAAGGTTATTCATAAATATCATGTGTTTATTTAAATTCTATTATAAGTTTATTGTACATAGTTTTAACAAGAGGATGAAATACTTATGACCAATTGTGCTATTAAAAATTGTAAGTAGGAATGTAGTGACTTGTTTTATATTAAAAATAAAACACTTATTCTGAAAAAGTGCACACATACGATAGTTTTTATTTAATATATTCCACAATTTCAGGTTAAACACCATTATTGGCACTATAATATTATGTGAATCTTCATATGCTGCAAAAGGGCCAGGGCTCTAAATGGATTAAAGCGCACCGGAGCAATCCGCAAAATTATTGCTCGGTCTCGTGGGAAAATTAATTTGACAATCTGAGCTAGATAAGCCATATATAACAAAAATCTAACACACTTATTTTTATAAAGTATACATATAATTAGATAATTGTATCAATATTTTTGGAAAATTATTTAACGCTCCAGTTCGTAAAAGTTTACATTTCGAACGCTGAAAAGGGCTAACATCAGATTCTGTAATGGGTCGTATAATTATTAATTGATGTCGCTATCACTTTTATGGTTATTAATTTGAATGGTCAACGATAACACTAAAATCACATTCCCAACTAAAAATAATGTTACAAAAACCCAGTGGTAAGCTGTAAATGTCAGCTTAATAAGACCTTAATAACTCTCTAGTCAGAAGTCCATCAGTCAACATATAAATCGTTTCAAAATTCAATATGAATTATCACACAGTGTTTTGGTCCATTCAAATTCATTTTAATCAAAATTATAATGTTTCCGTCAATTTGGACTGCTGTATGAAGGTCTCTCCTAGCTTTCTGCACTCTTCTTGGTCCCTAGTTCTCCCCTGCCACTAACATCTAGTGAACTTTATGAATTCGTCTATCCGGTGGGTTTTAGGGTGGCCATGTGGTCGTTTAATGTCCATTCGGTTTCGTCTATAAAAGTTATTAATAATAAAATTAGAGCGCGATGCAGAATCGCGCGTAAGTTCCTAAGATACGCACCCAACTTTAAGAGGCCTCTTTAATTCTCGTTAAAACGTCAACGGTTATGCATGCGCGCTCTTAAATTGACACCAAGACCTTTATTCAACAGAACAAATACTACATTGAAACTACTTGGGTTCTAAATTCTCTTGATCCATGTATATACGATACATCTATGTACCTACATTGTAAATTAGTCGATTTTTTTAGATTTCTTTCGAACTTTTAATAACTTTACTAACAGAAAAGTTATTTTTTGGATGTTATATAGGGACCTTATGTTTCGAATATTTTTCAAATTTAAATAAAAAACATGATCACCTCATTGGCACAGGTGATTGGTCTCCCGATGCACTGAATTTTGTAAATTATCTAAAAATATAAATATAAAGTTAATATGAAACTAGTAGAGAATAAAAAAAATATACGACTCAAAACCAACTATGAGTTCCCTGAGAAAAATATTAACATAAAACCCAATTGAAAATTTATGTTGTCGGTTATTTTTATTATCTGGTCTGGTTTACTGAGAAATTAATGATTCACTTTGAAGATATGCAATATTAAATTTTGCTGTAAAGCACCATTTTTAAAGTAAGTGCTACTATTTCAAAATTAAATATATAAAGTGCCACTAAAAATAATAATGTCTTTTAGATCAGACATTATTATATTATAATAATTACGATATAAAGAAATTTAATTTGTATTTATTGATTTATCCATTCAATATAATAAAAAATATAAAATTACAGAATTGAGACTAAAACACAACATCCCAGCTGTAGATCCATCCATAGACCTATGAATTATTAGTATACACTATACATATCACATGCTTTAACAATCAGATGCCAATTGAAGAAATTACTATATTATACACAATAGCATTCCACTTTTGTCAAAATACTAATAATTAAAAACAAAATATTTCATAAACTATTTATTTTATTCAACGAATAATACACTAGATTTGAGAATGCTACATTCTTTATATTGAATATGTAGTTTGAAAACATCTCACATGATATAAACCTACTAGATTTTCTTTTTAAATGATGCCCGAAAGCCCGCTGTCGGACTTTGTACCTTTTCTAAAGAAGTTTTTTGTAGTATATCTGAGGTGTTTTCAAATTATATTATCTATATATATATATAAATGAATGTTTGTTTGTTTGTCTGTCTGTCCCGTATGCGTTTCTATACAAGTAATCTAATTGCGATGAAACTTTGGTGAGTTGTTGTGCGCACACCCGCAAAGGTTTCTGAATTAGCACAACCATCTTCTTCTATTCGTATGCGTTCTTATACCATTCATCCGATTGAGATGAAACTTTGGTGAGTTGTTGTGCGCACACCCGCAAAGGTTTCTGAATTAGTACTCATCTTCTTCTATTCGTATGCGTTCCTATACCAAATTTTAAAAATCCATGCTTCTCACATGGAGAGCTGTATGTGGCCTGCGTATGCGTTGGAATTCGTGTACGCATCAGACGGAAAAACAATAAATATTATCTATCCAAAAACACTAAACAATAAACAGAATTAAAACACAAGCAATTTCTTTCTTTAAGTGGTATTGCAACGCATGCCGGGTAGTCGCTAGTATTCAATATAAATAATGGTAAATTCTCAATTCTTGTGAATATTCATTAAATTAAAGAAATAGTTTATTGAATAGGTAATTAATAAATTTAAAAAAATAACTAATACTTACATTATTTCTCGGAAGTTAATATTTAGTATACTATTCAAGTGTATAAGGTCGAGCTACGGGATGCTGGTTTGACCTGGAACGAAGCAAGAAGACTGGCAGGCGACAAGGATTCTTGGAGGCGCCGCGTGGTGTCCATATTCTCCAATTATGGGGCGGATATGGCCGAAGAGATGAATATTCAACATCTAGATTTAGTGCTCAAAAACCTTTTATTTTACTTATTAGCTATACAACTTAGATTAAAGAAGTAATCTAAGTATTCTAAGAAAGATAATTTTTAATGTATTTTGACAATTTGTAGGTGCCAAACACACGTATTATGAAATTAATATTTACCTACGCAAATCTAAAATAATTATATTATCACACGATAGTAGGATAATGTTATAATTAATAAATATAAATATAAAGAATCTATTAACATTGTTCGTTCATAATAGAGCGAAGAATTATTGTGGTTGAAAATTATTGGTGAAGAATACTTACTTTACTTATTATTTTATGACAGCTGCCTCGAGACAGGACTTCATGGATTTTTAACCGGTACCACATTTGTTTTTTAACATCACCATTTAACGGTAAAATAATGTATTTTTGCCAATAGAACACTTAAAGATAACTTGTATTTAAATTTATTTTTACATACAATATACTCGTATTTATTTTCATATGTAAAGCTTAGCTAGCTGGCACAGAACAAGAGTAGCGTAGACTGTAAAACGTTTGAATTAAAATTGTGTAATATTAGTACGCAAGTGTGTATAGTCGTGACCACAAACATAATATCATCATCATCATAAGCCAAGGTCATTCGACTGCTAGATGAGGATAGCCCCTAACTGCTTCAACCTTTATTGGTCGGTAATTATTTGCAGCCATGTCATTCATACATGACTTTGTGGTGACACTGTGGACGTTGATTTTCTCTTAGGTATTACTATTTGCATTTTTCCAACAATTGTCCACTTACCCAGCGAGATGTACGTATGCAGTTGGCCGTATCACAGTTTACCGCAAGACATTGAATCGGAAATAGATGGCCATATAGTAATAAAATATTAAAATGTTAATAAAATAAATTCTATAATATAAATATTAAATAATATAAAATTCGTAATAAAAACTACCGAATTACAAGGGAAGACGGAAGAAAATCGGTTGGTAGAATATACGTTTTATAACTTTGCACTTTTTACTACACTGATATGCCTCGTTATTTGATTACCTCGCCTAGTAATAATAATTAGTATTTATGTAGTAATAAATAAATAAATAGATAATATTATTACATTATGTTAAAAAATTATCATTTTCATCCTATAGAGCCGGAGTGTAAAGTTATGAAGCATATACTCTAAGTAAATTAGAAATACAATCGTGTCGTATAATTTATAAAAATATCTAATGAATATAAGTATCCCAAGTCCTGTACATATCTGATAATAATGACAACTTCACTGTCGGAATCAATATAAAATGTACTGTACCACGAACAATGGGTAATTTTTTGATCACAATGCTGAGGTAACGCAACAGCAATCTCTTTATGGTAAGACAGCTCGCGGTGAACTGTGATACGGAAAAATGTAATAAGTACAATTTAGATTTAACCGTCGAGCCCATTATGATTTCACCAGCTTTTCGACCCCTCTCACATCGCACAGTCTTTATCTTTTTTTGATTAGTTTATTTGTGGTCTTACGATGTTTATCCAACATTCATATGCCACGTTGCACTTTTTTATTTTTTTAAATTGGCTAGTATACACGATTTTTTATTTCACTTTAATATTCATAAGTCAATTTTATTTTGGAAAATTGTAGGCGTTACAAATTTGTAAACGCTAATTTTGACAAAAATCAATTATTGAAATATGTAAAACACATGCAAAATAATATATACCTATCCAATATAACTTTTCCTTCCTTTGAAAGATTGAATAAATTTTATTCAATCATTATCGGTTCATCGAACAGGCCTCAGAGAAAGTTTTTATGTATAAATTAGTTATCAAAATATTTTTTGCTACAATTTCATCCGGAAAAATCGATGCCTACGAAAAGGATTTTTCTTCTTTCAGATTTTTAAGTATTCCCATACTTACCAAGAATTTTCTAATTTACGCATATTTTTTCATTATATTAAAAGTATTCAACTGTTACAGATTGCCCTAAGTTTTCCTATAAAAAAAACTACCACAAATTAGCTTTGGTCATGAATTATTTTACTTCTCTAAAGCCTACACTAAGGAAAATTGTACCATAAATAATCCACGGTGTACCAACACAAGTTAAATTGAGAAAGATTCCATTTTTCCTGGAAGTTTTAAAGGAGAATTTTGTAAACAAAACAGATTACAATTTCACAATTTGTTAGAGTTCTAAAGTTTTAAGTGGAACCTATCCGATAATCATTCGAACGATAAATCGAAGTGTCAAAGTGTTATTTATTATTAAATTTGTGGGAATTTAAAATTAAAAACAAATTTTTAATCAAATTTTCTTTACTGAATTTTGAAATCACGCCATTAAAAACTATTCTTAATCACTACGTTTTATGTTTAAAAAATATATATTTTACTGTCGACAACCTACGATTTCGTTATTGTGAAATAGGTACGAGAAGAACAAGAAGACATAAAAAATACTAATAAGGAATATAAAAAATAATATCCTAATGCTAACTAAACTAAACTAAATGCGTCCAACGCAACTGGTGCCCATTAGGTGCCCATTATATATACTTAGGATGTTATTTAAATGTGGTAATTAAATATTAATTGAAAGGTCCGCAGAGAACGGTTAAAGTATACCTTTGGTACTCACTTGGTCCAGGGGAAGTAGCGCAGTCTCTACCAGGTGAGTTTTATAATCTGATCAAGGACCCAGGGAGGTAGGTAAATAACCCAGACAGAAAAATATTTTCCAGTGACTTCGATTATAACTTCAGATCTCGAGAATTTATATAAAAATATATATTGCTTAATAATTAATTTATTAAACTATTTCTTTTATTCAGCGAATAAGACAAAAGATTTGAGAATGTAACATTATAAATATTGAACATACATAATTTTAAAACATCTCATGCATACACACACTAGAAGACCTCGGTTAGTAGAACCCATCCCATGCAGTTAGATACTGTTAGCATGTTAATTAAATGTGGTAATTAAATAGCAATTAATTTATATAGTATATACTAAAACCGATAGCCAACATTATAACGCAATTCGATAAGCATTTCATGTAACAACTGCTAGTTAAAGAGGTTGTAATTAAGTTTGATGCCCGTAGCATCGTAGCATGTGTTACACATTGACTGCTGACTAGATAATTACTTTTTAATTACCATATTTAAATAGCATGTTAATTATATCGAATGACTACCTAATCGTTACGCCATGGGCGCATCTTTAGTCCAATGTATTAATTGGAAAAGCACACTGGTGCGAATCCAGCGGATACAGGTTTAAGTCCCATCGGGTGTCGTATTTTTTTTCCACAAAAAGATTATTTGTAGTGTGTATAATATGCATGAGATATTTTCAAATTATGTACGTTAATAATTAGTTATTGATCCAGCGCAGTTAGTGTACCTTTTTATTTACAATAAACTTGCAACCGTGAGCTTGTTGTAAGCACCTATAGTCTGTGAAACATTGACGCCATTTAAGTACACTGGTTTTGACCGTCAATAGCCGCATACAGGGTGACTCAATAAACAGTGACGCGCGAGAGTGGTTGTTCGAGTGAGTGACAACCAGACCACAGACCAGCCTCATCGTCATAAAAGGTCAGTATCTGGCATCCTTGATATAACTCCTCCTTAGCATCCGAATCATTCCGTCATATTACATTCCATTGAAGAGCGCCCCCAACATATATCACTTTTTATATTATTTTATTGGTGATTTGATTTAATTTAAACTTAATAGTAATTTTAAAATCTTATAACTTTCTACTTTTATTCTTAACAGCAAACAAAATTAAAAGAAAACTCATAAATTTTTTTGATTATACGTTTGATAGGTACGTTAAATAGTTTTCAGTCCGTATATTTGTTATTTCCGTCTTCTATAAAAAGTTGGCAGCCTAATCACAGTACATAATATGGCTAATCTGGATAAGTCGTATCAAATCAGCAACTAAACATTTAACCACTTACGGAGGTTGGATACTGGATAGTAATAATCTACATCGTTATAACCAGAGTGTGCAGATTTTATTACCTGTACCTAATATATACCTGTCTTTATTTTTATGTAACAGATGATTTATGATGGGGAGAAGACGTATTACATGGGCTAAGGTGAAAGGTAAACGCAAATTCTAATTTTGAAAAATAAAGGAATCGGTGATAGGATTCTATCGTAATCGTTTGATAGATACTAACACTGCAGCACTAGCATATCGCTACATCGAAGAATGTTAAAAGGTGACACTGCCACTTACTAAGATGATTAGGTACCGCGCCAGTGCGTATAAGTTATGTAATCAAAGTTTGGTTACCTTCTCAATACAGGAAGTGTTAAGGGAATTTTACTGTAAATGCTACAGTAATTGGTAACTCTCGTCAGGTATGAATGAGGTAGAAAAAATATTTCAAAATTGAAGTATATGCCGTGACTTTTTTTTACATTATATCGTTATGTTGTTACATCTGAAAATACCATCTATTATAAGTGTTTGAAAAAAAAATCGATTGGATCATCTTTAAAAGCATGATTAAAATAATTACAAGATAAAAATAACTTTTTATATACCACGTTTTAAAGTTTTCTGTTGAATCATATAAACTTCACAATTATCTGTATGTATTAATAATTTAGGACAAATAAGGCAATTGTCAACAAATCACTTTTTTGATACTTTGCAACAAACAAACAAATATAGAATACTGAAATGTAATTTTGATTTTCATAGTAACGCACGTATATATTAATAATTTAGTTGCTAGGAACACCCCGTTAACAACCAATAATAGTGGGTTGGATTACGGATTTCTTCTGAAATAACTTTTCATACAAAACAGAATTAACAGAATTAACTGAAAATGAATTCTATTCTACTTAAAGATGGCTGAAAGTATTAAAAGAATGCATTAGCATCGTGTTCTGATATATTCTAAACGTTTCAAATGTGTAGCTAGTCGGGAAGTTAGTTACAAATCGATTGCAAGATTTGTACTGGATAAATAACCACCGGACAAACAAGAATACGAGCTAAGAAAAACGTGGTAAAATAGGGATAAAACTTACTTAATGCGGTAGGTAACGTTTTTAGCAAAACCTGCAATTTGATTCATTTTACGGATAACTTTCATTTTAATTAATCAATTTGCATCTAGTACCAAACATTAAAATATGTTTTATATGAGATAGGTATAGTTTTGTTCAAAATTGTAATTTATTATTTTTAAATAAATATTTTAAATCATTTTAGATACCTACTTACATTTATTATATAAAATAAAAATTAACAATAAAAATGAATTGAATAATGTTTGTAATTTCATTCGCCAAGGCATTGCGATCACCCTTAATATTGCAATCCATAAATAAGTTTTTAGCTTGATAGTTATATCGGTTGTTATAACATAAGTACTTTATCGTGTTTTTGGAAAACAAGGAAAATATATATTTTGTTTTAGTTTCCAAATGTTGAATATACAAGACAACATTTTCTGTAATCCTAGTAAACACTGTGAGCGCCTATGTAAATAATATTTCGCTATGCATTCATTCATGTATATAACAGAGAAAACAAATGTTCGAGCAGTAAGTTCCAACAGTGGCTTCTTAAAAACATCATTTGTATTTGTTTTTAAATCAATGCAAATATAACGTAACCGCAAAAATGATTATTTATATCACTAGTTATTACTCATAGAATTTGTATTGTAATAATACAATACTTACTATGTGACTGCTTAATCTGTAGACCAGCCAACTTTTGACCAAAAATAAGATTTTGATGGCATTATGGTATATAAAATATGTTTTCTATGCTCACACAAAATTTCAAACTCCTAAATCTGTACATAAATGCGTTATCGTTCTTCACACAAAACAGCCAACTGCAGGTGCCAAATTTCCAATATCGTAAATAAAACAACTCGGCTCTTTGTATAATTAATTATCTTTGTGTACGAGTATAAAAGGGACGCTAAAATAGAGCATTATTTCACAGTACAGCAATACAGTATTTGCAAATAAAAAAATTACCAAGTGTATTTTTGGAATTGTTAAATTCCGCTCGATAGTTAAATTATTAAGATTTTTCTATTTCCTGAACAATTTTCCCAAATACAGTTAGCCGGTTTGCGTGGTAAGTGTACATACGACAGTTTAATGCATATTGACGTATGCATTTAATTGTCTCTATTCTATCTACGAGTGTTTCAATTTATTTTGTACTTTAAATTATATTTGCGACATTGAAATATCACTGCTTTAACTATTGTTATGATATCTTTCTCTCTCTCTCTATATCTCTCTCTATTTCACCCTGTCACGACCCAGCAGCGGGGCAAGCACATAAAGTTCACGCCACTTCCCTCGATCCATCGCCAACTCGTGCGCCTCCCGCCACTCCAGACCTGCAGCGCGTAGATTGCTTCTGTAGCACCGCTGCAGGGTGAGGGAGGACCGGCCACGACGACGGAACCCTTAAGGCTATGCCACAAGGGTGCGAAGTGTCGCACTCTTTGGCGGCATCCGGAACACGTGTCCCAGCCACGTAAAATTTCTCTTCGTGATTACCTCAATCATCGAAGGCTGTTGTGTCTGCTCACGAACTCGGGTGTTTGCAACGCGGTCGTACCAGTGTACCCCTAAGATTCTGCGGAGACATCGATTCTAAAAGCTCAAAAGCCGAGACCCCTGAAGCTTACAGCACAACAAATTATAATTTTGAGAGTACCTAGTAAGTAGGTTTTCATTGTAACTGTTTAAATATATTTTTATTTAACAATTACAGGTTTCTGTTGTCAATGATCATTGATTGCCTTCCAACTCCTCATCATGTACTGAATCCCTAAATACTCTTATGAACATTAAAATAATAATATTCATTTTATGCAGCAAGTACCTAAATGTAAGTATAATAATGTTTTCTAATAAACTATGTAAAGTGGTTTGATTTATTTTTGAACAGAGAATTTCTTAGAATTTTATCTAATTATTCTTTAATACGCTATTTCTTTTATTCAACGTATACTTTACAAGATTTGAGATTTTAAAATAAATAATTTGGAAACATCTCCAATTAGCGTTAATACGCAATTTTATAAGTATGTATTTCATGTAAGAAATACTCGTTAAATTTGTCGTAATTAAGTTGGATGCCTGTAGCTATATTGAAAAAGCACATTGGCGCGAATCCATTGGGTACAGGTTCATGTCATGTCGAGTGTCGTATTATTTTCAAAAAAGATTTTTTTAGTAGGTGATGTTTTCAAATTATGTACGTTAATTATTATTCATATCATCAAATGATTTAGTAATTTAAAAAAATGTTACTATAATTAATATAACCCTATTATTGTGTATTATTTACTGCTTAAAAATGTCCCTTTGAAGCGGACGAAACCCGTTTTGACTAATATTAAAATATGTGGAACTAGTACTACCTATTGTGTAAATTTTATTATAAAGAGATAACTTCTACTATTCTCAGTAGTTCGTTTTTTATTGGCACATATCTTCACGGAACCTGAACAGTTCGTCGATATAACTGGTTTTAGAGTGTTCTTGTAGTCGTTTATCACATCTTGAATGCACTGTATTTTTATAGCGTGATTGAACGACAAATTGCTATTTAATCGGTTTTTTGATATTTAACATATCTATTAGTATTCCGTTCTTGGTATGATATCCGATAAAAATATTAAAAATAATAAATAAAATATTTATCTTAGAAAAATGAAACGGCAATGTTATATGATAATCCTCATGGCTTATTTAACTGCGTATTAAAGATGCTACAAACTTTGTAGAGTTTTACTGTAATGTAATCTTATGCACCAGTTCCACGAGCAGATTATATTTTAGAAATTATAACTCTTGAGCTTAATACAATAGAAAAATGTATTTTACCACGTTTTTATTAGCTCGTATTCTTGTTTATCCATTACGATTTTTTTCTTGTTTGTCCAATACAAATCTTGTTATTTAACTAACTTCCCAACTAGCTAGACATTTTAAACTTTTAGAATATATCATAACACAATGACAGTGCATTATTTTAATACTTTTATCCATCTTTAATCAGAATTGAGTTCATTTTCAGTTAATTCTGTCTTGTACGGAAAGTTATTTCGGAAAAAAAAATCGTAAAAATAAAACACTATTATTGGTTGCTACGGGGGGTCCTAGCAACTAAATTATTAATATATACGTGCGTTACTATGGAAATCAATATGAAATGTCAAAATGACATTTCAGTATTCTATACTTATTCAGTATTTCTATCAAGTACAAAAAAAGTATTTATTAATACATATAATTGTCAAGTTTATATGATTCAACAGAAAATTTAAAAACGTGGTTTATAAAAAATTCTTTTTATCTTGTAATTATTTGTACTTAGTAGTATATACATACCTTCACCTTGATTTTATTTATTTTAAATACAATCGTACTCATATATGTATACATATATATATTTAAGTTGTTTAAATAAATTGTGTGCGATAAATGTACATAGGAACAAGATGTATTATCAAATTTGTAGATAATTTGTTATTATCAAATAATATATAATATAATTTTATAATTCGAAGAAGTTATGTTCTGTAAAGATAAGGTTCACTTAATATTAAAATCATGTTATAATAATATTTTTCATTAAATACTTATCTAATTTGTTTAATATGATTGGTGAATTAAGTATTATTATTTACAGTTTGATTGAAGACTCTTTTAATTAAAAATAAAACGGTACTATGTATTGTATGTTTTTATTAATAATTTTCCTATAAGTATTTTATCATATGAAATAAATTCAATATTTTAAAAATAAAGCATAAATTCGTAATCGAAATCGTTATTCCTTACCCTCAACGAATCTCTGATATTTTTTCTCCAGTTCGTAGCTTTTAGGTGAATTGATACACATAAGCCTTATGCCAGCCTTTATCTGGTCGATTCTTTTAACTTTTCGTTATTCTTCGTTACTTTTTCGGTGACTACCAGACGAATAATATTATATTTTATGTATCAAACAATATCTATAATTTCAACAAAAATAGTTTTGAAGGTTAACCTGTATTTCGAAGCTTTAAACTAAAAGTTATAACGTAATAAATTTCAGAAAGGTAACCGCCATAGTGGTAGCAGATAGGGACAAGTAGATGTTGTATGATTTATGGCTTTTTTCTAGTTATAGATGTATTTTTAACTTTTTAACTACCAATTCTGGGGAAAATATTATTAATTTAATGGGTTGTATGCTGAAATATGCGAGGAATATAGTAGAAAAATGTAACTATCCTTATTGTCAAAAAATCCTCGTCCATTCCTAATGGCATGGGTTCTTTTATGGGGCGGTCCATGTGATTATTTCGATATTTAAAAAATCGTGCCTGGCCTAGGCTTTTATCATGTTACACTAACAATTGATATATTAAATAAAAGTAGAAATCAAACGTCATAAATAAAACTAATAGATAAATGAAAGAAACTGCAAAATAAAGATTTTTTAAACCAAATATTTTTTTTTGTTTAAGAGTAAAGTACCAAAAATACAAATTTATTAAAAGTATGCATTTATTTGTTATTACTCAGCCTTTTTTAGTTTACTTTAATACTAGTGACAACATAAAGAGCTTTAGAAAAGATCATTTTCTTGCATTGGAATTTGAACCTTCGAGAAAAAATGGGTACCTATAAATAGTTCAACCAAGAATTTGATAACAAAGGTAGAAAGCTTTAATTTGGTACATATTATATAATATACATAGTATTTAACACGAACAATAAATATAATATACAGGGTTCTGTCCTGTTCTACATTTAAATCTCATCTGACATAGCTTTTAATTGTTTTAGAATACCAATGTACACACTAAATTGTAGGTAAATAATTAATAATATTATGTTTTGTGTGGAAATCAGAATACTAATTAAAATGGTTTTTAAAAGTTTTACAATAAAAAATTTAAGCCGTAATCACCAAACTGATTTATATAATTCAGTATCATATTTCATATTGTATTAGGACCGCGATAATTGGCCCAACCACATGATATTATAGAGAATAAAATATACTGATTATACGGAGATACATTTAACTTATTAGCCTATCACTGGATTTTTTGGAAAGCTTTTTTAGTTTGTTACGTTTTTTAAATGTTAGGAAACGTTTTAAATACTTTTATCATTTGAATAATACCGAAAAAATTTTGTAAGTACCTATTTTTCATAGGAATATGTTTAAGAAATATTTTTAAATTTTAAGTTTACCAGAAATTATTTAAATAAACATTTAACTGATATCGTTTAATATGTTTATACAATCAAGAGCGTAAAAGTTCAAGATGAATGGCCCACAAATTTCAGTTAAAGTAAAAAAACTTTTATGAAATGTTTTGGTTGGTATGTCAAATATCTCAAACAAAATATCTTAAAAATATTCATTACTTTTATTTTTTGATAACAAAAAATAAATAAAATTGAAAAATGTTTGTATATATTATTATGTATAGATAATTTCTCTATCTCTGCATTTTCATTTCAACGGAGAAGATTGTAATTTTTGTTGACATAAAATATTGTAATAATATATAATATCTACTTTAAATTTAGTCGATGTAATATTGGTAGGAATATTTATTTTTCATCAATAAGCTCGGTAATGTAATAATTAAAAAATCTGTTCTTTGCGAAGCGTAGATTGCAAACAGATACAGATAACTTAAGTTAAATTTATATTTTTTTGATAACGTCTGGAATTATTTGGTCTCCACGATGGCATAGTTTGTAGATTGTATGAAATTGTAAGTGAGGGCATGTTCCGCTACTGGCAAAAATTACATGTTTTCGATGTAATTTTGATACATAACAAAGACCAATTGAGTTAGGCGAATGGATATCAACCATCACCCTTAAAATATCTATCATTACGTTATTCATTGTATGAATGTGAATAAAGAGATTTAAAAAATATACTCGCTCTCATAAAAGTGGAATATATCGACATCTGAAACAATATGATCGGCATCAAAAATTCTTAATTAATAAACAAAATTTATTAAATATTCATTATCAATATAAATTCGACAGCTTTTAAAAGGTTGAATCATGTTTTAAAATAATATAATATTTACAATATTATAACATGCCATTATCAAATACATGCAATAACAAGTGCTGCTCGTATTTAATTCGGTTTATTCCATCATAAACATGTCTGTTCGAAAACATGCAGCACAATGTGAACCAATTTAAATATCAGAATTGCTTTGTGTACTGTAATGATAAAATGTCTAGATTTTCATCTATGAAAACAAAAGGCTTATAATACAGACGTTTAATTCGGTCTATGTGAATTAGTGATGGAAAAATACTCACTTTACAACACTTTTATTTAAAATTGTTCTAATAGATTTATGTTTTTTTATTGTTTCATTCAGAATACAGAGCACTTCAGTTGAAGGCAAGCTAGGTTGAAATTATCTTCTGGCATCCACACCACGTATCCGAGCCAGGTCCAACGTCGCCTTTTCACTCTCAGCGTGATGAGAGGCTATTTAGTACGCTCTCTTATCTCCTCATTGCTCCTAAAGTCATACCACCCGCACACCCAGTATCCGTCGCAAACATCTGTTTTTGAAGCTCAGTATACTGTTGCTCTGAGTCTTCATAAGATATCATGATTCGCTACCGCTAACAGCACTGTCAATGCACGTCACTGAAAATGTCACTTGACCCAAAATTATCTAGTGCAAATGAAAGGGTGTAATTGAGTAAGATATCTTTATAGAATTGATGATGATAATAATGAAAGCACATAAAATAAAAAGCTCTAGCTGGAATTAATAATGAGGGCACGTGCCATTTCCATGTAAATTTGCGAAGTATTATTAAACATTCTCTGTTATAACAAGTAAATAATGTATCACAATATCTACATAATATGTGTTATAATATGATGTTAATATTGGTTTAATCAATACTATGTCTCGGATCATTATCTGAATACTGTGAAATGGAATAGCAAAAATAAATCATTCAGTGAAATATCTTGTAATATTATTGTAAGTAATATCTCATGAGTTCATTCATATAATAGTGCCTTAGGGTAGAAGATTGGTTAAAGAAAAAAATGTCAAGTAACATGTCAAATCGTCCAAATAATTAAAAAACTAAATTCAATTCAAATTTATTTATTTTACATAATATAGTGAACATAACAAATTATAAATTCAAAGCGTTCACGACATGACATAAAATAAGTTTTTAAATTAAAATACAGAGCAATGTGAGTGAATAATACAATAAGTAATAAAATAACAAATGAAATAAGAAAAGAAATAAAATAAAATAACAAAAATAAATATAAAAGTAGATGGAAGCACACAGAGTGAACACTATTGATAGACCCTATCTTAAAAACTTATAAAACAACGTCCACCTAAATTTACCTTCACGTAAGTGTAATATATCAATATCTAATATAAGCGATCTCATTAAACATGGTTATTGCTCTCCATTCCATTGGCATTACTAATCTACTATTATTACTAATCTATTGGCATTACTAATGGCAGGTTAGTTTTGCACCTTAGGAGAACAAACAACAGATGCCCTCGATTCCTAAGATAATTATCAGAGACACACAAGCCAACACCACCCAGAATGGCAACGTAACTACAACGTAATAATGCTATAGAATAAAAGCTTATTCTCGATTTCAATTTTTTTTACAATATCAGTAAAAATATTGGATTTTATGTTAATTTTGAAAGATACATTCTACTCAGTTAATTTATAAAATAAAATATAAAACAATCTTGAAAATACAACTCCGGGAAGAATTCTAGCCCGCATTCATCGCATTCACATAAAATAGGTGATTTTAAACAGTATTAATACAACTACACAAGACAAATGCGCGACCAATATAATATATATTATAATAATATTATGTGTATAAAAACTGCATCTGGTTCATATACCTGGTATATCACCAAAACAGGGAAAGAGTACTAGGCTCATTTGAGAGGAGCTTGCTGCATAGTATTTAGGGTACATCAATGGTACACAGTTGGGGTAAAGTCAACGATTCATAAGCTGGACGTTTTGTACGAGAGTCCACACTTCTTATAGGTGATCAAAAATAAGGTTGCCTTAGATGGATAGGTGAAGTACATAGTATGAATGATTCACTCATGATAAAAACAAACATTCGTGTAACTCAGAGGCAAGCAAAGGTTGGATCCAAATGGAGTCAATGGTCAAAACTTATAGCTTTAGAACTACAGGTATATAAACGGACGCTTTGTAACAACTTCAAAGACTAAATTACAAATTTAAAAGTGATATTTGAACACAAAAATGGTTAAATAAATAATCGGAGAAGTAAAAATAAAAAAGTTTCCATAATTTACAGTAAATATATCAATTTCTGAATATTACCATTCAAGGGAAGATTTCTGGTAAGCAGTGGCAGTAGAAAGCAATTCTGGCTTAAGAATTTCAGTGACTGATTTGAGCTAAGCACTCCATCCATTGTATTTAGAGTTGCAACATTCGGGGATAAGAACTCCCCTTTTCCGCCAACGAATATGGCATAGAAAGCAAGGGGGTACCTAAAATAAGGAAAAACTGATTTGAGAAAATATAGTTACAAACAGATGCTGAAGGAAAGCAAGACCCACATAAAGTTGCAACAACGTGAATATCTAAATACTAGAATAAAATACAATTATTAAAGATACTCATATTTTATTTCTCCTTATTATCATTTTGTATTAAAAAAAAATCATGGTGACATTTTAGCTTGTGTGCTATAAGCTGACTGTAAACATGTATATTTGATCTTCGCAAAACGCCATAAATTTTCGTGCCGTTGACCTTTTCTAAAGAAAGAGGTGTAAACTTTGATAATTAATTGCGCCATGAATCCGGGCTTTAGGCTCGAGCATCTGTGAGATACGAGTGAGCTTAAAAGCTCCATATCCTTAGGAAAACAAAGCTTATGTGACACATACATTAAGATATACTCAATATAATGGTATCAAACGGAAAATAAAAGAAAATCCTATTATCTTAGAGGCAATAACTTAAGGTACTAAGCTGACACTGTGGAAGAAACAATTTTTTTCAAATTAATGTCACTGCAGAAAAAAGTACAATAAATGATGTTTAATATATTTCAGAAAATATAGTTTTATTTTTCTACAGTTAAAAGAATTGGCTATTACTCTTGGTGGATGATATTGCTGTTAGTTGCAACTACAGTGCTTGAGTTGGTAGAACGGTCGCCTATGTAGTAAACCAGTGTGTCATGCATTGGTTTCTCACTCCGAGACTCCGGGTTCGATTCCAAATGAGGTCACAATATTTATATTATTCTATCAAAACCATTGTGGTTGTGATTGTATAATTTATGTTACTATATTACTGCCATTGAGCCTATTGGCTAGAATAGTAATAAATATCATCATAAAATGCAATATAACAATAAGAAAATAGCCTGTATAAAATACATGTTATACAGTTTATTTTTATTTTTAGTATTTTTTTTAGATATTAATTAATATACTAAAATGGAAAATATAAATATTCTTATTTAAATTCCATGATTTGTATCATACTACTATATACCCCTAAAATGCTAATTATTATATTTTACTGATATCTTGTATTTTAAATAATCAATACCTAAGGGCACTAAATATATATTTTTATTTAAAAAAATTTATACTTACTTTAATAAAAACTGCATAAGCTTTTTTTTTAAATATGTGCATCGTACTTTGTGATCAATTTTATCATTAAAGTATACTTTCAAATCCACAATCTTCGATGTCTTCTCCAGCAGAGCCATGAGCTGAACAGTCCGTTGGCCTGCTGCTTTGTGGATTATGAGAAGGCTTTCGACGGTCTGCATCGCCCCTTCCTCTGGAGGATACCTACTGGGAGCATACGGGATCCCCCCCAAGATCATTGTCATAATCAAATGCCTGCACGAGAATAGCGAATGCTGTGTCAGTATTGGTGACACTGTCGCGGAATGGCTCGTGGCCACGCCTGGAGTCAGACAGGGTTGTTTCCTTGCTCCGTTTCTCCGTGTTGAGAGTGAACAGGTGACGACGGTGACGTTAAATACTATCTATATACTGTATACGGCGGAGCTACGGGATGTTGGTTTGACCTGGAACGAAACAAGAAGATTGGCGAGCGACAGGGATTCTTGGAGGTACCTCGTGGTGTCCATATGCTCCATCTAAAAGGCGGATATGGCCGAAGAAGAAAGAATAGTTTAATAAGTTCTTCATAATTTAAAAGGTTCGAATCCTGGGTCTGGCAAGTACACAAATCGTTTTTAAATTTGTAAGACTCAGAGTATGGACCTAATAGGTTAAGCAAGTGGCTGACATCCATTTCTCGTAAAAACAAAAATCTGTTAATACAAACCGCCACTCTGTGAAGGCCCATATTATCTTATATAAGGATTTTAATTTAAAAAAAACTATTTCAATTTTTTTACATTCGTGTTGATTATTTTTTTAATGTAAATCAGTTTTTAAATCACTACGCGGAGCCTTTGCGATCATCCTTTAGGTCCCATGTTTTAATAGTATGCGTGTAGATATATTTGTATGATTGTATACGCTTTTTGGCATTGTAAGCAAAAGCTATTTATATACCTTAGTCAAAATAATTAAAAGTGCTTTATCATTTTTCCGCTGCCTGCAAAAAAACAGCTTCCTCGCATGTATTCAATTTGTGTCTAATTTACACCTGTAACGCTGATGTAGGCAAACAATGTTCAAATTAAATTAATGTCCCAGACAATCCAGTCGTGCGCGTCCCGGGAGATTCTCGCCGACAAAGTAAACTAATTTTGTAGGATCAACGAATTTTTCGGACACAGTATGGGATAAACAAAAGAACAGCATTTTCAGAATTGTGGTTCGCGAGTATATATCATTATTATACGGTATATAAAACACATTTTTAAAATAAAAATGACTTTAATGAGAAAGGTGTATCTAAAATTATAATAACGTGGCTCAAAAATATGAGGTTGGTACTGTAGTACATTTCATACGCTACATATTATTTTGAGTATGCAATCACATTTAGGATTGATACTCCTGTAGCCAAAATAATTTTCCAGCTATAAGAAAAGAGGGCACATGAAAACTTTTGAATTAAATGATATTAGGTACCATAAAACTAAAAAAGAAATAGAAGAACTTCGAAATAATCTAATATTATTTGAAAATTTCTTTGGACATTCGCGGTATTTTGTCACGTTTTTATTAGCTCGCATTCTTGTTTGTCCGGTACAATTTTTTTCTTGTGTGTCCAGTACACATATTTTCTTGTTTGTTCAAGATTTTTATTGGACGATTGAAGATTTTTAACTAACTTCCCGACTAGCTAGACATTTGAAACTTTTAGAATATATCAGAACACGACGATGATGCATTTTTTTAATACTTTTAGCCATTTTTAAGTAGAATTGAATTCATTTTTAGTTCATTCTGTTCTGTATGTAAAGTTATTATTGTTGGTTTGCTAAGCGGTTCTTAGCAACTAAATTATTAATATATACGTGCGTTACTAAAGAAATCAATATGAAATGTCAAAATGACATTTCAATATTATATATTTATTCAGTATTTCTATCAAGTACAATAAAAAGTTTTTATTAATACATAGAATTTTCAAGCTTATATGATTCAACAGAAAATTTAAAAACGTGGTACATAAAAAGTTCTTTTTATCTTGTAATTAATTTAATATATTACGTTGTTTTTGAGGATGTTATTCTAAGTAAACAATGTGCAATAAATATGAACGCTGCTCAAAGAGATATGTGAGAATCGAAAATGTTATAATGAGGTTATAGATTTACCTCTACTGCGAATCAGAAACGTTTAGGAAAGAAGTAAAGAAAAGCCAAAAAATAAAATAGATGCTACAAATTAGAATTACTTGTGAGCTTTTCCGGTGGAAGTATTTATATTAAAATTATTAATTCAAGGGTTCACGTACCGCATAAATATAAAAAATAAGAATTTTGAGTAGGTGTGTTTTGCTTAAACTAGAAAATCTGTAGAATTTGTAAAAAATATTATGTGTACAATTCCTTGGCTTTCCTCATCCCAGAAAAAACATTTCATGATACCTAACATAATGGACTTATATTAATACAATAAAAAAAAACTCTACCTACCTAACATATATGATGTTAGATACATTTTTATTAACACGTATATTGTATGGATTTAATGTTAACCAACATTATTTTGTTCAACTATTTAATTGAGTTTTTCCAAAAAAAAAAATGTAACATTTTTCGATTTTTATTTACCAATATATAATATTGATTTTAAAAATTTTGTTTAGTGCCCTTTGGTTACCAGGCTTTTGTCCAGTGGTTTTCTACTTGCAGAACGATTTGTCCAGCCCATTTCCATTTCATCTACTTAGCGACATCTATTAATTACATCGCGTACTCTTATCTGCTTCCTTATTCATTGGTTTAATTTATGGTATTTTTGCTACCTTGCGCTACTTTTTTTTACAGGAATACCGTAAAACCTGCTGGATAGACAAACTCATAAAGTTAGGGAGATATACGTGGCAGCGAAGAACTAGAGACTAATAAGAGTGGAGACAACTAGAGGACACTTTCATCCAGTAGTGGATCAACTCCAGCTGATGGTGATTGTGTGTATATGATGGTTTAATAAATTATTATCTCTAGATACATTCTTTCCTGCTCAATATATTATGCATCATTTTGTATAGAACATGGTACAGTTTTTGGATACTGAATCGCTTGAGATTTCCCGTAATAAACAAGCAATCACAAAGGATGCTTCTACCTTTACCAACATAATAAATATTGACAAAGCAAGGGTATTGTCAAAATAAATATCCCACAAAGGCTTTACTCGTTCATTGATCCATTTCCGTTTACGTTTCACAATAATTTCCGATACATTGATACTACCAGGCATGTATAGTATTTAATAAATTTCTTTTATTCAACGAATAAGACACAAGATTTCAGAATATAACATTCTATACAGCAGATACAGGTTCAAGTCCCGTCGGGTGGCGTATTTTTGTTCTACAAAATATTTTTTTCTAGTCTGTATATGCATGAAATGTTTTCAAATTATGTTTATTCAGTATACAATATTAATTAATGACATACTTTGGCTTTTTTACTATAATGTACATATCGTAATAAAAATAATTTATGAAATTAAGTACCTACTGTGATATATCCCAATTAATTATAAGTAAATCGAAGTGGTATTAATGAGTAAGAGGTATACCGCGAGGAAATTACCGTTTACTATAACACCACTTGAATACCAAATGTTTAATTCTGGTTTCTTTTATGGTATTAATTATCAATTATTAGTGATTGACCCGGCTAACCTTTTACATGAGTTATAGCAGTTTATGATCAAATTATTTTTTTACTATAATAGGTGTAGTTATATCATACGAATGTTTTGATATGGTAGAAGTCTACGAAGTTTCGTCTTAAAAATGGGCAGGCGTAGGTACAAAATTAATAAAATAATAATGTATATTGAAAACAAAACAAACAGACACCATGGTTGTACATGGAAACAACTCAAAAAAATATTTTTCTAAAATGACGGCGAATTGAAATGTTTACACAAATTTGCATTTTTCACTTGATTTATAACGGAAATGTGATTTTATCACTACTGCTATAATGAAATTAAGCTTAAAATAAATCTCAATAACTATAGCTGTAATTTTAGTTTATCTTACTAATCAAACACCCCTCGAATCTACGTTCTCGTTTTTAATGACGTAATGTGACAGCTGTTCTAAATTTAATTAGTATTCCTACGCTGTCATTATGATGAGTTGAAATGTATGTAAGACTATAAATTTTATACTTAGTTGTAATCTATCTTTCCTAGTTAATTTGTGTATCATAACTAAAGCTTCTTTTTCTAAAGACGCTGAAAAACCCTTTTCTATAAAGATATACCTTAAATAATTATTATATACTTACAGTTATATTGTATTGCAGTTCACGTGTTGCTTACTTCACTTTATTATTAAAGCTACTTTATTATCAAAAACCGCAAGCATACCAAAAAAGTTTTGGTATTATTATAAATTGTTATTTGATCCATTCATTTAAAATTTAAAATACAAAACACGGTTGACTTGTACCAAATTTAAATATTTACATACACATATAAGAAGGTATTAATTTTGATGAGTAATTACTAGTCTAGTTAGCTTTACTGTCATTGATAAAAATATGCCAAATGAGGCAAGAATAGAAACCATTTGACGATGTAATGAGTTGGGAACTGGCAGTGTTTGCACGGGCAATACTTTATCTACGCTAACTTTCTTTGCGGTTCTCGGTTCCAATAATTTGCGTCTCTATTTGGTCTATCTTTGCTTACTTAACTATTACTCGCTACATAACTTTCCACGTCCAATTAAATTATCAGACTTAACCAAATACTGTAAATTTATTTGGGATAATAAACGTGTAAACTTAAAACCAGTGTCTTGATTTGATGACCTGTTATCCTGTAACATACAATATCCCATAACGCGAATAGTGCTAGAAGTTCTTTAAATCTTATAAACTCTGATCAAAAGTTAATTTACTTAGTAGTTGTGCTACACATTACTTTATTTTTAAGATTTTAAAATTATTAATATGGCGTGGCTACAGCCATTTTCAAACGTTTTACATGCTCCCTAGGAAAAAAAATGTCGACCTCTGCTTTCGAATATTTAGATGAACAGTGACGAAAATCACATGCAACATACATACCTACATAATAACGAAACAAAAACAGATGCCAAATATGACAGCGAATAGTAAATTTTATATATAATTGTCATTTAAAATACGCCAACACACATAACATTAATTATATGTGACTAACAACTTTTTTTTTTTCGACCATGTCCGATCCTGATAGGATCATATGGGCATCCACAGAGTGGAGGTTTGTATTGACAGATTTTGTTTTTTACGAGAAATGGATGTCAGCCACTTGCTCAACCTATTAGGTCTATACCCTGACACACACAAATTGAAAAACAATATGTGTACTTGCCAGACCCAGGATTCGAACCTGGGACCCACGGCTTTATAGTCCAACGCTTATGCCGCGCGGCCACCGTGGGCATCGTGGGAACAACTTACGAACACTAAATCATTGATTGTAAAATTTAAGTAGATAATCCAAAAAATATATAAGACTTTCTCTAGGTCTAGTTTATTGTTTTATGTTATTGTATATACCACACACTTGACATTATAAAAATATAAAATTGATGAAATAAAATAATATTTTACGTGAGTATTCTTAAAAGTATGCAAGTTTTTATTAAATAGAAACTGTGATCATAAAACAATTATAATTTATTTATTCTGTTAGAAAACTTATAATGCAAAAGTTAAACGAGAATCCCATTGTTTGCGATTCCCATTATCATCCATCTCGAGTATGCTAATTCAATTCCACGTCACACCATGGTGCCTGACAAAATCGACTGGCTCCTGATTGACTGACAAGAATATCCATTAGGATTTGAGAAATTGGATCTGGCAGGATTTCGCCAGACTGGATTGAGACAGTTAAAAGCTATTAAACATGCGATCTTTTTTGCGTTCAAATAAACTACTCCTACGTATTGTCAATAGACACAGAAAAACGGTCCGTGAGTAGATAAATAAACAAAAATAGTCGCATTGCAGGTATTTCAAAATAAGCAAACAAAATGATTGAATGTTGGTTGAAAGATTTATTTTATTTCTATTACACGTATTGAACTCTAATATATTTTACCAATTTGTTATTTATCAATAATTTAGGAGCTGAGAATTAAAAGGGTATAACAGATTTACTATTTAAAAAATAGTAACGTGCAGTTTTCATATTAATTATATCATATACCTACCTATTTATGCATGAAACAAGATCTTAACATACAACTGCTTTATATGAAAAGATTTTATTCACAAAAGAGTATATTATCATCCATTTCAAAATTGACATGGTTTCTAAAACTCCGTTGTTATTTGCATAGCAACCTTATATGATTTAATTATTTTATCTTGACTTGTCCTCCATTAATGAACATCAGAAAATATCAATATTCAATTTTAAATTGTATATGTAACTCGATATCAATATATATATATATATAAGTATATATATATATATTACAAATATCGATATAGTTACACAGGGGCGGCTCTACCTTAAGAGTTCATAGGGACCATCCCCACATCGTTGTCACGTCAAAAATGCGTAAAAAACGTCCGATATTTTTATTATTGTCATAATATACCTACTTAATTAAATGATTAAATGAATTATTTAATTTATTTCATCTATCTAAACCCTCGCAATTTTAGAGAGATATTTATTATTATTATACAAATAAATAAAGCGATAATTGTAAATTATGTGATAACATAATGATGATTACGCAGTATTAAAATAACTTAATAAATTAAATATCCCCTATTTCACGGTAACACTTATGTACAATAGCTGCGATATAAATCTCTTTCTACAAAGTATGAGAATGCATTAGCGTTACTATGCGCATACTAGGGACCAAATCAAATGACCCCATAGGTTAGTAAATACGCCCGTTGTATGTTGTTGTTCAAAAATGACAATGGTAAATTTATAATATCAATTATTATTAATTAAGTTAATATTTTTAAGCACGATTTTTAGATGTGATTAAATAGCATGATAGTTATATCGAATGGCCACCTTAATCGTTACGCGCTGGGCGCGTCCAATGAATTTTAAGTAACGAGTCAGATAATCATACTATAACGTATTATTTATTATGAAAAATTACTCATTTCCTCATTAATAAAATCATATTATTATAAGTAAATGTATAATAATATAAGAATGTAGGTAGGTATGTATATTTAATATTAATTAATGGCTAAACTCCACCACCTAGAAAGTCGTCGAGCCGCCACTGGAGTTACATAATTATGTAACTGGAAGTCGATTTACTTGACTTAGTCACCGGTGTACCTGTATTAGGTATAACACCTACATGGATATCATAAAAAAAACATAACTTCATGAACACAAGGATTACACTCGGATAGTCGCATATGAGGGGCATGTCAATTGTCACTATTCCAATCATTACGTACTATCACTGAGATTTACGCCTCATTTTACTAATATCCTAATATCCATGAAATGAACGTGAGTTTAACTATCTCTTTACAGACCAAAGTGAACGTTAAATAATCGTTGAGTGTCGACTCTACTAATGGAATCAGAAATGCCAACCTTCGGTCTTAAAAAAATTAATTAAAAAAATACTATGGAATTTAGTAAGTATACCCAGTCGAGGCAGAACACATTTTTACTGGTTAGCTAAATCTAAGCATGTGCCAATCATATGTCACTAGAATCCCGCCCAATTTTCTGGAAAAGGGTAGTGTTCTAAAGAAATTAATCGTATGTCATTAGGTAAACCATGTATGTCAGTTTGAGGCAAGCTATCTTATAAGGAGGGGCGTAGTGAAACTAGAAACATGTATTGATGGAATGACAAACCGTTTAGGTACATAGTTAAATATTTTTTTTGTGAAAATTTACATTTTAAAATATGTTTAATGAATCAATACGTAGGTACCTATCTAAAAAGCAGTATTAAAAAACTTACAAATGACAAAATACGTTCGTTGTATGGATTCTTAGTATTAATTCTTATTTTTATATGATTATTTTTTATCATACCGGGTCTGGAAAATTCACATGTTGTTTTTCAAGATGTGTTTGGACCAGAGTATAGACCTAATACGATAAGCAATTAGTGGCTAACATCGATTTATCGTAAAAACTAAATTAATATGTTAATACAACTTTCACTCTGTGGAGGCCTCTATGATCTTCTTATAATCGGACATGGTAATATATATATATATATATATATATATCAGAAGAGTTTTTTTTAATAATTTAATGTTTTGTTTATTTTATATATAAAACTATGTAGGGCTTCAAATTTTTATTTATATTTAATTGACATTTTGGTATTGTGACAACGGTAATAATAAAAATCAACAATTATTATTATCAGCGAGTACCTATCTTTTGTTTTAAAACCGTATAATATGTACCAAGATATTATAATGTATGAACGAGAATTATTTTGGAAAAGTAGAACTTAAGTTCTGATCCTAAAAGGCTGTCTTGGCTTGACGTATATATATATATAGGTAAAATATATATTGGAGACTTACCTACTTAAAAGCTTTGCAAGAATTTATAACGTGATCCGCTTACAAGCGAGAAAATTTAGGACATTTAAAGTAAAGTTCTATGCAGACTTCACTATCTCTTCCAAAGTTTTTTTGTTCATTTATTTTATTTGAAGCTAAGGTAAGTTTGAGTTTTGCAGGTCAAGTTTTAATAGATTCGCTACTATTTAAAGCCTCCGTTGGTTTGTAAAGTGTCAGGTTTCAAAGAGATAATGTAGATATATATTAGTAAAATTTCAATAGGTACTTGAATTTACAGGTGTAGTAATTGTAACCCGGGACAAGGTCCTGAGCCAGCAAAGAATGGTATATATTAAAAAAAAAAAACTATAATTATAGCATACAAGTTAACAATGTCCCAGGTGAGTGACAATGATTTGTAAAAATAATATATCCCACCACAGTTGTCTCATAATAATTGAACAGTCATGCTCTATGTAGGTAGCTAATCGATAAGAGACGTTAAGTAAATATACACAACCGTAAACTTTATTCTTGGAATTTGAAACTACTCCGTTTATTCGGCTATTAGATGCTGACTCTGGTTTATTTTCGAAGGGCTCCCAAAAATTTAGATATCAATAGATTATTTTTACTATTAACAATCAAGCGTTTCTTTATTTTTGCTAGTTACATACATTTTTATATTATACCTGTGCATTAGGTTTGATTGGTTGTATTTGTAAAAGACTCGCTTATACTTAATTATTGATATTCAGTTTATATAGCTTACCTAACCAAAAAAATTAAAATCTTGTGTGAGTTTGGTATATTTAATGACTAATTTTAAAATAATGATAAAAATTTTATAATATTTTCTTTAATTATTATTGCAAGTTTTCATTACATATTTTGTATGCTTAAATAAATTGTTAATATAAATGCCTGTGAGAAAGTGTTACTAGTATCAGTTAAGAATATCATATCGAATCGGACTTAGACGTTCTTGGAATAATTTATGTTGAATAAGTGTTGAATTGCATTTTGTTAATTTTAATAAAATTTAAGTGATTTGTAAGGTACAAATATTTTTATGAAAAGATTTTTTACTTTTTAACTAATATTTTTAGGTAATTTTTACTATTTTCATGCTTTTTTGTTTACACAATCAGTATGAAAATAAATGAGAACATACTCTCATAATAGTTTAACAGACAGTCAATTGCATTACTAGCTAACAGTCACATTCAATAATATTGACAGGTGACACTGCTACCGGCTAATTTTATCTAGTTAATAGTAAATATTTTTTAATTTGATGTTTGATCATTTACGCGTAAACACCAAAGTACATTATTATATTTGACCTGAAAAATTATATAAGTATGTTGTTACAATAATAATTACTTCAACCATTTATTCGTAATTCACAAAAAACCCGCATTATATAATCGTTTTAGAATTACAGGTAATTAATTTATAAACTTTTGATTATTAAGTTAATTATATCATCAATTTTGCATAACATACCGATTAGTAGCGCTAGTAGATTTTACCTATACAAATAAACTGTCATTGAGTGTTAAAATTCAGCAATATTGCCAGAATTTTTTAACACTATAATTTCATTATTTTATACTTTTTTACTGAGTTTGTACCAGATAATATGTGTATTTTTAAGATGTTTGTACTTTCTCACGAAGTAACCAGCTCATCTGTTTCGTGGAAAACCGCCACTGGCTTAATAAAGAAAACCTATTCTGAGAAAATGTTTTCATATAAGAAAAGCGGGTGAAATAAATTTATTGATTACAGACCGTAAGGACAATTTCCATTAAAAAATCAAGCGGAAATAAAAACAAACGTTATTCAGAGCACGTAAGCAATCCAAAGATTTTCTTTTCTCATTATATTGTCAACAGTAGATACATAATTTCTAATACCAAGTCTTGATTCAAAGCTATACCTTAACTGCGTATAAGATCTTTATTTCTTGGAATACCTACATGTTTTATTTTTTAGGTAAAAATAAATCTTAGAACACTGATTTTTTCAAAAACCGTTCACTCGTGTACTATATTGTTAAAAAAAATGGTAAAATACAATAAGATGTGCTTAGATGTATTTAGAAATAAAGCACTTTTTACAATATTTTTTTAAATTGAAAGTGTATCTTGATAAGTTAAAAAAAAGATGGAAGCTATCAGTAAAATTTCTTAAATTTATTTAATTGCGTTTTTGCTAAAAACATTACCTCTAATTTTACGTTCGGTTGATATAAATTGCAACGACTAGGGACTAGGGACTGACAAGAGTGTAGGGAGCTTATAGAGGCTTTCATCCAGTGTGGTGGATTAACCCCTGCTGATAATTATAATGCTTGGTAATATATTTTAATTTTAACCAACAACCTTTAACGGCCCACGTGCTCGTCGTAGGTCAAAATTGAGTTTTTATTGTATTTTCAAACCATGATCCTGGACACTCCTTAAACGTTGTAGATAATCTATTTATATAATTTTGAAGCCTTATTATCCTTTATAGTTATTTTAAACATTTGATGACTGCATAAAGTATTTTTGTTACATAAAATAGTATTATTTTAAACCTCTCGCTCTAATGTTTTAGAATATAGTCATATTTCGGTACATAACTGTGCAGTGGTGGTAAGAATATCTGTGATCCCAAATTTGACAAGAATTAGGCATTTTATTATTCAAAAAATCGGCAAAATTAACAAATTGGAAGATGATTCTAAAGATACTTACTATAAGCTATGTCTTTGACCATTCAAGTGTGATAAACATCTTATGAATATTGATTGCTTTATAATAATTATTGACCTAAGAATAAGGTAGTTTTTTTTTGAAATACGCCATTTCTTTTGTCATTCCCCAGTGGTTAAGCTACAACATACGGCCGTAGCCATAAATTGACAAACTATAATTGAAGTAGGGAGTAAAATGATATTGACGCGCGTATTTGAACATGTCCCTACTCCCAAGTGATGTTACGCAATAATATTTTCAGATTGACCAATATACTGCAAGCTGTGCAATATATTTTACAATTATTCAATATAACTCACAAACACTCAATTGCATACACAGTACAAATAATACGCACTATTAAATTTGATATTGCATCAGTGTTAGATGAATATTTTATTTAATTATTTAGATAGTATTAACTGAATCATTTGTTTGTTAGTAAAATGTGAAAGTCCGGCCTTACATTTTTGATAAAATATACGTTATTAGTCGTTGAGTTGTCGCTTGTGATATCAGCTTCGATAGCCGTGATCGTCTAGTGGTTAGGACCCCACGTTGTGGCCGTGGTAACCCAGGTTCGACTCCTGGTCACGGCAATGGATAATACCATTGTCATGGCGAAGCTGTATATTTTTGCTATATTACATCACATATCACTTTGAACCACTAAGTACATAAGCTGTAATCGACATAGTATCTCTGATACGGGTAGGTAAAAGTGACTAATGAGTTTTTATAAAAAAAATATTTTGGTGAAACACAATAAGCCTTTTCATTATATTTTTTCCTTTGAAATGAGAGTAAAATGAGGTAATTATGTCAATATTTTTGACATTTTATTCTTTCAAATGTCAGGTGTTGTTTGTATCATTAACACGATGTATGAACATAGCTTCTAATTAGGCATAATATACTTAGTTTAACCGATGAATTTTATGTTGGTAATTTGGAAATGTATGCCCAATTTATGTACTAATGTGCCAATCTTATTATATAATATGCATTATTATTTATTGTCAATAAATAAAAAATACAGATTTATTACAATTAAATTCAGTGCGGACCAGTTATTTACTATTTAATTACCACATTTAAATAACATGCTAAATATATTGTAACTGACTGTAACTAAATGAGGTAGGGAAGTAATTAATATATGATCGATCGAAACCAAAGTAGTTTATATTAAAGATACTGTACACATTATAATTTTGACAAAATTACAATTAGATTTTTTTTAAATAACTGGATTTAATAGGATTACTCTATACTGCCCTGCTGAGTAAAAATATTTTTTTTTGGGTTTTGGTGAAATGAGAATTATTTTTTTTGACACAATCTCTAAATATTCAAAATATACACTGTCTATTTAGAGATTATGTCAAAACAATCCAATAATTTTACGTACTATGAGAGCAACGGTAGTTTAAAACTGGGGTTCTCATTTCATTACAATCAAAAATACTGTCTTTTATTGACTATCGGTTGTTGTATATTAAATCAAGGAATATTAATTATGTACCTTAATTACTAACCGACTGGTTTATTAAAAATTGTTAGAAAGTTGAAGCATACGTAAAACTAAAATATTTGGCGAGAGCCGGGCATCGGTAATAACGCAATTTGGTAAGCATTATTTTATGTAGGACCTAATAATTTAAATTATCGCAATTAGATAGGAGGCTCATAGCATAATCGGTTAATGCACAGACGCGTGGTACCAGTGGTTATACAGGTTCAAATCCCGTCGAGCATCGTATTTTTTTTTCAAATATGATTTTTTCTAGTGGGTATATAATTATCTGAGGTGTTTTCAAGTTATGTATGTTCACTATTCATTTTATGGTAAAGTCACCTGATTTCAAAGAAAAGAACTAGTTTCAATACAAAAAAATACATATTTTTCGGAAGATACTTTGCACTGATTTTACAATATCAAGCATTTTGCGCCACCGAATCCATAAAATAGTGATTTGAATATAAAAATTGCTTAATCCCCAGAAAATATTCATTCCAGTCCGTGACGTATTTATTCAATATATCCCGAGGCCTCTTTTATTGCAATCTGATGTAGCAAAATAGAAAATAGATGATTTTGAAAATGGAGTAGAAACGAGCCAATTCATCTGAGTAGTTTTTATTACTTTCGAATCCAATATCTGTTATTATTAGTTAGAATTTAAATAAAGCATCGGGAACCTGACGTGGTGAAATAAAAGATTTATTCCTAATAAATTGATGTAAATTTTATACAACGGTATTTTCATTTGAAACGTTTAAGCAAGTCAGATTTCACCATTCAGCACCGTCAACCACGATGTAGTATAACTATAAAATTGATATAGTTTACATTTTATATAGTAAATTAACATAATATTAATTATATCACATGAAAAAACATAATTTCTATACTTATAACAACTAATCAACACTAATCACGCCGAAATTTAATACTAACTATGCCTCCGAGATATTACCTCAAATTCCTATTATACAATATTATTATTAATAATAATATTTATTGAATAAAAAAATATTCTAATTAAAAAATAACAATATTTTCCTTACATTATCGGTTTGAGAATGATCAACAATATTGCAAAAGAATTATTTATAATAATAAAGCTATCACTGGACAAACATAATACATTTACATAATAATAATTATTATTACATGAAATATTTTTTATACTAACTGTTTCTAGTAATTCTTACTTCTAACTGTAGAATCATTAGCATTTTGGTATTTTTTATAAATGTTTTTCCTTTACTTTCATTCGTTTGTTTAATTGTTGTCATTATTTTGTTAGTACATCATTTAAATCTCACTGAATTTAACTTGTCCCCTTTGTATTATTCTAGACGACTCTTAAAACTACTACTTAATCAAATCCAAACTCACTTAAATGAGAGTTTCATGCAAATTCTCTTATAGTAAAAAAGTAAGTAAAAAAAACTATAGCCTCTAATCATTACAATCGAGCTTGTCCACTGGTGACGTATTTTTAAAATAATCTATACTACGTAATTCGTCATATTTTAAATATATGGTGGAATCATCGTCATTGGTCGATCCATAGCTGGATGAAGGACTCCCCATTTATTCGTCCATTCTTCTCGACCCAAGTCCTTCACTGCCACGTACATCTATCTAACTTGGTGAGTTCGTCGTTTCAGCAGGGTTTAGGGCGGCATTGTAATATTCCATGGTTACTCCTGTATGACTGCTTTGTGCAGCGGTTGTCAACAACCTATGTCATCAGATTACATAAGGTCTATTACATCCCCTACTTTTGTCTGTATCCTTATCAATTGGTTTCTTCTAGAGCTTGCGAATTGGGTTAAACCAAAACCGGCTAACTGTGCATTTTTTAAATAACCGAAAAACGGGTAATTTTACTCGATTAACCTGTCAATATTATAATAGGTATTTGAAAGAATTACTTTGCACTGTACATAATACCGTATATCAGTGGCAAAGACTCCATATTAGGCGATTAATTAAAGCCTACCTTCTTAAGAAAAATAATTTTTATTTTCATATTGACGTATTTATATGATCACAAATAATAATATGCCCATAGACATCTATCGTATAATTGTCGTTATTTTACGATCTTTTCCCAAATATCAATAAGCACCATCTTTGGCATCTCTCGAAAGTTCAAAAAAATAAAATACACCGCGTTTCGCTTCACACATTGTATAGGATTATTTTGGCGTGAATCGTCGGGTTTTTCAATATAAACTTTTTTCTCATAATTTGAAAATATGTGGCGTCCCGCATACAAATCGATGTTTTGTTAGCGCTTACATCGCTAGAGCACATCTATTTAAAATAATTCATAAGAAGATAATTTAAAAAATAATTTCTATGGGATTCAATCACATAAATAATATGTATTGATTGTTGTTAAAAATATAAAATAATTTATCTCGTGATTTTTATTTATCTATTAGTTCACTCATTAGACAATTTATATATCTGATATTGTATCTACCTAAGTCTGTGTTTTAAATATATAAGTATTTTAAAATGTCTAGTTTAAATTATAGTTTGGTTAAATTATAATTGTTATGGAACATAATATATACACAACAACGGATATTTTCAAAGATGATAGGTAATATATTTTGAGCGTATGTTACGTTTATAAATGTTTAGGAAAATACATAAGTAATTCAAACCAATTGCTTATTTTTATAAACTAATTATAACAAACTAATTAAGCTTTTGAAATTTCATCGATTTAGCGTTCCAATTAATCAGTAATGTTGGGCTATCTTTTTATTTCCCGTAAATATATCTGACAAGCATGGTTACTCCCACAGCCTACCGCTTTCAAAAAGTCACTCTTGGCCACTGCCGTACATATACTTATTTGTTACGCAGGCCAATATTATACTAGGTCAGTGTCTTGCATCTAGCCCTTGCAGAGTGGTTAATTTTTCGACAATGTAATAAATAATTCAACAACTCTTCTTTTTATCGTATGTAGATGCACTATAAAAATGAGAACCTAATGTACGACTTAAACCAGTTGACCGATTACTTATTCATAAATAAACCGAAAACCGGTTAGTATTTTTTACCTCGATTGACTAAGTGCTCTAGTTTATTCTGCTATCTTTCTGTGATATGCATAACATGTACATTTTAGTTTGACAAAAAAAGTATCCTCGTTATCAATTTTCATCTTTTTGACCACTAATTAAATTTAAAGAAATATCAATAAATATGTAGTAACCGTCAATAATAAAATTAAAAATCTCTTTCAGCAAATGATAAAAAAATAATAAAACAAAAATATTTACAAACACATTAATAATTATAGACGGTCGTAGGTTTTTTAAATAAATTTATATCACATTTTATTATATAATATATTAAATTTAATATATCCTGTAATTAGTAATCATGACTTCATTACATATTAGATTGATTCACCTAACGGAAAATTCAATCATAATCTGGCTGTTATAATATCAGATAATATGGTTATGTTACGAAAATTTTGTCACAGTTATAAGTAGGGTTGCAATACCGGTATTTCAAAACCGGCATTCAATTATTAAATTTATCGATACCAAAATACCGGTATCTAAAAGTCCAAAATATCGGTATCTTCTGTATTAAGAAATTATACACGTTTATGTTGTTGGAAAATGAATTTATTATTATTGTTTCATTACTTACTTCTTATTTTTATTAATATATATACGTAAGTTAATGCTGCCGAAATCCAAATAAATTTACTGAAATCAATAATATTAAAATAGCATTGAAACAAAATCCCTCAATTATTATACTTACAGATTTTTTGCGATGAACATATTATTTCAAAATATTCTATAACCCTTGATAGAACGTTAAGTGTTGACAGTACATCCAACAATCGTTGAAGTTGAGAGGAATTTTTCTGCACCTGGACTTATAGTATTTCTAAATGATATGATAAAATATGATCTATACAATATATGTATGAAGTCCAACACAATAAACGTATGTGTGTACTTTGGCCAAAATAAAATAATATTTTATTTAGAGTTTAATCTCGTATATTTATTGAAATATTGTTTCTATAGGTTTAAACGAACATCAATATTAATAAGAAATACTGAAATATTGGTATTCATATATTCACTTTGTATTGTAATCCCTAGTGATAAGTAAATCAATAGTATATCCCAGTTAATACAGACTGGCGCAAAATAGGCTGATCATTTTTAAAACATGGTAGCTTTTTTTAGCTTACAATAAGGTATAATGTATATTTTTTATATTTATATTGCAAGTAATCTTTTTTATGAAGAGCTACATAACAATTGCTCAATTAAATAGAACTGTATTGGAAAATATTATTATATATATATATAATTGTATAATGTTTATAATAATGATAAGGCACTGATTATAACCTGAAGTTCAACCAATATTGGAGTGGAAAATAATAAAATAATTATCGTGGCCTATACATACATAGCTTCGCGTAATGCTCCAATCGGGACTCGCACTTGTTAAGATCAATCCTGCCAACAGAATGGCACGAGAGCCACTTTTAATCGAACTCTTAAGAAGCATTTTTACCTAATCCACAGAATTTGGCCACTGCGCTTACTAGATATTATAATGGTTTCGGCACACTTTACGTGTATGCAAATAACCACTAAACGAGATCAAAGGCCCCTAAAGAAAACATTCTATCTCCCGAAGCTCATGGAAAACTCGATAAAAATGGCACATAATTATAAGTATGAGAGGAGTGAATAGGAGCAGGTGATGTAGGTCGATAGATTTAGAGTTGATTGTCTCGATATAAAGTTACAATTGTCAGAGTAGAGATAACAGTACAGAGTAATCGTGGTGAGCTAATGCTCAGATCGAGCCGTGATCCGGTAGCGATGACTACTGAACTATTGTTAATGATAATACTGAGGGCGAACGACAGAGTGACGGTGGTCGAGTGACTGTGGGCAAGTGAGGAGTGACTGTTTCCATTATCGTCCTTCGCTATGTATACAACTGAATATTCAATACATTATAGGAGTCTTTCAAATTCTGCTGATAACTGCCCAGTGCAACTTCGATTAGTTTTTAGTTTTGATAACAAAACATGGACACCTAAGTGTGTCACATCTGTAATGCTGACATGGTATGATTGCTTCAAGTACAGTGCTTTCATATAGCATTGTATTGTCGTGCGTTAAATATAAAACTAACTGTTTATTTTACACCACCTTGTACTATTATACAATTATCTATACTATATCTATACTACATACATATTGTAATATTGTACCCAGTCAAATTCAATATAAATTACGCTATAAGACTTTAACACTCCTATCTCAAATTTATTACACCGATTTTAAATTAATTACACAATCTGTAAATAATAATTGACATAACTAAATTTGACAGATGTTGGGTATTAAATTAATTTTGGGGCATACGTTTAATTCTCTGCTTTTATTTATTGTCTAAAATAACTTTGATAGGTTGGCATTCAATTCAATTATCTGGTGCCATAATTTATAATAACAGTATTTTTTCATTGACATTCTACGTGATATTAACTTAACTGCCGAAGTCGCACATATATATCCATTTTATGGACACTTTTCATTTGTGTTACTTAGGTACTGCTCACACGTGTTCAGATTACTTATTTCACAATAAATTAAGTGTCTTTGAACTAGGTATTCATATAAATGTTAAGAGCTTCGGAATTATTCTTAAGTTATATTATATATACTTATATATATAATATATATCTCCAATATATATGGATTGTCCTCTTATCATGCCATCTCCTAGCGGATCTTACCTTTATCGTGTTCTATCCAAAATAGTTCAGTGAACCTGCACTTTTACCAACTGGGCTTAAGTCACGAAAAGCGGCGTCATCCTCTGTTGTACGTACCGTTGATCTTTCCTTGGATGACAAATTGGGCAATGCTGTACTTTTGTCCTCTCATAATGTGGCTGAAGTACTGTAGTTTTATGGTTTTGATACTATGCTGAAATTCTTGGTCCTTTTCCATTCTATTGAGAACCTTAACATTTGCCACTCTATCAGTTTAAGGAATATTGAGAATGCGTCTATACAGCCACGTCTTGAAAGCTTCAACTCGCCGTGACATCTTCCATACTACAGAAAAGAATCGAGAGAACATTCTTTTCAGAGATATAGATTCAATATAAATTTATCCGTTTTATTTACATGAAGGAAACTATAAAATATGCACAACTTTAGGCCTTTCACCCACGCGCATTTTTAGCAGGGCTTTGAATGCATGACATTTGCATGCATGTATAATCCCATACGTGTTATGTGAATGCTTATACACGGACGATTGCATGCAGACGAGAAGTGCTGCTACGTCGTCATGCATAATGTGTGGAGAAGGATTAACATGCTACTAAATAAAAATAGTTTCAAGTTATAAATTTTTTTATTTTTCATGAAAATTTAAATTTTACTGACAACGAATTAGTCAAAAATCTTTAATAATAAATAAGCTGAAGTTTAAAAATATTCATGACCATAAATAATATGTATTACACGTGTAATTTAAATACTAGAAGATATCTATTATTTGGCCACGTATTTTTTTTCGAATTAAACGTGGTGTAAATGAGAACTTTGCCATTCATAAAATAGGGTTTATTTAGCTTATTAGGTGTGTTTCCGTGCTTTATAACTTACATTTTATATAATTTTTGTACCTCATACTTTACTTTTAGTACTGTTTTTATGATACTGCATATATTTATTTCTTCTTTACACTCTTTCTTTATTTTTAATTGTCATGTTGTGAACGTCTTAAATTCATGTTCACGGTAGGTATAGAAAAATAAAATAAATTTGAATTTGAATGTAATACTTTGATAAAATCCTTTAAAGAATTCATATTTTGTAAAGTATTTCTGTAATAATAATTGTAAGTTTATCTTTGATGTTACATTTTTAGATACCCACGTATTTATTAATAATTAAAACACTTTAATGTAAATTATCAAAAAAATGTCTCCGCGTTGTATCTCTGGTGGGTGGAGTATTCATTAACCTTAATCCAGTCAAACCATCTCAGCTTGCGGTGCTCAATATTCTTCTTCGTCCCTCTCGTATTTTTGTCATTATGATTTTTCGACGGTACGTTTCCTCCAACCTTGCTATATGACCCACCCCATAATAAGCATCTCTAGTTATGATAAAAATACGGTAATTTACAGATATATATCTACCTCTTTGCAGGCCTAAAAGAGATCTTCATCAAAAGCACTCAGCTCGAACAAGTGAAAAACTACATCTATCTGGGACAACAAGTTAGTGTCTATAGATGGATGTATATTTGATGAGTAAGGCTGGACTGGTGCTTTTGGCCGCCTGAATAATGTCTTTAATGTCAAAAACGACTTCCCACTGTGCCCAAAGCGCAAAGTATTCAACCAGTGTGTGCTTCCCGTAATCACATATGCATGTGAAACATGGACCCTATGTAAAAGAGATATGCATGCTGGGCATAAAGCAAAAGGACAAAAATCGAAATGATTGGATAAGAAAAAAGACAAGTGTTTGCGATATAATAGAGTTTGCTAAAAACCTCTAATGGAAATGGGCTGGACACATAGCTCTAAAAAAGGACAATTGCTGGACAAATCTAGTTATCCAATGGTATTTAAGAGGTACAAAACATCCGCAAGATAGACCGAGAAGCCGCTGGATCGATGAAATAGTTAAGTTCTACCAAAATACGTGGCAACGCAACGCATAGGACCGAGAGAAGTGGAATCAGCTTGGAGAGGCCTTCATCCAGCAGTGGATAGATTCAGAATAATGATGATACCTACCTCTAAGTTGTTAATTAAATTCATACAAAGGGTAGAGTAAGGCTACCATGCAACCATGTGAATCCGCTTATAAATTTTCTGTTAAATTATGCTTAAGTACCTAGGCAGTATTATTGTGCAGTATGCAACCATAATAATATCGAACCGACAATGAAAATGCATTTTGTGCAAATACGCTTATTAATCCTGTCATTGTGCCGCAAGCCACCACATCACTGTGGATAAATTATTCTATTCCAAATGCCAAACAATGCTCAATGGTTATCAATAATACATATTAGTGGTTAGGTCATTGGAAAATTTTAAATGGTTAATTCTACGCACTTCAGCTAAATTAACGTCATCTGAAATCCATGTACCTATTACGTACATAGCATGAAGATAATGTCAAATAAGTTGATTAATATATAGATACCGTTGATGTCTCTGGTGATGTATAAATATACAGATTCAATAATATTTTTATGATTCAAAGATGGAACAAATGGTCCTCTACACCAGTGCTCCGCAACCGGTGTGCCGCGAGACGATGCTAGGTGTGCCGCGGAGCATTGTTTCCAAAAAAACACAAATAATTTTGTATATTATAATACTTACTCAATAGCCAAATTTGCGTACATGGCTGGTAATAAATACATTTGAGCACCTGCATGAACTTAATAAAACAATCCAAGGGCAGAATGAAAACATATTGATGTCATCTGATAAATTCGAAAGATTTAAGATAAGGATCTCTACAAATGTACCAAAGGACCTACCAGACCACCAATGAAAACAAGCAATTAATTTTGGATCCGTCTCAAAAACATTTAACTTTGCTTCAAAAGAAATTTCATCATTACTTTCATACAATCAATACGACTGAATTCGAAACCCTTTTGCAACCAATGCCAAAAATTCTATAGAACATCTTGTGGTATTTTCTGGATTTCGGTTAATAAAGAATATCCTCGTATTTTTCACAAGGCTACCAAACTCACTAAGTAAGGCTAAAAGCTTGTACGATCATTGAAACAAGCTATTTATTGAAAATACCAATACATGGGAATAATAATGTACATTTGGTTATTCGACGTGTGTTATGTTTATTTAATTATTTATCAAATAAGTAGGTATGTAATGTTATTTTGGTGCCCTGGGGGCCCAAGCTCAGGGGGGGTGGCGTGGCAGGTCAAACAGATAAGTGACATAAACCCAAATTACAAATTTGCTCTAATTGCAAAAAAATCGCTTGCGGCGCTATTTTACTTCACTGACATTAATATTTTAACACATAAGATTGTGAATAAGATTGTGAGATACAATTTAATATTATTTTTTCAATACTCGACATATAGTTATTGTTCACCGACAACTAACCGTAGTTCAAGTGGATGAATTAATAAATACAAAAAATTGCTAAACATAGAATCAATACGATTTATTTGACTTCGAACATCATTTGAAAAACGCTATTTTAAAGTATCACACTGTCTTTAACCTTAGCGATAGGTAGGGGGGGGCGCCGAGACTTCTGGCCTGGGGTCCATGGTTTGGTGTATAAATTGTTTTACGTGTGGTGTGCCGCGGAATTTCGGGAAGACCTTTTGTGTGACGTGGGTGAGAAAAGGTTGAGGAGCACTGCTCTACACTATGCAGTGCTTTTCAAACTTTCTCATACCACGGCCCCCGAAATCAGAAAAAAATCCAAGACTCCCATCTCCAAAAATTTTAGTCTTTAGTGACCAACATTACTTTATTTACCATTAATTATTATTATAGGTTCATTTATAACTTGCTTGTAAAACAAAGATTCAAAAAAATGTAACATGTATTACAGCTACAGCCTAGAAAAACAATTTAATGAGAGGGGTGTGATTGCATATTTTTACATATCAATATCTGGTACAATGTTTGAAAAGCTATTTCGCAGGGTTTGCTCTAAAGTCTCCGTTGAAAGACACGGCATGTGTTTATTTTTTATTACCAGTAATCATAAAAATGCTTATGTTGTCGCAAAAGGGATTATGATTAACAATGCTGCATCTGCGATTGACGGATATTTTTGCTGTCGCCTTATCCAAAGTTCTGCTAGAATTCTTTCATTAAATTCGACTAAAAGTGAATTATCTGATCAAATATCTATCAATTCTTTTTGACCTGCTCACGTAATAATATATGATCATATTTTAAGGATTTCGCAAATGGTGTTCTTATCCAATTTATTGTACTTTTGAACGAGTTTTGATGATTTTTTTTTTCAAATACTAGAATATTTCGCGGCTTGCTGGCAGGAACTTCAGGGCTCCAGTTTTAGAAGTACTTCTCTACATGATCGTGGTTGTATTAACATTTTTTTTATGAAAAATGCAATATTAGCCATTTGCACAACATATAAGGTCAATAAATTGACTTCGAACACACGTTGAAAATTACGACGTGTATTTTCCTGACCCAGGATTCAAACCCGGAAACTACGACAGTATAAGTTGGCTCGTTACCTGCTCGACCAAAAAGAAATGCACATTAGAAAAAATGTTGGTCTGAATGAGATTTGAATATACTTTTCCGTTTTTATACCGATCAATCTCATTTGAATTATTTCTATTAATAACTTTGCCATCAAAATGTTGTTTTTATTAATGCACATATATTTTGATGATGTGAGCTCTCCAAACTACAGTTTATTTGATAGTAATGCTAACTGTTCAAATCGAATAGTTCCGTCCTGTAACGCCGTCAGATACCATCTATAGAGATATGCGATGGAGATACGGGATACTGGCATGACCTGGGAAGAAGATGCAAGAAGACTAACCAGTGGCCGGAATTCTTGGAAACGCCGTGTGGTAGGTATCTATATGTTCCAACTAAATGGCGGAATGTTAAAAATAATTGTATAATTTGTATGCAGACATGTTTATATTGATCTGGATTATACATTATAATATATTCTACGAATTAAATAAAACTAAACCTGTGCCCTTTATGGCAAAAAAACTATAGTCTATGAATACCTACATAATACATCAAGTTGAAAATACACCAGAAAAAATATAATAGAACGGCTATAAAAAATCATTCAAAAAAATACGACGCTCTACCAACTAAGCTATTTTCATCCTATCTGATTGGTACGGAATTAAATATTATTTTATTATTGATTAATTTAATAAAACGCATTTTTTGTATTTAATCCAATTTTTATTTGATAAATTTGGACCGGTTTCGTCCGTCTCACAAGGACATTTTCAACTGAATAATATAACAGGTATTTAACAAAACAAAATCATAAAGGCGACACTAATAATATACCAATACATCGCATTATCCGTCCAATAGTACTTTGTCACTAACAATTAAATTAAAATTAATGAGATTGGAGATTATTTCTTACAAGGTAAACTTAACACAAAACAAATGCATTTATAATAACATTTCAATATTATAATAACACAAATATAATAAACGATTAGTCAATATTTAATAAGACAAAAAATATATTAACATTTATTAAAGTATAAAAATAAAAATAAACAATATACACCAATCCGAACGAAAAAAATATGAGTCAAAATTTTTAATAACAATAAATAAGTACACTCTATAAAGTTATGTGCAATCAATAAATATTAAATAGGATATAACAATGGAGATGACACAAAATTTAATTGATCATTTAGCAGAATGGAATTAGGTAAAATGTATTTCTATTGATCTCTAGGATTTCCTGTTTATCCATTTTTTTCGATTTTTCATTCAAATGTAGATTTTTTAATATTAATATGTTATACGTATGAAATGTATAAATTTCCTTCTGTACTATAAGTTGTAATATTAAATATAATTTCATTGAATGCAAGTTACACGACTTGATCTAATTAGCGTAGTAATTAACATGTAGACGGTTAAAGTTTTCCAGTTACCTCTTAACTTTAGTCAATCATTGAAAGCATCATATTACTTTTCATGTACGTCAAAAAGTTTTCCACTCTCGAAGTATATCCAGCAAGAAATCCTAAGTGCACACTCGACATTTATTGGCAAAAAGATTTGAGATGGGTGGTTAACTTTCAATAACATAATATGTTCTTATGCCAGAATATTTTAAGTTATACTATTATACCTTCTTACGCCTTTTTTGGGTATAAAAATGTTATTTACTTTTGGCACCAACTAAGTAGAGTAGGTAGCTATTATAAAATATAAATGGGTTTTACGTGCTATATAAATGGTCAAATACCGTGGCTCTTATACACAGATAAATTATTTAATTATGTAAGTAATAATTAATATTGATACTATTGATATGTATATAATTATTATTTATATTCTTCTTTATACAACAAGAAGCAGTGAGGCACAGTGGTAGTAGTGAAGTGAAATAATAGTGTATTAGTCAATGTGAAACATTCACATGACTTCATCCTGAATCTAAATAGATCCCTTGCATAATAACTCAGTACTGCTTTGGACAACCTGGAAATGAATGACCAAGTAAAGCTCTTAAGTAATTCATAAAAAAAACCTCTTCTGTAATGATTATACTAAGGTAGTTTGTAAGGTGTGATATATTTCTATGAGATAGTGTCAAGTACCACCACTGGTAAGCATCATTTTAACTGCAACTTCTCGCAAAATTTCAGTCAGATCTCGGGCGTAGTTAACGTTTGATAGTTATTTGAATCGTACACTTTTGAATTTGCCACACCGATTTAAAAATGAGTTGTGTGATGTTATTAGGCATTTTTATCTGATGAGGGTAACGGTCACGCAGATTAAAGCCGATTTAGATAAAGAACCTCATAACAAGAACATAAAGTCTCTGAACCGGCTTTAAAGACGATTTGTTTATCGATAAATTAATTTAAACCCTGAATCTCGCTCTGAACGTTCAATTGAAATCATGACGGAGAAAGCCATTGAAAAACTCATGGTACTAATATAATATAATGGAAAGTTGTCGAGTGCTTATGCACATGATTATTGAGACTGTGACAATCTTAAGTGCACAGATGTATAATATTCTTAAAATTAGATAGAAAAGAATGTCTATGGATGTCATTATTGTTGTAATGAAAGTAGGTACAGTAAAATCAAAACTACTTCTTCTCTAGCACTATTAGTCCAAAATGGATCTTAGCCACAAAAAAAGTCTCCTTCACTCTTCACATTCCTCTGTTCTCCTTCTCCTGTCAGGCTCTACTAATTCTCGCAGATCTCATTGTAGGCCGTCAAACCACTGAAATAGTGGTCTTCTCATACTCCGGGTTCTTTCCACTCTATTAAACGTGAGAGCGATGTATCAATGCTAGTTCGTCCATTCATGTCAAATAGTAATATGAGAACCTAATATTCTCAAAAATTTTAGGTTGTGTTCATTCCGATATATCACTATAATAAATAAAATCATAAAACTTTTAATGAATGAAGGATATTGATATATGAATTCAATACACGAAAAATTTGCTGTGTGATTTCATTCTATAATCAAGAAGATAAAATATTTCCTACGTTCATATTTGTTCACAATATATATATTATTCTACTCAAATGCAAACACCGTGATTTTTCATACAGATTTTCAATGGACGGTAAATATTGAATTTACATACCTGATTTTACAGCGAATTTGCTGAAAATACAGTTAAATAATGATAAATTTGATTAGCAATCATTGTTCATCCAGCACGCTGAACAATAGCATGCAATCAAAAGATATATTTTTCATAATATTTTTCCAGTGGTCATAATATTATAAAACTACTGCATTTTTATATGTTATTGGTAGTAATACAAAAAAAGTATATTTGTGTTTTTGAGTGAAACAACAGATATCGGTATATATTTATATTTTTTAAATAGTTAAATTACACTTATAGGGGTGCGCCAACCGACCATCTTCGGCGACCCAACCCTCCATCATGGGACCTCGCCCTCTTGCTGCCGAGCTCATTTCATATTTCATCATATTATTATAATATAATAATATATAATGAGAAAAAAAGTAATCTATGACGATGGGTATATCATCCTAGTACATTTAAAAATATCATAATCTTAATTTTATACACATTAAATAGTCAAAATGTTATTCTTTTAAACTTTTAATTTTGTACTTAAATCTTTATTAGTCCCTACAATATTATGATTAGTATTTTTATTGGTTAGTTTTTATTTAAATATTCTCCGTCTCTAAAATAATTCTAATTTTTCGAATTCAAGTCAATTAAATTATTGAATTTCTTTTAAAATCATTATATGAATATACAAGAAGTATATCATTCATGAATTCAGCTAAATTTTATAACAATTCAATATATATTTTAGATATCAATTGTTTGACTTCCGATGGCTAACTTTGCATTAATCTGAACTGAATAATAAATTAAATTTGAATTGAATTAATCAAAAATTACACTTACAGAATTATCATAATTCTATAAACTTTTCTAATCATAATTAAATTTAATCCCATCAGTTCAAAGTCTCAGCAACGGTAAAGTTAACAGGTGGCTTAAATAATAAATATTTTGTACTACACAAGTAAGTAATTACGCGCATTTCAAAAGAAAGTTTGAACTTACGAAAGCTCAGGGAAAACTTAAAGTTCGGACACGACCAAAACGTTATAATTATGTCGGTAGGTAAATGCGGAAATGAACATTTTGCTATTAGCTCTTTACAAGTCAAACAGTTCTGTGAATACTTGTATCTTAGTACGGAATATTTTTTGGTAAACCAAAAAAATATAAACTTACTCTCTTGATCTCTTGGGAACTCTCCGAATTATATCGGTCATTGAAAGTCGGTTAATTGAATAAAAACTGATGAGTGTAATTTGGGTGAGTATTTGAGGTAGATAATAAGCATATAAATGATTAATCTAATACACCCTCCTCCTTGGGTTCTGGTCCAGATTCAGAGCCGCTGGTTTTATTTTATTTTTTTGCCCATTTAACCTACATAATACGAGTATCATCGCATACATAATTGCAATTCACCCATCAGATGGGTATACCGTTCATATATTTCTCTTGCTCGCAGAGGATGCGTACAACTTGCCTAGCTGGTAGCTCCTTTGACGTTGAATGTACAAATCCAGTCTCCAGTTTAATTGTTATTTTATATATATTATCTATTATATCACAATCTATATGTAACATTTTATTTCATGATAATTTTTTTTTACACTATTAAAAATTCCTTTTTATGCAAAAGCTGTGGAGCGCAGTCATAGATTACTCGATTATTATAAAAGAGGATCATAACTCGAAGAGGCTGGTTACCCGTGACAGGATTCATTACTGAGTTTTGGGGTAACCAGTTTGACTCCTGACCAATCATTTCTTGACTGTGAAAGTGCATTCGCAGCCAAGCTATTTGAGTTTCGACCAACAAGTCCATATGGCGGAGAACTATAATAAGATGCAAACCAAATCATCTTTAAATGTCCGAAAATATGCTCCGAAAGGGAAGATATGCTTAAGTCGGCCCATCGGGCGGTCTGACATGGTCGTTATAAAGGCCAACTATAATACTATTTAAAAAAACGCGGCATCTTATTTTAGACGTGGATATCTCTTTACATAGATAAGGCCCTATTATCTCAGTTTTCATTTTACATATTATATGTAAATTAATTATAACCATTCATGTTTGTTAACTCTCCGTGCTCCTCTCTCTCGTGTAGACCTTTTTTTTATTAAATCCAGTCAAAACACACCCGAGTCCATGGTAACTTCAGTCTTGGGCATCTGATCCTGAGATATTCTCAGGCGCAAACAACTGCTGATGTCTTCTTTCCGTCTAAACGTAGGTCCTTACTTAGATACGCTTGATTAAGACCGAATGTGTTGCGGGGCGCGTTGATTCTGGGGAAACTACTAGGTAGTGAGCTTAAGTCAGAAATAGACTAGAAGAATCCAGAATCGACACCAGGTGATTGCGTCACGAGTGATGATGATAATTATGTATTTATTTCTTATACAATAAGATATACAACCAATATTGAAGAATATCATACCGTCGAACTTGGTTATTACAAGGAAGATGGGACCGACTGAATGTGCTCGTTATAAGCATTACTCGTTATATCGTTATTTAACATTTTTCGCGCCACGTTCTATTTAGGCATAGAACATAAAAAATCTGGTTTTCATCGTAAAAGTTCCTGAAACAAGCATGGTATTCATAAACTACAAGAAAAGTTATTTATTGTAATGAAGTGCTGAGTCGCCGGCGCTGATAGGTATCTACTGACTTCATAAAGCTTGGATTTTTTACATGCAATTTCAACCATATAAAGTATCCACTTTTTCAATGTTGTCGGCGAAAACACCAATTTGGTTCTTAACACGTACATTTACTTAGTGTCATAAACGTAATCCGATCCTGGCGGCATCGGTATAGTTAACTGCCCGGTTGGATTTCATTGCTTAGGGTCGAAAATGTTGTTTTCAAACGATCGACACATTAACAGTTTTGCTCGGTATACCCGAGAAGTAGTTCGTTAAAAAAGTGAATAAATGTATGGCGAAAATCATAAACTAAAATTTCAACGAATGTTTCCTCATTATATCCGAGATTTCACTATTTCCGTGATCGTAATAACCAAGTTCGACTTTATAATGGCATTGATCAACACTAAAGTAATAGGTACTTAGTAAAAACTTTGTAGGGGCACAACTGTTTTCTGTTATGCTTTTCAAAAAACAGTGTAGTAATACATCACTGAATATCGACAAGGGGCTGGAACCATCAGGTGAAAAAGCATATTTTTTGTATTATTTATTGGGAAAAATCTTTTTTCTACAACATATTGGAAAGCCCATCAATCACGTTTTTCACACCGTATTGCCTTTGTATTTATTAGACTTTCACCAAGCGCGCGGCATTGAAGTGAGTTTTTTTCCGATTTTATGAAAAATAAATGGTTATTCATAATATTTTTGAAAAATAGGTAGATACACAATATATTATTATTGTTAACTTATTGCGAATATGAAGCTATATTATAACAATAATATAAGTGTATCTATATTTTTTTTAACATTAAATTTACATTTTCTAATCATGGATGTTGGTGAAACTTCTACCAACAAAATATTCCCTTTGTTAGTAAAAAGTCGCCTGAAGACTATTAAATGTCTGTATTATTTAACTTGTCTGTATGATGCAATTTTATGTGATAAGGGGATTGATATTAGCTAAATGACAATTCACATGTCGAATTTTATTTTATAATTATTTATAGTGTTTCCTGACTAATAAACATGTGGAATGGTCACATGTTGCTTGCCTAGCATAAAAAGGGTTCATAATTTATTATGATGCATAGTGCCGACAACTCAATATCATTTCAAATGGATTTATTTGAATAATCGCTAAAAATACAAAGAATAACCATTAATTTCACTACGCGGAACCCAGGGATTCTAGAGAATATCAATTGAGGATTTTGGAAACACTATTGCAGAACATCATACTGCTTTAACCTTAGTGACAGGTAGAGAGGCCCGCCAAACATCCCATCCGTGTACGTGTATTCGTGTACGCACCAGATGGAAAAACAAAAAATATTGTGTATCCAAAAGCACTTCAATAAACAGAATTAAAACACAAACAATTTCTTTCTTTGAGTGGCATTCCAACGCATGTCGGGTACTCGCTAGTTTGTAATAATAATAAATTGTAGTCAATGTTGACATGCAATTTTATTCCGTGTGATTAAATACCTTATTTTTTTATTGACGCTCGTGTGTAATTAAATTTGTATTTTTTAGGTTTAGTTTTCAAATCACAATAATGCACTACCGTAATAATATTTATCAGGAAAGTTGCAAGTATAGTATAGGAATTAAATAAAACAAGATGTTAATATTACTAATCAAATAATTTATTCATTATATTGGCTTATTTATTATCATCATCAAAGGGCAAAGAGTTGAATTAGAAAATTTGAAAAAAAAGTAAAACACATAAATAAATATAATAATCATTAGATGATTTTGCACGTGTTTAAGGAATACACCATTTTTGACATGACAACACTTAAGACTGTTTATTGATCAACATATTGGTATTAGAACGGGCATACAACCAACCAGATTAGTATGGAACAGTTAGCAGAAAATGGGTTTTGTATCACTAATGTGAGAAACATAATATTAACATCACATTACGTGAGCTTACAGTAAGCTTCTCCCGCGTGCAATCTCGTTTTACTAGGTATATCAGAACCACACTGAGGTGATGTCACATGTATCACGCCACCCACACCATCAGCTTCACGCGTGATAGAACATTTTTTTTTAAATTTTATACATGTTCATACATTTTTCAGTCACGCGATCTCACGTATTTTTTTATTTTAGTCGTTTGGAAAGGGGGTACAAATAACAGGTAATTGACAAAATATTTTTGTAGGTTGTTAGTTATTATTAGTATTATATCACGACATGTGAGAGTACATGATCTCACGTGTCGTGATATGACAATAAAAACATTCATCAATAAAAACTGACCAACAACAATAATATTGTGTCAATAACCTATCATTTGTAGTCACTAAAATCAAAAATGTGTGAAGCTCTCAGAAATTAAAAATAAAAGTTTAATCTGGCGTGAGACTAGTGATGTGGTGTGATACACTTGAGGTGACCTTAGTGTAGTTTTGGTATATTTGAGCAGATTTTACTAAAAGGCACTGTTCGCTTTTGGTTCAAAATATGCTGAATGGGAGGCATCAGTCTGACATCATTTTAAATACCAATAAAATGACATCCCACACTTTTTTAAGCCCGTGGCACGAGTTGACTATGAACGCATGTGCGCTTACATGATGTGATCGTAATGTGTTTCTACCATTAGGCGTAGTTAAGGAAAAATTTGTAAAGGTATCTCTATTAGCATAGCAAAAATTCAAACTTTTTAAAAACAATGAATAATGGCACATACCTACTTTTTACAATATTAATTTATTGTCATGTGTGAGTCACAGAAGGTTTGATGTTACGGTATTATGCTCATTATAAATAAAACTTAGCAAAATTGATGATACAGTACTACCAGGCCACTCATGGCACATCAGTAATATAATGAATATTCTATAAAAGTCTTGTGGTCGAATGGTCGTTCAAAAGTTGAGTACGTCTGATCGCAGAAATCGCCAAATTCGCTTTTAGGGGCTGTGCTTACGATGCCTCTTAGATACCATGTCTCGATATCCCTTACTTTGGTGCTTACTACCAAACCACCACCGCTGTCACCTTTGCAAACACTAGTGCCTGAAAACAGAATATTAATTTGTTGTCAGTTGTCTAACGAAAACTATGTTTATACATTTGGTGAGTACCAGATCTGTGATCTTGAGACATATTTTAGTTACCAGGATAGGATGCAAGACTCGGGAGGTTGCGAATGAAAGTCACAAAATACGTTTAAAGATGATAGGCTCGAAGACAAAATATATTTTTTATAAACTCCATAACTGACATACAAACGATATTCATCCAAATTGAGCAGCCCAATTACTCAGTGGTGATTTTTCCGTGAAACACATTAGGCGGTAGCTTAATAAAAAAGTATTGAAATCTAAAAAAGGTGCATATTTTTTATAATCTGAGGACAAAACATCCATCAATTCACAGATAATTAATAAAAAATAATCATATTGTATTTTTAAAGCTCTGTGGTAATTTATCAGGTAGGCAGTTTTCGAAAAAGGTTCTCAAAAATTGTCACCGCTTCGGACTTCAGCGTTCCTAAACCATCACTGCAACAAAAAGCTTTGAAGAAGGGGAGGCTTTGTGTAGACGTCACATGGTTTTTCTCGCTTTCTGTGACAAATTATATGATGTCTTTTGATACAGAGAGTTTGATTTGAGAAGTTAATCGTCGAAATATTCAATTTGTAAAATGATTTAAAAAAAATCAAACACATAATTTTATTTTATGTACATACACCTCAATGTTACAAATAATTTTTCTTCAGGAGTTATACCAGCTCGCATTCAAGTATCAGATCCTATAATTGATTCTCGAATAGTGTCCAATAGCTCGTTAAAAGACTACGACTACACTAACTTCGTAACTTTCAAATACACATTTTGAGTGCCGCTTGAGAAGCAGGGGGTGAATCCAATAATGTTTCCCCCCCCCCCCCATTGGTACAAGAGGTAAATAATAACTGCATCCGCTTCGTCTATCTTGAGGCCGCGATCAGTGTGAACTGGTGACATTGACTGCTGGCTGCTACAACCGGCTGCCCCGTATTGTGACTGCCGCATCCATGATTCCGCAGCCTGGCTGCCGAGTGGGCGGCCAGCCTTCGCAAATTTTTAAGTACTTATTCCACTTTTATTATTTAATAAATCTGGACCGGTTTCTTCCGCCTCTAGTCAACAGTTCCGAAGTTGAGTTTATAGACGGAGCTAACGATAAGTATCATTAAAAAGATGATTAAGTGACACTTTATACCCCTTTGGGGCAGCTATGAATGATATCTTTCGGGGTAGTGTGAACGTGCCGAGGACAGACATGTTTTGTCTTACGAGGAGTTTATCCTCATGGCGCTGGTACCACTGCCACTGGCGTCTTCAACTAATTAAGAGTTGGAGTCATCCTCATAGATACCTCCACTATGTTCCAACCGCTTCCGTAGCGTGGCATTAGATTGTCTTCATATCAGGATGCTGCAGCAGTCAGAAGGGTAAGTTGGTCTTTTTAGGAGAAAGTGTAGTCGATAGCGGAAACCAGATATGGTTCATCGGAAGGCGAAATCGGAGGAGTGTCGTATCGTGACGACTACGTCTTAGTATTTGCGAGGGATGTGAGGATGTAGCCGGTGCGTCTTGCGGAATCATCACGCAGAATTAAAATGGCCTTTACGAGATCCTAGAGTCTTCCAGGGCCTTTAGTAGTTGATGGTGGATGAGGGTGACGACAGTGTTTTTTTTTGTTCTTTTCGGTCTTGGCGGACTTTTCGAGTCCGGATCACCACTGAGTGGAAACTGGGAGTACCAGGACACCACTGAACAGAGGTGACTGCAGTACCCTGAAAATGTATATTTATGAGAGCCTACGCCATATGTTTATGGCCGTTTTGGCGGGGCAGGTCTGGTGTGAACTAAGCAGTGGCGAGGGGTGGAGGTAGGCTGTTAAGATTTAACATTAATTATGCACCCTGAACTTTTGTCAGTCATACTAATTTCATTGAACTAAGAATGCAATTTGCAGATGGTTCTGGTTAGTTTTTAAAATTCAATTAAACCCTGCCTAAACCAAACCATAATATCACAAGTATGCTATGGGCGATCCGACAAAAATATTGCACACGTTTTTAGTTATCCTGATTTGTTTTCGTTGTTTTCTGTTTTACTGAAAACATTTGGTGTGCAGGTGTGAACTATTTATATCGGTTCTTAACATTCTACCTCCACCTTCCGCCACCGGGCTAATCATGACTATGAGGTTAGAAAGGTTAAGGTATCTAGGTATTCTACAATTGAAATATGTTATTAATCGATTATTACAGCACCTATCTAATGAACTCTACATTCATAATGAATTTTTACCCTGACATCCCCCGGTCGACACTTTTATACCGAAGTCCCGAGATCAGCTTTCATTTAGATGTTCATCTAAAGCCGCATATTATATATTTACTTCCAATGGATTAGGGCCTAACCCATTGGAAGTAAATATGTTGGGTGAAATGGTAAAAAACATGTAAATATGTTAATTGGGATTTTTTTATTCTTTTATTATTATTCCTATTTGAGGTTGCTGTCGTACATGGTGTTAAGGCAGCGTATCTTAACAAATGGGTCACGGCCCAAAATTGAGTCGATTGGTATATTTGGTGGGTCGCGAAATATTCTCAACATAACAATATTCTGCCAATATTGTTTAACGTTTACGTTTCACGCAATCGCACTGGTCAAGACTAATAATTTCTTTCGGGACGACGCCCTCTTCTCTGTTTCCAATCAATCCAAATTCAAATAAATACAAGATAAAAAGAACTTTTTACATACCACGCTTTTAAATTTTCTGTTGAATCATATAAACTTGACTATTCTATGTATTAATAAATACTTTTTTTGTACTTGATAGAAATACTGAATACCTAAATACAGAATACTGAAATGTCATTTTGACATTTGATATTGATTTCCATAGTAACGCACGTATATATTAGCAATTTAGTTGCTAGGACCCCCTTGGCGACCAATAATAGTGTTTTACTTTTTACTAATTTTTTCCAAAATTGCTTTCCATACAAAACAGAATTAACTGAAAATGAATTCAATTCTGTTTAAAGATGGCTAAAAGTTTTAAAAGAATGCATTGTCGTCGTGTTCTGATGTATTCTAAAAGTTTCAAATGTCTAGCTAGTCGGGAAATTAGTTAAAAATCTTCAATCGTCTAATACAAATCTTGGACAAACAAGAATACGAGCTATTAAAACCGTAGTAAAATAGACTGCAGCCAGTAGAAGACCTACGGTGCAGCCTGTTAATATAACATCAGACTTTGATGAACTCTCAAAGCTTATCCAAAGTCAAGATTCACATTAATAGGATCAAATGTATTTTTTTATCAAAACTGTATTCAGTAAAAAAATTTGTTAGTGCGTGCTGTTTTATTTATTTAATCTTAGGTCGCGAACCAAAATTATTACCCTAGATTGGGTCGCAGATCAAAAAGGTTAAGAAACGCTGTACTAAGGTGTACCCTCGCAGTCTGAACGTAAAGCACTGGGTTTGGGTTCCATTCGCTCGAGATGCCACAATACATAATTTATGTAATGTATTTGTGTAGTCTGGGCGTTTCTATGATTCTTATACTATTCTCTACTACTACACTATTGTTATTAGGCATCATGACAAGTTATAGTATTTAAAATGAAAGACTGGGGATACTTACCATTAAGATATCCTGCGCAAAGTTTGCCACTGACAATGTACTTTTCAAACTCGGGAGGAGAATTCTTTTTGCAATCTTTGTAGGAGACGATCGGCATCGTTGTTGTCATTAATGTGTCTGATGCCTTTTGCACGTCTCTCTGCACTAGACCAAATCCTGCTACCTATAATTTAATATTTAATGATCATGAAACAAAATAGTAATACAATCTATCATTCCTTACGAAAAGGATTGCTCGCGAAAAGACATGGATATGTCTCTAAAATAACTAGTTTTCAGGAGAGAATTTGCAATTTTCTATGCAAAGATGATAAACTCGTACTTTCCACGTTTTCATCTGGACATGGTATATTTTTGGATCAATGGCTGATTTCGTTATAATATTACCAATCTTTCCGTTCAGAAGCGTATGTCACCTTATCTTTTTCATCCTACTAAAATTACCGATTTGTCATTCAGAGTTTGTATATTATTATCTTTGCATGCATTTTTGTCCATGTCCGATCGTGAGAAAATCAGTTTTTTTTTACAAGAAATTAATATTTGCCACTTTCTCAACCTATTACGTCCATACTCCGACTCTAAAAACACATTGAAAAACAATATGTTTATTTGCTAGGCCCAGAATTCGAACCTGGCACCCACGACATTGTAAGCTGACGCGTGAGTCGCTCGACCATCGTGGGCGTCAGATGCATGCATTTCTTTGGGCTTAAAAATATTTTACAAGGTACACGTATAATAAAGGTAATTTGAATCTCGAAAATTCCAGAAATGTTTAGCACGAATGTTATAAAAAAAATCTTTTGAGATTGGAAAGTCAGAATTTAATTTGACTGTTTTTTAAAAGTAACATCTAAACAAAAGCTATTTCGCACTGAAAAAAGTGTTTTTTGGCGAAACAGCTGAAACCAAAAGCTTTCTTTTAAGATTTTTTTAAACTAGCACAAGAAATTAATAAGACAAGAATTCGAAATTTCAAAAATTGAAAGTCAAAAAAAAATACCTGATTTATTGAGTTTCTGACAACTATGCTTAATTTTCCAGTCGATTCGCTTTTCTTATTTCTTTTTTTACTTTTTCTGTGATCGTGTCTACAATTTATTTATTGCATTTTAGTAATATATTTTATTATTTATTTTGTTTTGAAATTAAATCTAATACTAATATTATCCTCTGGCTTTTCCGTTTTGGCGAGCGATTGTGTGCCTTATTTGTCATGCCCGATAGGTTTAAACAAAAATCATCCCCGCTATTTTTCAAAAACAATAGTATGGAATATATATGAAAAATCTCCCTTTAGATACGGTTATTTTTGATTGTTTTCCAATAGGTTTCCGATTCGACTCGCGACTTTATTTACTACGATCTCGATTGTGAGAAAAAAACCAAATGTTTGCCACACTGGGTGGCGATTCTTTATATGACCCATATAAAAGATTTTAAAATTAAAATGCATTTTTGACAGACTATTCTTAATCATATCGACAGATACACATACTTTATTTCATTTAATCCATGTTTTCGAAAGATTTTTTTGCTAATTTATTCATACGATCGCCTCAAAAATTATGTCCCTTTAACCTAAAATATTTTTTTGACATATTTACGTTAATTACTGAATTAAAATTATATTTTAATGTCTCTATAAACGAGTGTGGCAAACAATCGTCATTTTAACACTGTTCTTTAAATCAAAAGGAAATGGTCTTATTATTAGGTAGGTATCACAATAATGATAATCTATCTACACTTAACATTCCTGACTTCCCACAATTCGACTGTCACTTTTTTTACACTCCTAAAATGCATCCTGTTCAAATAATTGAACACATTAAAACCAAAATACAATAATATTTATATAAATTACCGTTCTTATAAATTTTATTTAGGTATGTTCCCAATATTGAAGCTCGATTTGATATAAATAAAAAGGATTTCAAGTTATACACATTTATATTTTTATAAAAATGATGTTTATATTAAAAATATTAAAACTATGAATTACTTAAAATCTCTTAGGCGATGCTTAGAAAACTTAATAAACTAAATTTTAATAATAAATATGACCATAAAAAATATTTCATAAAAAGATGAGGTCCAATTTAACAAATTCACATTTTATTACATTTTTTACAATTGTTTATCTTTGACTTAAAATAAAAAATATTTTTCTTTTTAATGTTTTCAGATACATGTTTATTATTTAGCACATTGAAGTTAAGCGCCCTCCACCGAAACTACGCCCTCACCACACTCGGTCCTAATCGAGCGTATCGCGAGACCCTACAATTGGTGATGTGAAGCATCTGAAACAATTGGACTGACAGTGTCCTGAGAGAAGATGCCCAAGACTTAGATTGTTACGCTCAAAGTGAGCTCGGACTAAGTTTACTGAGTTTATTTTAATGCAAAGTGCCAGAAGAGAAAAGCAGATGGAAATTACGAAAAGAAAATGAAGTTACGTTGTGTATATTTAACACATTGAAGTTAAGCGCCCTCCACCGAAACTTGCCCCGCACCACCCTTGGTCTTAATCGAGCGTGTTGAAATTGTAAATTATCAAAAAAATGTCTCAAATTGCAAGATACCTAAGTATTTTTCCGCTCGGTGCCTCTGGTAAGTAAAAACATCGCCTAAAGACTAAAATTTTTATTAAAAATTTGATTTTTTTTTTAAATATTATTCTATGACTGAAAGCACTTATTTTTTATGGACAACAAAACAAAAATATGTTCAAATTTATTTTTTACACTGCTAACCTTCTTTTATTATCTAAATGGGATCGCGGGAGATTAATATTCACGTTATATTGGATCGCTATTTATAATACCTAATCACATATTATGTGATATCATATGATATAATATTATATTGCTTTATATTCAAATGATTGAGATGTATTATTTATCATATTTAAATGCACGTGATTTAACAAAACATTTATATACCTACACACATATTGTATCAAAATATCAGTAGTAGCGATCGGCGATTGCCAGCTGTTCTGTTGGACTAGCAGCCTGACGTGGTATCAGACAACATTGTGAAGGCTACGCATATGACCTCAAATTTATATTGGCAGTGACGGACGACATGCAAATCGTAAAACTGAAATATCAGCAAAATGTCAAACTATCTAAGGTGGATGAAAATCTACCATCCAACTATGGCGCCGTCTATGCATATTTCACAATTTTATTAAAATCCATCACCATTACATTAGGACGTCAAGCTATCTACAAAACCTAGCGAGACAGACTGGCATCTCCTCCATCTAAATATGCATTATTTAACACTTACTCGTTCATAACACAATATTATATTTAATTATAAATTATATTGTATAAATTATATTTTATTATAATATATTATAAATTTAAAAAAACCTTTTGAGCCATTTTGCCATATTCGTATTTAATATAAATACCTTTTGATACCAAATACAACCCTTCGCGAAGAGACGTCGCCAATTCCATATCAGAAACATTACATTAAACAACGACTACCGTTCCGTAAAATCACTTTACGCCCCGCAAGTTTGCAACCCCTGAGAGATATCACTAAAACAATATTTCGTAAACGAATTCTGCCAAAACCATTGCGTATTCATTTCCATGCACCTCCAAACCGAAAATTTCTTGGAAAGGACTCCGACCGGAGAGACATCAAGCCAAAATTTACAGTTAAGGCTTCGAAGCTTTAACAAGTAACCCGCCCCGCACCCCTATCATATCGCCCCATATCGAGTCCTTTTCGAAAAATCAAAGTGAAAGGCAGTTTACATTATTGTCAGAAATTTAGGAAGTAACCCCGCCAGCTCCTCTCCCGCATCTTACGAGGGGGTAGACGAAAATAATACTTTTAGTACAATTTCACCCGCGAAACCAGGAGACACGTCTCCCGCGGCCCCTGTGCCTTTGCGGAGAGGGCCGCCAAGAATAAAGTAAGCTCCATCCGTCTCGATTTTATAAATCAGTATATCCCTTGCAGTGTCCCCGTGTTAATAAATAATCGTATAACCGCAAGAGTGAAATAAATAAAAGTGAATACTGTGAAATGTAACAAAAATGAATCAACCCTTAAATTTGCAGTGCCGTGAAAAAGTGGAAGTTCCTGGCGATACGTTTTAAAATCAATGTTCATCCTAATGTAATAAAACCAATGCTTGTCCATGCTTTAATGTAATAAAACATAATTCTGCGCGGAATTATAAAATAAACATCTGTGTTATCCATTTTTATCAATTTGTGTCCGTTACAATGTCTCTCACTCCCCAAACATAAAAATGTACGAATGAAGGACTCCACAACACACACTTGAGTTCTAAAAGGTATTACTATATATTATAATAAAACGATAAATCAAAAATAATTGTTTTTTTAAAGGAAAAGTAGGTACCTAGGTACAATTATAATATGTTATATAATTTTAATGTACCACAGGCAATTAATGTATATTTTTATGAATAATTCTAACTCTATGCTTAGACTTTTCAGAGGGTCACGCAATGAACGTAGTGCCACGATCACTACCAGTGTCGTTGTACTCAACGATGTTCATAATTTAACGTGAAATCGTGCTATTCAACGTGCACTCAAAACGTGGATGGCCACAGCATCTATATTTGCGCGTTCAATAGCGCCAGTGGCCGTAACGACTCTGGTCGTGACCGTGGCCGCATTAGTTCATGCGAATCGTCTTTTAAATACATTGTGGCATAAAAATATTATCCTAAAATATATATAAAATGCACCATACCTTAGCAATTACCCCGGGGGACGTCTGCAATTTGTCAAAGTTATCATCTTTGAGATCCAAACAAATTGGCAAAATTAAATTGGAAAAATTAAGCGGGGTCTCCAGAACCACTATCGCTATGTCATTAGACAAACTGGTAGTCTCGCCACTATAGAATTCAGGAATTCTAATCTCTATCACCTGAAATATTCAAAAATCATAATGAAATGACCGTGTATCTTTGTCCTTAAAGATAATTCTGGGCCATGAACCTTATTTCATGCTGGACTATATGAAACCAGCAGATTCGTTATGAATTTCAAAGTAATTTCAAAGCTCTCTATAACTATCTCAATTTATCGATCTAATTTTCATTTCCCCGTTTTAGATTTATTTAGTAAATCGATTAGTATTTTGCTCAAGGGAAAAACACAATGTAAACTTTTTACCGCAACAATTTAAATTTATACCTACAACAATGAGTAATATAACATCCCTAGTTGAAGCGTATGTACTGTTATTATTAGATCTATTTCATTATTATATTAAAATGCACCACTAGGTATGTGATTAGACAGCTGGCTCCGATAGTCATATATTATATTAAATTCATGAAGGGTATTTTCATATTATTTAGTTGTAACCATTCTTAAATCAAAAGGCATTCTGATATCCATTTATATTAATCAAGATTAAAAAAAGAAATTGAAGAACGCCACATTTTGCATTTTTCATATTTATTATATAAAAACTTATACCGCGGATTTTTGGATTTCTGGTTCCGTGGAGTCTTCAATATGGTTGAACTCACTAAATATTTTCCCGACTGCAATAGTGAATAGGCTGGGGTCAAGAGATTTTTCTTTTAGCGCGTTATAAAAGCAATGAGCAGCTGAAATAAAGTACATACAATATAATACACATTACCAGAGCTATGTCTCTCATGCTAATTTGAAAACAATTCATGTCATAAGTTATAATTATTCAGAGTGCCATATTTTTAATAGCCGCCAACCTTTTAAACGGCCCACGGCGGCCGAGCTGTTGCCGCGTCGGCTTTCTTATTCAAATTAAAATTTATTTATTTACACATTACAAATTCAAGACTTTCACAACTCGATATGAAAGACTATATAAAAAAATAGTATTAAAACACTATATAAAAAAACAAAGAAATAGAAGCAATATTTGTAAAAGAGTAAATACAAAAATTATGAAATACATGTAAGCACACCGAATGAACTAAGTAGTAGACTCTATGTTAAGACACTTTTATATGCCAACGTCCACATATTGTTCATCCGCGCAAGGTGGAATGTATCAATATCCGAGGAAAGTGGCGCGTCTAGTGAAGTATAAGCCCGACGCACTGACTGATTTTGAGGCCCCATATGATAAAAAATGAAGTTTAATTTAAAATTTCCAAATAAATCTATGCATTAAAACAATTTATTTTGTAGAAATTATACAAACATGGATTAATTGAAACTTGAGCCTCCTTTCTTACAAATCATAATACATCGGTACCTTCATACTTACCAATTTAATATTTGGAAAATAGTTTTCATGAATTTATATTTACAATCGATTATAACGTAAGTATGTGACTTACAATAAGTATATCTAATCAACACATAGCTCAAAGAAGGGACAATCGTTAGACAAATCTAGTCATCCAGTGGTATCCAAGAGGTACAAAACATCCGCAAGGTAGGCCTAGAGACCACTGGATCAATGAAATGATTAAGTTTTAAGGATGTAATTATTTTATGAAAATCATTTTATACATACCAATCATCGGTGTAATTATAATACCGCAAATGAACCATTTTTTATGTTAATCAGCGACATAACACCATATTATTACACGGGTTTGATTTCATGTGATTACATATAATTATAAAATTATTGCCAGAAAATAAAAAAGTCAGAGATATTCACTTGTACATTGATGGTAGACCCGAAAGGAGGAGGGACATGTAAAAAACTTCGATTACTGTCTACGCCTACACGAAGACTGGAGCCCGGAACATGAGATTAAAATCAGGATTGAGATGACAAGAAGAAATTTTGAAAAAAAAATACAGATCTGGCAATCGATGGAGAGGATCAGGTACTATATACCCACTGGTCAACGGAGTTAAAGCCTGTATGTTAAACAAATAGACAATAAGAAGACTGTAGCCGTTCGAGATGTGCCTCCATCGGCGTGTCATGAAGACAATAATAATATGTCCTAGGGTGATAACATTAGCAATAAGGAAGTTTTAAGACTGGCCAATAAGATAAGAGTACGTATAGCTATATACTATCAAGCACAGAAAACCTTCATACTTCAGTAAAATTTTCCGCAATGAGAAGTACGATTTACTAAAACTCTTAATCAGAGGAAGGTAGAGGGTGACAGAAACATAGGCAGACAGATTATCTTGTCAGTACAACCTCCGTAAGTGGCTCAATGTGGGATCAGATACAACCGGCCCAGGGTAGGGAGGTGTACTGCAATTTGCTCGCGAGCCTTCAAAGGAAGACGGAACCAAAATTAAAAGACAATACTATACGTGTAATAACAAGATTTATTGTTTCTCCATATTATGGTCCATTCATGGGGTTTACAGCAATAATTGTATGATTCCTAAGCGGTATTGATTTAATCTTATAACAAGAGTAAAGTTTTTGTCGATTCTAAAATATTACTACACCAATTAGGGGCTCATGTCATTTTATCGTATATAAAAAAATGTTACAATTACTATTACATCGATTATAGGTATTGCATTTATTCTGAACATACCACTGATGACAAGATCCCTGCGTATAATGCTACCCCCGCACCAATATTTAGGAAGCAAGTCCTGCCCTTCCTGTCCGTATTGAGTATATATTGCAACGTGCCAAGGGAATTCTCCCTTGGTAGCATTTTGACCCGCAATTACATATTTTTCTCCTTTTGGTCTTCTTGTTCCACACTCTGAAATATATAGACATATTATTTTTCAACAAACATTGGAACACCATGCATCGAATATTGGAGTAAGAACAGCGCTCGGAATAGACAGGAACGCACCGGAGCGCCGTTGTGGTTCGTGGAATTCCAAAATATACCGTTCCGGCTCGTGAATTCATTTAAAATTGCGTTGCGGTTCGTTAAATTGAGATAATTATATATGAATGTATCTTTTAAAGTTTTTCTCAAAATTAAAAATTAACGAAGTTATGTTATGCCGGGCGTGCAAGGGTTAAAAATAAAAATTATGACATCCCTAAATTTCTGTCAACCTTCTTATTTTGTGACGATATGTCCATGCCTAAATGCATTGTTTAAATAACAAGAAACAACTAGCTGCAAGCGTAAATTCCTTTATTACCCAAAAAAATGTGCCTTGCTGACACTATTTGAAAACTCTTAAAAAATAAAGTATACATTGTTTAATAATTTCTAAAGGATGAAACATTTCAAATCTCAATACAATCTTGCCTTTGACTCTAACGCATTGTTAATTTACTTACCTACTAATTTATTAAATTATTTTATTCGGAGTGACAAAAATTATTACTTCGCCATTTATTTTCGGGTGAATGAATTGTTTTTTCGGTGGTTAAATAAATTAATACAAAAAAGTTTGATAATTTGACTCGTGCAATTCCGTTATAATATTTCTATTAGTTGCCTTTTAAAATATTTTGTTTTATTTAAGATATAAATACGTTTCTAAACAAAATTGTTTATATTATTAGTTTTGTGTTTTTTTTTTGCTACATTCTAGTAAGTTTTGTGTTTTAATTTTAACTGTGTGTTTAACTTGATTTTTTAATAAAAAATTGTAATCGTAAAAAGTTGGTCAAAAATGTCATCAGGCGAAACGTGTCAACCGAAACTATTGACAAATATTTTGTCGCAGGTAACGTAACGCTGGCCACATACCTACACAATTTGATCATTTAAAAAATGATATTGAGTGGTTATTTATAAAAATAATGAAAGTATAATAAAGTAGTAGGTAATTCGTGTAAATCTGCTAAAACCACATTACATTAGGAATTCACTCCAATAACCATTGAAGGGGCAACAGATGGTATTCATCTCAACAATTGACTTTTGTTAAAAAAAGTTTATGACGTGTCGTAAACCCCTATTTTTACGATGTTTACATTTGTCTTGTAATTTACATTATTGTTGAATTGCGACTATAGTACAATAAATCTTGTGATATAACTACTACATTCATTCATTTATTTGCCATAGGTTTTTTTTTTTTTAGAATTATTAATAACCATGTCCTTGCTTTTTCGTACAAGGTGGTTTTGTTAGTAGTTTTGGACAATCACAAACACCCAGGCTTTGAGAAAAACACATAAATATTGTGTCCTCACCGGGAATCGAGCCCAGAACGCTCGGGCGGAAGGCTAGTGCCTTACCCACTGCACCACGAGCGCCGCTATTTGCCATAGGTTATGATGAGTATACTTTTTTGTGTATTTATAAGTGAATTTTGTTGGTACTGGTAAGTTTTGTGTTTTAATTTTAACTTTGTGTTGAACATATTTTTTAATAACAATTTGTTCTCTTAATAGTTGGCTAAAATTCTCAGCACCTTTATAATTATCGTCGGTGTATTGTAAAAAGGGCGAATTAACCAAAATACTATTTTACAGGAGGAGGATTTTTAACCTTTGACATTTATTTATTAATTACCTGTGGATGAATACTGTCCTTATAATAGGCTTTATAATATGATATTTTAAAAAGTCTATTATGTTAAATTCGCTTTTTATTCGTAACACTAGGTGAATAATCACCCTTACAATTATCGTTTTTAATAAGTACTTTCCTGTGGGATACAAATTCGCCATTTTTACATAATTATATTATTACATAATATATACCTATATACTATTGTCGCTGGTATCCAAACTGATTTAACTATTTTACTTAAGGTAACCATTGTCTGGCCACACGCACAATTTGATAATTTTGTGGATATTTATAAAAATAATGAAGGCTTAATTACGTAGTAGGTACTTCGTGTAAATCTGCGAAAACATTAGGAATTCATTCCAGTGGACAATACAGTGGCAACATCTGTTCTGTGATTCAATAATTATTATCATCTCAACAACTTGACTCGTGTTAAAAAAATATTTATGATAAGTCGTAAACCCCAATTTTTAATAATGAATGAAGTTTTCTACAAAAATGTGTTTGGGCTATTGATGGTTTGGGCAGAAAAAAATATTGAATAGCCTTCTGCAGAGTTTATTTATTTGGGACGTTCCTATTGTATTACAATTATTATTACATGCATTGTAGCTTGTGACTTTAAAAATAATAGAAATAATACATGGGTAGTGTGTAGAGAACTTTTACATAATTTGTGTTTGTAAATTTGTTTTAAAAAATATAGGAATATCTTTCAATAAAAATGTACGACTATCATAATATCTATATTGTATGTAGGTACCTATTATCATTTCCATGGCAATAATATAGTGAGTAGGGAAGGACAAACAACATAGATTGAATCGTTTAGAATAAGTAGGTACTAACTAACAAATTAGGTACCTATGTGTGCAGTGCGGACATCTAATTATTTTAGGTGGTGTTAGTCATAGATTATTAAATAAATACGGTGGTAGATGTATATTACAATAATGGTAACCAAAGCATCACCATTGTAACATAACATGCATACAATACAATATTAGTCCTTATAATGTTGAATATAGTAGGTACTAATTAATGACAATTTTATATTATTCTATAAGAATCGCGCTTAGCAACCTGAGTTTCACCTTCCGTGATGTTTTATCTTATATAAATGAAAATGACACACCATTGGTAATTTAATTACAAATAATGCTATGTTTACGTTGTTTGGATGACTTGAAACTTTTATTAGATGTAGGTACGGCCTTATGCCCCCTTATAGTGGAGAAGGTTTAAAATAAATCTTTGAGAATCCTTTAAAGCTGTGTGTATAGTGGGTACTATCCATGGTTTTATCCGATTGATTTCTCAAGACGTATGCTTACATACTGCATTCTGAAAGTTAAAAGAGAACTATGTATTTAGGCTACGTACTTTTTTCCAACTTATATCTACCCAGTACAAATGAGAAGTCTGCCATTATTGGTACTTAGTATTGATTTTATTATATATTATTTATAACTTTCTTGATAATCTAAGTTGTTTGTTCTGCCAAGGTGCAATAATTGCTAATGATAATTGGGCAGGAAATAACTATGTTCAACCAAATCGCTTCGGATAATCTTATATTCCACCTGCGTGAGAACGAGTTTATGTGAACGTTGTTTTATTAATTCTTGGTATAGGTAGGCACTTACTGTTTTTCTAATACTATTTCTTTATTTTTTAAACACTATTTTAATACTATTTCTTGATGTTTGATATTCTGTGCTCGTATTTAAATGGAATTCGTAAAATTTTCTATAAGTACGTAAATAAATTTTTAATTTGAATCTATAAGGTACTTATGTGGATATGTTGTTTGTTATGACTAATTAATTACAAACTTATCTATCCCAAATGAGACAATAATATAAGTTATAATCATTGACGAGTGGTGGTAGAGGTATCATGCACTGGTTATAGTAGTAGATAAAGTAAGAATAAAGAATAATACAATTTTTGACGGTATACTTTGTTAAAACAAGATTATTTCGCCTGCGGCGCTGACAATCCTTACCAACCTGCCCAATATAGATCCACGTAATAAGTTTAAAGTTTATTGTTGCATTTTTATATCAAAAGTACGTACGTACGTAAAGAAAGTATTAGCATAAGTACTTAGTTTCGGAAAATTATACAGCGTTCCTGTTCGTGAAATTTTCCATTTCGAGCACTGAGTAAGAATATTATGTTTGAGCTTTACGACTGTAAATGATAACACTGCAGTCTAGTTATTGCCTGGCCTAATCCAACATATTTCTCCTTTTGGTCTTATTGTTCCACACTCTGGAATATACGAGTATACGAATAAAAAGAACACAAAATAATCATAAAAAAATTAATAATATTTATCACGTGATAGACCTTCATTATAATGGTTTTAAAAGAAAGTTATTTTTATTTGTTAATTATACGATATTTCAGTTATTTACATTGACAGCTGTTTCTGGCTATCAACCTGTTGACAAGATGGTCAAAACTCTAAACTCTAAGATTAAAAAATAATCACACAATTTCAGATAACAAATGCTCGTGACCGGACAGGCATGTCAGAACAAGGGTGTATACTATGTTAATATCTGGTTTTCTCTATGCACACAACAGTGGCGTAGACGATAAGAGATTACACAACTAAATGCTTGATAGTTTTATGGAAGATAAAATTCATCCACTAATCAAATTGTGGAAACATTGAACCATTCAGGCCAATCTCAACTAGTTTAACATGTATTGGTAGTTGCGTCAATTGGCATATGCATTTTAATGGAAAATATTATGAATATCCAAATAGAGCAGTGACAGGTGGTGGAGATAGGCTGTTAAGATTCAACAAAAAGTTCACACTAAACTTTGTCAGGCACACTTATTTGTTTTCATCGAACTAAGAATGCAATTTGCAGATGGCGATGATTAGTTTTTAACATTCAATTTAATTCTGCCTAAACTAAACCATAGGTTCTAGTTGTTTAGGTATGCTAATGGACGATCCGACAAAAATAGTGCACACTTTCTCAGCAATACTTATTTGATTTCGTTGAATTAATAATGCTTATTACAGATGGTGATGGTTAGTTTTTTTTAAATTCATTAAGCTCTGCCTAAACCAAACCAATAAAAAATAATCGGTACAGTTAGGTTATACGGAATACAGCGGTAAACACATTTCGAAAATACCCGATATACTGGATTATTTGTTAGTTTAACCCAACCAAACCTAACCTTACCTAACCTAAACTAACCCAAACTAACAAATAATCCAGTATATAGGGTATTTTCAAAATGTGTTTGCCGCTGTATTCCGTATAACCGAACAGTACCAAATAATCTTCTATCTTAAAAATATTTGTTTACTATTATCTACTATGGCTTGGATTAGGCAGAGTATAATTGATTTTTTTTAACTAACATATATTATCTACACAATTAATAATGTTGTCTTAATTCAATGAAAACAAATACGTTTATCTGACAAAGCTTAGTGTGCATTATTCGTGTCGGATCTTAACATTCTTAACAGCCTAACTCCACCCTTCGTCACTGATATAGACTATATACAGGGGTTGGTAAATAACTAATCGAAGTAGATGCAATAAATATATAATATATATGTTTTGGGCTCAAATAGGTACATTAAAGTGAACATGGTGAATGGAATAACTTGGAGAGTACTCTGGCATGGAGCGGTCTCACGTGCCGCTGTCGCTTACCCATAGGTACCGCATTACACCCGGTCTTAATCGGACATATTATCACGAAACATAACAATTTGTTTATGCCTGGGTATGTCTCAAGGCCGGTTCGGATTAGTCGAGTAATTTAGTCGAGTGGCGGGTAATTTATTAACTAAACATGTATGAACAGACAAATTTAGTCGAGTAATTTAGTAAAATCATTTAGTCGAGACAATCTATTGTTTTAATTTTTCGGTCAGTAGCATCCCTACCACCGCTTAATAAATTAATATCAAATAAGCCACGAGACAAGTCTGAACACGTTATCTTTAGTCAAGTTCATTAGTAAAGTTGTCATTGAAATTACATTTCGTTGGAGCGAAGATTGACTGCTGACTAAATAATTACCATATTTAAATAGCATTCTAAATATATCGAATGGCCACCTAGTTGTTACGCGCTAGGCGCATCTTTAGCGTCCAATGCAATAAATTTGCTTTATTACGTTGTGCTCTATTCATCTTGACATGTCATTCACTAATATACTGTGTTTGGACACTTTTTAGTTACTAAATCATTCGCCACTCGACTAAACTACTCAACTATTCTGAACCGGCCTTCAGGAACCGTAACCTAAGACTAATGTAGCCAGTCGCCACGCACGCAATGTGAACAGTGTAGGTACAAACTTGGACTGCACTCTGGCTTGGGGTAGTTCCACGTGCCGCTTTTGCAAGTGAGCAGTCGGTGGTGGCCGACAGCAATGTGTCCTTCCCGGCAAGCGGGGGATGCTGTTGACTCCGAGGGTACTTTTCTGTCGCAGTCCACTTTGTTCCTACCCTTCGGTGTGGGAATCATGCATGAAAATGTCACCGTCAGCGAGTCGAGAGGGTCACATTGCTCTAAAAAAACAAATATTAATAACGATCATTCCTACATAATATAGATATTTTAAATAATAAAGATTCCAGATATTAATTATCACTTGTATGCGCGTATTTTTAATGTCATGTAGGTATATGTATATATTTGATTATGAACGGTAGTCTTTTTAAAAGTAGGTGTGTATAGGTATATTTAGTATATAGCTAAAAACCTAAAAAATATTAAGGGCACACGTGCCGCATAATGCTCGAAGATAAAGAATTCTGGGTTTGGGGGCCAAGTCTGCATAATCTGTACATTTTTGTAGAAATATTATGTACCTATATTATTTGTAATTATGCTCTGTTTTTGTAATGTGAAAAAATGGACCGTGGGTTAGTTATAAACTTTACTGATGACGATTTGCCCAGGGTAGGGATATGTACTACAACTTGGTAGCCGTCCTTCATCAAAAGATGAAGTTATTTATGTAAACATGTATTACTATAACTCACTCTCGCAAACGGGTATCGTGTGGCTCCATTCACCCTCGTCACAGAAGACTGTAGGAGAAGTGTTAATAGTATGGGGATCACACTCGACATTCAGGAAGGAGTATGGTGGAGCAATGTCTCCTGGATTCACCATGATGCCACCCTTCAGTGAATATTTAGTATATCGGTTAGGTGCAGGAATCACGCATGCATTACTAAAATATACACGTTATATCAATAATATAATAAAGATAGGTCTAAAAAAGTTTTAAAAAAGTCACGTATTTTTTTAAACATCGATTTTTCTAAAATTTAATGTTGTGGGATATAATTTGGTTTTTTTTAAAACCAGGTAGGTATCTATTTAAAATCGTCATTCAGTATTGTGACCGTATTAAAACTTGATAAGATATAAGTAATATGGATTTCAAGGGATTCATATTTTTATTTAATTAAACTACATTTTAATGATAAACAATAAATAAATGATTACCTTGGATCTATTTCTCTTGGATTATCTGTAACAAATAAGAGAAAACATATCAAAATATGTGTGAGAGAAAGACAGGGAGAATAAGTATAAAACAGACATGTATAAAACAAATACAAATTCTAAATTTGAAAAATGGGGGTATCGTTTATTTTAATCGGGTCGTGAAAACAAAAAAATAACACTCTCATAATAATTGTATGGTTGCTTACAGTGCGGTAATAGCATATCGAGTGATTAGAGTATCGAGAAATTAGTGTATTTTCCAAGAGATTAAGGGTAATTAAGATATGAATATGGCGCTGTAGCGCGCTACTTGTAACCTTAGGCGACATACACAATCAATAAAAAATTTGAAATAATATGAATGAGGGCGAACTATCAGATAAGCGTCGCTGTTTGACAAATAAAAGAGTTCAACGATGGCGTGCTTGGCATAGGAGACTTTACAAATACTCCGCCAGGCTGATGCAGACGCTCATGGATAAATAATTGAGTCTGAAACAGCGGATCAAAGATAGTATGACATATCACACACGTAAACATATGAGATATAGGAAGGCAGGGAGAAGCCGTATGAGAATATTTACTGGTGGTATTGCCACCGGGAAATAATTTCTAGTAAGTATGTAATAATATGAATGTGTTCGAAGAACGCATATTTTAAACATTTTTTTTTTAATATAATATAATAAATATAATAACCATTAAGCTGATTTTGCATAGGCTTAAAATGGACACAATTTTTGACATTTTTTAAAACAGTAATTGCTGTACATATTACAATACATATTAGTATATTCTCATGTGTGAGGGTTGCTAGGAAGTAAAAGGTTTGATGTTATGTCATTTGGCAAAAGAGGATTTCGACATCGACATCCAGACATTAAATTTGTCTACGTAAGCAAGAAACCCATCAGCTGCTAGAGCGCAGATATTTAATAAGCCAAAAGTTCTTGAATACGGGGTCCATTAACTGGAGGATGAGAGGAGAACCTCCTGATGAGGTTTCATATAACCTTGTTTTAGAAGGTGTCCAGAAGAAATTTCTTCGACATCTTTATTTTAATGTATTTAACTTGTATTTTCCAAATCGTGTTGAATCTTCGGCGTGAACAGACGTGTTTTCAATAAATTTATGTCGCCGTCTAATTACAAATAATTGCTTTGCTTAATTAGTTATTTCGCTCATAAACGATCATTATAAATCGTTAAATTAATTTGGTGTTTCATAAAAATTTGTTAACGTTGTACAAATTGTTTCGATTTAGTTCATCTTATATTTATAATAATTATTAATAATAACGATTTTGTAGTTAATAAATAAACGGGATAGTTTAATATTGTAATTTTGTAATTTCTTATTATTATTATGGATTAAGGCAACAATTTAATATCGTACTTTGTGTTTAGTTATAATGACCTACACTCCGGTAAAACTAAGTGATCTTGCAAAATCCTAAGGTAGCAACCGTTCAGACATTTAAATCATATTGGCAGCAAAGGCATAGTAATATGCCGCTCAAACGGACCCCTCCTCGTGGGGAATCGCTACCGGACATTCCAGGCCCTGCAAAAACTGCTTCAGGAATCGGAACACGCGTACGCGAGCGGTCAAAAAAGGAACGCTCGCCGAAGAGCCCCAAATCACAACAAGATAAGGCCTCTACTGCTGAAGATGGAGAAAGAGAGCCAAAGCAAAAGAAAACCAAACAAAGAAGCCACCAGCCTGCACCCCCGATTACGTCGGATGTCGAAAGCGACTGCAACGTCGTTATAGATTCAGCAGTATCGGACACCACAACCGAGCCTGAAAATAATGGCATCTATGATGACATACAAACGTGCTTACATGAAGTGCACTCCTCCCTTAGGGCTGACTCTAAAGATAAGCTACATAATGCCCTACTAAGCCTTTCCGAGGCTGTTGGAAGGCAGAATTTGTGCATGGCCAAGCTGGAGATAAAAGTCGTAGCGCAGGAATGCGAGATTAAGGGCCTGCAGATTCAACTTCGTGATAAGCAATTAAGCATTGAAAATCAAAACCTGGCCATTGCTGATTTAAGAGAGCAGACGAAAACTCTCAAAACTGCCACATTACAAATCAACAAGGAGCCTACCATCACTGCCTCCCCTATTGATACCACCTGGGCTACTGCGTTAGGAAGGCGGCAGCGTCCGGCAGCTGCGCCATTCACGGCACCTGCTGTCACCGGGTCAGCATTTCCTTCGCTGTTGCCGCTAGCACCAAGGCCTGGAGTCCTCTTTTTCCCTACGGGAGAAGGAGAAAAACGATCGGAAACGACAAGAGAGCTCATCAAGAAGTCCCTTAACCCCAGGGATATTGGGGTACAAATAACGGAAATTAGAAACGTCAGAAACGGAGGTGTTATCGTACACCCCCGCTCTGAGGACGAGGCCAAGCGTCTCGTCAGCGCTCTGGAGACCTCAGAGACTGCTCGGAGTGTTAAACTTTCAGGAAAAAAGCAGCCTCGCATTATTATTTTTAATATGCCGGCTTCCACTACAGAACCCCAGCTTCGGGAGGCAATTTACAACTCTACAAGAGAGCAAACGGGTCTATCTGAGGAGGCCTACCAGGCCGTACGCCTCAGCCACAAGGCGGGTCCCAGGACTGGCAGATGCCATTATATCACGTATGTACCTGCCGCGGTGTGGTCTGCTCTCATTGCAGATGACAGACTGTACATGGGATGGGACTCTTTCCCACTCCAGAACTATCTAGGGGTAACCAAGTGCAATAAATGCCACTTATATGGGCACATGGCCAAATCATGCTCGGCAAAAGACGTCACCTGTTCTTACTGTGCCGAACCAGGCCACGACCGTGCGGACTGCCCCGTGAAGGAAGCTTCACCAAAATGCGTTGCCTGCCGCCGTCACAAGCGGCCATATGACCACCCGACCCATAGTGCAACATGTCCGGCTCGCCTGTATGCGGAGCAGAGGGAGCGATCAATGACGGACTACTCAATAGAAATCCCTCACCCATCCTCAGCATGACTCGCTTATAATAAGCATCATTCAACAACTTCCGCACCTCGGTCATGCGAGATTTATTATCAAAATGTAAGAGGCCTAAAAACTAAAGTAAATACATTTAAAGAGGGTATATTGTGTGCCCGACCATCGATAATTGCTCTAAGCGAAACATGGCTCGACGACACCATATCGGCCAATGAGCTGTTCGGAAGTGAATATTCTGTGCATAGAACAGACCGTCGAAATGGTAGACGAGGTGGGGGCGTTTTGCTGGCAATTAGAAATGGGGTAGCATTATCCACACAAACTTTATATCCAACCAGATCAAATTTAACTGAATATGATTTTGATTTTAATTTGTGTAAAGTTAATTTTAACTTTTGTTCACTGTACTTGGCCGCTGTATACTTCCCTCCCGGCAGCTCAGCGACTACATACAGTGATTTTTTTCACATAATAGAAAATTTGGTACTGCCCAACAAAAAACTAATTATTTTGGGAGATTTTAATTTGTATTCCGCTGGTATAATTGAATCTGATTATACCAGCTTTAATAATTTATTTAATTTAAAACAATTTTCTTCTGTGAAAAATAGTCTCGGTCGGACGCTTGATTTGGTGCTATCTAACGTTGGTTGCACGGTGGTCAGCGCGTGTGATGAGCCTCTCGTTCCTGAAGATGTCTATCATCCCTCTACTTGCACAATTTTATCTTTTAAGCATGTATCGCACAGAAATGATTCGTCGATTCCTCCACTGAATAGGCATAATCCGCAATGGAATTTTTCAAATGGAAATTTTTTAGCGCTGTATAATTCTTTGAGTACTACAGATTGGACCTCTTTATATGAACAAATTGATGTAAACACGGCATTAGCTATTTTTTATAATAAATTTTATAATAGTCTGGACTCCTGTTTCCCTCGCCGGCTCGTTCATCTACCGAAGTACTCATATCCTAAGTGGTTTACGCCAGAAATTATTTATAATCTAAGGTCAAAGGCATATTATCATGCACTGTGGAAAAAACATAGACGGACTGCAGATTATAGTAAATTTTCCTGTCTTAGAAACTCATTGAAGTGTGACATCTCTTCGGCTCACAAATCATATCTAACGTCGATTGGTCGAAATATTGTCTCAGATCCTAATTGTTTTTGGAAATATATTCATTCGCTTAGTTCCAGTAGTACTACAAAAGACAATGCCATGATGACGTTGAATAATGATCTTATAGAGAACCATGTTATATCTGATGCATTTGCTAAGCATTTTGAATCACTTTATAGCTCAATAGAACCGCTACTTGACCCCGATTCTGCTGGTCCTTCGTCTGCAACGCAAGATATTCAAATCTCAGCTTTTGACGAGAAAGATATGGAATATGGGTTTTCAAATTTGTCTCCCAAAAGTTCATTTGGTCCAGATGGCTTGCCACCTTATGTGGTTAAGGGCTGTTACGAACATATATCCTTTCCGCTTAAACATATATTTAATTTAATCATAGCATCCAGCACTTTTCCTGATGCATGGAAAATAACCCGCCTAAGGCCGCTTCATAAAAAGGGATCTAGATCAGAGATCTCTAACTATAGGCCAATAGCAGTTCTTTCGGCTCCATGTAAATTATTTGAATCGATATTACATATAAACATCAACCGTCAAATAGACTCTCGCCTCTCCGATTCGCAGCATGGTTTTCGACTTAGGCGGTCCACAGTAACAAATCTTATAGTGTATAATAATTTTATTTCAAATTCTATGGATAAGTCAATTCAAGTTGATTCTGTGTACACAGATATTTCCAAGGCATTTGATCATGTTGATCACGATATTTTATTACAAAAGCTTTGTACATTTGGCGCGTCATATAGTATAATATGTTTTTTTGCTTCTTATTTGAAAAATCGCCGTCAATTTGTTGATTACCATGGGAATGAATCGCGGATTTTTAGAACAAACTCTGGTGTTCCTCAAGGTTCAAATCTTGGCCCAATTTTGTTTTTAATATTTTTTGATGATATTGTCAAAGTTATAACCAATTCTTCTTGTTTGCTATTCGCAGATGATCTTAAACTTTTTCGAATTATTGAAACCCCATTATGCTGTGCGATGTTGCAGTCTGACCTAGATGCTATCTCGCAATGGTCTATCTTAAATAAACTTGAATTCGCTACCTCCAAATGTAATATTATTTCATTCAATCGTTCAAGGCACACCTTATTGTTCCCATACACATTGTCTGGTATAATATTGAGTAGGGTAACGGAGATAAAAGATTTGGGAGTATTGTATGATACAAAGTTCACTTTCAATCAGCATATTCTTAACATCAGTACTAGATCTAGCAAAATGCTTGGTTTTGTTATGAGGGTTTCAAAATCATTCGAGAACGTCCGAGTGCTACGTACATTATACGTATCATTTGTGTTGAGTATTCTTGAATATGCCAGCATTATTTGGAGTCCTAATAGGTTCATGCACACAATTAAGCTGGATCGAGTCCACAATAGATTTCTTAGATTTCTCTACTTAAGAACATACGGGTTCTTTCCTTATGATAATGACAATAAAATGAATTTCCCGACTCGTTTTCTTCTGGGTATGCTATCAATGCAATCCCTGTCTACCCGAAGAGTGATTGTTCTTTTAAAGCATTTCTTTTTACTTCTTCGTGGGTTCATTTACAATCCGCATATACTGGCAAATATTAATTTTCATGTTCCCACCAATATCACTCGCAGCTCCACCGTCTTCAAGATACCTCGTCGCAGGACAGATGTTATGTTTCATGATGCTGTGTATCGTGCAATTAGCTTATTTGATGGCACCATAAAGGTTGATTTGTTTTTTATTAATTATATAATGTTTGTAGACGTTTTAAATAGGATAAATTTATAATTGTATATATTATCATATTTCTTTAATATTTACACATGCTGTCTTTTCCACTTTCTTGTCATATTAGTTGTTATTTGTAATTAAGATATTTGTATGTATTATGTATTATGGCGCATTGGCCAAAAGCTGTAATGCCGTAATACTCTTTTTTATAAATAAATAAATAAATAAATAAATAATTTCATAAACGAATATTTTCCGACCAGCTTTCTTCAAGGCATATTTGTTTTCATTCTCTTGAAGCTCGTAGGTCACTTCTTGCTCTGTTATTCTAAATTTCTGAAAAATTTGAATTTCTATGCACCCGTCAATTACATGCGTGGTCGCAGCCATTACTTATTTCGGGTGAAATTTGTTTCCTCGTCCAAGGCTTATCAGGTACCAATATCGAGGGCTGAGCGAACTGACCTAATCGATTTTTTTTATGTTTTTTTTTTAAACGGTACATGTTCAAACACGCGCGTTAACATGATCTTACTTCCTACTTTATTTATCATTTGTCAATTTATGGTTATGGCCATATGTTGTAGCTTAGCTACTGGGAAATGCCAATAGAAATGGCGTATTTCAAAAAAATACTACCTTATTCTTGGGTCAATAATTATTATAGAGCAAACATTATTCGTAGGATGTTTATCCCATTTGAATGGTCAAAAACATACCTTATAATCAGTATCTTTAGAATTATCTTCAAATGTGTTAATCGTGCCCATTTTTTAATAATAGAATGCCTAATTCTTGTCAAATTTGGGATCAAAAAGATTATAAAATATAATTTTTTATCGTAAATGTCACTTTATAATGTTAACATTAATTTTACTAATGGTTTTTTAAATGCGTTTTAAAATTAATAAATCTAAAAAATCTTAACACCACTGTACATTTATGTACTGAAATATTACTATATTCTAAAACATTAGAGCGAGATGTTTAAAAGAATACTATTTTATGTCATAAAAATACTTTATGCAGTCATCAAATGTTTAAAATAAATATAAAGGATAATAAGGCTTCAAAATTATATAAATAGATTATCTACAACGTTTAAAGAATGTCCAGGGTTATGCTCTGAAAATACCATAAAAGCTCCATTTTGACCTACGCTGATCAGAATTAACTAAAGTATTTCCACGAAACTTTCTCTCAAACAGTCGAGAGGTCTGTGACGCTGTTAGATTTGGGGGCACCCTTATAAAAATATTGCATGTGCGATAAACCGCTATTAAAACATATATTAAAATGGGTATTATATTATAACTATAGTTGATTGTAGTTGATTAATCGATACTCTCTAATGAAGCGACCTCATGGAAACCGCCACTGCTCTCAAAAGTTGTAATATTTCCATTAATTACCTCCGCGGGACGTCACTTGTTTTAGACACCTATTTCTTGCCAAATTATGCGTGCTGAAAACTCTGCTATCTTTATTTTAGTGTTGACTAATAGTTACTATCCTTATTTTTATATACCTTCTTTTCATTTTTATTTCTTTCTTTCTTCATATGAATTGTAAATTATTATGTTAATATATTAATATAACGATAAAGTAACTCACTCGAACAGGCTCCCAGGCAAAACTTCCAATTGTTGGTGTTACCATCGCATATATTATTTACTCCAGAAATAGAATAATTATACCCAGGTGAACATTTCAACGAGATTGATGAATTTGGTGGTACAATGTCTCCTGGTTTTTTGTCCTCCAGACTTAATGCAGTATATCTACCGTTTGGTGGATGATTTGGTATCACACAGCCCTCACTGAAAATTTTAAATGTTAACCTTAATCAATTAGTTTATCTAGTCACTAGTGGCTTTCAATACGTAACCTGTCAATTTGCAATATGTATAACTAACAATACCGTTAAATGCCATAAGTACAGTGATGGCCAAAACACTGGATTCACGAACTTTAGTCGCGAGGTCACGACGAGGATGAAGAATAAACACATCTCTTGACTCTCACTGTATTATAGGTTTTCACTCCCCGAGTAACGTCATATATGACGCACAGTCGTGTTTCATATATTACCGTTTAGTGTCTTGTGGCCTGCACTTTATGCAACCTTTCTTTACAACCATGCATTTATAGATACCTACTCAAAAAGATGAAGGTCTTACTCAGATAGTCCCTCATAAGTGATGTTGATTTATTTAGTATGAACCCAATTCATTTTATGTTATTTCTGCCATCAAGTTATGGTACATGCGACTTATGCCTTGATTACACCTAACGACTACAGTGGCGAGACAGTGTTCTCGGCCGAGTGCTTGGTTCGTGTAAACATATAACCGAGTGTTCGGCCTAGTAGGATGGCGAGACAGTCACTCGGATCCTTTTCTATTAATTAGACCCTTTTCTATTCTAGACCGAGTGCCCAATCCCCCACCCTACCGGCACTTACTCGCTAGCCCGCTCGGCATGTTTAAACACACACTCAGTGCGTACTCGCCACTCGTTTCAACATGCCAAATACCTTAAAGCTACTTGTAGTTTAATCTTTGCAGGTATAACTTCTCTCGTGACAGTATCTTCTTTTTGTATCATTGCAGTAATATTTTTTTAACAATTTATTAAAACGTTCTACATCCATTCTCAGAAGCGCTATAAATTCATCAGGGTATTCTAACCCCAATTCACTAAAAAAAGTGTATGATTCACCACGATATGGCCTCCTTAAAATCCATTGTCTTGTCCAATGACGTTTATCTTCTTCGCGCAATAATTCATTCAATTCTTTTATCAGGAGTGGTATGAGCAGCTTAATATATTTTTAATGTACGTTTTACGATCCATGTTTCGGTATACATAACTAGCCTGCTTTTTGATCGAAAGTGAACTGACTCGCCACAAAAGTCGAAAAGGGAAAAATACGTATAAACACACTCTCGCCCACACCACTCTCTTGGCCTAGTGACAGTTTGCTGTCTCGCCACCTAACGATTCGTTATGTGTAATCAAGGCATTAGTTTAGTCAGTTGAGTGACACCAGGTTAGTACTCGTAGCTTGAAAGAAAATAATTCATGCGGTCCCATGTACAGAAATTATCGATGATTGCATCAAAGAAACTGTGATTAAAAATTGATGAAACCACCATTTAGTAAATTGTATACATAATAATATAAGTGTGCGCGCGCAGGATGCATATAACGGTATGCATGCACGTAGCGGTCAGCGTGCGCTGCTAAAGGCCAAACCAGTAAAACACACAGACCTTACCAAATTCAGCGACAGTCGTGAGCAATCGCCGACTTTTAATAGCAATTACACTGGACAATTCAGTTATCAACTCGATCGTGTTAACGTTTGATTCGATTGGTTCATAATAATATACGCTCAATTGTTACTGTTAATAACAGTGGCGAAGGGTGGAGGTAGGCTGTCAAGATCCGACATAAATAGTGCACGTTAAACTTTGTTAGTCATTCATATTTGTTTTTATTGAACTAAAACTACGATTTACACATGGTGTTAGTTAGTTTTTAAAAATCAATTAAACCTTCCCTAAACCAAACCATAATAGTTTTGGTACGTTATGGGCGATTCGACAACATAGTACACATTTTTTCATTCATACTTATTTGTTTTCATTAAATTAAGAATACATATTACACATGTGTTTTTAAATTCATTACGCGCTGCCTAAACCAAACCATAGTAGATAAAAATATTATAATTACCATCTATAAAATATCCAAAACTATATTTGGTTTAATGGCATAATTTTAGATATTTTATAGACAGACGATTATTTTTTGACTATTATCTATTATGACTTGATTTTCGCAGTGTTTAATAGAATTTAAAAAAAACTATTTAAATTTAACACCATCTGTAAATTGTTGAATTAGTTCAATGAAAACGAATTCGTATGACTGACAAAGTTTACTGTGGACTATTTATGTCGGATCTTAACAGCCTACCACCACTCTTCGCCACTGGTTAACAATAATAAGTTAACCAACAAATTTAATATATCTTGATAAGCAGGGTGGAAATAATAAATAGTTTAAGTAAAGGGGAATATTATATTATAATCCACTATTAAACAAAATGTTTTAACAAAGTGCCAACAACATTTAAATAAAATGAAATTCACATCGGAAATGGATGGTTTCACAAAATGATCGACAACTGTCAAATGGTAAATTTTCACTTTGAAAAGAAATAGTTGTCACTAATTGTCAATAGATAATCGTCACTATCACCCAAAAATGAATAGGTATGATCAGAGTTGGGTTTCGGGTATTTCCCGACGGGAATTCTCAAGATATTTTTGAGATTTTCCATCCCGAATCTCGAGAATTGAAATTTTTGACATTCGGGAAATCCCGGATCTCGAGAATCTTTTCTCGAGATTCGGAATTTCTTTATGATCAAATAATATAACGCATTCGCTGCTGAGTAGATAATGATTTTTTTAATTAGCACCTTTAAAATGCACGTTAATTACATCGATCGGCCGCCTGGTCATTACCCGCATGTGCGTCTTCAGCGTCCAAAGTATTAATTGAAAAAAAAGCGATTTTTTAAATTGTAATAAATTAACAAAATTTGAGTTCGAGTGTGAAAAAAGTGGACAGAAAACACAAAACGTTCAAAGACTGATCGGGGCATTTAACACAATTCGAGTCTAGTAGTCTAGTAATGTTTTGAATTATTTTAGTTTTCCTACTTCTATTTGTTTATTTTCTTACATAAAAAAAAATATTTTTTTGGAATTTGTCTGTTTTTACACTGATTTTATGATTTTTTACAGGTTTTTTTTTAATTTTCTCGATATCTTGAGAATTCGAAAGTAAGTGTGCTTCTGCGCAGGTCTATGCTTTAGCTTATAGGTCATGACATCGTTATAAATATGTACTTACGTTTTTTTTCAATTAGTTATCACCAAAGTGACTATAGAGATACCTTTACGGAAAATGAACACATTTTAAACATGAAAAAACACTACTTACACACTGGTTGACGGTTGGGTATCCGAAGCTTCATCTTGAGTAACAAGAGTCTCTGAAAAGAAAATGTTATTAAATAATCAACCGCTGTAATAATTCAAAGTAAAAGTCGGTTATAGGGAAGCTAGCCGGAGAAAAGCATCACCGGCGGCAAGTGGCGCTCAAATAAATAAGAAAGCCCACAATGGGCCGGACAAATTAATGTTAAAGACAAAATCATTGAAGAATAACGTATCCAATGACTTAAGAGTAGGTACTTACTGATAAATAAATTACCATCGACTGCAATTAATTGTTTTAACTATTGTAGTAATCGGCAACCTTTTATTATATAAATTTTGGAAATAGCCGATGGCGTATTGTATCTGTGGAGTGCCGTGACTTTTACTAGTAGGGATTCTTACAATATTATTTTTTAGATTATTATCCACTTAGAGCAGTGATACCCTACCGCGGTTTCGCGAGCGGTGTTAGGGGTTCTCGGAGAATTCGCAAACATTTTTGTGACCACTGTTACAACTGAAGTAGATTTATGTTTTTTTGTTAGATATCGCGTAACATAATATAATGTAAGTCGGGGGAATATGCCTAATGGGGGAAGACGCCAAAGCTCAGTTAATTTATTGCCCCATCGCTGGATATCGGTGCAGTAACCATTTTTAGGATCTGTCATTAGTACTAGAGAACACACATCGCACATCCGATAAAAAAGAGTCATAAGGGGGGACATGCTCGTCGAAGGTCAAAATTGAGTTTTTATTGTATTTTCAAACCATGATCCTGGACACTCCTTAAACGTTGTAGATAATCTATTTAAATAATTTTGAAGCCTTATTATCCTTTATAGTTATTTTAAACATTTTATGACTGCATAAAGTATTTTTGTTACATAAAATAGTATTCTTTTAAACCTCTCGCTCTAATGTTTTAGAATATAGTCATATTTCGGTACATAACTGTGCAGTGGTGTTAAGATTTTTTACATTTATTAATTTTTAAACGCATTTATAAAACCATTATTATAATTTATTAAGAGATAATTTTTGTAAAATATTCACGATAAAAAATTATTTTGATAATCTCTGTGATCCCAAATTTGACAAGAATTAGGCATTTTATTATTCAAAAAATCGGCAAGATTAACACATTTGAAGATGATTCTAAAGAAACTTATGATAAGCTATGTTTTTGACCATTCAAGTGTGATAAAAATCGTATGAATAATGATTGCTTTATATTAATTATTGACCTAAGCATAAGGTAGTGTTTTTTTGAAATACGCCATTTCTTTTGTCATTCCCTAGTGGTTAAGCTACAACATACGGCCGTAGCCATAAATTGACAAACTATAATTGAAGTAGGGAGTAAAATAATATTGACGCGCGTGTTTGAACATGTACCGTTTAAAAAAAAATAAAAAAAAATTCGGTTAAGTACATGTTCAAACACGCGCGTTAACATAATTTTATTTTCTACTTTAATTATAGTTTGTCATTTTATGGCTACGGCCGTATGTTGTAGCTTAACCACTAGGGAATGACAAAAGAAATGGCGTATTTCAAAAAAACACTACCTTATGCTTAGGTCAATAATTATTATAAAGCAATCATTATTCATAAGATTTTTATCACACTTGAATGGTCAAAGACATAGCTTATCATAAATATCTTTAGAATCATCTTCAAATGTGTTAATCTTGCCGATTTTTTGAATAATAAAATGCCTAATTCTTGTCAAATTTGGGATCACAGAGATTATCAAAATAATTTTTATCGTGAATATTTTACAAAAATTATCTCGTAATAAATTATACTAATGGTTTTATAAATGCGTTTAAAAATTAATAAATGTAAAAAATTTTAACACCACTGCACAGTTCTGTACCGAAATATGACTATATTCTAAAACATTAGAGCGAGAGGTTTAAAAGAATACTATTTTATGTAACAAAAATACTTTATGCAGTCATAAAATGTTTAAAATAACTATAAAAGATAATAAGGCTTCAAAATTATATAAATAGATTATCTACAACGTTTAAGGAGTGTCCAGGATCATGGTTTGAAAATACAATAAATACTCAATTTTGACCTTCGACGAGCATGTCCCCCCTTTTTTTGAAGCTTCGAAGTCTCAATTGAGTCTTATTTAGCTTTACTTTTTAACATACACTATTAATACATATTATTACAATAATTACTCATACAGTTATTACAATACAAATTTACAGGAGAGGAAAAAAAAATAAAAATAACAAAAACAGTTTAAAATTGTAGGCCACACTCACTCAGAAACATTTGGACACACTGGAACGCCTTGATATTTGGCCGAGCCAAAAATATCGCAAGATCCAGTGGCAATTGGTACTTTTGTTTACTTAAATCTTTAAGAAGCCGCTGTCTCTGGGTATCATACAGAGAACATTGCCAAACAACTTGGTTAACATCTTCAGTCTCACTTCCGCACCGGCACCCAGGGTCATTTATTATACCCAAGCGATCCAGGAATGAGACAAGATTATAATGGTCCGCTCTACAGCGATTGATTGTGACGATTGTTTCCCTATTTAGCATTTTATTGGTATACCATGGTTTGGTTTCAGAATTGTACCTACATTATATGTACATTACATTTTTTGGTGGTTCACACATTTATTGTTATTATTCTTCAATGATTTTGTCACTTTAATATTTGTCCGGCCTACGCCACGACCATTGTGGGCTCTCTTATTTAGTTGAGCGCTACTTGCCGCTGGTTCATGCTTTTCTCCGGCTGGCTTCCCTATAACCGACTTGCACCCAATTCAATTAGCAAGTAAAATCTTACAAGGAACATATATTTATTCTCTCAGTGGCATACATTGAGACATTAACTTTATGTTGAATGCAGCATGTGAAAAACAAGATGACCTTCGTAAAAAAATGTATTTGGATGTAGTTGAAAAATAAATTACATTTTATTACATCACGTCTTCACAGCATTGTTGTCATATTTCGCAAATTAGTATCCTGCTGCCGATTCTAAAAATATCATAATATGGGCCTCCATAGAGTAAAGGTTGTATTAACAGATTTTTTTTACGAAAAATGAATGTTAGCCACTTTTTCAACATATTCCATACTCTAGTCCAAAACACACATTGCTAATCAATTTGTGACTTGATGAATCAGATTGGGGATTGGAGCCCCGGACCCACGACAATATAAACCGACACGTTATTCGCGTCCTATCATGTGCGCTAAATTGACACATATCTACACATAAAATAATTAGATATTGAAAAATTGTATTCATGTTAGATTGGAAATTGACATTATCTACTACACATAAGTCATTTAAATTTTTGTCGTTAAAGAATTTTCGTCGATTACGTTTCACAGTTCTGACTGAATAGAATTAGACTCACGAGTCAGTAATACCGAAATAGTTTATTCCCTAGTAACTGACTTTAATTCAAGTACTGATTGGTTGACCACCGTCGTGTTCTCATTTGGCAATTTTTGTCGTATTTTTTTTTTCATCTAGGAGTTTTTGTGATTGTAAAACAGCTTCTACTATACGACGATTTCACTACTACTTCACTACTGCTATGGAGCTTGTCGGTCTGTTGTAGTGTTAAAATAAAAAAAAATCCTACCTTCGCATATCGGAAATTCTTTAATCCAATCATCGATAAACTCATCGCAGATATTGTTTTCTACGTCTGAAGGAGTATAACCTTTGTCACATATTAAACTGATCTGTGATATGTGACCAACTCCTTCTCCGGGATCAGCCTTCCGCGGTCCAATGAGCACGAACTTTCCATTCAAAGGATTAATTGGCATCGTGCATCCTTGCCTGAAAATACAAAAACATATTTGGTAAGATTCTTCACAAAGTCAGTCATCCAGTATACATCGATTCGAGTCATAGTTCACGTACCTACACAAATTGGATATAATGCAAACATGACAATTTGTACTTGTGCGAATAAAATAGACAAAAAAATTGACCAATGAAATAAAAATATTAATAAGTTCAAATTCGTCATGTTCACGCTCTCTCACGCAATCTCAATAATACGCACATAATGTTAAAAATCATAAGACACATCATATTTACCTACATCTATAAAAAATCGTAGTAAACGTTGGAATGAATGAGTATTGGCATCATTGGCGTAGTTATTAGCAATAATTTCCACGAAGAGACGAATTGATAAATAGATACGAGTGGATAAATAGATACTCAATTGGACAATGCAAGATGCGAGTTCGAATGGAACTCCATCAAGTACCGTCGGTTGATAGTATAGCAAGGCCCTGAGCCAGAGTATATTTATTATGATGATGTGTTGTGGGGTGAGTCTTATAATCAAGAACGTGTTGGGGAGAACGGAATTTATTGTACGATCAAGGATACAGAGGACGTAGGTACAATAAAGAATTATTTTTAATGCTGCCGACAAATATGTCAAGGGCCCAGTTCGATAAACTGCCCAGTGAGGCTATTCTAACATATCACTTAACATCCAAAAAGAGCTAAATATGATTAATATTTCACATTTATCACTTTATGTACCTATACAGACAGTTAATTGTTACAATGAGTTAACCGTCTGAACTGTTAAAAAGTGCTATCTTTACATATTATCCTCTCTTGCCTGTGTTAACTTTAAGAGCGAGATAGAGTACGTCAATTACATTTTGAGAATTGAGATGCAAAAAGTGACTGTTTTGAAAAATACTTACGTGACGGCCGCCACCTTAATTAATTATAGATCCTGCGAGCCGTCAAAATAAATATCAAGTGACTAGTAGTAACACAATATTTGTTTCACTACATGCTGCAATGACATGACTAATAAAATTGTACGTAATGCAATGATTGACGTTTCAATCAAAATTTCGAGCATTTCGAGGTTCGGGTGGAAAAAACATAAATACTCTGGCACGAACATACTCGAATTTTACCGAATGGAGGCGTATTTCAAACGCATGTCTACCAACCTAAATTTTTGCCGTAATACAAATTTACCAATTATTATAGACAACCGTCAATAGCTGTTGATAACCGACTTGTGTATGCAATAGCTTCCGTGTTAATTTGGACCAATGTAAATAACGAAAACGTGCTAAAGTGTTAACTGTTAAGAATAGCTTTGCAGGTCCAACTGATTGCATAATGGTACCTACGGCTTGGTACCTGTAGCATGTTTTTCTGAATTTTTTGCCAGCTTGATCTAAGCAGGTAGTTTTCATTATACTTCCAAAAGCTAATTAAAAACCACCTGTCCATTGTGAAAATTTTCAGCCTAGTTCACTAACCACGCTCTGCCCCTACAACACAACTCACTGGGTGGTTTCACTACACATACAAAATTGCATTTTAATATTATGTTAATATCTAATTTTTCTATTTCACGACTTCAATCCTGCACCAAATAATCTGCCAGATAACGTATTGTTTATATTTTTTAAAGATAATTTCAACTTGGATTGATTGTAAGAAATATTATTTTCAGTTCATTATACAACAAAAACTTATTTATACATACTTGTCCATAACGTCTTCTATAAACTCTTTATGCGTAAAGGGTTTCGTGAATAATGAAAATGGGGATGCACTGCACTTATTATTATTTTCGCGTTCAGGAGTAAGGCTCGTAATTCCTATCAAATACCACGTCGTAGTATTTCTTTCAACGCTGCTAACCACAAGTCCATTTCCACCACCTTGATTACATATTCCAGATCCAATTCCTGTCCATAAGGATAAATAATTGTTTAAAAAAAATGTACCAATAGGGCTCGGAATTTCAAAGAATGCACAAACCGGATGGACCTAATAGTTTATATGCATAATTATTTTTCACTCAAAGTAAAGCACCTTCACCCATTATAATTCATTATATTTTTTATAGAATTAAAAAAAAGATATTGTTGTTATAATCGTCAATTCAAGCTTTTTACCAGTAAGATATCCTGCACAAAGTTTATCCCAAACAATGTATTTTTCGAATCCCTCTGGCGACTCTAACTTGCATTGGCTTTTGGCAATGATGGGCATTATAAATGTTTTTAACGCTTTAGACGGTTCTCCATTGTCTTGCTCAAGTCCAAGCCCTACTACCTGTAAAAATCACGCTATATTGTATTTCCGCCAGTACCTACCTCATTTTTACTCTCTCTTGATGTTGATCGTCATTCATAATGAACTTTTTGTTGGGAATTAATCGCACATTGCGTTTGTCAAATATCGAACACACAAAAAAATATTCAACTATTTATAAAATAGTTAACACGTAAACTAAATAACACCTAACAAAAATAACGTTAGTATCACATTTTTTAAATATAATTAAATTTAATTTTGACAACTAGTCACATAGAAAAAGGACAAAATTCACAAAGTGAAATGAAAAATAATCCTTACTCGTGGCTAATGCCACTATGATCGGATATGGTCATGAGTCATGACATATTTCAGATATCAAATAAAGTATGACATTACTGTAGAAATTGTTGATCGAATATAAAATAATGTGAATTGATAATATTATTTTGATATTTGACGTTATATGAAATAATAAACAATCCAAGCCATTTTAATATTTTATTGATGAAAATCTTTTCTAACAATGTGCCCGACTAAAAAATGACGATATATTAATATTAATAGATACTATACTAAGGTGCTTATTGAATTTGAATTTAAATTCTAATGGATTTAAGTTTTGTATTATTCCATTTGAGTGGTTTTTCGCGACCCGAGTTTTGCCTTTCGTCATTTTCAGACACAGCCTTAGTGCTCGCTTAGTGAATTAATGAATTTGACCACAAAGCAAAGCAAAATTTATTATCCGTCAATACACCTATTCCTTTTTTAGTGTTTTAATAATTTATTGACAAGTGGGAACTATTTTTTCCATAATGAAAATCTACCGTTTTGAAGTAAGTTGTCAATCATGAATTTGTGAAACCATCCATTTCCGATGTGACTTTCGTAGTTTTCAATGTTGTCGGCACTTAGTGTAAACTGTCTAGTTTATTGTGCAAATATAATATATAACGCAAAAGTCCACACTTGTAATTACGGATATTAATTACTATTCTATGTACTTATTCAAATATTTAAAAAAAAAACCTTCGCTTCCGTTCCAGAGGTAGATTGGTCTTCATGAAATTCATTTTCAACCAAGTTGAGACAAACTGGCATTATAAGGTCGGAGAATGTTAAAGGGGTTTGCAAAAGTAAAATCGCCAAATCGTGGCTGTAACTGGTCAACTCTCCTCCGTAATCAACAGGAATCTCAATTCGTTTTACCTGAAATAGTCAAAATAATATATTCTACTTTTTATTTAGTATAATAATATTTGAGTATAATTGGAGGGAGATATCGAATGTGAAGGATGAACTATTGAAAAGAGAATGAATTCGTGACGTTGAATATTTCATGTAAAAGTTTGATTATCTGTCAGTATGACTAGTGTAGTTGGTTTCTCCCCTTTCTTTACTTTCGATGATGAATTTTCGATTTCAAGAATATTTTCTCTCGAGAATCGTTTTTGATTTCTCGAGAACCATAATAAATATGTTTTAAAATAAATTTGATAAAAAATATATAACATCTATGTACATTTTAGAGAATGAAAGATGGGAGATATAATGAATAAAATAGGTAAATCTTCCACAGAAAATATACATATTTAATTAATTATTTAAAATTATACTTAGCCAGATAAAAATATTTATAATGCAAAATCCAAAAATTCACCAGCAACACAGAATCGTCTATCAAAATTTCATGAACCAAATTTGAAATTTTCTTATTTTATTTACTTATTAATTCTTTTTTATCATATTTAAATTAAACAAGGTACGTACCTACTGACATTTCAAAAGGGGAAGGATAATAATTGCCTGGAATATTTATATAAGAGGGCTTAATGTCCGAGAGGTTATTTATTATGCGGGGGTTTATGTCCTGAAAGTATTTGTCCAAGTTTTGTCCTTAAACTGTTATTAAATATAGTTCAATTTGTTAGGTATAAAAAATAAGTAGTTACAACTTACTGCCACTTCTTTCATATCTTCATTATTTAGACATGGTATTTTACATATGATTTTATATGGCTTTGAAAGAATGTTTGAATATTGTGGACACTAAATTTAAAAACAAAAAAAAATATTAGGTACCTACTTGTAATAGTAATGCTCTAGAAAAATGCTCTAGAAAATATCAATGTCAACAAAGAATAGTCATCAAAAATAATATCATTACTTCAGTTTTTTGTATGAAGACATCCTCTGGATGAACGAAATCGATGAACATTTTACCGGCAGTTACCGTAAATAAATTCGCATCAAATACTTGTCTGGCCACTGGGTCGTAAACGCAATGAGCAGCTGAAAAAAGATAATTAAACAATCAATTTATTAACATTTCTCTAAAAATTTCACCTGGATAAAAATTCCGATTTTTTAAAAATCAAAATTGTATGCCAAACAACTCCCAATCTCCTGAATTTAACATAAGAGACCCACTAGTGACTGCTGAGCCTTACTGACAGAGGTATTTGTCTCACAAAATTTAATTTTAACTCATTGTACATACTATTGTTATATTAAAGATTTTTTTTACCACTTATTACAACAGTACTTGTAATCAAGGTGCCTCCACACCAGTATCTAGGAATTGAGTAGGTGTCTTGGTATCCATATATAGAATAAATAGACACATGCCATGGAAATACCCTATTTGTGGCATTCGTCCCATTTATTACGTTCGCTGATCCGAGTGAAGTTGATTTCCCGCATTCTGTGGAATAAAGTATTGTCCGTTATTAGTTATAAAATATAATAACTATCATTGCCTTCATTTTTCCCGACGTATTCAGAACGAAGGATACGTACTAGAGCTTTCAAACTGGTTTAAACCGAAACTGGCTAACCGGGTAACCGCGGGTTTCTAAACTAACCGAAAACCGCAACTTTCGCAAAAAGATCCAACCGACACAAGCATAAAGTCAAAATCATCAGGATGCCATCACCAATATTTCTTGGACTTCTACAGTCAAATACCTAGGCCTAACTTTAGACGAACATCAAACATTTAATAAACATTTGGACATCAAAAAGCGCCAAGCTCAATTCACGAACGCCAGACTAGGCCCTATGATAGGTAGAAAAAACAAGCTCGCCCTTAAAAGCAAATTTTTTCCCTATACTACGATTACCCGTCCCATTATGAAATAGGCTGCTCCCGTCTGGAATCCTACAAAACATTTTGAAACCTTACAGACTATCCAAAAAAATCTTGCAGAACAATCTCAGATGCCCCATGGTTTGAACGTAATACCACTCTTCATAGAGACTTGATCGTAGAAACTATTTACGTCATTTACGAGTATGTCTCGAAATTATCTAAAAAAATCTACAGCTCTATGATAGCAGACTTCCCAAACCAGTCAATCAAAGATTTAAACAATTACAATCCGGGCATCCAAACCGAATTTTCGAAACCACAAGCAATATTGCTCAAGGTCTTCTTAGGCGACATTTTTTCCCGACAGTAGGAGACAAAAAAGAGGCAATTTGGTTCCCTTTCCATCTGCATAGAGATATAAAAAATAAAATATTTCGTAGTGCTGTCTCCGGAAATTTGGAGGAGAAATCACTGCATAGCCCCTATTTTTCCCAGTTCTTTTTCTTTTTTTCCCTTCAGACCCACGACGAAGGGCCACGCGCTCTTCGTTAATAGGTATATAAACGTGAGTACTACAGATGGCGAGAATAAAAGGCCGGTTTGCCTTGGTGCATTCTATTATAAATACCTATATATATATAGGTTATTGAATTCAATCAGTTATCAATTAGAATTGAGTCGAGCTTGGCTTCGTCAAGAGATCTAATTCACCAAGTTTACCACAGGAGCCTTAAAATGGATAAAATCAGAGTGAAAAGAGTTATTTTATTAAACTAGGTACATGGTCTGACTACGCCGTAGTTCTAGCATTACGCAAACTTATTACACTCACGTTGTATCAAATTATTGTTGTGTAAAGAGTTAAAAAATAAAATATACCATAATATACACTTCGATCAACCCACGATTTATAATTTATAAATAAGAGGGAAGGAAGGAAGAAGAGTTCCACCTTTACACAATTAAATTTAGTAATATACAATTTAATAAATAAGTAGGTAATAAATTTACTTAATTATATTATAATGATTATTATAACATATTTTTAAAGAATAATTTTGACGTTATTATTTATTTTATCGTTGAATAAAAAAAAATATTATTAGCAAGTGCAAGTACGTTAAAACTAAAAATTGGGAAGATCCATAACGCTGATTATGAATCAAGGTAAGTAAGTACCTACCTATCAGAAGTGAGGGTGGAGGTAGGGTGTTAAAATTCGACATAGGTACATAGTGCACACTAAACTTTGTCAGTCTTACTTATTTGTTTTCACTGAACTGTGAATACAATTTGCGGATAGTAGTAGTTAGTTTTAAAAATTCAATTAAACCCTGATAAAACTGAACCATAATAGTTTAGGTATGCTATGGGCGATCTGACAAAAATAATGCAGACTTTATCAGTCATACTTATTTGTTTTCGTTGAAATAAGAATATGATGGTGTTGGTTGTTTTTTTTTTTTAATAATTCTTTAAGCCCTGCCATAATCGATAAAAAATATTCTAATACATATCTAAAAATAATTTTTGACTATTATCTACTATGACTTGGATTAGGTAGGGTTTAAATAAATTTTAAAAAAGTAACAAACGCCATCCACACATTGTAGTCTTAGTTCAATGAAAACAAATACGTTCAACTGACGAAGTTTAATGTCAGATTTTAACATTCTTAACAGCCTACCTCCACCTTTTCCCATTGCTTCTTACTATATATTACTATACAGAGGCTGTAAATTAACCAATAGTAGTAGATGCGTTAAAATATAGTTTTCGGTTCAAAGTGAACAAGGCGAATAAAATTACTCGGAGAGCACTCTGGCATGGAGCAGTCCCACGAGCCGCTTTCGCTTATCTTATTTTTTTACTATTATTTACTATGGCTTGGATTAGGCAGGGTTTAATAATTAAAATTAACTGATATACAATATCTACGTACTGTAGTCTTAGTTCATTGAAAACAAATACTTACGTCTGATTGACTGAAGTTTAGTGTGCATAATTTATGTCAGATCTTAACTTCATCTTTCGCGACTGCTACCTATTAATGGTACCTTAATTCAAACGAACTCAATTGAATTGCTTAAAAGAGGAATATTGATTATAAATGAATACTTATCCTAATTTTGCAGGATTTGTTTTCTCAAAAACACTGAGAAGTCATACATGTATAATAAAATGTCACAGTAGTGAATTTAGTAATAGAAGTAATAAAAAAATCGCAAACACCCAGGATTTGAGAAAATCACATAAATATATTGTGTCCTCAGCAAAATCGAACCCGGAACTCCCGGGTAAAAGAACAGCACCTTACGAACTGCACGCTTCTTCTACGCGCGACTATAGGGGATTCCTGTTCTCGCCGATTTGTTCCTGTCGAACAAGTCGAACATGAATAGTGTTTTATATTGTGTTCTATAGGGAAGCTATCCCGACACGTGGACATGCATCATCATAATAAAAATTGGTATCCTTCAGATAGGACCTCGTTAAGTTACGGTTACCACAATTTATTACCTGCCTTGCAGCTAGGCATAATGTCTCCCCAACGACCGTTACTGCAGAGTATTTGCTTGTCGCTGGAGATTGAATGATGGCCACTGCGACATTTTGCAGTAGCAGTTGTTCCAGAAAGCAGCTTTGTGTCGCAACTCCCACTAAGGAATAGTCCATTTTTATGAGGAATCGTACAAGTAAATTCAACTGTTCTTGATTTCGGGGGTTTGCATGTTCCTGAAAATAAAGGTCAACATAAAAATAAAACCTTAGAGAAATATGCAGATAAAGTGCGACTTCTATATTTTGGTTGATTTCACTCAGTCCGTCACCCATACATCAATATACATATACCGAATATTTATAATTATCAAATAATAATTAAAATGAGACGATTTGGCGCAGCCGACTAGCGACTAGCCAATTGGACGATCACCATCTTGACGCTAATGAAGATGATTGAAATGTATGAGAAAGTTAACAGGAATCGTATCACTATTTGTTCATTTTTTTTTATTTATTTAGTTCAATCAATAGGATTGACGAAAGAAGAAAAAGTAGGATTTAAGATAATATACAATATTATAATAAGTGATGAATATTATGAAGAGAGAGAGAAGACAGGCAATACCTATAAGAAAAAAATACAGTCGTCCAGTTTCAAGTTATTTCAGCTTATGGAAGATCTATTGTTATAATCTCGTAATATTATATCCTATGATAGTGATGAAAATCGTTATTTTCAAACGGCTAATAAACATAATATTATAATACAATTTAAATATCTTTATTTATCCAAATCCGGTTATTTTACAACACAAAAAAATCACCGGCCTCCTTGATGGGAAAAAAACATCCGGGTTGCTCATCACTGGTAATACTGATTTAATTATTGCCAAATATATTGATATTTGAATATTGTCCCATATTTTTAGAAATAGCAGGCATGAGACTGAAGTCAATCGCTCCACCGAATCACACCCGGGCTAATATGTTTATGACTGTGAATGAGTTTTGACTGAAGATTGAGGTCGCACGCACTCAAGTGTGCAAATTGTAATAAGTACCAAAGCCTAATTAATACAAATTGGTGGAATAATGACTCCTATTATATAATTTTAATCTCTGTGGTGTTAAATACTATTTTTTACAGTGTACTTAGATATATTTACCGGTTTATTAACTTACTTTGACATGTTGCTAATTCTTCATTCCAGTCACTCTTAATATCATCACATACATTTAATGCACTATTAGAAGGCGAGTAGCCTGATGGACAGGTCAATTGGAGAACAGAGTAGTGTGGCACCAACTCCCCTTCTTTGACCACGTTTGAGCCACGTAAGCTGTACGTGCCATTTTCCATACTCTGCGGCATAACACATCCACCACTGTAAAATATTAAGTAATAATAATAATATTATTATCGATTTTTGGTAGGTATACGTCCATAAAAACCACCGTAATACAAGGGAAAGATGGAAAGTAGAAAATATTTAAGTAAGTAAATCATAAATACAATAATTATATTCGTATATATTTATTTAGCATTATTCAAACGTAGGTTAGCAAGTAGGTGCTCGTAAGTATCAAGTTGTACCTATTACATATCTGATAAGTGATAATAATAACAGCGTCCAACCAATATTAAGGTTAACGGCAGTGTCATGGTTTACACTGCAGCGTTTCCCAAATGTTGTTCCGCGAGGTAAAAATTAGTGTATTCAGCGTATTGTTGAGTGCCTACCTACATCTACTCGAAGTATTTAATATCGACAAACTATAATCAAAATTGTATTGCACAACCATATATTTTAAACTTTTAATAATCTCGAAGTAAACTTACGCCGCAGGTGACTTTTTCAACTATAGCGAATTTTTGATGCGTGTATATACCTAGTATAGTATGCGGACCAAAATTATAGTGCACATACTATAATAATTATACGGTTGGCAACATTGCACCAGACCGATGTCGCTATCATTTTGTGACGAAATTATAGTACGTGGTCCCAAAAATTATAGTATTTTTCTCACTTCTAGTCACATTTTTTACCTCCTCCTATCAAATTTTTTTACCAGCGAATCTGAAAAACTCTGTTTCATTTCGAGAACTGTTGTTTAACTCACAAACATTTTTTTTTCTCGGTTCGACAAAACTTCCTCAATTACGAAATTATAGTAAGTACCTACTTCGCACTAAATTATGATACGAAAATATCGTAATTTTGGTATTTTTGGTGTATGTTTTTATTGTAGAAATGAAATCATTGCGAAAAATCTTTTCCATAAAAGTATAGTATTTTGGGCGTACTATACCATTTTTATATCGGACATAGTATTCGCACCAAAATTATAGTACAAATACTATAATTAGGTATACTACAGTCGGCTACACTGTTAGCCATGTCAGAGACTTCCCGACCGACAGGGATCTAAGATATAAGTTATAAATTATTTATATAATGCACCTTTTGTTCAGTTAATTTTCTTTGTCGGCATGCATTATTTCAAATGCGGTTAATTATCAAAACAAATACCTGCAAACATTAGCCGACAGATGTCATAAACTCATCAACACCACCCGAAAAGTAATCGCTTTTTGTCGCTTATTGCGTTATTTTTTGTTTTTGCAATTTGAGCTTTAAATAAAACGCAATTGATTTACTTATTCTTTTATTCTATTGTATTTCGGAAAAAAAGACAAGAGTGCGTCTAGACTCTAGACGGCGATAAAGATTGTAAATCATAAGAGCTGAAATTAGTTGGTATGTTAGTAGGATGTGGGGGGGCATGCTCTTATGTATGTATATGTTACGCCGAATGTGCGAAATCGACTATTAAATTAAATGGGCAAAATTTTGCCTAAATAATGAAAAATGCAAGACCGTTGCCTTATTTATGAATTAGGCAAAATATCTGCTGAGTGCGTGAATTCGGAAGTATTTTTTCTGCCTAGTTCATGCATTGGGCAAATTAGATAGTAGCGCTACGGTGGTGTTTTTTGCAACTAATCAAACTAACCAAATGTGTCAAATGTCATTGATTATATAAAAATATACCAATCAATAACTACAATGACGTTCATATCCATTTACTATGCCCAAAAAAATCTAGAACTATAATAAAAGGTATTTTCGCGATTTAATTCGTGCTTGGGTATCAGTCGTGCAATGGTCGATTGTTTATTTGTGATAGTATGATTTGATAGTTTGTTGACACTTGTTAGCTAACCTCAAAATGGACATTTAGTTGAATTCAGAATTACAAAACTTAACCTAACCTAGCCTAACTTAATGATTATATCATATTATGTCCAATTATAGCTAATAAAACCATCCGTATTAAATTTACTTTTTCTACTGTCATGTTGACAGTTTAAGAATTCCATACACTGGCGAATTCACGCACTCGGCAGATAATTTACCTAATTCATGAATAAGGCTTGACTATTACATGTAATAGTCAATTTCGCACATTCAGCGTAACATATATAAACACAAATCAACTATTTCTCTTACACATACAATTTACATGTGGACAATAGACTATTGTAGTTGATTTGAAACTTATTGTGAGTAGGTAGGTAGGTATTATTGAAAACAGAAATTTATAGAAATATCTGCTTTAATTCAAAAATATATGTACCTACCAATATTAATAGATAAATTCTGTTATTAAATTCATTTTGGATATTATTATTGATTGTTTTAGATATCTAAATACGTAGTACCTTAATTTGTACACATTTTGTTAATAATACACCCTTGGTCGCTAAGTTTGTGGAGCGGTCGAATATCAAAAAATGGTTTCATCCCGCAGATGTACAAAAATACATGTTGTTTTTTAAATGTACCTATCTTAATCCAGCGTTAAGACCCAATGTGTTATATAATCTACATTCTGTGGAGGCCAATAAGTTCCGCATTAGAGTAATAATGTTGAATGAATGTATAATGTAATGGAATGTGAATACTTGTTACGAATAATGGTTGTTACGTCTTGTTAGCCAATTTTGGTCATGAATTAACACATTATTTAAAAAAAAAAAAAACAACAACAACATGTATTTTTATCCAGTGGCGGGATTGAACCAATTTTTTGTATATACAACCACTCTACCAAGTTAGTTACCATGAGTGTATTACAATGGCGAGGGGTATAGGTAGGCTGTTAAGATTTTACATAAATAGTAAATAGTACACAGTAAACTTTGTTTGTCAAACTTATTATTTAATTAAAAAATTATTTAACCAAGAATACAATTTGTAGATGGTGCTGGTTAGATTTTAAAATTTAATTAAACCCTGCCTAAACTAAACCATGATAGTTTAGGTATGCTATGGGCGATCCGACAAAAATATTGCACAATTTTTCAGTCATACTTATTTTGTTTTCGTTGAATTCAGAAGACATGTTAGGAACAGTTGGTGTTGGTTAGTTCATTTTAATCAGGTTTAATTCATTAAGCCCTGCTTAACCAAACCATAATCGATAAAAAAAATATTCTTCAATTTATAATATAGGTTAGTAGGTATCTAAAATTATATACGGTTTAATTACATCATTTTATATTATGTTTTATGAATAAGTTAATATTTTTTGACTATTACCTAATATGGCTTGGATTAGGTAGGGTTGAATTTTAAAACCAACCAACACTGTCTACACGTTGTAGTCTTAGTTCAATGAAAACAAAATACGTTTGAAATACTGACAAAGTTTAGTGTCAACTATTAATTTATGTCGGATCTTAACAGTATACTTCCACCCTTCGCTACCGGTGTATTATCACTTATCAGAATATGTTTAAGTTGTACATATAGTACGTACCTATTAATACCATTAAGAACTCACGTGTATGATGGAGTCCTTCATTTCGGGTACTTTTTTTGTATGGCGGGAGAGACGTTACAGGGGTTCGAGTTACACATTATATTGACAAAAGTATTAAATGATTAACATGACCTTAGATTTCGTTAGTTTTCTTAGTTATAATTTATTACAGATGTAAGAACATAATTCTAATTACATTATTCATGATTTTTTTAGGGGTTTTAGATTTCGCGCGGCACTGGTATTTAAGGGTTGGTAAATTGTGGGCACACTACACTTTATCGGAGTCTCACTTTTATCAGGCCGGGACAATATCGGTTTGACCATTTTCATCACAATAACGATAAAGGTGGTACAGCGACGTATAATATCGAAACGCGTAGGACCAGCGTGGGCTGGACACCACCGCGCGGGCGACCTAACTCCTTACTCCAATTTCACGGTCAGAAATGCATTGTCGCCAAAATATCGCTCATTATTAATTCTTGTTTAGGGTGGGAGGGAGACGCAAAGAAATTTGGAGGGGTATATCTGGCTTCCAGAATGTTGGGGGTCTCCTGCCGCTTTCACAAAGTCTCGTTAGGTAGGTATTCGGGCTGCTTTTTTAATTTGCTTGACCGGCGACTAACCGATAGGTACCTCCGTACCTGAACTCGCTCTTTGCAAAAATCGCTTTCGAAATATTTTTTTTGTAATAACCGGCAGGGTTTTTCAACTTTTATCAGGGGTATGTTAATATTGATATTTTTGATATGGAATCAGGGACATTCTTTGGGGGAGGTGTATTTGATGATATTACTATCTATAAAGTTTAAAAGATAAATCATATCCACAATAAATTAAATAAATTAAGTTATCCAGGTATATGGGTAGGTATATTTATTTTTAAATTAAAGTATGTAGCTATTAACAAATTCGTATTTTCAATAATAATCAGTTCTACATTTTGGTGACCGAGTTGTTGGAGCGATTTTCTATTAAAAAGTAGATACGATCCTACGGTTGGATTAAAAATACGCATTGTTCTTTAAATGTGTGCTAATACAGCGTAAATACCCAATGGGTTGGGAACAGGTAGGTATCAATCATTCTTCGTAAAAAGTCTTTTAATATAATCTGTTGAGCCCAATGTGTTGCGGTTTGGAGCAAAAATCTTATTTATTTTAGCTACCTACTCTATTCTGTTTACTAAGTAACACAAAAATAATTTATAAAAATAAAGTGTTTTGTTGTTAAATTGCATTTTAAATATGTATCTACAGGTCAGACCAAAAAACTGCTTAGTAAGATAGAAATGCGAAAGCCAGTAACCATAGACCAAAAATTTAAAGCCAGTTTTGGTTTATAACTCAATGACGGTCAGGCTATAAGACGCAAGGATTACTAAGTCCGTATGGTGTGTTCAAATATTGCCAATATCGCCAATATTGAATGAGCGTTTCGTTTACGTTAGAAAATTAAATGCATACGTAATGTAAATCTGTACATTAGAGCTGAAAGTCTGGAAGTCACATATTCAATATTTTACAGGAGGGCAGTTTTAACCAAAAACAATCAATCAAAATATGTCTCTACAAATGAAAGTTTTCAGATATCCTCGATTATTTTGCTAAAAAGGGGGGACATGCTCAGCGTAGGTCAAAATGGAGCTTTTATTGCATTTTCAAAGCATGATCCTGGACATTCCTTAAACGTTGTAGATAATCTATTTATATAATTTTGAAGCCTTATTATCCTTTATATTTATTTTAAACATTTGATGACTGCATAAAGTAGTTTTATTACATAAAATAGTATTCTTTTAAACCTCTCGCTGTAATGTTTTAGAATATAGTCATATTTCAGTACATGCATGTGCAGTGGTGTTAAGATTTTTTACATTTATTAATTTTTAAACGCATGTTAAAAACCATTAGTATAATTTATGTCGACATTATTATAGTGAAATATTTACGATAAAAAATGATATTGATAATCTCTGTGATCCCAAATTTTACAAGAATTGGTCATTTTATTATTCAAAAAATGGGCATGATTAACACATTTGAGGAAAATTCTAAAGATATTAATTATAAGCTATGTCTCTGACCATTCAAGTGTAATAAACATCTCATGAATAATGATTGTTTTATAGTAATTATTAACCTAAGAATAAGGTAGTATTTTTTTGAAATACGCCATTTCTATTGGCATTTCCCAGTGGTTAGGCTACAACATACGGCCGTAGTCATAAATTTACAAACTATAACTTAAGTAGGGAGTAAGATCATGGTAACGCGCGTGTTGGAACATGTACCGAACCAAAAAAAAATGTTTTTTAATAAAGGATAATAAGGCTTTAAAATTGATAATAAGGCTTTAGAATTCAATCATAACATTTTAGAGGAATATCCTTCAAACAATTGGGACACTATGCATTCGTTTAAGTGGTAATTGATATACCCAATATTTCCGATTCCAGCGAGCCAAGAATCCTTGGTCGGGTTGCACATCTAAACTTGTCTCGACTGTATTCACAGAACACAATATGTAATTTAATGTGCCTTCGCACACAGCTCGAATTTGATATTTTAGTTTGAAAAAAAAAACATCTGGTGTCGCAAGCAACAAATTTCACTCGTCATGGAGCGACCTCGGCATCGGCACATCTGCATGAGTTTCTTTTTCATTCTTTAATCTAAGTTTGGCCCATTCTCGTGACACCGCCGTCCCGGCATGGCCTCGCCTTTGTATATAGAAAAAAATTGCAACATTGCGCCCATTTTGATTTTGGACTAGGTATACCCCAGTCGAGATGGTGATGTATTTGATCATCGAGCCCTTGAAATATGAAAACTACTTTAAAAAATCTATGGACTCCACTTAGTTTTACTTATTAATTTAACGTTCGGTGGGTTAACTACAGACGTTGCGACGCACAGTGATCTCCATCAACCAGCCGTTTATGGCATATTGCGTTGCATCGCTACGGCAAGCCGTCGCCGGGTGGTGGTCCACACTGTGCAGCATTGCCGAAACCATTTACGCATTGCAGACCTGACACAGCAAGGAGCTCGAGACGTGGGAAATGGCGCAAACTCGTGAATGTCTTACGCTCCGATTCTAGATGATGATTTTATATGGTAAAGTGAACTAGTAAATCTTTATTGCTTACCCACTTACGTCTCTACTGATGCGTCTATTTTGACTGACGTCCTTAGACAATAGCGGCGAAAATCTCAGCGACGCCATTCCTGTGAATCATTAAAGACAATATTGTTTTGACAACATAATTTTTAATACAAAAGATATATTGGCTGGTAATGTTATAATATGCATACCATTTTACGAATTAATTTGTTTCTGAATTAAGGGAAGTGTAATGTAATGTAATGATTAACGAATAATAGGTAGGTATGTAGAGCCTCTAGTGACTTACGAATACTAATTACGAATACGAATGATGCAACTGATAATTTACATTATGTAGTTTAAAGAGTATTAAGAATCAAAATATATCTAAAAAATAAAAGAAAATATCAGTCATTATCTGTATTGCTAGGCTTAGCTTCCGGCTCTTATTTATACCTACTGCTGGTATCACGAGAACTGCTTCTGCTCTATTCTCATCTTTGGACCCATGGGAATCCATCCGTACCTCTCTATCAGCGTTTTTTCGACAAGCTCTTTAAATTTAGCGGATGCCATGCTCCGTTTTGGTTTGTCTATTCCTTTGACATCCAGTTTTATGGCAAAGTTGAGGTCGTAGGTACCATACGGCCTACTCAGCAAATACATACCTAGGCATTTTGTATTTAAAACTTTCCAACTTTCTGTGGCTTGATGATTCCTACCAGTAGTGGGAGCTTTCGTTTCTCATACTATATATTGCTTCAATGAGTTCGTACAGGAGTTTCACCTTTTACAATATGGGGTTATCTATTATAGATTTCCACTTCATCCATGTCTTTGTAGCCAGTGTCCATCTCCTGACATTTAGTGGAGGTACACTGAGTTCAGCTTGTATCACGTGAATGGGTTTTGTCCTGACTAATCCTCCACATATTCTTAATGCTTTGGACTGGATACGGTCTAGCCTCACCGAATTAGTTTCGGCAGCGGAGTGGTACAAAATGTTCCCGTAATCGAATCGGCTTCAAATGATTGCCATGTATATGTATTTATATTCTTATATGAATAGGATGCACACCCCACCCACCTCCCGCTAAGACTTTAAGTATGTCAGAGGTTGCGTCAGGCTGTTAGCGCAATGATCAATATATTGCTTCCACGATAGTCTATAGTCCAGGTTCATACATAAAAATGTATAACTGTCTACTCTTTCTATTACAGTGCCGTCAATTTTTAAATTAAGCTGGTTTTGTTTCTTGCCTTTGGCAAAAAGTACTACCTTGGTTTTGTTGGGAGCTTCTTTGAGACATCCGATTTCCAATAATACTTTTATTTCATCAAGACCTCTCTGCGTTATCCTTTGACATTCATCTACCTTTCTTTCCCGAGCAAAAAGTGCGAAATAGTCCGTACTATGTTGACCCTGTTGTTATTAATTTTAAGATATCAATGTTGTAAGTAGGGAATCCAATCCCGAGCCAAAATTGTGATCCCGGGATTTCGGGATTACAATTTGACGATCCCGGGATTGGCATTTTTTTTCGATATGCAGATAATATTAAATTTATAAATATACAAATAACGTTGATAAGATCGGTCAAAAATAAATCTAGTATAGTTTATACTATTTTACATTTATTGTTAATATTGTGTAAGTTCAATCTTGGAAATACATATGTTTAATGGAATAAATAATATTGTAATACAATTAACAATAATGTGAAAGTATAACAGTTTTATTATAGATAACAAATATAAATACTAGTTAATTTGAAACACCTCAGATATAAATAAACCTACTAGAAAAAAATCAATCTGAACAAAAATACGATGCTCGGCGGAATTCAAACTTTCATCCACTGCATACCCGAACGTGTTTTACCAATTGAGCAACGTGCGTCCTAGGTAATTACGACGAAATTAACTAGTTAAAATGTAAAACAAACCTGTTTAAATAAAATTCGTTAATTTTGACAAACAAATTGTGTAGTTTGAGTTACCATATCTACCAACAATAATAGGTAGGTACTTAACTCTTGATTACAAGCGGATGCCAAGATCTCTCCAAATTTTAATTTGAACGCACTTGCACTTGTTGATAATTTAATCGACTATTTTTTCTATTCAATTACAGTTCACAAGATTGGTTGAATAAAAAAAAAAATTAATTAAATTGGCATTTTTTTTCTTTGATACTCGTAGCATAAGATTATTTTATGTTAACTTTATAAAAATACAATGAAAAATATTCAAACACTTACCAATAAATGTTATCAGCCAAATAAGCAGTGCTTGGCATTTTAGTGCTGACATGTTGGTCAATTTCGAAGAACTGTTTACGGTGTATCAGCACGGATTACAAGATTTATGAACTGCAACATAATATAATACTTTATTCAACAAAATACAGTATGGTCCAAAATAGACACTGCGACGTTGATTGAATACTTGCCGTATCGACACTCGTCGAGATTAGACGCGCTCGTCTTCTTCGTCTACTCGCTACCGAATAATATCAAAAAAGTCTCGAATCGAATGGGTCGGTGAAACGTCACGGCGAGGGTGTGATACGGCATAAAATTGATCACCCAACTAATTATCGGAAGACCGAATCAATAATGAGTTTTAATCAGGGTTCGAAATGGACCCGGTTAATAAAATCCCCATAATTATCGCTCCGTCTCGCGGAAAAAATAATTTGACCATCTAAGCTATCTAGCTTTTTTATATGGACTATCTAGTCCATATAAAAAAATTCAAAAAGTGTAATTAAAAAAAATCCTTACTCGTGGCTAACACCACTATGATCGGATATGGTCATGACATATTTCAGATGTCAAATAAAGTATGACATTACTGTAGAAATTGTTGATCGAATATAAGAACATGAATTGATAATAATAAATAATATGTTATTGACGTTATATGAAATAATAAAATCCACGTGACTTAATGAAACTATTACCACCCTAAATCAAACTAAACAGCAGTAGCCTGATGGTGAGTAGCTCCGCTACACGAACCATATACAATTTTAGATATTTTATAAATAGAATATTTTAGTCAATGTATATTTGCCTTACTTAGGTTAAAAATCAAGGTAACATTTTGCGTTACACTTGAAATTGGTGGACAGAATTTTATTTTAATGTCACGGCGAGCGGTAAAATACATACATGTTAAAATCTAACATACTTATTTTTATTAAATAACATACATATAAAATACTTAATTAGATAACTATGTAACTAGTTTCGTAAAATTATTTAGCGCTCCGGTTCGTAAAATTATTCATTTCGACCGCTAGTTTTAATGATATAATATTGGTTTTAAGGCTATGAGGATGAACAATCGAACCTTAGGGGTAGGGAGCAAAACGATAAACTAAAAAAATAGAAAAATACAGTAACCATAAGAACACGTAAGTTACAAGACGTATCGGGTAATAAAACACTTTTATTAAAATTGGCCGATACTAGGAATCATTTTCGGTCGAACGGAATTTTGTTGTAGTAGTAATTTAAAGGTTTTTTTAAATAAATATTATTTAATTCTAATGATATACATAGGCATGGCCATGAGTTCTAGTGAAGTGATAGTTTATCGGTTATGTGCACAGAATTTTGGTAATTATCGGCCGCCACTGTAATTAATGACGTTTAACTTAACTTTCCACTTAGGTAAATTATTACTTTAATTTTACATTATCTTTTCTTCTTGGTCGGACGCTCATGGCTGAGGATCGTGACCACCTTTGAATTTTCCCATCCTTTGAGCGACCAAGACTTTCCACCCCTTTCGATCTACCGCTTATACAGTATATACCTACAAAGAATTTTTACATGGGCACCTAATTATTATATTAATAATTTAATAATATTTCTGAGCGGTTTTTTCCAACGGAATACTTATTTTCAAACACTTTTACACTTTTTAGTAGGTAGGTACATTTTATACATTCAGATACCACTCACCTCAATATAATAAAATAACCAAATGACATTTTACTCATTTAGTGGAACGTCAGTCACTCATTATATTACCAGATTACATTAATTTTAACTGTTTTAATAATTATATGTTTCTATTACTGTAAAACTTGACATATTTTTATTATCTACGCCTATTCTTTATATTGATGCAGGACTCGAAATGACCGGAGCGCCGTCCATTTTCATAAAATCAAGCGCTGTATTGATATGGTTAATTCCAATTACTGTTATTAGTTAGATGGAACGACAGAGAAACGAAAGAAATAATAAACATTATTTAATTATGCTAGATAAAATATATAATAATAATATAATGTGTTTAATTAAAAGAAATATATCTGCATACAAGTACAATGAAAATAAACTACTGATCTTATTTATTTACTTAAATCAGCACACCTACCAGTTTGACCACCTTTCTGCACAACTTTACTTATTCAATACTATTGAGTATCAAACAAGTGTTTGACTTTATATAATATTATTATATACGATATCCATTTAATACAGAAGCAAGCCAACCCACAAGTCTCAATAGAAGATAATAAATTTGACTCTTGATCTCTATTTATCTCTATGATAAACTCATCTGAGTAATAAAATGTATTCAATTAACGGCCCACATGCTCAGCGTTCGTCAAAATGGAGTTTTTATGCTATTTTCAAAGTATTATCCTGGACATTCTTTAAACGTTGTAGATAATCTATTTATACAATTTTGAAGCCTTATTATCCTTTATATTTATTTTAAACTTTTAATGACTGCATAAAGTATTTTTATTACATAAAATAGTATTCTTTTAGACATCTAGCTCTAATGTTTTAGAATATAGTCATATTTCGGTACAGTAGATTAGATTTATTAATTTTTAAACGCATTTACAAAACCATGAGTAAAATCAATGTTAACATTATTTCAGTACATCCATGTGATCCAAGGATAATAAGGCTTCAAAATTATATAAATAGATTATCTACAACGTTTAAATAATGTCCAGGATCATGCTTTAAAATACCATAAAAGCTCCATTTTGACGTACGCGGAGCATGTTTCCCCTGAAGCAGAATTAAAATTCCATACACTGCCATCTAATTTTAAATTGTATATGCATTCATTACTTACCGAATCTACTTAAATTATTGAATTTCTTATCAGCTTATCTCAAACAGACAAATAATGCAATATATTTTGGTTATATGTTTGCTGGAACTGTATGGAACTGTTTACGCCACATGATAAACAAAGGTGGAAACCAGGGATCTCAGAAATAATGAGAACTGAAATACCTAACGTGTAGTAAAAGCAAGCAACCGATTTCAAGTAAGGAAGAATACGGGATAAATTTAAACACGTGCCAAGAATACGTCATACCTCGAATACTGACAACTGCTCTAGGTTTATGCATTGACGTTCATTTAATATTGTTGTATTACACACACTATTGCACGTCTATAATGCGTGGTTCATTTTCGTAACACACTCACACATTCAAAACCCTGCGTCTAAATTTACTGTACTGGTATATATCCTATCGGAATTCTATTTATTATCTGCTCTGTGGTGAAAACTTACCTGATACTAAGGGAATGCTTGAAACCTACTCCTGTGCCAAACGTGCATATTTTGACTGGAATAGTACCACCGGATGTCCGAAAAAAAAGCCGTCGATATGGTACGAAAACTCCAAATCTGTGATAAATAACACCTACCATATGAACATACGCTGGCGCAAACATACCTACTATACTGGAAAAGTTTCTTCGTGTCATGCAAGAAGATTTCGGAGATTCCTGCTGTGGAAAGAATAGGAAATTGGCGCGGAGATATGACTATACAGCTTTATTGGTGCCCGTTGAGAAGCTACTAACTGGAAGCACAGATGACTTCACAGTTTGGAGGACGATAGTTAGAATTAAAATAATATGACGAAATGAAATAGAGATAGCTAAAGAAGAAAACTGATGGTCTTCCCGCTCGTGACAATGACGCAGCCATCAAGGTGGCGAGATGAGATTTGTTTCTAATACGGATATATTCCACCTATGCGAGAATGAGTTGAGGCGGGCGTTGATTTATAAACTTTTAAAATAGGTCGACTTCGGTCATTCGGCGTACTTCCATGTAGGTACTTTATATTATTTGTATTTACTCTTTATACCAGCGGTTTCCAACCTAGGAGGCGCGCCTCCCAGGGGAGGCGCCAAAATTTTTTAATAAATTAATTTTTATACCATAATATCTACAAATAAATAAAACTTCATATCTTAACGTAACAGTGAAAATTCAGTGCATGAATGTTTATTTTAATATATAATACATAATACATATATTTAAATCCTATTAAAAAATATTTGGAGCGGAGAAATTAAAAAATGGCGCTTTTGCAAACGCTCTGTTTCGGTAATGCACAAAACGACCGCTGGTTGCATGAAAACAATAACCTCAAATTTAAATGTCACTCTTAGCTAAAGTGTCAACTGAAGCGTGTAGGCAGGGTGTGATATTGTTTTTTTTAATTGTTTTTGACGTGATTTCTTTAATATAATATAACAATAATACATGTCTCCACTTTTAAATGATTTCTACGCCAGATATATTGAAGCAAACAAAAATCTATTTCCTGAGTTCTTGGTTAGTTTGCTAATGCATTTTTCATATTATTTTATTATTAGTAAAAAAAGTCGCCTGCGGCGCTGCTTTGTTTCGGAACTATTAAATATTTTAAATATATGGGTGAAAGATCCTGGCCTGTGGGCCCTATTTAGTATGTGGAGCCCATGATAGAATCCATTAATTTTTGTCAATGAACGATGATGAATTTGGTTGACTTCTATTAAAATTGATTGTGGTAATAAACAAGCTCATTCGTCGCATGAAAAAAATTTTTATTAAAAAATGAATTTAATATAAGTAAGTAGTAAAAACTTGTGTGTTAAAAAAGTGTCTGTATTATTTAATGAAATAAAGGGGGGGAGGTGCCAAGATTAGATTTTTCTTAAAGGGAGGCGTAGTAACATAAAGGTTGGAGACCACTGCTTTATACTCTAATTTATACTGTTTTTCTAATACCAAATGCTAATATTATTCTTTGTTTTTTTTCATATCATGCTGTCCATGGTTTTGGTATCGGTTCATCGTCAAGAAAACCATGGAGGGAAGCAAAAGTTATGGTCCTATTGAAACCAGGTAAACCATCGGATAACCCGATAAATTATAGGCCGATAATATCTCTGTTATGCCACACTCTCAAGCTATTCGAAAGACTTATCAATTCATGCACTGGACAAGTTCTCAACCTCGTCCAACACATAGAAGATGGATTCGAAAAGGGACTGGTGGACTGGACGGAGCTGTCTTCATAGACTTGACAGCCGCGTACGATACATTGAAGCTAATCCCTTCAAGCCAAAACCCGTCACGCACCACACTCGATTTTAATCGAGCGAATCACGTGGCCCTACATTGGACGATGTAAAACATTTAGTTCAGTTTTAGGCCGGGAATGCCCTAGGAGAAGATACCCAGGACTAAGGTTGCTACCACAGAACAGATAATAAATATAATACCGATAGGCAATATTCAATACGCCGCATCATGAAGCAGGCTTTTGAATGTGTGAGTGTCCTACGAAAATGAAGCACGCATTATGCACGTGCAATAGTGTGTGTAATACACCAACATTAAATGACCGTAAATGCGTAAACCGATAGCAGTTTTTAGTATTCGACGTAAAACGTATTCTTAACACGTGTGTAAGTTTAACCCGGTTCTTCCTTACCCGAGTCGGTTACCTGCTATTGCCTTACCCATTGTGTATTTCAGTTTCCATTATTTCAGAGTTCCCTGGTTGCTACGCTCAAAGTGAGCTCTGACTGAGTTTAAGGAAGTTACTTTCTAATGCAAAGTGCCGGGGAGAGAAGAGCACAAGGAAATTATAAAAATAAAAATGATTCTAGTGTACGTACGATACAGTATGTAAACCATAGAATCATGCTGAGTAAACTTTACAACCTCCTGAATGACTTCAAAATAACAAGAGTGATTGAAAAGCTTCTAGCCAACCGAAGATTATTTGTAACACTGGACGGGAAATGCAGCCGTTGGAGACAGCAATGGAACAGACTTCCTCAATGTAGTGTCTTGGCATCAATACTGTTCAACGTGTACACTAATGATCAGACAATCGAGGTCAACACAAAACATTTCCTCTCTGCAGATAACCTAGCCGTATTCTACCAAAGCAATAGCTTCGAGGTGATTGAGGAACAGCTTAAAGTTACATTAAACGAGTTAAAAACATACTACGACCTAAGTCAACTTATAGCAAGTAATTATAGCAAGTAGCAAGCTTAATGCTTGTAGCAACATTCCATCTCCGAAATAAGGATGCAGGGAAATTGCTTGATGTCGTTTGGGATGGGGTGCATATAGAACTATCGAAACTGCAAACCGAGTTGAAAAGGCAGCCCAAGAGAGGGATCCGCGACACGTCATGCATAGGTACCAAATGTGCAAAACAAGGCTAAAATCCAGAAGAAGCTTTATGGCGACAACCATAGCTCTGACCGTCCCACCCGAAGAATATAGACTTTCCGCATGGAAAGCGAACCTAGCCTCTGAGGGTCTCGAAGATTGGGTAAAGCCAGCAGAGCATCTCCCATCCGGAGCCGGTCTCGGGTACTGTACATGGAAAGCCCTAAACAGACTGAAAATCATGGTAGGACCCACTCGAGACAACATGGTGAAGTGGGGGTTCTCTGATGACCAAACCTGCGAGTGCGGCGAAATGCAAAGCATGGAGCACCACTTGTCATGCAAGGCTTGCCCAGTAAGCTGCAATTTCGACGAGATCCTACAAGCCGAGGAAAATGGTGTTGCTTTTGCCAACTTTTGGAGCGACACATTGTAGCTATTGAAGACCCGACACGACGAATAAGATATCATGCTGTGAATTTTTTGAATTTTTAAAGTTCAGTACCGATATGTAAATATTTTAATTTTAATTTATTGGTAAATGCACTACGTTATTAAAAATACAGGTTTTGTATTAAATAAGTGTCTAGTTTTTTATGTGCCCACTTGTATTATTATTAGTTTTAATAAAATTTAAATAAATAGCGTTCGCTAGAATATATTTTGAAATGAGGTAAGAGTTGTTTGCATATTTCTTGGATTACAGATTTGCATTAACAAACATTCCATGGTTATCCAAATTTGCCGAAAAATTCATAAAAATAAATTGAATATGTTTATCACTCCGAGAAAAAAAAACAAAAATATTTTTAATGAAAGCGATATAACATTTCCACCGTAATTTTCAATTTTGAATCTCAGCTGCGGGTAAAAATTTAAAAAATCAAACATTTAATGAAAGTAAAAAATAATTTTAAATAATATGCTACGCTCAGGGGTTCCGTAACGAAAAATCTCTAAACGTGCAACACGAAGCGCAAGCAGTTCATAGAATGTAGATAACGTGTGAACATAATATGAACTTAATAATCGTAAATTACCAAGCAGTCACGTTGCACAATTCAATATTTTTTTTTGTTAATATTCAGCCGAGTATCATATTATAATAAGTATATCATTTCACAAAACAAACTGCGCCTAAATATCAATTGTATATTTTACGAAAATTGACGAAACCAGAGGCTCTCGGTACTGTAGAGCAGTGCTCCGCAACCGGTGCGCCGCGGTGCAATACCCAAATTTGCGTACATGGCTGGTAATATATTTGAGAACCTGCATGAACTTAATAAAACAATGCAAGGTCAGAGTGAAAATATATTGACGTGCTCTGATAAATTATAAGAATTCAAAAATAAACTCGAACTTTGGCAGGAGTTAAGACGAAGATTTCTACAAATGTTCCAAAAGAACTACCAGACCACTATTGAAAACAAGCAATTAATTTTGGATCCGTCTCAAAAACTTTTAACTTTGCTGCAAAAGAAATTTCATCAGTACTTTCATACAATAAATGCGACTGGAGACGAAACCCTTTTGCAACCAATGCCGAAAATTCTATAGAAGCGCTTTTCCTATAGATTCGAGAGGAATTTGCTGAATTGATTAACGACGGGACGCTAAAACTGAACTTCGCCAATGTTACATTGGCTATTTTCTGGATTTCAGTTTATAAAAAATATCCTCGGATTTTAGACAAGGCTATCGCAGTTCAGCTCCTATGTTCGAGTCAAAAAAGTCGCCTGCGGCGCTATTTTACTACGCTAGTATTAATATTTTAAGACATATGATTGTAGGATACAATTTATTATTATTGTGTCTAGCCTAGCCCGACAACTAACCATAATTATATTAATATAATATAACCATACAAAAAATCGCTAAACATAAAATCAATACCATTAATTTTACCTCGAACACTATTTGAAAAACACTATTTTATAGTATCGCACTGTCTTTAACCATGGGGATAGGTAGAGGGGACTCGCCAAAGATCTTGGCCTGGGGTTCCCCTTCAGGATGTCTGGTCCATATTTTGGTGTATACATTGTTTTACGTGTAGTGTGCCGCGGAATTCTGGGAAGACCTTTGGTGTGCCGGGGGTGGGAAAAGGTTGCGGAGCACTGCTGTAGAGAGATAATTTGGAGAAGAGCCGCCCCTTGAACCGACCACCTGTGTGTACCACACGTCTTGCACATATAGATGCGGCGCCCCTATCTGTTGCCTCTCTGTAGCTCTACCCGCCTATATCTATAGTCTAAGGGCGCTCCTGATTTTGTAAAACACTAGTGGTGAACAGAATAGGAAATAAATATGAAGAACCGCCTCTTAAAAATATATCTTCAGAAAGTTGTGCAGATAATAATAAAATTTTATCATTCATATTCATAAAATATAACACAACAATAGTCGATATGAAGAGATACTTAAGGGCCCACATGCCCAACGTAGATAAAAATGGAGGATTTATTGTATTTTCATAGCATGATCCTGGACATTACTTAAACGTTGTAAAATAAATAACTAATAAATAAATAAATAATCTATTTATATAATTTTGAAACCTTATTATCCTTTATATCAGTACATCCATATGCAGTGGTGTTAATTTTTTTTAGATTTATTAATTTTTAAACGCATTTAGAAAACCATTATAAAATAAAATTAATGTTTACATTATATTATAGTGAAATAAAAAAATATAATCCCCGTGATCCCAAATTTGACAAAATTAGGCATTTTATTATTCAAAAAATGGACACGATTAACATATTTGAAGATATCTTCTTATCTTTGACTATTCAAAAATGATAAACATCTTACGAATAATGATTGTTTTATAATAACTATTTACCTAAGAATAAGGTAGTATTTTTTGAAATACGCCATTACTATTGGCATTTCTCAGAGATTAAGCTACAACATACGGCCATAGCCATAAATTGACAAACAATAAATGAAGTCGGGAGTAAGATCATGTAAACCCGCATATTTGAACATGTACCTAACCGAAAAAATCGTTTTTTTTAAACAGTACATGTTCAAACACGCGCTTAGAAAATATTGACATTGTCATGTCGTGAGAGACTCATAGATGTCGCTGCCAATTGACTGGACGCCGCAAGTGCTATATAGGTGGATTAGGATTTAACTGGATGTTAACTCCGTATTTTTTATCTCTCACAGTCTTACAGCCAGTCTGCTTAGTCTGATTAGCTCTGACCCGTTTGATCATACAGGTCCTCTAATTTGAAACTTAGCACCTTAGGTACACTATCGAGATTCATTTTTAATGGAATGCCTACCTGAACTGAACTAATTCTTTGGCAAGTTCATCTGGCTATTTGGTCGAGTGACTCATCTTATCTTGTTAATCTGTTTTCGTGTACCGATTGAAGTATTCTATACTATTGTTGATAACATGCAATTGTGATAAAATACGATTTCATTGAGACTTTGAAGGAGTAGCAGTAACCATTTACTTATTCAAATTCTTAACTAACTTACGTGGAAGTTTTTTTTCAAATTAACTATGTGAAAGTATAACATACTTAATTCGCACTTCTTCTCTTGCTTCTCACTCACGGACTGCAGTAGAAGTGAGTGAGAAAGATAATAATATGTTAAAACTCACGCTTTAAACTGAGGCGTAGTTCCTTTTACGCGCAATCGTCTCTTTTCACAGTAATAATTTGACGATGAGTGCAAGAGTGCTCAAAATTATACCAAAACTTATAATTTTTACAACGAATTAGAAATTGAGTAATTCTTTGTGAGAGTGCAGACAAGCGTTGTTGTTTAATTTGTTATTAATAGCAACGTGATAATATTGTGGTATATCTCTGCAAGTTTTGATTATGGATAGTAGATTATTACAGTCAACATGGAGTTGGACATAAATTCTTGCCTTATTTAATGGCCCGAGCAAGTGAACAGATTCGGATGACAGACTGCAAGAATAAATAGATTCAGCCTTTTGACCGAAGTCGAAATACTGAACAATGAGGAAAACAACAAAAGAAAAGATTGATTTATTATTTTCTCAAATTGTATTAACATAAATATTCCAATAATTTATTAACTACCTAACTTATTTATTTATTTTACCTGCAAGCGAATTTGAATATGTTAATATGTAGGTATACAAATACTCGATAACATTTCCACGAATAGCTTAATAAATTAATAGAATAACTAATTAAATCTTTTGTGTCTTTGAAAAGCTGTTACATTATTACAGTATATAATTAATATTAACTTATGATAATGTAATAAATGTTTAAGCTTTAATATATTAAAACCAGAGCTGTTATAATATAATCCCGACTTTTTTGTAGGTTCGCTTCCAGTTTTTTTTTTTAAACCAATAGGTTCATTTTAGTTATATACTTACCAACACGAACTTGCCTAGTAAATAGATGAATATGTTATTGATATTATTTATAAATTTTTCAAAGTAGGTGTTGAGATTAGTCAGTAATTTGTAAGTGGTCAACCGCATTAGTTAAATAAACTTGTCGGAATATTATATTTATGATAATATTTCAATTAACTTTTTTTTCGAATAAGTTGTTTCAGCACCAGTAAACAAACGATGGCAGAAAATAAAATAAATATTTTATTATAAAATTAAAAGTAAAAAAAAAACATCATAGGTACGACTTTATAAAAAGGTTTTGGTTCTGAGTTTTCATGATTCGGAATCGCAGGTTCTGGTTCGAAATTAATTAAGAAGATCTTTTGGTAAGCGGGTTTTATGGTTTGGTTTCAGTTCAGTTACCAGCTCTGTTTAAAACCACTTGGATATAGAATCACGTATAAAGTTCATTATTATTATTTGACCTTGTATCAACAGGTAGGTACGTACATATTATTTTTATGTATGTATGTATGTATAATATATTTCGTTTATGTATATACACTGAAAAAATATTATTAATTGATCTTAGAATAGATATGACTACTATATTATTTAGTACGTATGTACCTATGTGCTTATTTTAATTCATTATTATATTGTGACGTCTTCTAATTCGAATAAAATTTTGCTTTGCTTCTTCAAAACGTCTTTTCCAAAGCAATAGGTATTTATAGATTGTAGACTTTATTTATAGTCAATGGCGGTTTTTGTTACGTGGAGCCCCAAAACGTTGACAGGTTTGGATACCTCTTCGAGATAATGCGATAAGTCGCCATTGAGTATTAACATACGGCAGTAGTTAATTTTTAATTATCTCGATTTTTAACACTTGGACTGCGAAAACTCTCCATGATATATAATTTTCATAGATTGTCTAAAACGACCGACTCAGCTGCTTTTTTTAAAATCAGTATCAATCATAATTACCGTTTAAAAAAATTCGGTTAGGTACATGTTCAAACACGTGCGTTAACATCATTTTACTTCCTACTTCAATTATAGTTTGTCAATTTATGGCTACGGCCTTATGTTGTAGCTTAACCACTGGGGAATGCCAAAAGAAATGGCGTATTTCAACAAAACACTACCTTATTCTTAGGTCATTAATTATTATTAAGAAATCATTATTCGTAGGATGTTTATCACATATGAATGGTCAAAGATATAGCTTATAATCAGTATCTTTGGAATTATCTTCAAATGTGTTAATCTTGCCCATTTTTTTGAATAATAAAATGCCTAATTCTTGTCAAATTTGGGATCACAGAGATTATAAAATATATTTTTTTATCGTAAATATTTCACTATAATAATGTCGTTATAAATTATACTGATGGTTTTATAAATGCGTTTAAAAATTAATAAATGTAAAAAATCCTAACACCACTGCACATTTATGTACTGAAATATGACTTTATTCTAAAACATTAGAGCGAGAGGCTTAAAAGAATACTATTTTATGTAATAAAAATACTTTATGCAGTCATCAAATGTTTAAAATAAATATAACGGATAATAAGGCTTCAAAATTACAACGATTAAGGTATGTCCAGGATCATGCTTTTAAAATAGAAAAAAACTCCATTTTAACCCACGCTTAGCACGTCCGCCCTTAATAAAGTGATATCTGCACCAAAACCGTCAAATAATGAGATAAGTATATGCTAATTTAAATTTTCAAGTCATATTTTAATTTTCGTCAAGATTTTATCAGAGATTGGCAACCGTTTTCAAATTATGATATACAAAAAGTGCATATTATGAGAACATATTATTAGAAAATAAGCCATAAGGATATTGAGTGAGTTTTGAAAATAACTAGTTGAAGATGATGTCATATTGTGATAATATTTAGTAGGGTTGTCAAAAAACGGTATTTCTTAAAAAATCTTTATCTTACGAAATTAAAAAAAACAATAATGTAACATGGAATCAAAATTTGACCCATAAAACAGGTATACTTACATGAAAAAAACAAAATATAGGTATGTATAAAAAAAATTCTCGCATATTGGAACATGAGTTATAAAAAATAAAATGAAAATTATTAATACCTTTAAAGATATGATGCAAATGAAAGAATGTGATATTGTTAGTATCAATATAGAAATTGGGTTTTGCAACTAAAACAAGATTTAGAAAGAGACGGCATACTATATTTAGGTGTGTATCTAAAAATAATAAAAAGGAGTTTTTGTATAATTTGCGTATCCTTTGCCCTTGTCGGAAATTGATAATTGCTTGTAAAAAATAATTTCATTGGCCATTTCACAGTTTAATTCATATTATAATCCTTTAAATTATAATGGATTTAAGTTTTGTAATATTCCATTTAAGACGTTTTTTGCTACTCGGATTTCGCTTTTCGGCATCTTCAGGCAGTGTACACTCACCAAAGGTTTCAATAAAATAATATGTTTTATTTTATTACAGTCATTCTTTTAATAAGTAATTGTGAACATACATTACAAAATGTTATCATCATGTTAATTTTACTATTAATGGTTAAGTTAAGAATTATTAAGACTTAAAGACTTAGTTCCTCCTTACCGATATAGAGCGAGGCACTTAGTACTTATTTTAAGAAATTAGTGTTGCGACGTAGTGCTTTTCTAAAATGTCGTTGTTCAAACGTGTTTTTCTTAGAATGTTTAATTATAAATTGTATTTTTTTTCTTCTAATGATATTAAAATTGTATGCTAAATCTATTGAGAAGTTAATAAAATAGTGCTTTTATAAAAAATTAACGAATTATTCATTAAAACCGCTATATCTCAAATTCAACTTTTTGGTACTTAGTGCACATTTTTATTTCATGTATTCATGTAACTGAGGTTCTTATAGTATGAAATCAGAGACATAACTTAGATACCATGGTTAACCACTGCAGTAAACAAAACAATAAATATGGTGGTAAATCAGTTTTAAATGTATGTATTTTCTATGCATTCGGATGATAAAGAGCGGAAAAAAGCTTGATCAATAGAAATCCTCAGTTTGTTCGTATATGATAGGATTCTTCTGCATTAAAACTGATTGACCAACACTTCCAAATAACGCATTGAATGGATTTTGTAAACTGAAAAAATTCCAACGTTAATTTTAAGAAAGACTACACATTACAAGTTCCAATAAATGTATTTATAATTAGTGGCACCCTATTGTCTACACTGCTTCCATGACTGTTTGTGCTGTCAAGGATACTTTCACCAAAGATAAAGAGAGAGAGAAAGTATATGAACATTTGAGTACCTTGGTATCAAAGTGGGACATACGCCACCTCCCACTAAATTCATGTTTTAATTGATTATGGTAGTGAAAGTGATGCTCTTTTCAAAAAATCTATTAAAAGTATCAAAAACGGTAGTTTTCATAGAGATTTTTGAGTTTAAAGTTGGTATGTTATATGAAAAACGGTCACTTTTCACACTTGTTTGTCAGTCTCCTGTAAAATTTTGTAAATGGCTTATGTCCCACTTTGATACCAAGATACTCATTTTAAGTAACGTACGCTAACATAACGTCTCCATAAACGAAACATCTCCTCTCGAGGAATCCTTACTGGATGGAATGTAGGAGAGGAGCTAATTCATCGGGTATGAAGAACACACGTCTAATTATTATGGATTTGCTGGACAAGCTTCCTGACTTTAGGTTTCCATGCAAATCCATATATGATTTATAGGTAGACTTGAAAGAATTCCCACTTTGTGAGTGTGGACCACGGTGTACATTGTGGAATCAAATAACGTGTATGCCATCTCTGGAAGAGTTTCAGCCATATACTGGGCCAAACCGAAAGCTATGACGTGGATTGATCCCTCACAGGTTCAAGGTGTAACCTTTCATAATAATATGACTTTTATTTGCCAAAAATATATAAATCTAATATATTTTTATTCATATTACCTATAATATATTTAAACAATGATTTAAACTAGCTACATCATCGGTTATAGTCGCATAATATCTCTCGGTTTACTGTCGGTGAGTTTAAATTAGATTGTAATTGATATTAGACATCAGGTCCACTCCAAGAGACCCAGTCGCCTCCAATCTCCATCTCAATTAAAAAAAAAATACATCCAAATATTATTTTATAATTTGCGAGAAATATAATGTCTAGATACTCCCAAATGATATTCTATGATATTTTTTATTGATTTTGTTTGCCTTGGAGGATATCTTTGCGAATGGCGGCGGTTACAAACTTTTGATCATTTTAATAAGAACCCAAATCTAGTGCAATGTATATTTCGCGCACATGAACGAGGCGATCCTGTTGATGCATTTAGTGACAAAAATACGGAACATATAATTAAATCCATACCTATCACTGAAAAATTACATCTGGTGTTACATAAATATTGTAACTAGACAAATTAATATTGATCGATTCATAAAACAACTATTAAAGTGGTTTCTCGGAGTAGCGCCGCAGCTTATTATTACAGATGGTTTTAGAAGTAATTTCATTATAAATTTTATACTCGGCAGTTACATTTAGCTTACATGATTATTATACTATTTTGAGTGAGTTGCCAACTCTCCTCGATAAACGTGTAAATAAAAAAATCGGTGTGTGTACTTATGTACGCGCGTTAGAAGTTATACTTCTTTGGCGTAACAAAACAAAACTTGTAATAACATAGATTCTTCGACTAGCTCTTAACCATCTTGTTAAATTACACACTCAACAAAAAGGGCCGCTTATTGGAGCGCCGTTGGTTTATTTCTATACACTTTAACTCATATTACTAAATTATATAATTATTTCACGTTGTTTTTATTTTTAAAGTAATTACTGTCACTCTGACGTTTAATCGTTTATTTACGTAAGGAATTGCAAATGGCCGACCATAATAAATTTGTATAATAATAAAAAACGGAACAACTCTACTATCAAACTTGCGTTTCTATACAGCTGACTGATTCGCGGCTAACTTCATACTATCGCGCACTTTCGTAACTCTCAATTTCACTCTCTACCAAACGCCCCAAAAGAAGTATAACTTCAAAAAGCTTTTTGATAGAAAGAAAAAACACAAAATTTTGTAAAATAAATAAAAGTATCGTTGATATTGTTTGTTAATGAGAAAAAAAATGATATTCTAAAAAATAATCTCTGATTAAAACAGTGTGAGAGCTTTTATGCTTATTGACAATAACCCACATACGTCTTGTATTTAAAAACGCTATAAGTACCTAAATGTATGCTATATATTGTGATTTTTAGTCGGTCACTTTATATACGTTTGAGTTGCGCGCGCCGCTCCGCTCCGCGCCGACTTCGCCCACTTAAAACACCCCGTAAGATCACTATCTCTAACGGCACTGATCAGAGGATGCAGTTTTCGCACGCCAGTAAATTAAACCGTTTTGACGCGCTTCATTACTTGTTAACAATTTATTATTTGCGATTGAATGTTCTGCTGTCATAGGTAGGTATCTATACAACGGTAGACAATATTTAGAAAATGTGTATCACGTGCGTGTGAATAAACATAAACGAAATATGTACATATCGTATCGTGATATTAAAACTAAATAAGAGTAATTTGAAACGTGTTAGAAAAACATGAATCACTCATATTATTTCGCTTAACATATTTTTAGTTGACATTTTTTTTGTTTACATCTTGATTTTTTCAATATGGTTATGTTCGTGTTCTATGAAAAGCTTATGTTTATTATAACTAAATACAGTCGTCGCGTTTGTAGGATAGTCAGTACATTTCAAAATACTTATTTACCTACTAATTTACCAAAAGTACAATTTGATTGACATCAAAAAATCAAACCAGTCAGAGGTATAATTGAAAAATAAAATAATAAACAATTCTGGAAAACACCACACAGATATTCATTCATCCAAGTAAGTTTGAAAAAATGTCTGAGTTTTTGTTAATTATTAGGAAATTTATGTTGGCATCTATAATTTAGGAATACCTATGCCTTATGTAAAATAATAGAAAAAGATTGCTTTAAAGATGTAATCCTCCTGTAGAGTTGCTATCCCAACATCTTTTTGTACCACTACCAATGAAAATATCTTGAATATGTGATAGTATTAATTCCACAATTTTTAACTAATGCAGTCATCCAAATCTTCCAAAAAATCTGTTTCATGCTTTACACAAATGTTTCCTGTTATTTTAAGGGATGTAATATTTGCCCACGATGGCCGAGTGGCTTAAGCGTCGGTTTATAGTGTCGTAGGTCAGAGTATAGACCTATTAGGTTGAACAAGTGGCCAACATCCATTTCTCGCAAAAACAATTCTGTTAATACAACCCTCCACTCTGTGGAGGCGTGGAGGCCCATGATTTTATTAAGATCGGGCGTGGTCAAACAATATGTATATATGTTACCATTACAGTTATGAGCTTACGTTTTAAATAAGTATGAGTAATTTACTGAAAAAAAACCAAGAAAAATCGAATCTTTATTAGGTAAGTAGTTTTGTTATACTTACATAATTATTATCGAAGCGTCCGGAAGATTATTATAATATATGTAGGCATAAATAAAAAAAGAGTTTTCTTTAATAGTTTTTTCAATTAAATTATTCATACTGATGTGGGCCTCGCACTTTCTAAGACCGGCTCTGATATTTTCACCCATAATAATATTTGCTATTCAAATATTAGAGACGTAGACATATGATTAAAAAGTAACGTGATGTCATAAATTGACATTATAATATTTGAGTATTACATGGGAATATTTTCAAAGTTATTGACTCTCTCTGCCAATATTCATTCGGTTGGTGAAGCAAAAAATATGGATCCAACTCACAAGGCATTCGGTATTTATTTTTTGTCAATATTACGTTGGAGAATTTTGAAATTGAATAAATAAAATATTTTCCTGTTATTATACCCATTTTTGGTAAACCAACGATTTTTTCTACAACTAAACATTACACTTATCGATTTTTTTGATAAACTATTTTGTACGTACAAACTATCATTAGTTATTTAAAGTTATATTATTTATCATGCTACACGGGTTCCATGACAAAACAGAACATGACAAAAAAGAACAATGACAAAACAGAACATCATGGGGGAAAATAAAACATTCATTTTTGTGGAATCTATTATTTATCAATTAAATAGTTAAAATTTATTTTATTATTAGCTTAAATATTGGGACCATACATAAATAAGATTTCATATAAATTAAAAAGATTTCAAGTTATACACATTCATATTTTTATAAAAATCGATGTTTGTTAAAATAAATATAAAAAATATTAAAACTATGAATTAGTCAAAAATCTGCACGAGAAAAAAATAGAAAACTTAATAAACTAAATTTTAATAATAAATATGACTATAAAATATAATGTAATAATAACGTAACTGGGGAGATAAATATGTGATAAATTCTGTTTTTTTACAATTGTAAGTTTATCTTTGACTTAAAAAAAATATTTTTCCTTTTAATGTTTTCAGATACATATTTATTAATTACAACAGTTGAAATTGAAAATTATCAAAAACATGTCTCAAATTGCAAGCTTCGTATTTTTTTGCTAGGTGCCTCTGCCGGTATAATGATCCTCCTTAAATATTATTATTTGGAATTACCCAATGCCTGAGTCTACCTCTAGTAGTCCCGGTGACAACGGGGTAATTTCGAATCTCAAATTTAAAATTCATTTATTTTACTATATATTAAATATTATTTATGAATTTACTATTAGTATATTAGTTGAAATTCTCTTTATTACATTTAACTTCAAATTAAGGCACCAAGTTTGTATTCCCTGGATTGTATATTATTACAAAAAACTCAAAATAATAAACTATCATATACCACACAGTGTTTGAGTGGATGAATTTCCACTTCTGAATTTCACAGTTAATAATGCATATATATATTATTTTTTTTAATTAACTATTTCTTTTATTAAACGAATAATTCACAAGATTTAAGAATGAACCATTCTAATTATTGAACATACATAATTTTGAAAAACACTTCTGAGAAAATATATTATAACCAATAGAAAAAATCTTTTTGAAAAGAGTAAGACACCCAACAGCTATCGAACCTGCATCTCCTGGATTTACGCCCCATTCCGCGCATTATCCACTATGCTACGAGGTGACATACTAATGACGACAAATTTTAACTATTGGTCTTTTTTAATACCTGCTCATCAGCGTTCTTCCAAATCAAGCTACTATTGGCGATCGGTTTTTGTTGGTTGTTCAGGTGGCGTCATGAATGAGATGCGAAAGATGAGAAACTGTGATGAGAGAGCATCTCGGGAAGAACTTTTCTAGACTTAGGTTGTGAATAACGTGTACTATACCTACGTGCTTTTTGTTCCACCTTCCGCCATGTCCCAACTTCTATTATGCTGACGTATTATATGGCATGGTCTAACTAATGCTATGCGGTCTTATTTTTTTTTTCTTTGGTTTAACATATTGTGAACATTTTAAAAGCTGAAATTTTTATCTTGTAGAAACCAAGATGCAAAATTCAACCGGTCCTACAGAGGGTCAGATTGATTTGAGAAGCTTTCCATTTCAAATCAATAAATAAGTACACTGTCAAAGTATTAGACTGTTGAAAACTTTACTACAATAATTATTGTCACTTCAGTTGTGTTTAGATGAGAAAATATCAACTGTCTTGCTTTACGATGTTGCAAATTAATTGAATGCTAGTAATAGTTTCCCATGAAAATAAGGTCACAGTAACAAATCGGCCGTACTGAAGGTTGGCCAGACTAGAGTAGCTCTTCTCTTTCAACTAACTCAATGTAAAGCCACTCTCAGACGATTTGTTGGATAAGCAATACAATACATTTTCACACAAAGCATCTAGTCTATTTGGAGATTATTTTTGCAAAGTATTAAAGTCAAATAATAGTCTGGCAGTTTTGATGGAGATGCCGTATTTTTAGGCTTTAACCAATATTTTTTTGACTGAGCAAGTTAATACAAAAAACAAAATATTAAAACAATTGTTACTTGAAAGCATTCAAATACCAACCAACTTTATAATTATGTTGATCCAGTACCGGGATTAATATTAATATTATTTGTAAGCATATAAATACACATTTGTAAAATTTAATGAAAAACAAATGAATATTCTATTATTCATCTAATATTTTAGTAAATATTCAATATTATTATTTTTTTATTCAGTACTGACTATACACAAGGTAAGAACGTTATTTTTGTTTATAAATATTTCACGTGATGTCTTAATGCTCTCTTGTTTAATTTACTGATACTATTTATATGGTAATATGTTTCATGCAAATTATTATTAAAACAACATTTTAAGTGCAGTTTTTCAAATTCCGCCAATCAGCTTTATTCATCATAATACTAAAATTAAAGACTGGTAATTTTACATACGTCTTATTATTTTTTAACATCGTTGATATTTACAAAACAATATCTAACGATATTGATAAGTATGATATAAATGTACTAATTTATTGCGATAGCAATAAAAAATAAATGAATCCTATATTCCCAGTCCACTTTGCGTCAATTAATTCAGTTAATCGCTAATAAAGCGACCATAAAACTTTTAACTATATTGATAACTATTAATTTACAATTATTCAATAATTAGGCAGTTTTACTTTTATCTTTCAAATCAATTAAAAACTGTTTTAATGACTATCGGGAAATATTAGTTTAACAAAATGGCAACGTTGATGATAGTGGAACGCGGTGTTATGTCACTAATGCTAGAAACACATTACCATCACGCCATGTGAGCTCACATGCTAGAACTACCAAACATTTAATAATAATAGAACTACAAAAACATTGTGTCAATTACTTGACATTTATAGCTCCTTTTCAAACCATTAAAAACGAAAATACGTTACTCAAAAATGTTTATTTTTTTATAAAATAAAACAACGTTGGTAGGTTGGTGATATGGCATGGTACGCGTGAAGAGACCTAAGTATGATTTTGATACATTTTGCCAGATTTCACTAACTGACACTATTCCTTTTCGGCTCACAGGTACGGGACGGTAGCACCTGCCTGATAACAATTTATATACCAAGTATAACAACATTGCACACTTTTTGCACGTGGCCTGAACTTAGATTGAGATCACGTGCGCTCACATGACATGAGCTTAATGTATTTTTGGCATAAGAGTTCTATAACTGTAATTCTATTTTGGTGTATGCTTGGTGTGATTTTGACTATTGTCACCTCTCCAAAAGTGTCACCATTTAGAGAAATCTTCTCTAGAACTCTAAAAAGGCCGGAATCATTATCGGGAAGACTCATAGTAATATGAGCAGGGTTGATTAAGATATATATTGATTTCTAACACAATTGAGTACAATTTTATAATCACCATTTGACAACCTTTTTATATTAAAAAGTTGCATAGAATCATTTTTAGTTTTAATGTACTATGTGAATTCCTGCCTTTTCGCATACATTAATCTTAGCGTTTTTTATTTAAAAAAAAACCTAGCTTTATTATCAGTTATCAAATTTAATCTTAATACATTGGACGCTAAAGACGCGCCCAGCGCGTAACGATTAAGGTGGCCATTAATCGCGAACCTCTAATTTCGATCGATTTACAACTGTAACCACTGTAACGAGAGAATGCCTCATATGATCGAAGCAATTCTCGTGTCAATTTGTGCGATGAAAACCAAACTAATTACTCAATATACTAACAAACAATTTCACTTCTATCCACAAAAAATGGCTGCACCAAATAAGAAATAAAAGTTGGTGAAGTAGTAGGAATTCAGGCAGACAGGTTCAAAATTGGTGAACCGAAATGTATGGCGTAATTGAAAAAAGTGATAAAGCTATTGTCTGTTATGTTCTATAAATGGTAAATAGAACATCATTATTTTTAATTTTTAAAAACTAATTTTCCTCATGAAAAACTGCTCGGCACGTCAGACAGTTTTTGTTTTGTTTCAATTTGTTTCAATTTGGCATGCGCACATAAAAAGGTTTGCTTACCCTGAACTATACTATTCTTCTGCAAATAAACCTCGCTGTTCTCTCCATGTCCGATGTTTTTATCAGTCCGAAGTCACAATTATTAATAGCAACAGACGATGTCCTCAGATAGGAAACCGATCGAGAGGGAGTACATAAAACTATTCTTTCATCTTCTATCAGAAGTGATACTAGGTATATTTTGATTTGACGTAATTTGACATTGCCATGACACTGCTGGGTAAATGTGTTTTTTATTTGACCGGTTTATCAATGTATATTTATTGCACATGCAACAAACTGTTGATTCTCTGGCAAATAAAAAAACTCACGCATCCGGTGTGAAAAATGTAGCCGCTGTATCGGGAATAAACAGTTTATCTTGTGAGAAGAGACTTTCATTCGATTGATTTTGCAGCTTTTACGGTTTTCTATCTGCCACTGACAGCTGGGCAAACTAAATAAACTAACGTCACTGGCCGTTGCTTTTGTTTGCGACAGCTGACATTAAAATATCACTGAGAACAGAGATATCGAAAAAACTTTATTTATATAGACAGAGTTTAAATATGTGAAAGTAAGACTGAATAATGATAATACGATGAATAATTAAGTTAGCCTTTTTTATCATGTGTATCCTAATAAGATCAAATGCGAGGTTTGTACTAACAGATTTTCTTTTTGTTTTTGTGAGAAATGGATGTTAGCCGCTTGCTCAACCTATTAGGTCCATAATCTCAAACTCAAACACAATTTGAAAAATAATATTTCTATTTGTCAGACCCAGGATTTGAACCTCTAACCAATAACGATTTTAAAATATAGTCTCGATTATAATTACACGTACCTACCTATATAATGATTTTAATATTATATTTTTGTAATTATTGGTTTGGTTAATAGTGTTTTAGTGAATAAATTATAATAAAACTCTGTGTTATTACCCATTAAAAGGGTTAATTGAATCCCAGAATATTCAGAGCATCCCTTTAAATTGCCCGGTTTGCCTATTAAACACCATATTATTTACACCGAGAAAACCTACCTTTTTAATTTTACGAAACTAGTTTAACAAGGTAAAATAAGGTAAAATAAGGTAAAATAAGGTAAACAAGTAAATTTTATGTTTTTATAAGTTATTATTATATTTTTTTTAATATACTTTTAACTCGGTAACAGAGAGAATTTTTAGAAACCTCAGAAGAATTTATATTATTTTATAATATATTTAAGATAAATATAACATTTTTATATCTATCACTTAAATACATAGGTAGGTACTGTCCAACAAGAAGATTTAGGCACCAGCCGGATGTTGCTGTCGTCAACTAAATATGAGAAGCATGTTTAGTTCACAGTTTTAACACGTAGATAACTCGTCGCTAATCGGAAGGCGCTATAATCGAAAATGGGAGGAGCTTGGTAGTTCATAATTTTAACACGTACCTAGATAAGGAGATCTTGTTGGACAGAACATATTATTATGTATTTTTAAATAATAATTATATCAACAGTTCTCAAATCACTCTAAAATATATGTGGGTACGTATGCAAAAATTCTCCTTTAAGATTCATAGTGAATAATATAATATATTAATATTGATATTGAATAGCTAATTATTAAAATATATTCCCTATAAACCCTTCTCCCCATTTCTAATGTTTCGTTATGTTTAATTTATCGCGTTCAAGTTAATCCAGATTCATGATTTTATCGTGAAAATGTAAAAAAAGAGGAAGCCTGCGCGAACACGTCGTATCACTTGATTTGTATTGCATCACTATCGGCCTACCGTAGGAGTCAGAAAAAGAAAAAGTGTAACTCTTCACGCTTTAACGGCCCACATGCTCAGCGTAGGTGAAAATGGAGCTTTTATGCTATTTTCAGAGCATGCTCCTGGACATTCCTTAAACGTTCTAGATAATCTATTTAAGTATATAATTTTGAAGCCGTATTATCATTTATGACTGCATAAAGTATTTTTATTACATAAAATAGTATTCTTTTAAATCTCTCGCTCTAATATTTTAGAATATAGTCATAGTTCGGTACAGTAGATTTATTAATTTTTAAACGCATTTACAAAACCATGAGTAAAATCAATGTTAACATTATATAGTGACATATTTACGATAAAAAATTATATTTTATAATCTTTGTGATCCCAAATTTGACAAGAATTAGGCATTTTATTATTCAAAAAATGGGCAAGATTTACACATCTGAAGATAATTCTAAAGATAATAATTATAAGCTATGTCTTTGACCATTCAAATGTGATAAATGTCTTATGAATAATGTTTGCTTTATAATAATAATTATTGACCTAAGAATAAGGTTGTATTTTTTTGAAATACGCCATTTCTATTGGCATTTCCCAGTGGTTAAGCTACAACATAGGGCCGTAGCCATAAATTGACAAACGATAAATGAAGTAGGGAGTAAGATCATGGTAACGCGCGTGTTTGAACATGTACCATTTAAAAAAAATAAACTTATTTTAATAATATTAACTATTTTAATTTAACCAACCACGCAAAACTTTTTCCACATGAAGAGAATAGTTTGACGATGAGTGCAATGAGTGCCCAAAATAAGATGTAAGCTTATAATATTATGGGAAATTGAGTACATAATATACCTTTGCGTATATATGTTATTGATATAATAAACGAAAAATTATAATTGTTCCAGATAAAAAAAAAAACTGAGCCGATTGATCAAAATATAGCAATACCTAACGGACTGACGTAGTTTATTTCTATTATGTAATACAAATGAAAAAAAAAATAGTACAGGTTTTGATCAAGAGCGTATTAAATATTGTTGAATCAACAAAAAATGATTAATTGTATTATATTCATCGTGAACAACCAAAATAAAATACTAAAATAATAACAATAAGTATATATAATAATATATTATATTACAAGAAATTCAAGCAGACCCAATTTACCTGGGCTATTTATTTAGAGATGATCTTTATAATATAGACTTTATGTGAACTGCAGAAAGTTTCTCCAAGGGAATCGGTTTAAAAGAAGCAGTAAATAACTAACCCTACTGGCCTCGTATACGTCTATTAGGTGTTTCATAAATTTCAATCTACACGAAGAGTGTTTTTTTTCGCTTATTTTAGCTCAGTAAATAGATTTATAACAGAATAAACTTACTTTGGTTTATTCAGGATAGCCAAAAATTACCTTGGCATTTTGTAAAAGGAGATAATATGTATACAAACGGTATTTTACTGTATTTTGTTATACAAAGTAGCTGCATATTTGTTTAGGAAAACTGGATTATATAATTATTTTATAATACTTACGTTAATTTATGTTACATAATATTTTTAATAAAATACAACCATCTCATGCGATTGATCAACTTCTTAATGAATGTATTGTCATAACTATTTCCATTCTTCTCAAACTTATCGAGTAAAATTTTAACTGCTTTTATAGTGCCCCCTGCAGTATATCCAATATTCTTAAAATAAACTGGTTCCATAATTATTTTTTTTTAAATGTGTATAAACTAGGATTTTTTATAACTATCACTCGAATGAGAACAACGATTGAAAAATAATACACTAATAAGAAACGCAGGTAAAAAATAAGGGATCGGATAGGAAAATATCGTAAGCTATATTCATATTATTGGGTAAGATATAAGTTACAAAAACCTTGCAAACCTGGTGTAATAATCAAGATGTTTGTGAGAAAAATGTAAGCTATTTGTGGTACCTGTCCAAAAACCCCAGATTTAACGTCGCATTATTCCAAATGAGTATTTTACAGCTAGATATGTATTCAAAAATATAAAATCTGTGCCAATTTGGAATCGCTGCAGCCCTTTGTTAATTTATTTTACTCATTTTTGTCAATACGTGGTATTCTTGTCAATGCGGGAATCAAAACTGTACCCGAAGATTTAAAAGAGGAGATACATACTATCAATGTGCCATCGGTGCACTACTGGAGAGGGGTGACGGTAGATTATGGAGATCCGACATAAATAGTGCACACTAAACTCTGTCAATCATACGTATTTGTGTTCGTTGAACTAAGTTTATTAATTGCATATAGTGATGAACTCCACTTTTCGTCACTGCAGACAACAGCAGTTTGAAAAGATTTAGAATATCGAAATTAAGGAGTATATGCATATAGACAGGTCTCTAATTGGACCAAAGCGCACCGGAGCGCCATTCAGGTTCGTGAAATCGGTAAAACTATTGCTCCGTCTTGTGGAAACAATAATTTAACCGTATAAGCTAGATAGGCTATAAAATAAAAAACACACTTATCTTTATAAAATACACATAAAATTTGTTAAATATCTTAATTATTTCAGAAAATTGTCGAGCGCTCCGGTTCGTAAACTTTTCCATTTCGAGCGCTGCATGTAGTGCATGAATAGTGATAAAAATGGTTAATAGTCAAACTATAGAGAGTGTCATATTATTATACTCCGTGGAAGATGCCTAGTAGTGTGACAGGCTTATAAATATTATAAATGACATCAGATGGGCTTAGTACCTACTAGACATTTACGAGCAGTGTCGGTTGATAAGGTTAAAATTTAAAAGTATAAAATAAAAAGATTTCTATATATTTAAATTTTCTTCAATTTTAAATAAATTCAACACCTACATATTCAAATAAATATTTGCCACTTCACTTTCACTGTGTGAAAATATGGATTCTGATTTTAAGTGTTTGATACTGAAGTATCTCTCAAAAGGAAAAGTACTATCACGATTAAAGTACTACCGCAAAGAGGCCAGCAAAAATAATTTCTTTCTCCGATGCTAAGAATATGGGTTATGATTTTCTTCACGAGGATTTTTATTAGTGGCTGGAAGTAACATTTCTTAATCATCTTTTTGAGAAATTAAACATTTTAAATTTAAGGAAAATATCATTACAATTACAGAAAAAATAAAATCTTTCGCCGACAAGTTAGACATGTGGACCAGAAAAGTTAAAAACTCACAACTTGATTGCTTCCCAGGTGTAGACGCTTCCTAAAACAAATTTTAAATTTTGCCAAAAGTGCAGAAGACATTAGAATTCATTTCTGCATCATTTTCCAAGTATTTTCTATCACTTGATTATCAAATAATGTACCAAATAATGATGTAATGAAATAATAATGTATAAATAGTGGGTCATCAATCTATTCAAATATTTGATGGTATACACCTGACACTAACAGAGGAGGAAATTTTAATAGATTTAAAAAACAAGCCCCGTTTTCTGAGATATAGTTGTCAGCATTTCGGATATCGCTTTGGAGTCAATATCCTCAATTGGCTACAACAGCATTTAAATCTCTGTTGCCGTTTGGATCGTCGTATCTTTGCGAATTATTTCTAAAAATCAATTGCATCCTTCACATTAAAAAAATAATATTACCACATATGTACATAATATATGTTGATAAAATATTAATATAATATCTTAAAAGATTTCTTTTATTCATATTAATGAAGTACATTTTTATTTGGTGTGCCGCGGAACAAATCCCATTCACCAATGTCCCGTGATGTAAAATAGTTTGGCAGACACTTATAGTCGCAGCCACATAATTCATTGGACTAACTGGGTGACAAATTTAACGTTCTCAAACGAATGGGAAATAACCGAGAAGTTCTGCATGATATCAAAACCATAAAACTACAGTGCCTCGGCCACATTATGAGAGAACAAAACTTCAGCATTCCCCGATTTATCATCCAAGGAAAGATCAATGGCAAATATAGCAGAAGACTATGCCACATTTCGTGGCTTAAGAACCATCATGGATGGTACTAGTTAATCTCCGCCAAACTATTTATGGTAGTGGATATAAAAACAAAGATCGCCCTTATGACGTATTAAGATTATATATTAGATATTAAGAGGTGGGCATGACAAGAAGAATATTGAGATCATGGGATTTAGACTCGGAAAAATATATTTGACACGAGTGAAAAAAATACTATAGGTTTGTCAACTAGCAAGCAGTTTTCTTCAAATACAATATTAAACTGATACCTACCTAATCTTTTATGCAATCAAAATATAAAAATTGCCTTTGTCAGCGGAAAATTTTTCTACCCGTAACTGCAAGTGAAGTTTGAATGCATTTTAAAAGATAAACCTTCAAGACGAACAAACGGGATATTCATCATACAAAGAAACCTCTTTGCAAGAAGATTTCTCAAGCTTCAGCGCTTGGAAAATTGTCTTGTCATGTTATGTCGAGCTTTCATGGCAGGTTCGCTTTACATATTAGCTTTGAGGCTATTATATTCTTGTTAAAAGAAAAATTACGTCGAATTTACATTGTTGTTATTAAGTTTTTGTACAAAAATGGGAGTAAACACAATGTGTAATAATATAAAAATGACTACGTATTTTATATTAAAATTTTGGGATTTATTATTCTAGTGATCAACGACTGAAAGGGATGCACGAACAAATAAATCATCAAAGATGACAAAAATAAACTTGGAGATTTTGTACCTATTACCATATTTTTTTATTATTAATGAACATTATATTAAAAAGTCAGTAAAAATATTATAGAATATACCTAAAACTGTGAGATTTAAAAAAAATAGTTGTTATTATTTAAAAGTAACAGAAAACTATGTAAAAGCTAGATGCACGACGAAATTGTCGTGATTAGTATTTAAATTATTTATTAACATTTTTTAATATTAAAAAACAATTATACTATTGACTAAATTTTATTGATGTAAATTTATTGTTATTTCATTGTAAATAGAAATAGAGTGCGCAGAGAAAATGGAGTACAAGTGATATAATAATACAAAATATGTTTGGAGTACCTTTTTCACCACCATATACATATTTATCCATAAAAAAGATTCAATCGTTCAACCAATTTGAATGTAAAGTTATAAACACTGTTTCCTATAATTTTGTTACATTCTTTGAACTTCTACATATTGTATGCAATATGTAGTTATTATTTTTATAGTAATTTATCTAATCTGACTGTACTCGCCTGACTTGGACACCACTTTACACACAAAATAAATTAATAAAGAACATAAAGAAACATCTATTTATTTTAATGACTGTAAATGTAATTATTTATTTATTTAAGAATACAAAACATCGTGGATATAACAAATCTAAATTCAAAACGTACATAACATGAGCTTTACATTATAACAAATATTACAATATTAAATATAATAATAATAATAACAGAAAAACAAATTAAATCAAAACATAGTACAATTTAATACAGAAAAATAAAATTTTGAAAAAAAAAAATACAATTTTACACATAAAAATAAAGTTTCAAAAACAAAATGCAAAGTGCATCACTGAAAATGTCTATGTCTTTAGGGAGCGCGTTTACTAATCTTGCACCCCTCGTTAATGGTGCCTGATAGGCTTGACACGAGGAAACGGTTCCAATCCAGAATAAATCATGGCTGCGACCACGTAGGTAATTGGCAGGCGCATGTGAATTCAAAAATTTTAGGACACCAGGATTGGAAACCATCCCTCGCGCTAACAAGCAAAAGTGTTTCAAGAGAAGAAGAGACCGACGAGATTCAAGAGAGTGAAAAGTAAGCATGCCTTGTAGAAAGGCAGTCGGAAAAAAGGTCCACTATAAAAAGCACAACCACGTACATAATAATATACTTTTATACACAATAATAAAAAATAATTCCTACATATTATAATATTTATGATATAAGTACATTATTATGGGAATATAAAAAAATTATTAGAATCTGGTAATTGCCGCACGGGTCACCGTGTATGACTTATCGTTATTGTCTACGTCATATCGGCTATCTGAGATAGCCTATCTCATTCAGTCGTCTACTTACGAAATTGTTGACAAACTTGAAACCAAGATGAGAAGATATTTACTATTTTATAACGAAATATCAGATTTTTTAAAAATGATTATCACGGAAGGCTCAAGTGCTCGTGACTTCTTCCCTTCAACGCTACCAATAATCACCCCTATTTCCAAGTTGCTTGGATCTAATGAATGAACCGGAAGAATTAGAGAGCTTGTCTCCTGCAGGTACCCGAAAGACGTTATTTGATGCCATGATTTTTGCGTTTGTAAATATAAATTTAAATTATGGAAACTTAAGATTATTATTTTTTATGACAATTTATTTATTATGCTCTTTGAATACATTTGGATCATTGATTGTGCCTCAACATAGGAATATGATTTAAAATATTTTATTATTGGTATGGGCCAGGCGATATAGAGAGCTCTCATTTTATCTTGATATTTTTTTTTTCAATCAGTAGTTCCAAGGTGTGAATGTAGTCTATAGTTGATAGATAGTATAGATTGTTCAATGGGTTGTTCCGCATCTAGTGGAGTGCTTATTCTTTGATTTATTAATGAAGAGAAGAGTTTGTACAAGCATGGCAATAAGCTTATTGGCCTGTAATTGCCTATATCGCATGGGTCTCCTTTTTATAGATTAATAAAATTTAATATTTGACTCTGACCATTGAGTAGGTGTATCGGTAGTTTCCAGTATGCGGTTAAACAGAAGAGTTAGAGGCAGAGCTAGTTGAGTGTTTGCTGTTTTTATAGCTTCGTTTGTTACGTTGTCTGAGCCTGGGCTTTTAACTGGTTTCAGTCGTTTAGTTGCTTCAACTATATCTTCTACTTCGAACTGTGCTCTAGGTTCTTTATTGTAAGGGTATGTGGTGCTCGTGTATATTGCTTTCATAGATTATAAAAAAGCATTCGACACAGTGTCCCACTTAAGCATCTGGGAAACGCTGAAAGAGCATGGTGTAGAAAATGTATACATACAAGTAATTAAAAACATATATTTGAACAATTAAGGTAAAGTGAAACTGGAAAAAATTGGACCAAGCTTTCCCGTTGACAGAGGGGTAAGACAAGGCGACCCCCTGTCTCCACAACTATTTATTGCCATCCTAGAATCAATAATGAAGAAACTGGACTGGAAAAAATACGGAATAAATATCAATGGAAAATACCTTAGTCACCTCCGTTTTGCCGATGATCTTGATCTGTTGTCAAAAACAGGCACACAACTACAACTCATGATCCATTCACTGAACGAAGTCAGCAAACAAGTCGGTTTAGAAATGAGCCTATCAAAAACAATGCTAATGACGAACAGCACAGAATCAAAAATATCAGTCGACAACGATGTATTTACCTACACAAAAAATTACACCTACCTGGGGGAAACAAATTTTTTTTGACAGGAAAAACAATGATCTGGAATTAGAAAGAAGAATACAAAGTTCTTGGAATAAATACTGGAGCTTAAAGGAAATATTTAAAGGAGATATGACAGCAAAGATAAAAACTAGAGTGATGAACTCATGTCTCCTACCATGCTTAACATATGCCTGTTAGACCTAGAGATACTCTAGCATAGTAAAGAACAAAATCGCCAGCTGCCAACGCGGTATGGAACGTAGTATGCTAAATATCAACAGAAGACAAAAAATAAGACACACAAAAATAAGAAATATTTCAAAAGCCACAGACGCTCTAATCCAGGGGAGGGCAAACTGTGGCCCGCGGGCCGCATGTGGCCCGCCGGATATTTTTTTGCGGCCCGCCATCATCAATAATTGTACTTCGGATTACAAATAGCTTTTTTATATTTTTTTTTTAAATATTGACAATAGATTAAAATTTGAAGAATTTGTTGTTTCGTTAATGTATTATCTCAGTACGTCTTCCTTGCGTCTCGTCTCACACTATGTATTAACTATTTTCTATGTTGAACATCGTGACACATTTAAATACTTTTAACTCTGCGTTGCAAGGAAAAAAATATATGCCCATGATATGGTAAAAAGTTTGAATGGATTTCAAATAAAACTCAAGTTATTCCTTCGACAAATATCTAATAACAACGTGGACCACTTTCCAACTTTGAAGTTGCTAGAATATAAATTTGAAGAATATGGAAAAATTATTAAAGCTCTGAATGACGATTTTTTACAAAGATTTGGTGACTTCCGAAAAATTGAGACAAACTTAGCAACAGTACGCGATCCATTTTCAATAGATATTGAAAGTGTACGACAGAGCTACAACTTGAGATTATTGATCTGCAGTGTGACACTGATTTAAGAGAATTGCATCGTCGTGAAGAAATCTCCAAACTTTACAATGCCTTAATTCAGACAAATTTGACCAACTTAAAGATTATGCAAGAAAAATGTTCGTTATTTTTGGATCAACCTATACCTATATGTGAACAAACATTTTCAATCATGAACCTCAATAAAAATTATTTACGATCAAATATCTCCGATGCCCATTTACCTACAAGCAGTTTGGAAAATATCAACTACAAAATTAACACCTGAATTTGACTTTGAACATATTCATTCTTTTCATTAATTTTTTTGTAATATTTATTTTTCGTGATAATAAATAGTGTATATCTAAAAATGGTATTTTACATGCGGCCCTCCGCTCATTTTGAATTCTTGAATTTGGCCCTCCATCCAAAAAGTTTGCCCGCCCCTGCTCTTATCCATGCTCAAAGACTTAAATGAAAATGGGCGGGTCATGTAGCGCGACTACAAGATGAGAGATGGACAAAAATAATTACTTCATGGAACGGCCCAAAAGGGAAACGCTATAAAGGAAGACCCGATGCGAGATGGCAAGACGACATCATAAAGACAGCGGGCCAGGAGGCCTTCAACCGAAGAGTGGTTCTTACAAACCAAACAAACTAATTACATATCATTATAAACATTATCTCATAGTATTATATACAAAATAAAAATCTTAATATATATGTATATATATATATATATATATATTATAGATAATTCACAGGTTATATATATATGTATATATATTCATTACATATAGTCAATTAACTGTCATTTACTTTTGTTTGTAATAAATAAAAAGGCTTTTTTAATTATTTATTTTATTTTATTATGGGCCAGGCATGTCCAACGCATCGATCCTGATTGGGTCTAGGACGATTTGGCACCGCGAACTGGCCTCCGCCGATTGACCTCCGGTTATTGGCCGCCGGTACAATCGGACACCGACCCAATTGGCCTCCGGGACGATCGGACGCCGGTACAATCGGGCGCCGGCCCAATTTGACACCGGCCCAACTGGCCGCCGGGAGATTGAACGCCGCACCGCTGAATAAAATGCGCAAAGGAAAAGACCTACGTAACGACTTCGTAGAGAAAGTAGACACGACACTTTAATAAATGCTTCTATCTACTTAGTGGTTGTACCTAATACATTTTGCGCTTAATATATTTTTATTATGATAGATAATGATTGTTATTCATGCTTTATGCTATAAAAGAAAAGAATTCTTTTCTCGCCAGAACTTGAAGATGTGCATAATTAAGTAATTTTTGTGTATACTTACCTATTCATATTAAAAACAACAAATATTAATAATTAATTGGTAAGTTAAAATTTTGTCTTTTGGCGTTTTCTCGATTTCATGTTATTATAATTGAACTTTATATGTGTATATCACCCGTAAATAAGTATTTTGAAGATTATGAAATTACAAACAATATAAGTAGGTAAACTACTTGAAAAGTATATACATATTACATTAGATATTATGTTAACAAAGCGAATTTGTAACTTTATTGGAAGTTTTAGTCATTTTTATTTAAGTACATATAGTATATAATATATGATGTTTATAAAAATAATGGAATTCTTTCCTCGTCTTTTAAAGATGTGCACAATTAAATTTACGTATTTTTATTTATATTTACGAATATGTAGGTGTTCCTATAAAGGGGATAATTAAGAATATGTTATGCGAAACTCAACTTTACAGAAAGCGAGGAAAAACACCAAATAAAAACAGTAAGTAACCAAAATATATGTATTCGTATTTGGTATTTTTTTAAGTTTATTAAATGTTTATGATTTAAAATACAACCATAAAACACTAAAGCTATTGTTATTTATTTCGTCGTGTGTTTTTTTATTTTTTTGCCTGTTTCTAGTTTATTAGTTAAATTGGAGCCAGTTTGAATGAAAATTATATTCTTTCAAACTTTTCTTAAATTAAAACAATACATTTTAAAGTGTGTTTTAGGGTAAATAAAAATATCTTTAAATATTTAGGAAAATAATCTGCTGTAAATATTTCAGTAGGTTGATGGATAAATATGTAAAGTAACCTTATAGTAATTAATATTATTCACTATTTGCTAAGTCATATTTTTATAATAATACTTACATATGAATTTCTTTAACGGTATTAACTCACAGTGAAGCCTTGATGAAAAGACAGTACCTATATTAAATAATAAAATAAAATAAAACACAATATTATGCAGTGCTAAGCAAAATTGATAAATAAAACGACAATTATAATAATACATTTATTTTAAATGACAACCTATTTTAGACAATACATTTTAATAATATAAAAACAAAATGCAGTTCATAAATACACATCGTATGGGTATTTTATAATCCTACTTATGATATTTAAATAACATAATATACGTACATATTCATCTCAAAAAACCTCATAACAAAATAACATACGAAAACTACACAAAATATTTATTACTTTCCATAAAAATAAAGGAATAAATGGAGGAACCTAATAATACAATATTAGGTACCTTCCTACCTATCTACCTAAAACTTGTAATGTAAATACACTTTTAATATATTCTACGTAACCGAATATTTTACTACTTTTCTTAATAAATTCTCAAAAATTCAACATACCTATATATTTGAATGTAAGTAAATTAAACGAATAAATTTTAATGGATTGAAGTTTTGTACTTTTCCATTTGAGTCGTTTTTTGCGACCCGAGTTTCGCCTTTCGGCACCTTCGGGCACTATGTGCATTTACCAAAAGATAAATACACACTGTCGATGAATACAGTTAATAATTCTAACTTATATAATAAAGTAATACAATAAATTAGGTGAAACTTTATCACCTACCATTAAGTTCACAATAAAAATATAACAAACAAATTATGAATAGTTGAAGTGTTTGTAAAAAAACCCTACCTTCTCACTAATAATACATTCGATATGAGTATTAATCGTCAAAACATAATAATAGATCATAAGTAAATGTAATCAATAAAAATACTTACTACACTCAAGAGGTGTAAAATTGTCAATTCTGAGAACATAGCAACATATTGGGAATTTAACGGAGGTTACTAATGAGATACCTATATCAATGATATCAATCTTGTGAAACAAATATTCGATATTATTCTTACATGCTACTTTTTTCCACTTCACTTCAAATACTTCAACCAATCATAATTTATTTGTTAATTTTTTATTATTATTTATTGTTATATTTTTTATTGTGATCATTGACTTAATAGGTGGGTGATAAAGTTTTTACCTACTTTATTGTATGAATTTGTTATATAAGTTAAAATTGACTGCATTCGTTGTCAGTGTGTGTTTACCGGTGAGTGCGCATAGTGCTTGAAGATGCCGAAAGGCGAAACTAGGGTCGCAAAAACGACTCCCTTGATACGTACCCTCGATTGATAGTAATAATATTATAAAGAGATAAAGCACAAAGATTAATCTTGAATAACAAATGAATCAAACAAAACTAAAGTTCAAATCTCAGAATTATCGACTTAAGTTTATTGCAGAATCAAAGAAATAATATTATCTGGCCTATGTAATATTACTAACAACAGAACCATACTATAGGAAAAAGCGTATGACACAAAACAATTTTAATAATAGAAAAATAGGTACATAATACAAGTTGAGATATAATATGCATGCACATAGTGAATGATGGAAGTTGTCTTATACATTTTTTTACGAATAATGAATTGTGTTTTCAAAGCCGGTTTGGTTCTAAAAGAACATAATATAATAACTTAGATGCAATTTTAATGTATTTTTTAATTTAGTTGACGTAACAATCAAACTTTAATGTAAATGCAGATAAATGAAAATGCATGTATAGATTTAGACTACCTTCATTTTTACATTAACAATATTATTTAAAATAAATTAATTGGATAACAATAATTGGTTGTTTTCCTTTGAAGCTAATTACAAATATACAATTTTAATACCACAATGATATACTTAATAAGTAATCAAGTTATTACACAAATAAGGAAGTCAATTTTATTTATTAACTATCTATGACATCATATCCCTTTTAAATCAATACATACTATAAATCAGTTTTAAGAAAGTACCACTGTAAATACAGAATTGGAAAAATATACCTAGCAATAACTAAAAATCTTGGAACGAGTAGGGTTTAAATCATAAAGATATTAAATGTTTAAACACACGTCTTTCGCCCAGCAAGCGTAGTAGGATTTTTTAATACTATATTTTTGATGAAGTACTTCTTCTTGGATTATTTACTGAATTGGCCAAAATATTTAAAATTAAAAATATTATAAAATATATGCTTACATATATTTTCATTCGCCGCGTCCAACGCAACTGGTGCGTTACCCATCAGGTGGCCATTAGATATAATTAGCATGTTATTTAAATGTGGTAATTAATTATTAATTAAAAGATCCACAGCGAATGGGTTCTTAAAAAACAGTACAACTAAGAACTAAAATTTCATAATATAATCAATACCTATGTAGTCTTATCATAATTTATATTAACAAATGATTTCAGTCAACAATGCATAGGGACCTACTGAAAATACTTAAAAATGTGAAACTTTGGATTTTCATCGTTGCTCGTTTTAGATTAAATGTATAGCATTTAACATAATAATGTACAGTGATAATCATAACTATTTAATAAATAATTTCCAAAGATGTTATGGTACTTAGGTATTAAAGGATTAACCTCACATTTTATCAATATTAAGAAAAGTATGTCGAAAATAGAAAATAGTAAAAAAATGTTGATAGGTATTAATAATTAAAATATATATCAAGGATTACAACATTTGGTAGTTGTGAGAGAGTCCACTTAAATATTCTATTGGGTTTCTACTACCATACTCCCGTACAATTTTTAAAATATGGCTATCAGCATCTCTAATTTTTTTTAATTTCATTGGTGGTTGATGTCCAGCCACTAAATGCTCCATATATACATCTCGACCCTTTTGTACCTTCCAAAGTCCATCAATGAATTTCCAAATACATGGATTTTTCATCCCTAATTCTACTTGTAATCGGCGATGCGCTGCCTCCGAATAATTATTTGTTCGGTCTTCTCCATGCAGCGTCCTCTCATGGAGATTCCATATACATGGTGAAAATAGAGGCTGGTGCCTGCCAGTCCCACGTCTATTCTGGCGGCCCATATACGTGTCCTCAAACCAATTAATTACAGGGCTTAACTCTAATGATAAATGTTCATATAGCGCATCTAGATATACATCCAGGTCTTCAATTTTCAAGAATGCCAGGGCAAATATCATTCGAGCTTTTAAACTAAAATCAGCATCATTATTAAATTCACTAAGTAGGCCCATATATGCCACATGTTTCCTTAAATTCTGTGAAAGATGAAAAAAACATCCTTTGATTGTCACATCTGGAAACATTTCTAATGCTGCGCTTATTGAGGTCGCAGATTGGGCTGCAGCTCTTTAAGCGCAGCGAACATGCGAATATATGTTGTCCGTTTCTTATTAGGAAGAAGTGCATATATCACCGGTAATATGCCACCGTATCTCTCACACATTATAGTATACACTTGTGTAAACAATTTTGGTGCAATGGAAAATGTACCATCCATATACCATACCTCACTCACATTTAAATGCTCAACCCAAATTTGCCTACCAAAAATCAAGATTCTATCTAACCCTTGTCCAATATCACATAATAAAATTTTTTCTTATATTCCTGGTTGACACATGTATTGCTTATATACCTCTGGTATAGTATAGTAAGGCTTTCAAGATTTGAGGGATCTGTCGGATATGCATGTATATCCCTACGTTTCCGTCTGATCATTTTTCTCAATGCCGTGTTATTGGGGATTCCGGCTTGCGACCCCAGTGAAGTCCCAACCAAACACTGGTTTATCACTCCTGTGGTGGCTTCTACAGAATTATCCGCCCGTCGTTTAATTTCTGTCACTACTTTCGCTACCTCGACTCGAGCCGGTGAAGAGAAATGGGTGTGTGCATTAATTTTTTTTACCACGACGCCAGCTTTAGTATGGATTCTCCCATTGCAAATTATTTTTTGTTCACATCGCCAAAATTTTAACAAATTATCCAATTTACTTATTTTATCGAAGGTATAAACAAATCCGTTACACTCTAACTTTCCATGCCCGCGTTCGCTCATAATCTGCCCTTCCATTGCGAATATGGTATTTGTCACTAATTATTGTCACTTGTGTTTATTTATTTCGCAAATAATTTCACTAAAAATAACCCTTTTAATTGTCAATGTCACTTATTATCAAATAAACGATTATATCGTAACACGAATTACTATTATTAATAGTTTAATTATTAATTTCACTTCAAACAATGCACTAATTTCTTTGTCAATACTATAAAATTCCTAAATTATTTCGTACTAATTGTTCACAATTATCATTTTACTGGAATGCCTACGATACTGAATAAGATGTCTTTTTTCTTAAACACGATTTTGAATACTGAATAAGTCAATCCTCCCAAGTAATCCTTTTATACCTTTCATATTATAGGTTACACAGTTTGAGGGTATCCATAATTTTACAAATGACATGTTTTTATTTGATATAAAGTTAAAAATCATACCTACATAATAATTAGTTAGTGGATACCTACAGTTTTTTTTAAATTATTTTATTTATAAAAAAATTGACAATTAGGTACCTTTTTATTGTTAAAGGTTTGTAAAATCAAATTAACTCTCGCATAGAATTCTTAAATCATTGGTTTAGTATGGCAAATAATTATATAATATAATGTATATTATTTACTGTATCTAATACCTCGTAAGTAATGTACTTATATTCTTATAAATATATAGGTTATTCAGTAGTAGGCCTACTTGGAGTTATACAAAAACCATCGGACGTATTGACACATTTTTTAGTTGTGAAAGAGTCCATTTTAATATGCAATTGGATTTCTACAACCATAATCCTGTATATTTTTTTAATTCGGTTATCAGCACCTTTAAATGATTGTATTTCTGAGGCCTTTTCATGTTCATTACATTAGAATCTACTAAATAAATAATATCTATACCTTAGAAGCAGATGGGTGCAACTGCCATATTCTCATTTTTTTTCAAAGAGCAAAAAAACAATTTATATTTTTGATGAATGTCTATAACTAATAAGAACTAAAAACATAAACAAAAGGCGATCATCTTTTCTATAAATTTAATTCATTAAAGCACTGTTAGAAAAAAAATTAAACGTTTAATTAAATTTAGAATATAAACTAAATTATTATTAAAATAAGCAGTAAAGATTTGCATCATATTGCCACTTACAATGATCAAAGAAAATGTCTATGACGAGGATTATACATTTTTTTATTTTACCATATTTAGCTGTTATGAAAATTTGCCCCGAAAACATACTTCGAAATTATGGTCTATGTATACAAAGGTAAATAATCATTAGGTATTTTTTAAACATCTCAAAATACTAATACTAAGTAGATAATGCAAAAGTTAAAAGCATTAACCCTACAGCTGAATGAATCTAGATCAGTGATGGCGAACCTGTGACACTAGTGTCACGCAAGATGATTTTTCATGGCACGCGAATGTTTTATTTTGAAAAGAGAAAAAAACCTACAATAATTTAATAATATATTAGAAAGTTTTGCAAATAAATTAATGTTTTTATAAGTAAGCTTATAATATTAAAAAATGATGACGACAGAGCAATGTTTTCTTCGGTTTTTAATATTATTTTTATTTTTTCAGGCAAAAATGACAGATTAAAAATAAAAATATTCATCCAACAATGATGACAATTTGGTGAAATTTATCGGCAGTCATTAAAATATAAACAGTTGCTTATTATTTTACCTCAAATATAATCGCTAAAAACGGAAAACTGCTTAGTTAGTGATAGGGAATATAATTATATGAAAGAAGCGTTGCTAAAATGCTTCCATGATCTCCTTGAAATTTTGAAAACAAGGAAAAAATTATTGAACTAATAAAAGATTAGACTTCGGCTAGAAACACAGTGAAAATAGAATCTCAAGAACTCAATTATAATCTTTAAACTTTTTCAATAGCATTCTTAAAAACTGTTTTTCATTTCTTTCTCATGAATCTCGGTATGTCAGACAGTCGAACAATTATAATAGGGAAATTTTGGCCCACGTACGTAAAAAGGTTTGCCAACCCTGATCAAAATAATACTATTAAACCTATTTTTCTCAAAAAAAGGGGTTTTCAAACTGTGTTCACTCGTATAATTCTGTTTAATATAATATTTATTTTATTAATTTTATTATGTTAACTGTAAATTCATGGTGGAAATGAATTCTATTATTGATTTAATTTAATAAAACGCAATTTTTATCGTACTGACTAGACTAGCCTCTGGGTGGACGAAACCGGTTGCAGTTAAAAAAGGTTCATGTGATTGGTATATTTAATAATATGTTTACTGTTCAATTCTACTTATTAAGTCATAATTTGTGATATACTAATTATTTAATTTATAAATACGTGCTGCAATATAATCAGTCAATGTCGATTTAATGATTTATTTTCTTCCAAACTCAATAATTACCCAGTATTATTTAACCTAACTAAGAAAATACGACATCCAACAGGATTCGTGCCCAGATGCATGCTCTGGCCACTAAGCTATACGAGTCCTATCTACTTGTATCAAAGTGAGCTAATGCTTTTATAATTCTCTCTGAAACACTTTCTAAAGTGCGTTACTTATTGGCAATCGGCTTTTGTATTTTAAATCAAAGTAGGTATTGAATTATCGATTTTAGGATCACTCCAATGCTTTATATTATATTTTGCTGATATTTTTGGACGAATTCACTGGACAGCCGGCTCTTAGACTGTTAACCGATGAGTTAGACATTTTTCGAAATTCTTGTCCTATTAAAAATATTTTTAACGCTATTATAATATTTTGTATAATTCTCATGACAAAGGCCAATCATTTTTTCCCCTGATCGAGCTAATGAGGTAGTTAGATCAGATTATTTTTAAATATCTGGGGCTTTCCCACGTACCCAGGTATTTCCACAGATAAATTAAAAATAATTCCCTATTACAAAAAACGGCTTCCTAGTGATTAATATATTAGGTATTATATATTTCGACGTAGTTACACAAAACAAACATTTAGTAATAAAAATGGAATAAGCAATTTTAAGCCGAAGATACCTTACACCTATTTCAAACGATAGTCTATTGATAATAATATGCACCTACATACAAATTCGCTTTGTCAACATAATATATAATAATGTAGGTACAGAATACATGTAGGTACTGAATACGGTATAGTTTGTTAATTATTATAGACTTATATTATTTATTACGTAAACGCCTTGATTAATATAAATTGTACCTAATTATTAAAGATCGATTGACCAACACATTTCAAACAATAATATAATATAATAATTATAATGTAATATGTAGGTACTTTTCAAGTATTTTACCTACTTATATTGTTTGTAATTTCATAAACTTCAAAATACTTATTTACGGATGATGAATAAATATAAAGTTCAATTTTAATAACATGAAATCGAGAAAACGCCGAAAGATATTATTTTCACTAACCAATTCATTATTAATATATATATATATATATTTAATATGAATAGGTAGGTATACACAATAAATTACTTACTTAATTATGCACATCGTCAAGTTCTGACGAGGAAAGAATTCTTCTCTTTTTATAAACAGCATAAAGCATAAGTAATAATTATTATCAATCATAAGCGAACAATGTATAAGGTACAACCACTAAGTAGATAGAAGCATATTAAAGTGTCGTGTCTACTTTCTCTACCAAGTCGTTACGTAGGTCTTTTCCTTTGCGCATTTAATTCAGCCGTGCGGCGTCCAATCTCCCGGCGGCCAGTTGGGCCGGTGTCCAATTGGGTCGGCGCCCGATTGTACCGGCGTCCGATCGTCCCGGAGGCCAATTGGGTCGGTGTCCGATTGTACCGGCGGCCAATAACCGGAGGCCAATCGGCGGAGGCCAGTTCGCGGTGTCAAATCGTCCCATTCCCTCCTGATTAACCGTTCAATCGCCGGAAAGATTTGGTCGATCGCACTATAGACTCATAGGAATTAAATTGTGTTTAAAAGCGTCAGTTGTAATATAATATGATTTCATTGCGTGTTTAGAGGGGAGGCATTTACCATTTCTATTTTTTTACCAGTTTAAGAGAAAATAAATTTTTAATGTACCATAGTGACTTCGTCATATCATCGAATTCATATTGCATCACTGACGGCTTACCATATGAGTAAGAAAAAAAAGATGTAACTCTCATCGATTTAAACTGAGAAATAGTTTCCCTCTACTGTCCGGTATTGGGTTTTTTTCATACTTAGTAAGGAAATGTATAGTTTGACGATGAGTGCCCAAAAGACGACCAAAACTGATTATTTTCACGACAAATGGGATATCGAGTATTTCTTGGCGAGGGTAAAACGCAAGTATTCGTGTTTTATTTTAAGTGTGTGGTATATCAACGTTAGTTTTGATTTTAGATAGTAGATCACAGCCTATTTTTTGAAGTTGGACACATTATTTAGCATAGGCCGTTATAAATAATTTTGAATTGAGTTAGTAGTATATTTCCAAAAAAAAAATAGCTAGTCAATCCAAAAACAAAAATATTTAGAGGCAGGTTTAGTTACGTTTATATTTTACAAAAGCAAGTAGCTAGTTTAATAGTAGTACTAAATAATAAATGAGATATGTAATTTAAGTAAGTATAATAAATTCGTAAGCTTCAAAGTAAAATAAAAAATATAAAATGAAAAAAATTAAATTGGAAGGTTTATACAACATCTCAATGTTTTTATATCTTTGAATATATGGCTTTTAAAGCATTATAAGAAAGCTTAAAGTAGGCTGGTATGAAGAATTTGTATGCTTAAAATAAAGGCTGTCTTTGGCCAGACGTGATCATAGAATATTCAATGAGTTCTAAAAACCTTTGTAAAGTCAATTGGATTTATTGTATTCGCTACAGCATTAACGTGAAGGAGAATATATTATTTAGGAAAATGTATTGTCGTATAATACAAATAATTGTTGAATTTGTTTCGCGTTTGGTAACTAAAGAGGCTAAGAGAGACTTAACCTTGTATTAGTATTGTTTGAAAATTGTGATTGTATGATTCACGGCTTTTAAAAGGAAAAAGGGCTTAACCCTCACATATCAAATTTTATAGCAGGCACAAAAACGTGTTCGGTCAAAGCTAAAATATAATACCAACACATACCTACACCTTATGTGCATGAAGATAATTATTTTGGTATTTTATATTTCTAATATGATATTAATTATTGAGGTAATTAAATAAAAACCAATAAAATTTATGGTTAGGTCTTTTTTCCCACTTCCTTCATTAAAAAGAATATAGGTTAAATTTAGATAATAATTCGGCATTTGCAGCTAATATCCTTTAGTTAGATATAACGTGGATTAATTCGTGCTAAATTATATCATCAAATAAAGCCTATTTTGAAAAAAAAATTAAGGTTACTTCCTTTTTCTTTACTAGAGTCGATAAGTTAAAATGGTGTTTAATTATTTGGATTTAATTAATGTATAAGCATATAAGAAACTTTATAAATGTATTAAATATTTGTAATATTGAGTAAAGAGATTTTTTTGTACAAACTACACAGAATACCAGCCCAAATTAAAGAAATAAAGCTGAAGGCTGTCTGTAATAGGGAACACATTTTAAAATATACGTCACAATGGAGTCTACGCAAAGTGTTTCAATGCAAAAATTTCAAACTAATCCTGATATTACAGTCGATAGTTCTACCATTTTGACGGAAAAGATAAGTTAGCAAAAAGACAAAATCTTGGTTACTGACTACAAGAAAGTGGGCAAGCGTGACTTAAATATTAATAGGAGGAACTATACCAAATACTGGGTACTTTTTGATGAAAAATTATTAAAAATAGTAGTAAATATTATTAAGTCTTGAATTTTTGCATACATGTTAGAAATTTAACCTATAATCACATGTTACATTAATCAAAGTGTTAATAAGAGGCTTAGATTTATTGTTATTTATTTAAGGCATTTGTAGGATAAAATTGTCAAAAAAAAATGTGTCCCAATATTGGATATCCAGTGTTAGGAAGCTGTGTTCCCTAATACTGGATATCCAATATTTGGAAACAACTTTTTCGCAAAAATAAGAAAACATGTTACTATATTTATTTAGTTATCGGAGAAAATGTTTCACATACACAATATGTTGTCATATATGAATGATTTTGTGATAAAACAATAAAAATGCTTATTGGATCAGGCATATTTCACAAATGAAGTCAATTACATTGTTGTCTACCCCAGCACATAACTCATGACACCATCTAAAACAAGCAATGCATCGTATTCATTTCTCTCCGGCAACGTCACTTGAGTACGAACTACTACAAAAAATACATTCAACGTCCTCATCATTGGTGTCTTCGTCACCACTGTCGAGAAAAATCAGTTCTTCATCTTGACTTTCTGATGAGCTTGGCCCAGAGCTTGAGACTTGAGCCAGACGCACGTTTTCGTTTAGGTTTTTTAATAGCTTCTCTCTTAGAGGCTTTCCTTTTTCTGTCTTCACTGAAGCTTGTTTTTTTTTGTTATTTGTATTTCAAGTTCATGTTTGTATGGTGAACTCAAGGTTGCTGGTCTCTGTCTGGATCTGCTTGCTGCAGTATGAGATTTGAGTTGAGGCACTGGACTGATATCTGCAGGAGTAATGAAAGTCGAAAAAGGTCCTGGTGGTAATAATTTAGGTGATGCTACTGTTGCTCTTTCGATTTGTTTTTCTTCTAAGTCTGACCTGGCTGAACCAGCATCAATTGCATCGTCCACATCAAGATTGCTCGTGCACAATTTATATTGGTTTTGAAACTCTTGCACGGTGAAGTCAGAATCATTTTTACAATGTTCTACGAGCAAAGCCTCTATCTCTGCGTTGAACGTTAGTTTACATCCCAACTTTGCGTTTATCAATTGATTAGCAGTCATTGTTTTCTTTTTAACATAACTTTTTAATGTCGAGCGAGGTACAGCGATGTTTTTAGATAGCCCATTTTCTTTTTTTAATGGCTTATAAGCGTATTCCATTGCCTCAGCGCTCTACTTTTTTCTTTGGTTTAGAGACTGAAACAAACAACAACAAAAAATAAGCTTTGTAGACCAAATTAAATTCCCATAATGCTGTATCCCAATACTGGATATCCAATATTAGGACGCACCTAGTATCCAATATTGAGAACCAAGTACGCCTAAATGCAACTGTTATTGTTTTTTTTTATGAATACGTTTCCATACTTATAACATACCCTAAACCCATCCAACTATGTATACTATAGCAACAAAATCATAATAGTACTAATTTAAGACCTTAACTGTATCAAATCGTATCTAAAAGGCCACTATTTCAAAAACTCTACTGACGACAAAAATCTGTAAATCACCTCGTGTCACCATTTCTCACAATACTTCGATATATCTCAGCAAGTCGTGTTATTTACAAAGTAGCAAACGTTGTGTAAATTTTTCGCTAGATGATACTGCTTACTTCTCTAGGAAGTCTGGTATCCAGTATTAGGAACGTATCCCATATTCGGTACAGTTCCCCTAGGTACTCAAATTATGTCATGCCTTTGATATATATATACAGTAGGTTTTTAATATATTTACGGGATATATCAAGTCTTTTAGCTAACTAAAAATGGTAATTGAAAAATGATTTTTTCATTAACATTAATTATCTTTAATTCATGACAGAATTCTGCTGTTTAATGAAATATTACAAGTACTTACTGAGAATTAAAAATAAATTAGCATCACAGACATTTAAATTAGGTAAATATTTTTTAATTACCTGATAATGGACTTATACATTTAATGAAAGGTTAGTAGGTAAATTATGAATTATATGGAAAGTTATTCGTTCGTATATTAAAGTAATGGTACCATTAAAATGTTATAAAAATAATTAACAGTCTTACATTTCCTTCTTCGTATTTTAATTAAGAAAAAAAACTAATACAAAGTTAATGATTCAATTAAGAGGAGTAGACGTAATGAATATTTTACAAAAAAAACGTTGTTTATTTATGCAGTGTAAACATAAAACTTAAATGGAAAAGGTTGAGCGTTTTTTGTAGGGTTATTTGTATAAGTGGACATTTTACTGGGGTGATTTTTCTTAGCTAACCCGGCACAAAGAATGAAATATTTTCCGACTGACGTAATACGTGATGGGCGGGTCAGGAAATTTAAAATCCTTCAAAAATATTCACACACAAAATGCTTACCCTTATTTAAGTGATGCGGAAAATTTGATTTATACAACTCACATACAATAAATTAACAAATTTTAGATTATATTATAAAACTATTAAAAATATATACATGTCATTCACAGTTTGTAATGGTCAATTATTTAAAATATAAAAAAAATTACATGCTATGTGGGCTATTTTAAAATGTGTGGACAAGCATGTACCGGTTAAAAACATTATTTTTTGGGGAGTGTAATTTACCAGGAAATTGATTATATTCAAAATTTGACCAATTATTTTTAACAATAATTCAAAAAGAAGTATTCTTACGTCTATGCTATCAATCGACCTTTAAAACAATATTTTCGGTTCCATGACAAAACAGAACATGACAAATAGATTCCACAAAAATGAATGTTTTATTTTTCCCTTGGCTGTTCTGTTTTGCTACTGTTCTGTTTTGTCATGGAACCGAAAATTTTGTTTCAAAGGTCGCTTGCCAGCATAAATCAACACATTTTCATATCTCTCCCTTTTTATTTTCTGTAGTTTTACAATACCTTTTAACAAAAATACGCAACTCTCTTTTAATTCAACGAATAATTCACTAGACTAAAGGGTTAAATTATTAAAATTCAGTTTATTAAGTTTTCTAAAATGTCATGAAGAGATTTTTGACTTATTCATAGTTTTATTATTTTGAAAAACACCGATTTTTATAAAAATATAAATGTATAAACTTGAAATCCTAAGATAGGATCCCTTATAACATTTTTTTTTTATTGTGAGTTCATCTTTGACCTTAATTAAAGAATATTTTATTTTTAATGTTTTTAGATATATATATGTATTAATTAATACAGTTTAAATTATAAATTATCAAAAAAATGTCTCACATTGCAAGTTTCGTATTTATCCGCAAAGTGCCGATAAGTAGAGGATTAGCCTTAATGCTTCACAGCCTTTTTCAAAGTATAAAACTTCCACGCCACACTAAAGAATATTTACATAGATACCCTATATTTTTTCATAAAAATGTTTCCTTGCTATAGTTGAAATTAGTACCGACTAATCATTTAAAAAGAGCTTTAATTAACTTACGTTTTTCAAAGAATTACCGCACAGCAAATTGTCTATTGACTTAATCAGTAGATACATGATAGTATATTATTTTAGTTTACTTGTTTTATTTAGTTTATGGTAAATCATTTATATTTTAAGCGAATAGTTTTTATTCAAGAAATAAAAATTCTTATATCATCTTACAAACTCTTGATACAATTTTGACATTGAATGTATGCTTCGATTTTACTGTACATACGAGTAACATAAATAGTAAATCCTTTGCGGCACACCGGTTTGGAAATCTCTACTTTTGATAATCTCTGCTATTCTCAGCTGCATTTAACAACTTATTCATGTCAACGTTATCTGTGATACTTAGCTATTAAATATAACAATATAATCTATGTATTGAAATATTTAATATTTTTCTCCCACACAAAATGTATTTTAATAATACTCTTTTCAAATGATATAATATTTATACCTAAACATGACAGTTTCTTAATATTTTACTAAGCTGTATTGTGGTTATTTCGGTCCCTTAGAAATCTGCTCTTTGACAAAATATTTCATAAATGAGTGACATATTTTCATGAATGGAATGGTGAAAATGGAAAATTATTACGATGTTAAAACATATTGTATTTTTTTAATATTGGAATGAATGATTTCCATGCAGCTATGAAAGCATAAATTGAGTTTTTAAATGATAATAATATTGCTACTTACTATATTTAGAGAAGTGATATATTTATTACCGTTTTTATTATTACTATAATAAATCAGATCGATTCCAACAGATGGCATGGTAAGACAAAATCTTTCAAGTTGTACGAAGCAACTATAAATTAGATATTGCAGGTAACAAATGGTATAAGTTGGTATGTAAGTAATACTTTATCAATTTTCCCATATATATACCCGTACCCAGCAAATTATTTTTGATTGATGGGAATATTAATTAACTATTATAATATCAAATACATATTACTTGTATTATGTGAGGTATTTATTTTAATTGAAATAAGTTTTGAATATCTACCCTAAAAATAAATTATATTATTTTATCAATTGGCTCCTCAGCAAGTATACAAATTATTTAATCGGAATATTTGAAGTAAAAATAAAGCAAGTTCTCGGTTTGGCAATTTCCCAAAGTTTGCGTGCTAAAAACAAATCGTGATAAAGCTTACCACTCATTAGGTGACTTACGGTTTAAAGATATAACTTTTCTATATTGTATTTGTGTACAAAAGAAAGATAAAATATAGTTTATTGTATACTTACATAATACCTATATAATATTGTAAAATATAGAGGTGTTGCATTTTACGTGGAATGAGCTGGTAGGTATATCAATTGAAAAATATACAGATAATATATATGGTTTTTTTAATCAATGGAATAGACTAGAACCTTTGCCCGCACCGCACCCCACCTCACCAATCCGCCTCTGATAGCTGACCACTTTACGTAATTTTACTTATTATATTTTATTATTATGTCTCAACGCCCGCATAACGGGTGTGGAGACATGGTAGATGGTGAAAGCATGATGTGTCGACATCCTTTTTTTTATTTGAGTTTCCGGATGACGGTTCGGTTCGTTATATTCTCAGTTCAAGTATTCGGCGACAACTCCACATTAATTCAAAAGGATTATTTTACATTGCCACGACTCAATACCTTTACAAACATAATTCTCGTTATTATTGAGAATTTCTCAAACCTTCCATAGACGTGTTATAAAAAAATGCATTTCCGTGAGCGTAGTCTTTCCACTAATGTCTTTTCCTCTAATGATCTACCTTAGGACGTACCTATATACATTCATCCCCGTTTCTAGATGCCGGAATCTATTTCCTCCGAGTAGGAAGTTGACTCAATCAATAACCATTAACTCGGTTTTACTGCTATTAATAAACAGACCACATAACATTTAGGAACTTCACTTTTACCAGGTGTCGTAACTCTCTGAGGTCCCTCTCGATAACCATGTGGACAATAGTATCGGAGTCCTAAATATTCATAATACCAACTTAACTTCTCATCTTGTCTGGTATGAATCATGAATTATTTTTCATAAAAAAATATTTCAAAGAAACTAAATATTTTCCTGAAAAAATGTTACATTTAATTTAAGGTCATAATTACATACCTACCTTTATTTTTTCTTAATGATAATGTTCTAACTGTATATTTGTTATCTACGCTTGATGTTACTTCTCTTATCACAAAAAGGTCACAAGTAAATCATTTTTCATTTTCATTTTATAGAAAAGTATGTGTACAGTATTAGGTACAGTTATAAGAATATTTATTCGTTACGTTGAATATGCGTATATAATATATGTTTATTGAAATTCAAAATTACGAATTTTAATGTTCTGCATGCATGATGCCGACAGTAAAATATTTCATGAATATTTTCCACGTATTTTGTTCTTATTTATTTTAGTTATGTGAATATAATTGATAGGCCGTATTTTACACACGGGTAATTTGACGGCATATGTTTAATATTTTTATAGTGTATATTATATTATTATATGAATATACGGGTAGGTAGGAAAATAAAAAGGGCCTCTCGTAATAACAATGTTAAAAAAAATAAAAACTATAAAATTATTGAAGGAATTTACACTTTGTTTTTTTAACTAGCATAGATACCTACATTCAAAACAGTTCTAGTTATTTACTAATAATTAAATGAAAAATTCATAAAAAAATAAACAACTTGAGTACGTGACCATTTCGACTATTACTAAGAGAAAAAGTATGAAATTTTCCTATAAATTTGATAGCGATTGCTGAACGTTTATTAGGGATCGTTTTAGGAAAATTTAATTTTCTCTCGGTCGTTAAATTGTGACATATTATATTTTTCGTTTTTTAAATTATCTACTTACTTTTGTACAATCTAATAATCATAGGTAATGACATAAGATTTTTCTAGGAACCCTAGTACTCAGTGGGTACTCAGCCCATGGGCCGCCCTAGAAGAGGTAGGCGGATAACATCAGAAGAGATGCAGAGGCTGAGTGTGACCAACTGGAGAGAAACCTGCTTCAGCCGAAGGCTATGCAGTTATCTATGGACCTGCAGTGCTAACTAACATAAATATAAATAATATGTAATAATTGCAACAAAAAAACTTATTTCAGGCATGTGAGTAAATGCAATGTGGTTTTATTTTCATTACGGTCCCGGAAAATCCATTTTGTTATTATCAAAGCATACGTGTGGAACTTACTACAAATGAATATGCAATGCAAAATTACTTGCAGTCAAAATTCAGCCACTTGGATTGCATTTTCATAAAGTTAGACTCCATAAAATAAGGTTTTCTTGAACATGTTTGCAAAATAAGTAAATTAAAATAATAATGTGGTATCAAGAATCATATTGCTGATCAATTTGCATTCTATACATTACATTGAATTCGCATGTTATATATTTTAAGAAAATCATTTTTCAAAAAATGTCCGATACCTATATATTATGAAAAATTTGTATAGCTGACTAAATATCATTTTGTATAAGTTCGTTTTTATTTGGGTTTTCATTCAACAATTTGTTTTATTAATGCTTCGTGTCACTTTTTTAATGTTCTAATGCATCACTCTGCTTTTGTGATTATATATAACCATAATTATTCATGTGATAAATAAAGATTCATTTATATTATTTTGAGACACATTCGTATTACAAAAATTTTTTATTAAGCTAAACAAATTAAACCATTATATTATAATATGGTTTGAGAACAGAAGAACAAAGATTTTAGACAAATAATATTATTTTTCCTTGGGGTTATATAATCATTTTTTTTTAATTCGCACCTCATAGATTGCCATACAATGAATCCTCATAAAAAGAGTTACTATTATACTCTTTATAATATATTTCGAAAATATATGGCCATATTTATAGTGTAACTAGTCCTAGTATAAAATATAATCAAAATAAATTGTTTTACTGAAGCTTTTTACTTTTACAGAATTCGCCTTAATACTCGATAACAGTAGATTTTATAAATAAATAAATTATTGCTGTCACTGTCATTGTGGGGCGGGTAAAATATTTTAAGCCCTAAATTAGCGATTAATAGTGATATAATATGATAATAACATTCATTATTAAATTCACTACAAAATAACAAATTCCATACCACACCACACTGTTTCTATAGGGAGCAGTACCGAGAAGCTAATAATTAATTATTTATATATTAAAGAGTCATGTGATACATAATATTATTTAAACAATTTGAAACATTTAATTTTTATCCTAATCACCTACATATATAGGTTTATTATTAAAATATGTATTGCTTGGCGAAAAAGTTTATAGAAACACACCATAAATAATTAGCTTACTAAACCACGAATATACATATTATTAATATTATAATTATATGTTTGTTTGCAATGAAATAATGTAAACTTACTATGAAAAATTGAAATATAAATTATGTCGAAGAGCACGTTTAAAGTGATGTTAAAATAATACTATCAACCCTTTTGCAACAGTCCTCCATATGACGTCACCAAATCGATCATTTTCAATTAGGGCGTGACTTTACAACCCTTATCGAAAAGAAAACTCACCCGATCGCTCACGATCTGCCCATATAAAATGAGAAGAACATATTCTGAAACCCCACGCATAAGTTATATCAAAACCTTCATAAAATATTATATTGAAAACCATTCATGAATATATCAAACATGCGAGATTATAATACGTAATATCACATGATCTATGAGATGTATTTATGATGTAGAAATAACAGCTTTATTGTTTATTTATTTAAGTGACATATTCATTTTTGGACATATGCGTTACTTAACAGTTGCACTAGTGACTAGGCTGTGATTGAGTTTGGGCCATAGAAAGAATTTTATTCATTTTACATTAGTGTAAGTCGTAAATGTATTGTACCTAATATTTTGTGAAGAAAGATTTTTTATAAATGTGAAGTCACAAATCCGACGAAATACTTATCTGAGATCTAAAATTTTTGTCTGGGAATAAAATATATTAAATTCTACAGGGAGTTTTTAAGGCAATAGCTTTTTCAGTTACAACACCATTTTTACAATCAACTTTACAGTAAAAAATAAGACTAAATTTAGACAGGGAGGTAAATGGTTTTGTGACAAAGTTTGACAATGGAAAGAGGCGACGTAAAAAACTGAAAATCGTGTGACGATATTCATGGGTGATGCCTAAAGGACCAATGTATGTTGAGTTGTCATGAAAATCATGTTTATTAATGAGGTGAAATTTTAATTGTATGTATATAGACGTTACTATTGCTTACTAGTGATATCTATTAACTAATATTTAATTCGTAGCACCAATTGTAGACTATTTGGCAGTGGCGGTTGCTTCATCAGAAAGAATGAACACCATTCTGAGTGCAAAGAACCAATGGAAACATAACGCCACAGAATGGATTAATTTAATATGATCTAAATATAATAGCCAGTCACCCTGGACTAAGGTTTTGAAGTCAGAGAAGGTGTTGAAATTGCAAGAAGCACAAAGGGCGCCGAGCGTTATTGAAGTACACAGAAATAATGTTCACTGTGAAATGTAATAGTTATTGTAAAGGTAACTTTTCATTCGATAGAAAATTAAAAATTCTTCCTAACAAGACGACTAGAATAGTAATAATAATTCAACGAAAATATTATTATTATACTTCTTTGTATGGTAATGAATAATAATTTTCATTACATTTGAGTCACAGATAGCTTAAAATATCTCGTAATATATTATAGTAGTTGACCAATCAATACGATTTGATACTAAGAAAATTCTGTCTGAAAAAGTTATTCTGTCGTGGTCGAAAAGTAGCCGAAAATTATATTAAATAGCGTTTTTTGCTTTGCCTTGATACCGAGTTTGAAATAATTTCGTCGGTCAATCTTGTAAACTTAGTAAATCCAAAAAAGTTTTGTTTTCATGGCGCAGTTAAAACCGCAGTTTTCGTTTCAAATAGAAGTTCTAAATTAAAACAAAAAAACGACACAATATGCAGGTGATTAGCAAAGTTTTTCGTTTACTACACAAAGGTAAATATTCGATGATACTATCTTTTTTTTCACCAAAATAGATTATTGTATTTAATTACATATACCAACGATTTGAAATAGGTAGGTACTAGATAATAAATCTAAAATTGAAAAAATTCTAAATTTGCTTTGACCATCGCAAAACATTGATTAAAATAAAATTATTCTACATAATTTAATTACGATTAGGACCAGTTTTGTTTACTTAACTTTCGACATTCATGACTGAATCGTATGCAAATTATGTAAAATTTTACAATCTATTTCCACCAAGAATTGACAGTTAACACCATTTTCCAAATATAAAGTGGCGCATGGAGATAACCAGATTGACTCCAGACTATTAGACTTTTTCAACCGGACACGGTGGTTCTGCTTAAGAGCTCTGCTAGTTTGACCTAATAGAATTTCCGACTTGCTTATGCGGCGAATTGCAGGGTCCTCTGGGAGTGCCCCATGTGTCGGTTGAAAGGGAAGAGCTTCTTAAGTCGGTCGGACCTTCAGTTGGACCAGTCAGCTATTGCAACTTGGTATCTATGAGGGGAAAATGTTCAGCCTTTAAAAGGTTTGCGGCATGTTACGGCAAGCAAGAAGATCTTTTCTCATCGAGAATTGACCATACTACATTATATCGAAGTAAGAATCACGCACACTCTAGTGCATGCCAACCAAGTTTTTGGGAAGTTGCTCCTGGGACACTTTTGGCACAGCTTTGAAAAGCGCCTAAAATACGTTACGCCACGATATATGCCTACATAATAAGTGTGAATACGTGGCGGGTGGTGGAGGGAAAAGCAAGTTAACACCATTAAAGTAATTGCAATTTATTAAATTAAAATAATAATTAGTTGGAAATATAGTTTTATTTATGTGTTGATATGCTTAATTTAGTTTTTACGTGAATTTACATAATATAGCAGGAACATTCATTTTAAATGTTGTTTTATTATGGGCTATCCTAATAATTTGATAGTTGAACATTATATAAACATGATGCAGATTAATTTCATCCTACCGCAAATAAAGAGAAAATATTGTTGATATGAAATCAAATTAATAATATGAAACATCCTATGCTTTTTTTGCACTGTACGGTGCATACAAAACGCGTTTTAAATTATGCAAACTATGCCGTGTATTAAATTGTAATTTCACTAACGAATAATAACTGCTCCAATAGCCGTGATCGTCTAGTGGTTAGGACCCCACGTTGTGGCCGTGGTAACCCAGGTTCGACTCCTGGTCACGGCAGTGAAAATCACTGTCATGGTGGAGATTTATTTTTTTAATTTTTTTCCTATTTGTTTATTAAATATATCACACGACGCCATGCTTAATATTGTCCAATTAAAAAAAAGTTGTGAAATATTTTGATTATATTATATTCAAATGAAAAAAAAATATGTCACGACTTCTCGTATAAATAATAGCAGACGCATTCATGAAATGATAATATGGAGCTACTAATTTCATGCTGAAAAATTAAAGAATTCGTTTATCACAAATTATCATGTGACTTGAAAAATTATTGTGTAATATTAAAAGAATGCCGGGAAACTTAAGTCTCCATATAGAGTATAGGAGAACTGAGAACCGTAGAAAATATAATATGCATATATATATGAGTCAAGAAAATTTTGTACGAAAATATTACATAGAAACCATCAACAAAGGGCTGGAAAATGGGTACATATGACTGGATTTGATGTAGGAAACCTGTGAAGAAACCAAGGCTTGAGTTAACGCCGTGAGATAAAATACAATAATAATTTATATGCAATCATCTATAAGCAAAAGGATATTACATACTTCTCAGAGCCAGTGTGTTACAAGTCTGATTTTTTGAAAAATTCAGGAGCTAAATTATCTTATCTTTCGTGGCCGATTCACTATTATTTGAGTAGGTATATTCAACATAAAAAATTTAAACCATAAAGCCGTAACTACGTTAACATTGACGGCATATAACATCTTAAGTTGCGTTTCCCCGGAATCGTTTTATTTGGACTTGAGATGTGCTGGCCTTTATGTACCTACATAATAATATATTACTAAATAAATATCGACTCAATTTGAAAGACTTTTTTATTTCTATTAATTACCTATTATGCAAATTTACTGATGTATTATAAAAATACTAGAAACCATTGACATATTGTTGAATTAACAAAAAAAAAGTTTTTAAAGCATTACAATGAAGTTCTGCGACGTAAATGCCAGTTCAATTATGAATAATTAATTTTTCATGGTATTTTATATTTAAGATGTAATACTAAGCTGATATCAAAACAATTAAATATTAGAATTTTCTAAACATAATATCTACAATGCAATCGCTACAAATAATAAGAATCGATATATTATAATTGTTCCATACTCACATACCTAAATCATGAAATTATTAGCCCTTTAATCGTAACGTAACTAATGTCTGTATTGACACAGGCAATTTGCGTCCAACATAGGAGAAATAAGAAGCATTTAGTTTTTATACAAAAATACTATTTAAAATATACTGAACAATGAGCTTAGCCATATATAATAGAATCACAATTACTTAGGTTATGGTAAAACACATTAATTACTATTTGAGTGTGTATTGTTATTTTTTGTTATAATCATTTACCTCCATTAATCATGCAGTTTATGCTGCTGACTTAAAATATGTGTGCTTTATCTGTTGGATAACTGCCTCCCCAATCTGAATCTCTTGACCCTGTACATTGAGTTGGCACGTTATTCTGCAGAAGTAAACTATTTCGTAAATCCAGTAACCTTTTCGTATATGTTTTGGATGTTTTCTTCCTCTTGACTAGATTTGTATAATTATTGTCTTTTCTTTGAGCGATATATCCAGCTATATATTTTAAGTTTTAAGCAAATTACATCGCATACCTTTGTCTGTTCCTTTACCTTATCATCCTATACACATTACGTATAGCATACAACTTCACACCATGCCTTCCATACTCATGAGACAACAACTAATAATGCTATGTAATATAAAGTATAGAAGCATTACAAGAAATTACATTTTTTTGGAAAGCATATGGCTTGAGGACATTATTACTGTGGGCAAAAAAAAATCCTCGTTTTGTCGCTAATATTTAAAATGCCTTGCTAAGTTTTGATTTATCGTAAGCCATTTTTACATTTTTGCGTTAAAAAAATTCACGAATTTTCATGTTTTTTCCGCTTCCAAGGAAAGAATGTGACCAAGAATCTCATTAAAAACGAACGTCCGTTTAGTCAGCTAGAACGAGTATCTCAATATATTTCCGAAAACCTTTTTCCAATTCGACAAAAGAAACTATACTCGTTCTTTAATATCGAAATACAAGCATATTTATTCCAGTTAATATACATACCTATTAATAAAAATATATATTTATAAATCGCTGATAATATCATTAATAAAAATGTAAAATTCATGAAAGCGTAATGTTTGGAGTACTGGACCGCCCCCAATATTGTAATAGATTATTTTGTCACTGCATTAGCATCTACTAGAATCAAGTATCTGGGTGTTAGAGTTAAGTATGAGAAAATTAAACGTGACAGAAAAACGTTGTTGATTTTAGGTTTTTAAAAACATTCAATATCTTTGATAGGTTAATTAAAATGTTATAATAAAAATAACAACACAGTTACTTTAAAAAATAAACTTAAGTATTTTTGCACAAAACATATATTTTTTTTATTTAATTTCATTTAATAGTTTTTTTATAACATTTTAACTCCCCCTTGTCAAAAATATATTAATATAATTACAGATATGAAGTGTCAATGTTAGAAATTCGACATTTTGTAAGGTTTAACTCAATATTCAATCAAATTATCGTGTTTGAACAAAATCAAAATTTAATTAATATAACATTATTAATGTATCGTAATTTTGTTATGCTTTATTGGAAATGACATAAACATAATTAATTATTTATGAACTAGGTTTTACAGAAAGCATCAAAATAAAGTAGATGTATCATTTAATTTAGAACATATTATTTTTTTAATTAAAGGAAATTTACGAGAAATCAATTAGGTATTACAAAACAAACACTCTTGAAAGGAAAAATAAATTCGCTGTTGTTATCGGATTTTTTTGTATTTAAAACTAAAATGAAAGAAATAAGAATTTACAAAAGTAACAAATAACTAATTCTTCTTTTATAATTTATTCATGTTCGCTCTTTAGGTAGAGCATCCTGTCTACTTATGTCGTAGTACCATATGCCTGAATTCGGTCGGCTTGTAGAAAAGGCAGACCAATTAAAGCCTTCACTCAGGCATTTGTAGCATGTGCTAAAACACTGTCTCTTCGCCTTGGGTGTAATGAGGTGATGTTTTTATATTTGTTATATTTGTTATATTTGTTATTATATAAATCATTTGGTAAAAATGTATGACACTAGTGGATAATTATCAAAAATGATCATTAATTACTAGGAACTCTCGAAAACACGGAAAACTGAAAAATTTAAAATTCCGGTACGAAAATTTTTCGTCAGCCGTTTCTATTGATAATTATACATTTTATTCATTAATCAAAGTGAAAAAATAATTGCGAACAGTCGTTTATATAAAATAGGTATGCTCAATAATATAGATATATCATACATATATAATAATTATATCTTTAGAGTTTTTCACGAGGATTGGTTAGCAGTCATTCTCTAAATACGGGATGTTAAGAGCGGTTAATGCTTTCCCTCAGTTGAGGCATGGTCTAAAAAGATCGTGGCTAAGCGATGCGCGGATTGCGGGTCGCGGGTGCAAATGACGCATGCCGAACGGAATATAATTTGTCATATAAATCCAACATGCGTCCATTTAATGTTCTGTTTATTGTTTTATTAGTAACAATAATAATATATTCACTGACATGTTTTCTTTTTCAAGTAAATGGGTAACGTTTTTAGTCATCTTTACACGATTTAAGAATTAATACCCTCGTTGCCATCACGAAATAAATTGACGTATTCACACCTCGACGTTCGTTCTCCGAATGCCAGCGAGTCCAAAATTTCGTCGCGCCTATAGTTGAAAATTATTTGCCGTTTCACTGATGTATCGCCTTAAATGATACGTCGATCCGCGGCTACTTTTAAATATTTAATTGATATACCTATCGTATATCTATATATTATCGTATATCTACCTATGCAAAGGTAACTGCATAAAAGATGATTAGGTCTTCTGAGCTTCGAAGTATCATCTGGAGCCGGCCTTTCAGAATGAAGCATTCAGAAGGAGTGTTAATAATAGAGATAATAATATTATAATATAATTTAATTACTTACCTATGTATCTAATAAATATAGATTATTATTAATTTGAATACCTTTATAAAATAATATATTTTACTAGTAGATAAAAGAGATTAAATTTTGAAAATTGTTTAAAAAAAAAAATACAACTTCGCCATGACAATGGTATTATCCATTGCCGTGACCAGGAGTCGAACCTGGGTTACCACGGCCACAACGTGGGGTCCTAACCACTAGACGATCACGGCTATCGAAGCAGATATCACGAGCGACAAGTGAACGAGTTTTATTCGATAATAATTGCTGTGAATACTTTCACTTTCCAAAGAGAACCGGTCCACTCGTAATAAAAGGTATTATTTATATTTTCGTAATTCTTAACGTTATAACGGTATCGTTTGTGTGACCTTGGCATTCTTATGGCCACACCCGAAATAACTGTAGTGATTTTTTTATATTCATGTTGACAGATTAAGTAAATTAATAATATGCTAGTCTCAATCTGAATCTATATTATAATATTCCCCTGCACTTGATTCGTTAAAATTTCAAAAACAATTTTTACCCATCTCAATTAGATAATACATTAATATTGTTTATACTTATTACATATCTATCTGTAATTGTGTATTTTATTAGAATATTTAATTTTATGAAACTATCGTTGAGATGTCGTGTTCTTTTTTTTCGAAGAATAAGCTGTCGAGAAAAACTCGTGAAAATGATTTCAATTTCAATTAATTTTTTTAACATATTGTGGAAATTACAAATTATAAGTTTAAGACGTTCACAACATGACATGAAACATTATTATAAAGAAGAAAAGAAATAAAAAAGACAAAAATGAAAACATAGGTAGAGAACGTAATAAAAACATACAAAAGCAGTGAAAATACAATTATTCGTCTATAGACGTTCAAAGAAGTACACCGAGTTTGATAAGAAGACCCTATTTGAAGAATTTATAAAATAGCGTCCACCTAAACTCACGCAAGAGGAATATATCAACACCCGAAGCAATTTGGTTGAACATAGTTATCGCCCTCCCGATTGGCATTACCAGTGGCAGGTTGGTTCTGCACGTTGGAAGAATAAATAACAATGCTCTCTATTTCTAAAATAGACAGGGGCACACAAGTCAACACTGCCCAAAATGGCAAAGTTCTCATTTATACCTCGTATAAGTCGAAAAAAATACGTAGCTAATAATGTAGGCGTAAATGATGACATTTATTAAGCAATTGACTGAGAATATAAAAATAATCAATTAATTGACATTTACAAAAAAAATAATAAAGAGTGTTACACATTTTAAATTAAATTTATCAAAACAATTCTAAAATTTTTGTGTAGGTATACATAATATTGTTGGATGGAAAACACTTATTCGGAAATTTTGCTGTATTTTCTAAATTTTTATATTTCATAATACGTGATAGGTTATTATGTTATGTTACTATTACACATGCAAAAATATGTTTACATTGCTTACCTAGTTATCTATTTAAAACTAATAATTTGCAAAAATAAGCAGGGGCGGCTTTACCTTAAGGGTTTGTAGGGACCATCCCCACATCCCTATCACGTCAAAATACAAGAATAAATGAACTATTTGATTTATTTTAACCCTTCTATTCTAAATCCCTCGCAATTTCATAGAGATATTTATTATTATTATACAAATAAATAAAGCAATACTTGTAAATTACCTATCTTATAACATAAAATATAATGATGATTACGCGGTATTAAAATAAATAATCACATCAAATACGCCCTATTTTACGGTGACACCTACCTATGTACAAATTAAAAAAGCTATGGAGCTAAGGATGTGAATATATTAGCGTTAGTATGCGCATACTGGGGAGCGATTCAAATAACCCCTAAGTGAGTAAAAAAAAAGCTCGCTATATGTCGTTGTTCAAAACCGATAATGGTAAGTCTATAATAATCATAATTATTAATTAAGTTAATATATTTTAAAGCACGCTTTTTAGATGTGATTGGGTAATGAGTCAGCTGATAATCATATTATTTATTCTGAAAAATTATTCATTTCCCATAAAATCATATAATTATAAGTAGCTTGGTACATTATGTATAATATGAGAAATTAGGTAGTTGTATATATTTAATAATTAATGACTAAACCCCACCACCAAGAAAGTCATCGAGCGGCCACTGAAAATAAGACAATTACCAATCATGTAGACATTTAGAAACTACTGGGATATTTCAGGATAAGTTTTTTTCGGTCACTCGATATTCACAATATATGTATAATACAAAATTATTAGAACTGTTTTGATAAATTTAATTAAAACATATATATATCTCTTTTATTTATTATTGGTAATAATGTTACCAAGGCAATTTCTGTAAAATAAAATTTATACAAAACAAATATCTACATAATATATATTATATAATAGAAATTAGTGCAAAATAATTTCAATTCGCTGTACCCACTCTTTCCGGCGTTTGTTAAGTACCTATATGATTATAAGTACCTCTTATCTCTTGCATACTAAATTATGCAGAGGGTTTGGAAGGTCCGTAAATATGTATGTACGAAAATCAGGGTTTATTTAGTATGCAAATTAATCTAGGTACTACTACAATATGTGTCTTTAATTTCACCAATGGATTTTTTATTTAATGAAATATATATATTATGTATAAGTACATCCAGCACATGTTTTATATCGTGTTTATATTGACTGTGGAAAGGAAAAATGGCGTAATCAACACAAATCAAATTTTACAGGAGGCACAAAAACGTTTTTGGTATGGTTTTCGATCAAAGTTAAAATACAACATAGACACCTTAAAATGGATGATAATAAATAATTTGGTTTTTATATTCCTAATCTGATATTAATTGTTGAGTAAATTAAAAAAATAACAACAAAAATGATGGTTAAGTCGTTTTTGCATTGAAATCGGCATTTGCAGCTTACATTCTTTGGAAACAACGTGTATTTAGTCGTCTACAATGTTATTATGCAATAAAACCTATTATGAAAAAACTGAAGGTTGCGCCCTTTTTCCTTTCTATAGTTGAATGATTTAGGACGATTGGATAAAAACATGTGAATTATTGCATTTTTTTGTGCCATTCATTATCAACTAATCTGAAATGATACAAAAATACATTTGGTGCAATATCTTTACAAAGATATTTTTAGGTAGTCTTATTTTTAGTAATTCCATTGAAATGTTCATTTTAAAATCAGCTTTCGACTATTTCGATTTGAACATAATATGTCTTAATTTATAAATAAATCAAAGATAATAAAATTGTGCATCTCGGAAAGCTGTGGCACAGCAGGGTATTCAATAATGTTACACGTATTACACTTCACCGTGAGCTGTCTGGTATAAGTCATAATATGGTCATTGAGATAAAAAAAATATATTTCTGGAGCATTCCAGACAGTATTGATCCAATTTTATTAGGTTCAGTAAGAAAATCAAATCAAGACTTGATACTTACACATAACTATCAGAATTTTATATTAATTATACGATACCTATTTTCTTCTGTCTCTCCTTGTACTCTGGTGGTTTTTATAACTAATTTTTTAAATGTCTTATGTATACATTATGTTGACGCCAATACTGTAAGGTCATCTATTTTCGATACAACATATAAGCGGGAACTGTGATACGGACAACTGCAGACGTACAAATTTTCAGACACGATTATAAAAACCAAATTTCATTAATAACTCCACATGCAATGGCAAATTGGGGTAAATATTAGTTCGATACCAATATTTATGATAAATATATAGCGAACTGTTGGATCATCCATTCAATTTATTTTGTCTTTCTAGAGAGCTTCTTAAAACCCTTTATGCACAAATGTCTCCTTGTGATAAATTATAAAAAAAACACTGAACTAATTACTGAAACATTGAAATTACACCTCTTTAGTAGAGTAAATATGATTATTTTTCATAAAAAAAGTATAGCATATTATATGTGTTTTTAAATCCCTGGAAATAAGAATATAGGAATTACAAACCTTAATATTTATAATCCCTATCATTTCTACCCCTTTTAATGGAATTCTGTCATTTATACTGACCGCATCCTGTGAAGTCATCTATTATTTATATATTTACGGTTTATCAGACGTAAAACTCAGTTATACCTAAAAATTTTAATTCCAGGGTTTAATTTATGGTTACTGTATTATCCATAAATTAATAAAAATTCTATTGTAATAATCCACGATCGTAACTCATTCCATTGACTATAAACTATAATTGTCGTACCTAATATTAAAAGAGACATTCCAATACATATTAGTATTCGTTATTTGTGGTAAAATAAATACCGTTTTTTAATGTCAATATCAATTTTCATCAATAACACATGGAGTATGTAATATTATATTATTTGAATCTACCCACATTGATAATTAGTCGCGTACGACCCCCACATCTCTTCTGCTTTTTAGTTGACATCATACATACACCTAGTTAGCTCTAAATTGTGATTTTAATACATGACCATTTGAGGCTATCGGTTTCAAAGTAGGTTGTCTTCATTTTTTCCCCCAAAATATTGATTTTGATTTTAAGTACTTCTCCATCGTATGTTCATATGCTATCACATTTAGTTCCGTTTTTTAGTAAAATAATATTAAACTGGAGGTTAATCGCAAAGTCGGTAATATTCGCCAGCTGCCATTTTTTATATATTTCGACAAACTTTAGGTATATATTATTTTTTTTATTAATTTTAATGACTTTGAGGTAATATTATTTTGCAACATAGGTTTTCTGATTATTTACTAATATGATTGGAAGAATTATGTTATTTGCAAGCGTAAATGTGCTTGGCAGGTTTTGGCGATTATCTCAAAAAGAGCGAAATATGGAGGTGACCGATTTTGAAATGAATAGCCTAATTTATAATCATAGCGGATATTTTAGGTGTTAGATATATTTAGATACGTACTTATATATTATATTTATGTCATGCCGGATATTACAATTTTCAAATATGTGCATTATTTCGGTTTTGATTTTATATGTGATTTTAAAAACAAATGAATAAAGTATAATATCATGTTGTGCCACTTGCATTATCCATTACCATAGAGTATAATATTCTATTACCTTACTTTTAGTAGTTAATTAATAAAATTCAATTGTTATATTATATGACAATAATATTACACTTTTATGTAACATTAAAAATATTTTTTTAAATCCACTATATTAAACAGCACACTTGCTCATATACTGAGCAGTACCAGGCAGCTAGTATTTTATTAATCATTATAGGTTATAGTATATAACATCTTAGCATAGATTATAATGGTTTACATACATATAAGAATATGTTTATTTTACAAATCACAGCGTAAAAGATCAAGTAAGAGTAATTATGTTTTCAATTTAATCCTGTGACAATCATTCAAGTGTCGACCTTTTTGAGGATTGCGTTAATCGGACGTAAAAGCAAAAGGAAAACAAGATTAAAACAAATTTTCACGACTTTTGTAATCAAAAACAGCGCTGCGCGATCTCGCAGCGATCCGTGATTACTTCTATGGAAATTTTAGACAGTGACTAAAATTCGAATTTTTATGAAAGGCGTAAAAATAATTTACAGTAATACAAAACATAATAAGTGACATTACAGTGAAATGGAATTTATAAACTCTAATAATACAGCTGACTTTGAAAAAATAATATAAGTGTTAAGTACTAACTTTACTATTAGTTAATTTCCTTGCAATTCGCTAAGGCGCAGGTGGCTGAATTGTTAAATCACATTGTCAAGAATCTGATGGGTGCAAGTTCGAATGCTGTCCGACGCCTACTTTTTTTCAAGTTTTTTTTCGTAATAAGTATGTTTGAGAGATGTGTCTTAATTATGTGTGTACAATAAAATATGTTACATTCTTAAATCTTGTGAATTATTCGTTCAATTAAAAAAAAAAAAAAAAATAGTTTAAAACGATATGTTATATTATCGCATATTCTTCTCATTTTTTGTTAAAAACAAAGAAGGATTCTACGTTTCTATTTACTATTTTCATTTTTTTTTTAATTATTGATAATTGGCGTAGATAATTAAATTGAGAGATTCAATATTCAAACAAAAACAAACCATATTGCTTTTACATGAGCTACGTTTTGTAACGTTATTGTAAGGGAAGCTTTATTTTTGTTGGCTGAGAGAGGAAAAACATGTTTATTCTTCCGAGTATGCAGACAGACACAAACAAAGCGAATAAAAACTATTTAGATACAAAACAAGCAAGGTTAAGTATAATTATTTTCCCTGGAATGGTTAGCCTGATTACCAAAGTGGCTAGAGCGGACTTAAGGGACGTATTAGCGGAACTTTGACTTCTCTAATTTATTATTACGGGAGGTATAACGAACTTTGAACAAAGAAATCCCTCTAGGTAATCTGCAACTATGAAAATGCATAATACATCTACTATGACTAACTTTGAGATATTTGATTAGCTTTTTACAAAGAATATTAAACCTGTTTTTTATGGTGGTTCTTATGAATATTATTATTTTTAACTTAATAATAAATGAAACAGCTGGGTCAATCATTTCGTCAGAAAGTATAAAAGTTAATAATGTTTATTCTTTACAATCGAAGTGTAAAAAATCAATCAATCTTTTCAGCGTAAATATAGCTATATTTGAATAGTCTCATGCCATATTAAAACCCTTATGAAAAAAGATATTAAAATTTACAAAGGTCTTCAGTTGCGGCGATGAGAAATAACGTGAAAATGAAGGTAAAACCACGTACTGTAAACGTCATACACGATTCCCCTTGTTGAATGCAGGTAACAGTAGGACGTTACTGTAAGACATATAAGGGATGTAGATGTTATTTGTTTAGTCAACTACCCCCGTTATTATTTTATATTCAGACGGTTGCTTTTGTATGTGACATGTGATATTATTATATAGGCAGTGTTGAAGGAAAACACGCGTGGTTATTTATATCATTTATATGGTACAAATACATTAGTGATATTACACGACAGATAGCATGAAGTTATATTAAACTATGTTTTTGAGTGTAAATGTTAATCATGATTCTTTTAACTTGATAATTTGGAAGGGGCTAAGTGCCCTTGTAACCTCTACATTTATATTGAAGGTCTCTACAAAACTGTCATTTTCGACTCGCCATTGTCTATGCTCTAAAGATGAGCATAGACAATAGCGTGTCATTTTTGGAGTTGGGTAAAACCTCTACAGACATTTGGACCAGAAAGAAAAAGGAAGTTAGATAATACAGTAAGAGGCAAAGTAACACAGAGTCTAAGCCAATGGAGTGAGTTTACGGGTAACAGAGGAAAGTAGGGACATTCTCTAAAGGCGGCCAAGAGTCTTCAAAATATCTACATTCATCCAGGATTATTGTGAAAAATTAAGATGATACATCTCACACATAAAATATATATTAATATCCTTCTTCTTTTTACTATGCATTTCACCCCAGGCTGGGATTTGGGTTCCCTGACAAATGCCTTTCACTGACTCATATTTCTCACCAGTCCTATATTATACTCGTAATTATTGAGTTCCTTTCCATGATGATCTGACTATGGTTCGGGTAAAATTTGAAAAATTCTGTGAAATATCTTGTATCAAATGGTATTCAAACACACGTCTGGCGAGTGCTCTAACGATTAACCTACGCAATAATTTTATTTCTTATGGATACTTTATAATATATACGTAAATAAGGATGTCTTTAGTTTCTCCCAGCAGATTTTTACTATCCTTGTAGTTTAAATCAAGGTAATGATATTACTAAATTTTGATTCAGAAAAGGTGCCAGTATTGCTCAATTTTTTGTATGTGACATGACATCTTTATCACAAGTAGCAGACAGGATTTATAAATGTAGCATTTCTTGTGTCATGATGTGAATCATACTTACTAAGAAGAATTCTAAATGAGAGCAAACATTGTGTGTATGAATCCCATAATTCTGTGGTTTTTTTATGTTGTCATGCAACCTGAAAAAGTATGCGCATTCAGTCATGAATATAAAACAATTAAACTTGATAATTAAATATAATATTTATTACAATTGAGGTGCATGCTAGGCATAACGCAAAAGGAAAAAAAAAGGAATGAGTGTATAAGAAGACAGACAATGGTTTGCGATTTAATAGAGTTCGCAAAAAACCTCAAATGGAAATGGGCTGCACGCATAGCTCAAAGAAAGGACAATCGTTGGACAAATTTAGTCATCCAGTGTATTCAAGAGATACTGATAAAGTTCTGCGGAAGTACGTGGCAATGCAACGCACATGACCGAGGGAAGTGGAATCAGCTTGGAGAGGCCTTCATCTAGCAGTTGATAGATTCAGGCTGATAATGATGATGATGATTTAATCCAATTGTAATAAAATAGAGCTACTTGTTTTTAAGCACACAATAATTAGATTGTACCTACTTACTTAAATATCTCAAAAAACTAAGAGTACAGTAAAACAGATATTTGCAACATCTTTTTAAGGAAATTCATTTAAACTTTGTTCATTCGAATATTCGCAGGGGAATTCCCTTACGCAAAGAATCTGGATGATTTACTTACCGAAGTAAATAAATTCTAGATTCTGTATTTAAGTAAGTATAACATAATATTGTGTTTACGTTAATAAGTTTTTCTTAAGAAAATTTATCAACGGTTTGAATAAAATATCAGAAAATGTTCTATGTAGATCTCTGCGAGCCTATTCCACAAGCTGGTGACCATATTTTTTTTCAAATATCTCACAATCATCTATCTACCTCTATTTCGCTTCTTAGTAATGACTACCATGCAAATTTCTGTCGGTCGCTGGTCCGTATTACCATGGTAATCAATATAATCTATCCAATTATTATAAGCATTTGAATGAAACCATCGTTAGTTGTAAGTTGCAGTATTCCTATATTGCTGGTTATTCTCATTTCCACAATGAAATGTTGGCTGACTATCTAATTTCACCTTTGGGACAGACATCGTTTATTCAATAATTATTTATCTATAAAATCTTTTATAGTAATTCAATTTGTATTTACTAGTATCAAAAATATTTCTTGATATTTAATTTTAATGTACCTACTCGCGCTCTGGCACTTGTCGCGGAATAATCATCTCGCCCTCCCATAAAGCTAAACATAATATCACTTAATATGTCTCAATGTAAAAGTAAAATAGACTTATTCATATAGATCTATAAGTGTAATTAAGTAATTGTGCCCAAACCACATATTTTGCACTTAATAGTACGGATAACTACGATCTACATAAAATATAAATATTTTGTAGATACAACATATTATTTACTGAGTCCATACGCATGATATACAATGACAATATAAACAGATATACACGCATAATAAATAGGCTAATACGTAACATTAATTGTTCAATTTTTAGGCACATTTCTCTACCCATATTGTCGCAAGTGCGTAATTTACAAGAAGTTTTTGAAGTTATACTTCTTTGGGCGCGTTCGGAAAATCAGATCAGAGTGTATTTTTGGCGTGTGACATTGTAGCACATAATTTATTTTTTCACACAAAAATAAACGCACTCAATTGGATTCGAACCACCGATTGTTCGGTTAACAGCCGAACGAACTACCATTACGCCACAGTATGATACCTACTCCAATCGCGACGATTATACAGAATATTATAGTTTAGAATTGTTCCGTTGTCTAGGAAGCGAATTTATTACTGTCGGCCATTTACAATTCTTTACGTAAACAAACTATTGAACGTCATAGTGGCAGCTGTTACTTTAAAAATAAAAACAACGATAAATAATTAATTATAATTTAGTAATATATGTTAAAGTGTATAGAAATAAATCAATGGTGTTCCAATAAGCGGTCCATTTTCTTGAGTGTGTAATTTAACAAGATAATTAAGAGCTAGTAGAAGAATCCAGGTTATCACAAGTTTTGTTTTTGTTTTGTTACGCCAAAGAAGTATAACTTCTAACGCGCGTACATAAGTACACACACCGAGTTTTTTTTATAATATATCGATGACCAATATGTGTATTATGAAAAAAGCCTGTGAAGTGAATACTGATAATTTAGTCTAGCTGAGCAAGTCTCATTAATAATGGTCTACTAGTTTTTAAGAAAATCGTATAGACAAACAGATACTGCAATAATTAACCAAATATCAATAATTATTATAGTGAAGATATATTTCCAAATGAAATAAAAAAAATAATAAAATTATTGTATTTTTTTCTGATATTATCCTATAAAAAGTAAAGTTATAAATAATGTTAAAAGAAAAATTAAATTCGTAAAATACAAAACTTTAAACAAATTTTGTTTTGTAAGTTTGAGCATGTTTTCTACACAATAAGCACGGGGTACTTTGTAAAGTGAGATTGTATTTTGTTTGCGCCTTTGGTAGTTCACTCAAAAGGCAAGAAGGCGAAAGTTTTATCAGTTTTCAAATTTAATAATATAAACGTGGTCTGTAATATTGAGAATATCAACATAAATTATGATAAGGAATAGGCGACAATATAAATGTGTCTTTTTAGTTTTAATAATCAAAGATGGCGACAACAAATTGAAAAATATTGGTATTATAGATTTGTAATAATAAACTGAAATCAAATTATAATATACCGAAAACAATCAGAAATATCAACTCCTCCGATTCACGTATGCTTTGTCAAAAAAATAATGAGTATTGGACTCAAGCAACATTGGGGTTGAGTATGCTCTGTGACATAATAAGACTGGAGGCCCCTAGTGGTGTACAAATATTCTAACTGGGGACCAGACATTGACTGAAGAAGAAGCAGATGGTTTGTAACATTGTTGCTCGTAGTTTATATCCTACATCCTGCTTAAATATTTAACTTATTAAGCTAAACTGTACCTATTTTCAATAAACACCGTTATCCGCCAGATGTTGTATAACACGCGAACCCGCCCTATAGTGCATCGTCACATTAAATAGACGACGATTTAGGGCTTGCTCTCATATATGTAATAAGGGATATAAATACTAAAACATTTGAGGCTTAAACGGTTGTTTTTTTATCGTAGTAGATTTTTGGGTTTCCACCGAGTGTCTTTCCTTCTTTACTTGACGTTTCGGGCTCGTTGCAGAGGCCATTATCAAAAGATGATATGTTTTATGATGAAAATAAAGTGTAGGTATATGAATGTAAACGTTGCTCCAAGAATGTCAAAAGGAATTCGATTAGCTAAGAGCAAACGTTGCTCAGAGTAATCTGTCAATCGTTACGACCAGAGATACCGTCACTGTCTGTGTATAATTATTCAACACTCTACACTTATAGAATGTATTTGACAGTATCCATTAGAACCTAGAACTTCCTGAACAAAACATTTACCACTTTCCTAATTGATTGGTATAGAAATACGGTCACCGCTTTCTGAGCGCACTAGTCGTTTTTCTATGAGACTTTCTGAACATGCTGTTGAAAGCGAATACTCGAACGGAAATTGCATTGATATCACAGAAAATATAATAGAAAATTCCATGAAAATAGCGTACCGTATACCTACCTGCAATATGAGGGCTGACACTTACTTGATTTTTCGCACACAATGTTTACACATACCAAACAATAAACTCTTATTTCAAACTTTTTAATTGTATTCCGTACATAGTATAATACAGACTATTTTAGCACAATTACAGCTGCATCAACAACGAAAACAAACATGATGCGACGTATATAATTTAAACAATGTATTGATACTTCTTCTTCGGCCTATATAATATGATAATATATTGCTAATACCTGCAAAAAACACAGTTGAAACGCGAGATAATATTATTGTATTTAAGATTTTTTATTATTGTTTATATTATTTATTTAAAATTATAATTATCACCAATGTCTGTCTCTACAATTATTTTTAGTACGATTATTTTCGCGACTTCCTGAGGACGTTTCTAAAAATTTTCTTTACGCAGAAATTAATGGTATCTATTCAGCCACCCTTTAAGACTCTCTTTGTTAATCCAAACACACTATAAAATTACTAAACAATTTCTTTTATTCAACGAATAATTCACAAGATTTTGAGCATGTAACATTCCATATTGAACAGAGATAACTTGAAAACACCTCAGATAAATAAAGACCCACTAGAAAAAATCATATTTGAAAAAAAAGTACGATGCTCGACGGGAGCTGAACCCGTATAACCACTGGTATCGCGCCAACTGTGCATTAAAATGTTAGGCAAGTTCAAGTAGACGTTATAACTAAAATATTTGGCGAGAGGCTGGCATCGGTTAGTAATTAATGCAATTAATATTCCTTGATTTAAAACAAAAAAACCGACAGTCAATAGTAACGCAATTTGATATGCATTTCATGTATGACCTACTAGTTCAAATTATCGCAGTTAGATAGAAGACTTGTAGCATAATTAGTTAATGCATAGTTGGCGCGATACCAGTAGTTATACGGGTTCAAACCCGTCGAGCATCATATTTTTTTCTTCAAATATGATTTTTTCTAGTGGGTATTTTATCTGAGATGTTTTCAAGTTATGTATGTACACTATAATATGTTTATATTATTACGAATGAATAAGTACCAGGAATGTTATATCAATACTTAATATCGGCATCATATCAAAAAAAAGAATCGATCTTTTCAGGTCCACCCAACAACAAAAAAATCACAAGAGACAAAACATGTATCGTATCAAAAGAAAAACTATTGATACCTAATATCATATAACCAATTGAGCTTAAAATTCAATTTTATCAAAGCGCTCTTGGTTAATAAAAGATTTTTTAGCTGCTACATCATTAAAACCGCTTTTTTTATTGTCGATACTTTCACAAATAAAACCGCAAAAATGGAAGTATTTCAAGTATGTAAGCTGAACGTAGGGGTGAATATACCTCCACTATCCTAAGAGTTCATGTCGTTATCATGAAATTTATACATCAGAGGACCGTTAACTTTTCTATTATAAAATTACACAAAATTTATTTTCAAAGAAATTAAATACAAAACTATATAATATTGTTTTAAATTTTACAATTATTATCTCTATATTATAATTTTTCGTTACTTGTTCATTAAGTTCATTAATTCAAACAAAAAAAAAATAAGACCATATAGTTTACACTAAGACAATATTTAGAATTAAAAACATATTATAATATAGAATATAGATGCTAATAATAAAATGTATGTATGTAACTCAAAAACTTCTGTACCAACATTAAAGACATTTATAAAATACATGACTGGTAACAATTTGTTAGAATTTCATCTCGAAATTTCTTTTGTTAACTTTTAATAACAAACTTGCATTGCGAGTAGGTAAGCTGATCTGATAGTAGCGGTGGGCTATTGAGGTGAAGTGTATGTAAACGGGTTCTTGCCCTCATCCAACATGTGTATATTTCATTGATTTGGAAAAAAATAAATAGAATTAGCCTGTCTTTATTATGTATGTTTAATTTAAGAACAATCGTCAATAATTCAATTAAATATAATATACTTTAGTAGTATTTTAATTTAATCAATTAAACTACCATTTTCGCTTTTGAATAAATCTTTTTTTTTGATCTCTATTGTATTTTTTCGTGACTTTCCATTTTACCTTGCGGATAACACAACCTTTTATAAGCTTCTTACTAGAACTATTTTTTTAATACATTTAGTTAACTGTAGACGTATACATAATATTATATTATATTTATTTTCTGAAAATATAGTCATGGCAATGAGTAACTTGAAACAAAAATGTTGGAAGGATATAATATCGTCGTCGTCGTCGTCGTCGTCGTAGCAACGCATAACAAGTTATACGCAAAAGAATATGGGAGAGTCATTTTTCAAAGAAAATATTATGTTTACTGTACGACGACAGTGTTTTTTTATGTATAAAAAAAATCTCCACCGTGACAGTGATTTTCACTGCCGTGACCAGGAGTCGAACCTGGGTTACCACGGCCACAACGTGGGGTCCTAACCACTAGACGATCACGGCTACTGGAGATATAGATACTGCCGATATAAAAAACTCTTTTAATAAACTTTATGCAATGCCAAACAGAGCGTGAAAGGTACACAACATTGAAATTGATTCAGTAAAATATTTTTGCTCACAACTTTCTGTTTATTGACATGACTTAGCACTTGAAATTATTCAATAATAAAAAATTGAATCCACACAGCGAGTAAACACTCCATACAACTTTTCTGGTGGGCGTTATGAAAGGTTCTGCTAAGCGTCCCCAAAGTATATTTTCCATTATAATTAAATGTAAATAATTTAAAATTCGTTCCAAATAACTGTTTCTGTGTTATTGGTGGATAGGTAGGTACTTTAAAGCTATTATATTATATTTAAATAAAGTTGATAAATAAACCCTTTTAAATGCGTTATATTTATTCTAACATTTAGTGTAATAATATTATACCATAAAACATACTTAGTAATATAAATAATATTATTCTTCTTCTTCAGCCATATCCTCCCCTTAGTTGAAGCATATAGACACCACGCGGTGCCTCCAAGAATCCCTGTCGCTCGCCAGTCTTCTTGCTTCGTTCCAGGTCAAACCAGCATCCCGTAGCTCCGCCGTATAAACTCTATAAATAGTTTTCAGCGGCCCTCAAGGACGCCGGAATCCTGTCGACTTGAAGAACAGGCAAGCCAGGTTGAGGTTCTCTTCTGGCAACCGCAGCACGTAACCGAGCCAGGTCCAACGTCGACTAATCACTGTCAGCATGATGAGAGGATTATCGGTGCGTTCTCTTATCTCCTAGGTCCTAAAGTCATACCACCGCATACCCAGTATCCGTCGCAAACATCTGTTTTCGAAGCTCAGTATACGGTTGCTCTGAGCCTTCGCAATGTGCCATGACTCGCTACCGTAAAGCAGTACCGTCTGAATACAAGCGTCGAATAGGTGGCATTTGGTTTTGACCGAGTACAATCGTGAGTCCTAGACACTCCGCAACGAGTTGAATGTTACTCCAGCCATTCCCATTCGGATAGCGAGCTCTTCTGCAAAATACCATCGTCCGTGATGCCCTAAGGTACGTTGGTATATATAAATTATATTGAATAAAACCTAAAAATAATAAAACTTAAAAATATGAAAATTAGTCAAAAAGAACCCAAGGACCATTCATTTTCATTAGATACTAGAAGTTTTTTGCCTTTACTATTCAAGTCTCGGAGACACGTCATATTATATTATGTAGTAACTATAAACATACCAAATAAACGTGAATTTTGATAGTTTTGACAGAAATCATGAGATAGTTAGATCGACTCCGAGCGAAAGAAAACGATGAAATAGGCTTTATGTAAGAGCAGTCTGAAATAATAACGATAAAAATAATTAAATTTACCCTGTGTAGTTCGTGCGTAGTAGAAGAAATCGCAATCTGTGTAAATTCAAGGTTAGGTTGTACCACTTGAGTGTGCATGATAACATGCATTTTTTCCTTTAAAAAATAACTGTTAAAATCTCGCCTGATATCAAATATCTGGCAAGGTATTTCTTACTCTAGTCCTAGTCAGTGCTGGACAAAAATAATGGAGAGTGAAAATGCATTAACTATTTGTTTTAAGTTCATTTTTAACTAAGAACCATTACTGAACAAACATAATATTATGTAATTTGAAATCACCTCCCATAAATGTATAAGTAGGTACCTTATTATTTGGGGGAAAAATATTAAAAAAAAAAAAAGTGTATGCAAGTTCGAATCCTGCTGGGGCGTCGTATTTTTTTCAAAATATTTTTTCTAGTAGGTATATCTACAACCTACAATATGTATGAGGTGTTACAAAATATGTATATTCAATAAACAATAATATTACAATCTCAAATCCAATGACTTATTCGTTGAATAAAAAAAATATTAGTAAGTGCAAGTACGTATAACTAAAATTTGAAGAGATCCTAACACCGGTTAGTAATTAAGATACTTATTGATACTTTGATTTAAAATACTACAACAGACGACTGCTAAAGTTAACGCAATTTATAAAGAGCTTTAAAAATGAAGAAATACTAGTTAATTTCGTAGTTATTAGATAGGCATACACGGTTCAACTGGTAAAGCACATTAGCGCGAATCTAGTGGATGCGGGTTCGAGCCCCGCTGGGCGTCGTATTTTTTTCAAAAGATTTTTTCTAGTAGGTATACTACATATTATATTTGAGGTGTTTTCAAATTATGTTCAATACAAAATGTTACATTCTAAAATCTTGTGAAATATTCGGTGTATAAAAAAATAGTTTATTAAGAATCATTTATTACAGTATTGTGTATTTTGATAAATATAGCAAAATGCGATAATAATTCTGTAAATCAATGAAAAATTTAATTCAGGTAGAGTTTATTTTTAAACCACCTTCATATTATGTGTGTAATTGTTTAACAAGATTGAAATTTGTAAGAGAGTAGACTCCGGGAGAGTTAGAAATGTATAGGGCATGATAATTGTTTTTTGAACTTTTTGTTGTTCACAAACTTATATAATTTATCATTTCATGCAAACAATTTCATTGAGAAATCAATAAGAGGTGAAAAAAAAGTTTAGACGAATGACCATGAACAGCTGATGGTGTTAGCATCGGAGTCTAATTCTTGAAGAAGCCGTTGAAGCTATGTTCATCATAATAACCATGATAATCAATGAATAACACAAATACATTTGTATTAAATGTCGTAGTAATATATAAGGAAACATCGATAAGAAAAATCGAAAATGTAGTAGTTCCCTGGTAGATGACGTCTGACATAAGCAATCACGTGAAGTATATTGTGGAGAGCGCTAGAGAACCTTCCTCGTCAGACGAGCATTAGCGCCGCTTAATCACCCACATACTACTCGAATACCTGACCTATTTTTGCAAGCCACAAATTTTTTCAAATCAATAGTTTTACTATTAAATCTTGCAAAAATCAAAGACTAATCTTAGTAAAACGATTTTACGGATTAAATTTAGATAAGAGACTTTTATTTGTGAAAATTAGTGAAATGTATACTTTACCTTTCTTAAAGAGTCATTACTTTATAAATATATATATTATAACAGTTAATTATATTTACTAAACTATTTCTTTTATCCAACGATTAATTCATAAGATGTGAGAATGTAACATTCCATATTAAATATACATAATTTGAAAACACCTTAGATAATATATCTACTAGAATACATCAGATTTGAAAAAAATACGACGCCTGACGGGATTTGAACTCGTATATCCATTGGTATCGCGCTAATATGCTTAAACCAATTAAGCTAGAAGCCTCATAATTAATGACGATAATTTAAACTAGTAGGCCCTACATGAAATGCTTATCAAATTGCATTATTAATGACTATCGGTTTTTATGTTTTAAATCAAGGAATTTTAATTGCCTCAATTACTAACCGACGCCCTGCTCTCGCAAAATATTGAGTTATAATGTCTACTTGAACTTGGTAACAATTTTTAATATACTATTTCTTTCATTGAACGAATAATTTACAAGATTTGAGAATGTTACATTCCATATATTTAACGTACATACTTAACTTGAAAACCTTTTCTATTATCATAATTAAGTAAAAGGCCTGTAGCTTAATTAGTTAAAGCATATTGACGCGATACCAATGAATTTACGGGTGCAAATCTTGGCAAGTGTCGAATTTTTCTTCAAATGTGATTTTTTCTAGTATCTGATGTGTTTTCAAGATATGTATGTTCAGTAAATTATTTTTAAAATTTTTTTATTTCAAAAAATATTATTTATGATATTGTGGAGACGTTTGGCAGTATTAATATTTTAAATTGACTCATTGATATTTAATATAAACTATTAATTTAATTGGGTATTTATACCATCAAACTTCTCTGCCGGACTCAGATACGCTCGCTATGGAAGCAACTTACTGTGGAGTAGTGTGAGACTTGCTATTTTTGACAGATCATAAATCAATTTTAAAAACTGATTTGTAGACGAGTTAATAAAGTGTAGCTTGCCTACTTCATTTTAGTTCGTAATTCGAATGACAGTAAATACTATATAATATTATTCATTAGTTTAAAAACGTTCTGTCATCGAGTATTAAACGAGTATCGAAATAATGTATATATTTCGAAATTAAAATTTTGTATCATAAAAATATGTTATGATTCTTCTGACGTTTTAGTCATTTATGAAGCTAAAACATGCATTTATTTTTTCTCTCCAGGTAAACAGAAACGTGGGTGCTAAAAAGGGAATTAAAAAACTGAGCGAATTCAGAGATCCATTCCGTGGATGTAAATTCAGCTCGTCATTTCAATACTTCAACTTTGACATTGTTGGAAAATTGAATTTTAAACTTGGCACAGTGAACTTAACTGGATTGAATTAGTTCTCCCGTCACTTACTCGCGGGAAGTATTTTGTAAATGTCAGAAAGTAAGCAATAACTAGAAAGGTATCTCAAAATATCAAACATATTATGTAACTGTAACTGTTTAAAATTTAAGTAGTGCGATATCATTCATTCACTCGTATGGCGGCAGGCTGCAGATGGCAACATTTATAATCATCCATGGAGATAAAAATTACAATAAATACAAATTATTCTCATGAAAGAGTTCAAACTAGAGAGCCATCGTTGGAGCTGTAATCCACATCTCGGTAGACGGTTAAATTCACCCGGACAAGACATGCAGTACGAAGATCTGTACCATGTCCGGAAACTTGTACGTATGCAGTTCGCCGTATCACACTTCACCATGAAATGATGTATCGGAAATATATGGACGTATATTAAAGCCCGTCCAACCTCTTTGTGTCGCATAGTACTGACATAAAATTCATGTCTAAATAAAACACGGTTCTTGTGGGTTTACACTTTACAGGTAGCCAGCAGCAAACTAATTTTGAAAATAGCCAACATACTGGATTATTTTGTAGGTTAGGTTAGGTTTTCATTCTTGAATTCATGAATTTTGCCAAAATCAGCTATGACAATTGAATTAACGTTCATATTGAATATAATAAAATGAAGACAATATAGTATACGGTCATCTCTTTCCGATAAGAAAGCTCACGGGGAACTGTGCCAGGGTGAAATGTGTTACGTACAATGATCTGCACAGCATTCTCATTTTTTGGATTTATCCACATTTGCACAAAGTAGAAGGATTTATTCAGCACATATTTATATCGGGTATTTATTTAGGGCTACAATGTTTTTAAACGAACATTATATTATGAAAAAACGATATGGTTAATAATATGAATTTTAACAAAATCATTTAAGGGCAATAATTGTGCGCTTTAGATGATTACCATTGGGCTTATTATAAGACGGTTGGATGTAGATGCGAGAGCCTCCCTATTCGAATTTCATCTCAGCATTCCACCGCTGCTATCTAAATATTTTACCAGCTACTGGACCGCCCCCAAATTTTAATAAAATTTAATGTCACCGTATTAGCATCTGAGTATCGAATTTCAAGTTTCTTACTCTGGCTCATACACAAATTAAAAAACAATTGGTGTACTTGCCAGATCCAGGATTCAATCCTAGGACCCTCGACGCTTAAGCCGCACGACCATCTCGAGCGTTACTATTGACACTATGAGTGTCAGTAAATCCATGCACGTGTAGGTACAGGCGCTATTCGATTGAGAATGTCAACATTTGCGAACAGATGCGTCTATACAGCCACATATCGAAAGTCTCAACTTTTTTTCGACCATGTCCGATCCTAATAAGATGCTATGGGCCTCCACAGGGTGGAGGTTTGTGTTAACATAATTTGTTTTTTTGTGAAATGGATGTCAGCCATTTGCTAAACCTACCAGGTCCATACTCTGACTCATAAACAAATTGAAAATTAATATGTGTAGGTACTTGCCAGACCCAGGATTCGAACCTGGGATCCTCGACGTTATTGGCCGGCGCTTAAGCCGCTGGAGATATTATAAAAGTCAAGTTATATGGATTTTGTAATAGTCCCCATTTCGTAATTTCTATTTATACTTTATCCAGATTAATAATAAGTATTTCCATTAATTCACCAAACTGGTACCCATGTCTACAGCATAATGTAGATTTAATAACATATTATCTAACAATCTGGGGGTTGAAAAGGTTATGACGTCTACGTGTTATTATTTGAATTTTCCAATGGGGCGCTTAAATCATACCGGTTCATTTAATATTTCTGATTGCTTTACGCTTCATAAGCATTCGATATTCATAGCAATATTAAGTGAGCCTATCAAATAAAAAGTTTTGTTGGCACTCATTATCGATACCAAATTGATATTGCATGGTCGTTAGGGTGACTGAATAGATGATGAATTAATATTTCATTATATTACAAAGTATTTAAGTAAATGGAATTTAATGATATATTTATGCTACAATAAGAAAGTACTTAATTTTTCATAATAATTTATAAAATAGAAATATTACTCGATAATTATTATCTTAAAATGAAAATTGGGTACTGTTGGGTTATACGGAATACAGCGGAAAACGCATTTTGAAAATAGCGGATAAACTGGATTATTTGTTAGGTTAACCTAACCAAACCTAACCTAACCTAACCTAAACTAACCCAAACTAACAAATAATCCAGTTTATCGGCTATTTTCAAAATGCGTTTTCCGCTGTATTCCGTATAACCGAACAGTACCAAAAATTGTGTTACGACTTGTATTTTGGACACAGGTGAACTATTTTACGTTTGAGGTTATTTAATGTTACAATGCTGTTTGGTATGGAATTTGGATAGTTATCAGTAGCGAAGGATGGAGGTAGGGTGTTAAGATTCGACATACATAGTTAATGTTAAACTTTTGCAGCCATATTTATTAGTGTTCATTGAATTAAGAATACGGTTATTATATTATTATATATACGGAATATTAAGAATATGGTGCTGGTTATTTAAAAAAAAAACAATTAAACCCTGCCTAACCAAAGCATAATAGTTTAGGTATACATACTATGAATGATCCATAAAAAATACATAGTTCATACTTTTTCAGGTATTTGTTTTCGTTGAATTACGAATGCAAATATTACATAATATTATGATGTCGGTTAGTTTTTTAAAATTCATTAACCCCTGCCTATATCAAACCATAATTAATAAAAAAATATTCTTCTATCTATAAAATATCCTAAATTATGTATGTTTTATTGGCATCATTTTAGATATTTTATAAGTAGATAAATGAATATATTTTGACTAATTTCTACTATGACTTAGATTACACAGGGTTTAATTGAATTTTAAAAACTTACAAACACTATCTACACATTGTAGGCTTAGTTCAATGAAAACAAATACGTTTGACTGACATGCACTAATTATGTTGAATCTTATCAGCCTACCTCCATAATTTTACACTAGATGAAGGGTCGCTGTGGTTCAATACAATATTAAGTACGCCAAAGTAATAGCGTAAGTAATAAGAACAATCATAAACCATGGTTTGTTACAGATAGATTTGATTTTAAACTTGTCTACTTATTCAATCAAGGCGTCACGACGATAACTGTGCCGCACATGTATCATTCGTCCAAATGTCCCATTAAACAATTGTCTTGACGTACAGTCGGCGTTATCCAAACAACGTAGCCGAATCGTCTCATTTTTTTGTGTACGTATAGATTAACAAAAAAAACCAAAAAAGTAGTGATACCTGGAATCCGAACGGAAAATTTCATAACATAATTTAAATATTGAATGTCGACATTTTCCATTCACCAAGAAAAAATATATCGATACATTTTGTTTGACTACTAATGTTTATTAAAAGGATTTTAATTTTTATTACAATATAGCGTTTTGTTTCGGTTTAACTTTGACCTGATAGCTAGCAGTAAAACATTGTGTCTAAAACAGTGACGTGCATTTATATAATTTGATTAATGATAAAAGCTTTGAGCTTTTACAATGTTCAGTTTGAGAAATTGGCTCATGTCTACAACAAAATTAAAAAAATCTTTATTGAGAAAGATGTAATAGATGTGTATATAAGTATCAGATACAAGGGTCACTTGGATTTATAATCTATATTTAATTATTGAGTTTCATCAGTTCACTATCAAAGTATGCCGGAAAGATTAGAGATGTATAACTACGTTTGTCAGCGATCTGGGCGAAATTAGCGAACTTGTTTTTTTTTTTTTAATTTGATTTGTTTATTATAAGTAGGTACAACATTATATGTCTAATCGGTTGAGATCTTCCAGAATTGTTAACATAAAATGGCCGCCGAAACACGGTTATCGAGATTTTTCTCTCCCATCCGTCTTCACTCTAAGGGTTCGACCTGTTTAAAAATAATATTAACCCTGAGTTGATTGAGTTGTCTATACATCATCTTTATTAATTAAAATTTGTAAACGATTCGGTCTTTCTTTGACATCATTACCGAGTGGTTGAAAATCTATATTGCCTAATACAAATACGTTAAAAGCATTGCAAAATGTTTAGCAGCTATTTATAATAATTAATAATAACAATATGTATTTATTAGATACATGAAAATAAAGTTTATAATAGTTCTAATAAATGCATTTTTTATTAAAAAATAATTAGATTAAATTTATCAAATTTTACTGAAATATTTAATGTATATTCGTAATACATGTATTTTGTGAGGGAAGGTAAATTTAATTGAGTATTTTTAGACATAAGTTTTCATCACGATTCCAATAAATTACTATTAGTTATATTATTGTTAATATAAATAGCTGTAAGAATGTATTTTTCCTATCACTTGAGAATGACCTGTTTAATGTTAAGACGATTAAATACAAAAATATGTTATGGATTATATTAGTTTCTCTGTAATGTGGTTTCTTTTGAAAATCTGGTACACTTATCATATGGTTTAGGTATAACGTTCATATCAAATTGACATATTTGTTTGCAACAATCAAAAAAAAAACTAACAGTCGTTTAGCTGCAAAGCAATAAATGTTTGAATGAACGAAAAAAAACGCGTGGAAATAATGGCAGGGTCCACATTGGCAACATGTCGCGCGACAACCTCGTTAGATTTTACGATAAGTATGATAATTATCGTATGGATTAGTTGTTAATAATTCACTCAATCCCTATTTAATAATTTGGAATATGGATGAGATAGATAGTAGGTAGATTAAAATTACGATTACATGTACATACATACATGTATACATGACGATTAATACGATCACTCACCCAGATATTAAAAAATGTGAGTTCTAGTCTCATTCGGACTAACTTTTTTTATATGATTGGTTATTGGTATGTACCATTGATGTATTAAAAGTAGTATGTATACTTTTGAGGTTTTTCGAAATTATGTTTTTTTCCAAAATATCCATTCTTTATAAATTCGTTTTTAAATCATCTGAAGAGTGATTTAATTTTTGACCAGTAATTGACAATTATATGAATAAATCATAAGTAAGTAAGTCTTCTCCGGCCATATCCACCTCTTATTTGGAGCATATAGACACCAAGCGGCGCCTCCAAGAATCCCTGTCCCTCGCCAGTCTTCTTGCTTCGTTCCAAGTCAAACTAGCATCCCGTAGCTCCGTCGTATGTACTCTATAGATAGTATTTAGTGGTCTTCCAGGACGCTGGAATCCGGTCGACTTGGAGAACAGGCAAGCCAGGTTGAGGTTCTCTTCTAGCATCCGCAGAGTGGCGCTTTGTATTAACAGATTTTATTTTTACGAGAAATGGATGTCAGCCACTTGCTCAACCTATTAGGTACATACTCTGACTCATACACACATTGAAAAACAATATATTGTGTACTTGCTAAACCCAAGATTCGAACTTGATGAATTTGACTTATTTAGTGCTCAGATAAAATCACGAAAATACAATTTTAAATTAATTCATAAACCAAACTTATACCTTCCGACCGTCAGTGTCAGTTTGGTCAGTGTGTATTTGCCTTTGGTGAGTGTACACGACGCCTGAAGATGCCGAAAGGCGAAACCCGGGTCGCAAAAAACGACTTAAATGGAATAGTACAGAGCTTGAATCCATTAGAATTTAAATTCAAATTCCATCAAGTACCTTCGGTCGAAAGTATTAATATTATACCTATTACTAAATATCCACATATAACCTTAACTCAACCAATAATATACAATACTATTATTTTTTCAATATCGAGCGATGTCAAGTTACTACATAAAAGAAAATAATAAACATGAACAAATAGAAATATTATCTTCAAGTGGAAAAATAATTGCGAGGCTTTTCTGAGCTATGATTTTTTACTGATGCGTCCGATTTGTTTTTCCGAAAAATCTCTTCAAGAAATTTGCTCTTTGAGGCGGGCGATTGTGCTTTCAACTTGTGTTTACCTTCCCAGCAAACCTTTTCTCAAACAATAAAGTGTTGGATAAAACACTATTTTTATGCGATTAGGGTTGTGACTTTACACCATTTTAATGGTGTTATTTATGGTGCCTAGTACCTCGTGATTTTATTCAACTAAGATAACAAAGTACTAACATATTCTGAATAATGAATAAAGAAATAGTGAAAAAATAACCAATCACCAAGTGATTAATACTAATATTATCGTTGGACATTAATTTTACAATACATAACCGCTTTTCTATTTTTAAATCTCGTACTGTTTTGCAGATAAAGCTTTTATAATAAAAACAAATAGTTGTAGATTTTAATTAGGTATGATAAGTGAGCTCTCCAAAACTCTAAAACACCCGCGTCGGCCTAGTTGGTAAAGTGGTCATCACAGGTCGGGTAACTATTTTTTTTTCAGTGAGTGATGGAGTTGGCTGAATATCGAATAAACTACAATTTCACGTAAAAATAATCGGTTAATATACCTATGATCTGTGGAGAGCCATAATATAACTCGCTTAGGAATGAAGATGAAAAATTTACGTTTGATTACTTTCGTTTTAATTACGAGCATTGTGCAAGAAAAGGGTTTTTTTACCTGACTCTCTTGTAGTCAATAATGGAACCTCTGTAGTTACTTTAAAATATAATATGTAAATTGATCCCGTCATTAATTTTGGAGGCGAAAAGAAATATACCGTTCTTTTTAGCTTATTTTTTTATACATTGAATGAAATATTATATTAGGTTAATATTTAAAACCGTATGAGCTTTTTTTAATGTTTAAAACTCTGTACTAATAAATACTTAGGCGGACTGCGATCCACGTAATACATCTTGTTTGTTAAATCCTTACAGCGCGAACGCCACAGCTGTTGTGTCCTGATTAGATATAATTAGCATGTTATTTAAATGTGGTAATTAAAAAATAATTAAATGTGAAATGTGCAACTTGTGCAACTTGTGCCTCTCTGCATAATGAAATTCTCAGTGAACATAATGTAAACATATTAAGCAGTAAATAAAATATATTTTTTTTATCTTAAACGGATACGGGCCTCCACAGAGTGGGGCTTATATTACCTAACAGAAATCCTAAATTTAAAAAACATGTTGTGCTCTTAACTACCTACGTAACAAATTTTATTTATCATTTAAAAATAATTGGTCGTTTTATTAAGTACCCTCGGTCTATTGACAAAATATATACCTAAAGATGAAAAAATTGAACTTCGCTTTGATAAATTTGGCTATTTTAAAGTTACTTGATCCAATTCTACGAAAACTAGTATTAGAGCACTTAAGTATGTCTAGGTAGTTGAAATTGAAAAATAATTAATTCTCATGTAAGCATTTGTGTCAACCCTGAATCCAATATTCGTGATGCTGATCACTTCAACCCAGGGTTGAGCACGTCTCGGCGTTTAATGATCCAACCGCCGTAAACTTTTTGAAACTACAGAGCTTACCCAAGCATTTTCACCCGCTTTCATTCACAAGGTTTAAGTCTCGAACATAAGCTTTACGTTCATGATTGATAAGTTTGCGGAAACATGTGACACACCAGTTCACTATAAATCGATTAATTAAAATTATGCCACATGGTCAATTTCTCATTCATTGTTATACTATTAAAAATAATGTATTCCTTAACATATGTTTAAGTTCCCATATTTAACTACACTCAAAAATTAAACTTTGTTACAACCACACCCAGAAGGTAGTGCCATTTATATTATTTATCTGTTTTCTGGTTATATTATTGCGATACGAGTTTTAAAAAACACACGCTTTTCACAGTTTTATTGATTGGATCACACTTTGACTTTGATGTATTCACATCCGGAAGAGCACATTTTTATGGAAGATTAAAATATTTTGCAAATAAAAAAAATCGACTATTTGATATTCACCTTCCAAAAAATATTTTAACGATAATTATCACATTTTAATACGTCACATTTTCAAACTATATCTACCTGCTTACTACATACTTTATCTGAATAAATTAATATGACATATTGTCATACAATTATTGAAAACTTGTTTATATTTATTTTTTTATATTTCGGTCATCTATATTATAATCACTTCAGTAAAGTTTGATCTCACTTTGGTAATTATTATTAACATTTTATATAAGCACCTCAATATGCGCCACGTGACATCAAATCACATCTATATATTTCTGCTGATATCGTTGTTAATATTTAAGTTTTTCAATTCATTACACAATGGAATTACTATAATTAAATCAAAAATAAAGCAGTACCATACTTAGTTCTGTATGATTTTAATTCATTTTTTTATAAATCAATGCATGACTACTATAATATGACTATACGAACTTCAC